>NC_135235.1:43717708-44416208 GCF_051348905.1 Ranitomeya variabilis | reverse complement strand
TTCCCCATACTGATGCTCGGTTTGAACTGCAGGAGATTGTCTTGACCATGTCTACATGCCTAAATGCACTGAGTTGCCGCCATGTGATTGGCTGATTAGAAATTAAGTGTTAACAAGAAGTTGGACAGGTGTACCTAATAAAGTGGCCAGTGAGTGTATATGTTATTGATAGGACACTGGATTTTTCCACTAGTTTCAAAACAAAAGCAAATTGCTTTTAAATTACACTTATAATTATTATTATTTTTATTATCATTAATTTTTTTGTCTATCGGTTTATATAAGATAAAATGACAGTAATTTGACTTTCGTCTAATAATGTCCACATTGACAAATGTGCTTTATTGCTCCGGAGTTCAGGGCTTCTGTTACAGGTTTGGCTAAAAATACAGAAAATAATTGTCAGCATGGTGGGCTATTTTATTCTATAAAATGATGGACGCCAGGTCAGAAACGCAGCAGACCTCATCATTGATGGAGTATACAACAGCCACAGGCTTATGCTCTGGAGGGACTATGTTCAGCAGCAGATGGCGCTGTGTTAACTTTTATCATTTGTTTTTTGTGCATGTAGATCTTCTAGATCAGTGTTGCTCAACTCCTGTTCTCGAGACCCACCAACAGGTCAAGTTTTCAGGATTTCTTTGTATTTCACAGGTGATAATTTCATCACCTGCTTCAGCATTAACTCCATCATCTATGGAATTCCTGAAAGCTTGGCCTGTTGGTGGAATACTGCTCTAGATTCTACTCTACTCATTTCCTGTAATCCCTCAAGTTGTGATGATGCACATAATGGTTGTTGCATTTTTACAAGTAAAACAATTAATTCTTCCAAAATGGGCTGATGATTCTGCTGCAAGTTAAAGAATCACTCCCACCAATTTTTTTATCTATTATATCTAATATATTGCAGTCATCATATTATATGTCAATGTGCAATTGCTAAGCTTGCTTTTTTACTCAATTAATTTTTCTCTTTTCCATTAGGTCTATGACATAACGTGATTAAAAACTGACTTCTATGCTCTATGGCTACGTTCACATTTGCGTTGTGCGCCGCAGCATCAGTGCCGCAACGCACAACGCAAACAAAAATGCAGCAAAACGCATGCACAACGCTGCGTCCTTTTTTTCATTGATTTTGGACGCAGCAAAAATGCAACTTGCTGCGTCCTCTGCGCCCGGACGCGGGCACCGCAGTGACGCATGCGGCGCAAAACGCAAGTGCGACGCATGTCCATGCGCCCCCATGTTAAATATAGGGGCGCATGACGCATGCGGCGACGCTGCGGCGCCCGACGCTGCGGCGCTGACCGCAAATGTGAACGTAGCCTATGTAGAAACGGAAGTCTCTTTTCCCTGCATGAGTCATCATTAGAACTACAATTCTGTTCACTGCAAAGTCCCTGACAGCTCAACTCCACCTGCTCTTCAACTCAGTCATGACCCAGCCGCTCTGTGCTTCCCCCCCCCGGGGACTTTGCAGTGATGTAGAATTGTTGTTCTAATGATGACTCATTCAGGAAAAAAGAGACTTCCTGTTTCTACATAGAGCTTATAACGATTCAGCTCGTCAGTTTTTAATTACGTGATGTCATAGACCTAATAGAAAGAGAATAATTAACTGGGTAAGAAAGCAAACTTAGCAATTGCAAGTACACAGTGCTATATAACATGATGACTGCAATATATTAAGGGGATAAAAATGTTGAAGGGAGTGGTGATTCTTTACAATCTGCAATGACTATAGTTAGTGGAATTCATCAACATCCAGCATTTTTTGCCTTTACATTTTGACTGTTACATAAACAAGTGCATAAAAAAAGATGCGGCACAAAAAGTTGAGCATCAAAGGCCAATGGTATCCTACCCTCCAGTTATACCTAACTTGTTAGGAACGATTGACATGACACCCCCCAGCATATAATAAAAGAGTATGACATTGAAACGGGGGAAAATAAAAATAAAAACATCTAAAAAACAAAAGTGTGAGGATAACTTATATATTTAAATATTTAAACTTTTATTAATGGATTCTAAGAAAACACACTCTCTGCACCTCCGACTAAGTGAGGATGCAATGTCTCGCCCATCCTTCTTTTCTCCTTGCCGCTGCCGAGCTGGTTCTTTTCAGTTACTGCATCCTGCTGTGGAGACTGATTGTAGTCAGGATTCAATAAAAACCGCAGGATTCTGCAAACCGGCTGCAAATGCACTAAGAATAGAAGCAGGAGCAATGAGACAAATAAGTAATTAAGGAAGCTTCTCTGGTGCGCATGAGGCATGTTATGACACAGGGCACGGGCTTCTTCATGTACCGTTTTCTGGGTAAGATTCAGCATAATTTGTATTTTATTTATTGCAAGTCCTCTTTTTTCTGTCCTTGACAGTGAATGGCTGATTGTGCTTGCAGAGATCACTGTGTGATCATTAGATAGGACCGCCTACTGGACTACTAAGCGTGAAAAAGAGGAGGGATAAAGGGAACCCTGTCATGTCACCAACCACTATTAATCTGCAGATATGAGGCTATTCTGTATGATCCAATCATTCCAGTGTTGTCCGGCTGTATCACTGAAAGTGCGGCTACCAGGAAAAAATTAATTTATTCCTCCTGGGTGGCGCTGGCTTTCAGTCATAGAGGCGGGCCTGGAGTGACTACATTTACCGCTCAGTACACAGCTGTAAGCACGCCCTGACACTTTGATTGACAGCTCACGCTGCACTGATGCTGGAGGAAAAAAATAATAAATTTTCTCCCGGTAGCCAACTTTTAGCGCAGTCGCCGAACAGCAATGCAACTACTGTATATTAACCTGCAGAATAGTCCTATATGTGCAGGTTAACAGCATTTAGTGACATTACAGGTTCCCTTTAAGATACATTTCTCGGTGCTACGTCCATGTAGTTAATAGCTGCTGGCTTTGACTTGCGTAGTTGAACTTGTCATATAAAGATGAATTAATGGTCCGCTGAATAAATGTACAAAACTGAAATTCTTTCTTACCGGCTCACCCATCACTAATCAAGTGTTTGTACTAGGTAAAATGGAGAAACTCCTTCACGCCACGTCTCATACATTAAATAGAATTAACCAAGCCACTAAGCCCAGCGGGCAGATAATTGATTTTATGTAACCCGGAGACTTAAAATGAAGGGTTTAGAGCAGTATAATTTTTATTATATGCAATGTATATCCTGCCCATATTAGACTCATGATGACTGGGTGTGTGTGCATTATCACTGATCACTGAAGGTCGGAGAAGAATACACATGGTGATATGTTTGACAGCTAAGTGGGCTTTATTATTCTAAAAATGTGTCCAAATGGTAAAATCACATTTAAAAATAAAAAAAAAATACTTAAGCTGCCCTTATTATTCTATCTACTTAAAGGGAACCTGATAACTGATGAATGCTGCTCAATCCACGGGCAGCATCTACAAGCCTATATGATATCAGGCTGGTGTGTTTGACTCCGAAATGCTCCGAATAGTTTCCCGTGCAATTTGTTCCTTGGCAGCTTCTCCCCGCCTGCTCTCCTGGAGTGACAGGTCTCTTCCTATACAAGCATTCAGGGAGAGATCTGTCACTCCAGTGGGTGGAGAGAAGACGTCAGGAACCCACCTGCCCAACTAATTTCCTGTGCAGCTTGGTCCTTGGTGGCTTCTCCTTGCCTGCTGTCCTGGAGTGACAGGTCGCTTCCTATACAGGGAGTCATCTGTCACTCCAATGGGTGGAGAGAAGATGTGAGGAACCCACCTGCTCAACTAATTTCCTGTGCTGCTTGGCCCAGGCGGCTTCTCCCCAAACTAATCTCCTGCATGGCTTGGTCCTCGGTGGCTTCTCCTTGCCTGCTGTCTTGGAGTGACAGGTCGCTTCCTATACAGGGAGTCATCTGTCACTCCAATGGGTAGAGAGAAGCTGCCAGGGACCCACCTGCCCAACTAATTTCCTGTGCTGCTTGGCCCAGGCGGCTTCTCCCCAAACTAATCTCCTGCATGGCTTGGTCCTTGGTGGCTTCTCCTTGCCTGCTGTCCTGGAGTGACAGGTCGCTTCCTATACAGGGAGTCATCTGTCACTCCAATGGGTAGAGAGAAGCTGCCAGGGACCCACCTGCCCAACTAATTTCCTGTGCTGCGTGGCCCCAGGCGGCTTCTTCCCAAACTAATCTCCTGCATGGCTTGGTCCTCGGCGGCTTCTCCTCACCTGCTGTCCTGGAGTGACAGGTCTCTCTCTATACAAGTATGCATGGAGAGACCTATCGCTCCAGCTGGCTGGGAGGCGAGGAGGGGGACCCACCTTTCCAACTAATCTCCTATGTGGCTCGGTCTCTTGTAGCTTTTGTGTTTTTCATTGAAACGTCGCAGTGTTTCGCTGTCAAATTTACATGGGCAAAATCATACAGCCACTGGCATGCATTTGGAAGTATGTATCAGATATCAGACTTCCTTTTATCTTGACAGTAGCATTTTGGGGGAATGCCCCACGGAGAAGCTGAATTCTAGGTGAATTTCCTCTTCAGTGCTGATAGGAAAATAATTCCTCTCCTATTTTTGAGAGTTTTTCCAGTATTAAGATATTGATGGACTATAGTAAGGGTATGTCATCAATATCACATAGAAGGGGGTCCAACACCCATCACCACCACCGATCAGCTGTTTGCAGTTCCATCAGCAGTAGGAGGTAAATACCGCCTACACTGTTTAGCAGCTGATTTGCAGTATTCAGGAGCTTTTACTAAACTATGTGATGGAGTGACTGGCAAATTTAAGCTCTGACATTAACCCCTATCTGACAATGGACGCACTGTTATGTCCAATTGTGGGTCACCTTCTTTAATAAAGAGAACAGATTAGATCTATTCAAAAGGAAGACAAAGAAAAGTCACTTAAATAGTTTTTAATGATTGCAGCAATTAAGGCAAACAAAGCAGGTTATGCTCGAAATATAAATCTCACAACATATCACACAATCACATTATATCGTAGCCTAATGGACAGATGAAGAACTTAGATTAGAGGGTTTAGCATATGAGTAGATTTACTTCTTGGTGTTCCAAACAGGTTATGTTTTGTTTTTTTGTGCACCAGATGAAGAAAAACTTGGTGAAACTCATGTCGGGCACGGTCTGATGTACATTATTGAAGCTGATTTTAATGAATTTCTTGTAAGTAGGATAAATCTCTTGTGGAAAGAAGCTCTAATACTGGTTGTGTTATTCAGCCATCATATGTTGAACACGCCTATCAGCTTCCCGTTACGCAGTGGAAGGATTCCAGTTGGTTGATACGGCAGCTGGGGCTCTGCTGAAGACCCCTATTCCCTAAGCCTGTTATTAATGTACGTCTGCTAAAATAATTATGGAATTGCATTTCTTTACACAATTTACTTGGATTTGTTTTACGTTTCCTAGTACATTGAATGGTAAAATGAATGGTATTTTTCAAAGCTACAACTTACCTTGCAAAAAATCAAGCCATACAGCTATGTAGATGGAAAGATATAAAAATGTTTTAGCTCTTGGAAGAAGGAAAATAAAATCATCATGTCTGGAATAGGTTGATGGGCTTTTCATCAGGACCATGATCGCAAAATATATTTTAATTCGTGAGATCACAATTATTCTTAAGCTTTTCACTAATGATCACTTGGCCGTTCAATACTAAAGATACCTTTTACATTATCTTGTTACTTGGTTACAGATTACATATTCTCCCAAAACCAATTCAATACATTATCACAACATGCTAGCAAAACCCTCATATTACAATCTCAAGGTGGCCACATACAGACATATAACATAAACATCTCCCGACAGAGTGTCACAAAATCATATTTTTTTTAGCAAACTGGTCATTTTTCCCCATACATTTTGAGATATGTTGAGCTAAAAGCCAAGGTAAGAAAGGACATAATGGTATTGAATGTAGCCCAATTTACTAAATCTATTCCTGCAATAGATATATTGGCTACCCTCCGTGCAGTTACATTATTCAGTAATGCTACATTTTGGACAGCTTATTGTAATACTTCTCCATTTGCATTGAAAAACATGGAAAATATATAAAGCACACAGCCCAAAGATGGATATTAGACTTGTAGATGGCGATTTATACTCTGTAAATGTGTATTGCTGGTTCCTGCACCCCCCATTGGAGCCGCCGACGTTACCTGGATCGGCAATTACGTTTCATCAATTAAAATGTTCTTTGTTCATAACCTTGCAATCCATCAGTGACTGACAAAGCACAAAGTGTATGTGTGCAAAGAGAAAATTAATTGTCTCAATTGTGTACGCCGTTCATTGGAACTTTCACCTGCAGATAGGAAATTCAATGCGTTTCTTTATTGCATGTTTATTGATGAATAGCAGACCCGGTGTCAGAAAGAAAATAAATCTAAATGGTTATTACATTAAAGGACAGCAAAGCCTGGGAAAGCAACCTAATAACATGAAGGATGTTATATATATATATATATATATATATATATATATATATATATATATATATATATATATATATATATGTAGAGGAGGTGGAGGGATGCTCTAGTATAGGGCTGGCTAATAACTCTGCTTGGAAGCAAATAATGATAGTTATGTGTATTGTGTGCTCCCTACTGACATTAATCAAAACTGACAGCAGTGTAAATGCTTTTTGTGGTATTAATATACTGTATATTAACCACAGTTCCTGGGAATTATATGTGAATTATGGGAAAATGCAATTAAAGGTAATGTATTACACGTAACTTGATTTTTGGGGGGAATTACTCTTTATCTTCCTTCCAGATAGACGAGGTCACCTCTGCAAGAACAATATATATGGGCCCTCTGCAGTGCAACAGCTCATCATAATGCACAATTTCTCCTGCTTTGCGGGGTAGAAATGGGTGTTCTTACCTCCTGGGCCCCTGTACGTTTGTCTAAGGGGATGTGATAACACTTCTGACAAACCTTCGGTGCTGTGTATCATTGGAAAGAGAAGGCTGCCACCTACAGTCCAGACGAGTCCATGCGGAACTAACTGGGACAGGATGAGTTGCAGGAGGGATGAGTTCAAATGCAACACCCAGTCAAGTGCAATTGATGATGAATTTCCCAAATATAAAAGGTCTGCGCATGAAACCAGAACAGGTTTGAACACCGAGAGAGAGAGAGGTGCAGACGTGCACAGGATAATATAATGCAGCCGGAATGATAGGCCGCAGCAGGAAGTGTGTGACAGCACAATGCCAAACAAGAGCCGGAGTCCAGCCCTCTTCTCCCCAGACCTGGGAGACAACCGTCATTGGTCAAGCACAGATCATCTGGGAGGAGGCTTCACCCGGAGGAGAATGCCTTTGGTGGTGAAGGGAAGACACAAGTGACCAGCGCCTTCGCTTCCAGCACTGATGTACAGTACTGGGGTCAGCTTGGGCTAAGACAACTGATAGGGTGGGGATTGGTTGGAGCAAAGGAGGCTCAAAGTGCTTTGGTAGACTTTGTTTGGAGGACTTGCGACCCTCACTAGAGTCATTCCTTCGTAGCTCCCACAAGAATTGGTGAATCACCCCTTCAGAGGGACACAAAGGTAATCCCTTAGAGACTTCTCTGTCATTTAAATTGAACCCTAAGGCACCTGATTTACAGTCGCACAGGTTGCACCAATGACATTTCCGCCCCTGCTTCCACCAATAGGATAAGGAATAATTTGCTGATCGCTGAGAGCCTTTCTGCATCCTGCAGTGCATTAGTATTGTGACCAGATATTGGTAAGCCTATAATTTTTTTCCATGATTTTTTGGGGATTTTATGTCTTTTTCATTGATTTGTTTTTAATTTTAGAGTAAGGATTCACAAAACAATAAGGACCCTTGACTCCAATTCCGAGATTCTGTATTTTAACCAAAATAGCAACTAACACCTGATGTATTTTTTATCTCTCCAAGAACCAGATATGTCCCTCTAATGTTGGTGTCGGGAAATTGCGTGTCTGTCATTGCAGGGTACACTTCCATAGTGCTGGACTGCAAACTTGATCTAATAGTATAGGGGTTACCAATAGACTGTTGAACACTACAAATCTCTATGTGACCTTATCTGTGTGCATTTAAAAAAGGAGGTACATCCGATGCAACTCTCATCAGAGTTTGATCAAAGTGTGATCATAGAGTGATCCGATACTCTCGGATGAATAGAAGATGGAGAAAAAAATTTTTTTCCATCTTCTCCACTCTGTGAGACCATGGAAATCGGGCTGCACTCAGATGTCATCTCAGTGCAGTCCTAGGTTTTCCAAGAACTGACTCATTGACTTGCATGGCTAATTACGATTCAAATATCGGATCAAACTTGGAGATATTTATAAGTCTCGGTTCAAACACATCATTGCCCCTCTGATAAGCACTACATCGAGCTTTCTGTTATAGTGGCGGTGCATGGTGCGAGTACAGTCACCGGTCAGTACGCAATGAATGATGGCTATAAGCATGCTCTGGCGCATTGATTGACAGCTCGCTCTGCACAGATACACTCAGTAGCTGTCAATCAAAGTGCTGACAGTGGCATTTAATGTGATCGCACCGGAAGCTCGTCACTAATCCTGCCCGTGTCACATGACATCCAGTCACCGATGGGTTGGCATGACAAGCTGGGGTCTGCAGGAGACCCCTGTGGTTGTCATTGCGGTTGGCGTTCATAGCAAGTGAGCATTTCTGCTACACACAGGAGATCTGATCATCGCCTGTGTGTAACAGAGGCGATCAGACAACTGAAACTTCTAGTCTCCCATGGAAACTATCGAAGCATGCAAAAAGTAAGAAAAAATGGTTTTAAACATATTTAAAAAAAAAAAAAATATAAAAGTTCAAATCACCCCCCGGTTAGCCCAATTTAAAATAAAACAATTAAAAATACACATATTTGGTATCACTGCATTGAAAATCACCCGGTCTATCGAGCTATAAAAAGAATTAATCCGATCAGTAAACGGAGTAGCAAAAAAAAGTAAAAACGCCAGAATTACGTTTTTTTGGTACCTGAATCATTGCATTAAAGTGCACTAACGGGAGATCAAAAGATCGTATCTACACCAAAATGGTATAATTAAAAACGTTAGCTCAGCATGCTAAATATGAGCCCTCACCCAGCCCCAGATCAATAAAAATGGAGATGCTATGGGTCTCCGAATATGATGCAATTTTTATTTATTTTTTAACAAACTTTGGATTTTTTTTCACGATTTAAATAAAAAAACCTATACATGTTTAATATCTGCAAACTCAAAATGACCTGGAGAATTATAATTGCAGGTCAGTTTTAGCATTTGGTGAACATGGTAAAAAAAAATCCAAAAAACAGTTGTGGAATTACACTTTTTTTGCAATTTCACCTCACTTGGAATTTTTTTTCCCATTTTCGAGTACACGATATGGTAAAACCAATGGTGCCGTTCAGAAGTACAACTCGTTCCGCCAACAAAAACAAGCCCTCACGTAGCCATATTGATGGAAAAATAAAAAAGTTATGTCTCTGGGAAGTAGAGGAGCGAAAAACAGAAACGCAAAAACGAAAAACGTCTGCTGTGTGAAGGGGTTAATCTAGAGAGGGGTTATTTTGGCCTTTTACACCAGTAGCAGTACTTTCAGAACAGTGGTCAGGCAGCATTATAATGCTATTTAACTGCAAATTAACCCGATAGTTGCTGGTTAATAGTGTTTGGGGGCATGACAGGTTCCCTTTAACTACACTCCTGGGTTCCGGTGTAATATTTTACCCAGGGGCGTGCGTATCATTGGTGCAACCACACAGTGGTCCAAGAGGTCAGAGGGCCACTACCATCTTCTAAGCAGGTGGAATTATGCATTATGATTAGCTATTGGACTGCAAAGGGTCCATATATTGTTCTTGCCCAGGGGCCTAATTACTTACCTACAGCAATGCTCTGCAGTAAACCAAATAAAACCAGTATTAAACGATAGCTAATGCAAGGTCCATCCGTACTGTTGGACCTTCCAGAGAAGCACACATTTGTTCTGACCCTGCATTTCGGTCTTTTCCCTTTACTCTTCTCCATTTCTCACTCCCTGTTGCTGTGGATGACTCTGGGCCACATTCATGCTCCTCACGTGCAGCTGTCGTGCTGAGTAAAAGAATAATACTAGACCATCATAATTTTATATGGCGTGGGCCGGAAGAGCAGGCCGGGTTACTTGGGTCAAGCTCAAACAATTCATTGCATCATACTGGAGGCTTGCATCTCATGAAACGAATGGACATTTATTCTGTGCCGTTTACTGTGATAACAGCCTGACGCATTCAGCTTCAGCAGCCTAAATGTAATGACTCGCTGACAGACAGAACGGGAACCTGATTCCCTGTGATTAGAGGTCTCGGAGGACAACAGTTGGGGGCCGTGCACTCACATATATCTTATCTATAGTGGCCCACATGTGAAACCTATGAAAGGGGCCCAATTTTTAAAATATCTGGGTATAATAACTCAAATTATCCATGCCCCTTGACTCAATATTATACCCATCAACTCCCAAGTGTATATTTTGGTTGGATACCTTTTTAGACATTTTATATTTTTTCGAGCAAAGTTATCACTTCTAATTAAAGGGGTGGGCCAAAACTATCACAGATTTATTCCTAAATGTCTGTCTATTTAAAGTATTAATCTAATTGCATTTCTAATATACTTTAAGTAACTAACTGCGTCATTTTTTATTTCTACTTCCTGTTGATGATGCTTCATTTGAGAATCCCCAGTGAATGCTGGCAAACTCAAATGAAAAGTCATCAGGGGGCAGAGACTGCGGTCACTGCCACAGCCTCTGCCCCCACCCTGAAAACAAAGTGTTAACAGTCAGTTTCAGGAGCTGGGCCAGTCTCTGCTCTACTGAGCATGTGTCCATTGTGAATTCTAACACATGCCCAGTAGGATCTTGTCACTGTACAATATTCTTTTTAACCCTTTCATTACATATAATGTATATTTACATCATGTGTCGTGTCCCTGCCTTTGAGGTGGGCTCGTATCTTTCCCTGCACATGATGGCTGATTTAATCAGCCATCACGTGCCTTTAACAACTGCAGGAGGAGCAGAGCTCTGTCTTGCGACTGTTAATCTGTTAAAGCATGGTGTCAATTTTTGACAACAGGATTTAACACATGCCGCCAGGGAGCGCATCATCCCCATGAAGTGATATCAGGGTGCCTATGGGTTGTCCTGACAGCCGGGGGTCTGGTGATGATCCCAGTGCCAGTCATTATGATCCTCCTGCGAATACTGGCCCATGATCGTGATTTCTGCTATATATAGCAGTGCTGATGGGTTACTATGTCTAGCATAGTCGATACGATGATCACAGCTTCAAGTTTCCTGAGGCAGCTATTAAATACAGTAAAAAGATATAAAAAATATGAAAAACTTAAAAAAACACAAAGGTTCAAATCATCATCCTTTTTTGCCCATGTGAAAATAAAAGAATAATAAAAAAAATGCACATATCTGATATCGCTGTTTTCAGAAATGTACGATCTATCAAAGTATAAAATAAATTAATCTGATCGGTAAATGGCATAATACAAAAAAATAAAAATGACAAAATTTCTGTTTTTTGGTGTAACAATAATGCCATCTCCTCTGTATGGTCCCTCTTCCCCCTCCATGCAGAGACACTGTCATGCTCACCACTCCCTGTCTCCTGCTTCCTGTGCACGCCGCACAGGCTTTCTTAAAGGTGCAGCATGCGCACCTTGAAAATACCCGCAGACAATAGAATCGGAGGCATCTAGTATAAAAAGCACCATCCCCAGTTGGTAGGTGCCTGAGCAACCCCTGTAGGTTCCCTTCAACTCTTGTATGTTCCCAGGTCCCCCATCTAGTCTTGAAATGAGTTCATTATCCTGAACTTGTTCCTGTATTCCCATATAGTGTTTTACGTTATCCTGATGCCGATCCAGCCGTACCCGAACCCTGAAGCGGCTTTAGCGGTACCTGAATCTGGAAGCCGCAGCGGCAGTATCTGAACTCTGCAGCTGCACCAGCTTTAGGGTATCTGAACCCTAAAGCTGTACTGTCTGAACAGGTTCTGAATTCTGTCCTACCTCTGACTGCGAGTCCGTGACTGCTTTCCTGCCTCTTTAGGGTCAGCATCTGCAGTACTGGGGACAAGTCAGTGAAAAGCAGGTAACCGCTTAGCTACATCCCTCCTGGTAAGCCCAGACCTGTGGCATAGTGGGTCCACAATCCATGTGCGACCCCCGCTTGGTTGAAATTTGAAATCAAAACATTGTATGTACACCAAAATGGTATGAGTAAAATTGTCAGCTAAGGGAGTAAAAATTAAGCCCTCAAACAGCCCCTCAGAAAATGGTGACAAAAGCAAACTTTTTTTATACAAAATTTCCCAAAAAATTTCACCACTTAAATAAAATAAAAACTATACATATTTGGTAGCTCTGTACTGGAGAATAATATTGCCCAGGTCAATTCAACCATTTAGTGAATATTGTAAATAAAAAAAAACAAAAACATATTGTGGAATTGCATTTTTTTGCCCTCATATGGCTATATTGAAGGAAAAATAAAAAAAAATGTGTCTCTTGTGAGAAGGGGAATAAAAAATTAAAATAAGAAAAAAAAAATTGCTCGAAGGTGAAACAATTAATGAACAGTTATAGTGGCGCTTTCACTGGCTATAATGAGAAATGATGAGCCAGCAAGAAACTGCACTGTCAGTCTGTATTTTAAGGAAAGAACCCGACGAGAAGGGAAAAGAGAGACCTGATGTCGCTTTCCAGTGTGGAGCTGTTCCTTACTCTCCCTTATCTCCTTACAATGCACATTGACAGTGCGCTCTCTTGCTGGCTCGTCACTCCTTGTCAAAGCCAGTGAGGGAATAAAAAGAATATTGCCGAATGACAAGATCTTGCTGAACATATGTCAACATTGGCAGCTGGCGCATGCCCAGTAGAGCAGGAATTAGCCCAGTCCTTGAAACGCACCACCTCCTTAAGCGCAATACTGTGACATTTATGCAGCTGCTTCATACCTTCATCATTGCATTGAGGGAAGGGAAATAAAATATTATTAACTGGGGTCTTTGTATTTACAGTTATGTGAAATTATGTTTCCTCCCTATTGTCTGAATCCCAGAAAGCCTTTTTTTGTAGGATTGGTCATAAAATTGGTCCTTCAAGGGTTAAATGCCACTGTGCTCTTGAATCTGGGGTCTTTTTTTTTTGTTCCTGAACTTATCTTATCTGCCTGTGAGATATTGCACCCTTTCCTGTATACAAATTTAGTTTTAATAGCCAAGAGGATGTTCTCTTCAAGAATACTCCCACAGAGAAGGACCACACCCAGTTGTCTAACATGACTAGATTTAGATATAGGAAAGAAAAGGCCAAATTTCAGGAACTGAGAGGAGCAGGAACAAATGGAAAAACCACAACTAATTCAGGAGAACAGGGGCATTTACACCAGGTGGAAAAATGACATACAGTATATAACTATGTTCACGTGCAGCATTTTTGCTGCATTTTTTTCTACAGCCAAAACCTGTTCTCTTGCAAGAAGAGAATCTCCGCAAGATAAATAGACATGCTGCAGTCCGTAAAGATGCGCCGCATGTCCGAATACGCAGGGCCTCCGGATACGGCCCTGCACACATATTGGAGACAGGATTTCATAAAATCCCCTCCACTATGCTGTAACATTTGGACGCTGCAGATTGGACGCTGTGGCTGTATGCAGCGTCTAATCCACAGCAAATCCTGATGTAATCTGCCCAGTGGAAACTTACCCTAAATGTTAACTTCTCTTTAAAGGGAGCAACATCTATGGAAATTGAGCTACAGCATGCAATGGAACATGCCACTTTTATATGGATAAATCCATGAGAAAAATGCCACCTAGGACTACAGCATCGACCTATTGCAGGCTGTAGGTGCCATATTACAAATCTGTGCAACAATGCTCCATAATATAACTGTGTGCATACAGCATACATGGGTGTATACAATATTTATCCCAAGATAGCAAAAAAAGTTGGCTCCAATAGTAATATTGCCCTAATTCCAATTATATCGCACATCACTTTATCACTTTAGATCACTGATTAATAAAAGAGACATAATAAAGTCTGACGTTGTATGATATACAAATTGTCTGCATTATCTGCAAAATCTTATGTGTCCAGACATAATATTCTTTGTACAGTACATTTTTCTGATGTCTTTATGGAAACTGAGGAGTTTAGAAAAAGTTTAGATGGCACATGAGTAAATCAAATATTTAAAGGGCCACTGTCACCCCCCCCCCAGCCGTTATAAACTAAAAGAGCCACCTTGTGCAGCAGTAATGCTGCAGTCTAACAAGGTGGCTCTTTTAGTTTTTGATTCATTTATTACCTCAAAAAAGCGTTTTAAAAATTGGCCACACATACCAGATATTATACCGGGAGGCGGTCCGAAGCGTCCTGTATGAATCCCCCAACTGCCGTCACTCATCTCTTCAGGGCCGATGTTCCCCGCCCCCTGAGCGCTGTTATCTTCTGAAATCCGGTGCCTGCGCTGTGCGTGCCTGCCTGGGGCCTGCGCAGTGTTCATTGTCAGTGCGGCCACACTGTTGCTGAAGCCCCCGCCCCGCACTGTTATTCATTATGCACAGTGCGGGGCTGGGGTTCCTGGGAAGGCGGGGGAGCTGGGGAGCGTCGGAGCTGGGGAGCGTCTAAACAGCGCAATGCGCATGCCCAGGAACCCCAGCCCCGCACTGTGCATAATGAATAACAGTGCGGGGGCTTCAGCAACAGTGTGGCCGCACTGACAATGAACACTGCGCAGGCCCCAGGCAGGCACGCACAGCGCAGGCGCCGGATTTCAGAAGATAACAGAGCTCAGGGGGCGGGGAACATCGGCCCTGAAGAGATGAGTGACGGCAGTTGGGGGATTCATACAGGACGCTTCGGACCGCCTCCCGGTATAATATCTGGTATGTGTGGCCAATTTTTAAAACGCTTTTTTGAGGTAATAAATGAATCAAAAACTAAAAGAGCCACCTTGTTAGACTGCAGCATTACTGCTGCACAAGGTGGCTCTTTTAGTTTATAACGGCTGGGGGGGGTGACAGTGGCCCTTTAAAGTTTTAACATTGCACTACTTGTGTTGCAGAGAAAGAAAGAAACACATGACACAATTTATGAATATAAATTATACTTGTGTATATTGTATTGTAGATAGATAGATAGATAGATAAAGACAGTTCGATAGATGATAGATGGTAGCTGAATAGATAGATAGAAGACAAAAAATGGAGGCAGCACATTAGTTTTAAAGGTGAAAAAGTGCTATTTAATAGCCCAAAATGGCAATGTTTCGACTCTAAATGTGAGCCTTTCTCAAGATCAAACTTAGAGCCAAAACGTCCATTTCTTGTCTTCAATATTGAAGGTTTGGTATTTGCTTGGGAGGCATGGCACACAGAAACATTGCTGCACCCAGATAGATTGTCACAACTCTGTTGTTAAAATATCTGGTGCCAGGGGCTCCTTCCCTGTCCATAATGCTAATGGCGCCATAGCTATCCCTGTCCCCAGATTAATTCTGATGGTGAAGGCGTCTGGGCCACGTACCTTGCTGGACTCATGAATCAGTTCTATATCCATTTTCCTACCCCACCCAGGGAAATTGGAGTAATAGTGTATGTATACTGTATACACAAACCAGACTAACAAGGGAAGATGTACAGGGATAAATGAAATACCAAACAGACAAATATGCACTCACAGACAACAAAGTGATATATCGGGGAGAAAGGGAAGGAAAACCAAATAGAAGAGGATTAGGATTTACACACAGCTGAAACATCAAGCATCAGTTACAGATCAACACTCCAAACGCCTCTGCCAACAACTGACTCCACCACTCCACACCAGACAGTACAAAAGTAACACGGGCAATCCATATTGCCAGAGGTGGGTATATAGGAGAGAGGATTTGCCCATACTGCAGAGGTGAGATCATTCAAGCAGGAAAGCTTCAGAGACTCTAACAGTTTAACCGCTGCACTGTTAACAGAAACCTGCACCGTTTAATATGAAGGAGAGGTGCTTCTATGATTAGTGGAGAAGTATGTGAAATCACACGCTGCAGTCTTCTGGCCTCTTTCTGTCAGGGTAAACTCATGACACAGATCAATAGATACATACTGGTTACATAATAGATAGATAGATAGATGCTAAATGGTTACATAATAGATAGATAGATAATGTATTTAGATAAATATGTACAAAGACAGCATCTTATTCATTTAACAATCTACCTAGTTCATTGTTATGTAAATGGACCCCAGTCCGACACTCAATAGATAGATAGATAGATAGATAGATAGATAAATAGATAGATGATAGATAGATAGATAGATAGATAGGAAGATAATAGATAGTAAAATAGATAGATATTAGATGGCTAAGTAGATAACAGATATAAAATAATTAACACATTCTATTTATATTTAGACTATTTCACTTAAATTTATTACAAGAAATTGAAAGAATTAATGGAAGCTCAGCCATTATGTTACTGTATTTTCCTTTATGCTGCTTTTTCTTTTTTTTCAGGGAAAGATTCATGACCCATCTCATGTATCGGTCTTTCTGCTCAATGCACCAAGCACTTCTTTCACAATATGTGGCCAGAATCCTAAAAGGTATTCTCTCCCATAAAGTACTCATCTTATTTTAAGTCCTTGTCTCTGGATGACTTGCATGTTAATTGTCACTGCCATCTCATAGTCATAGCCCATGAACGGAATGAAGTCCATTATATATTTTGGCTTAGTGTTTACTCCTGTATTTCTATTTTACACTAAGAAAATTCACTTTGTTTTTTTTACTTTACACACAAAGGATTTTACAATTTTTAAATAATTTTTAGGTTTCTACAGTCTGACAAAATAAAAAACAACATTTTTTCCCATTTAATCTAATTTGAGCATAGATATAGATTCATTAAAATAAAATAGACATTTGTTTTCATTGTTAACTGACATTCGTTATTGATATCTACTATATAATTGTGTAAGGGGTACTTCCGTCTTTCTGTCTGTCCTTCTGTCTGTCTGCAACTTCCGTCACGGAAATCCCGCGTCACTGATTGGTCTCGCCAGCTGCCTGTCCTGGCTGCCGTGACCAATCAGCGACGGGCACAGCCCAGCCGAGAATTAGTCCCACGCTACTCCTGTCCAGTCAGTGTCCGGCGCCCGCTCCATACTCCCCTCCAGTCAGCTCTCACACAGGGTTAATGACAGCATTAACGGACCGCGTTATGCCGTGGGTAACGCACTCTGTTAACGCTGCCATTAACCCTGTGTGACCAATTTTTTACTATTGATGCTGCCTATGCAGCATCAATAGTAAAAAGATCTAATGTTAAAAATAATAAAAAAACAAAAAACCTGCTATTCTCACCTTCCGTCGTCCGCCAAGGCGCGCGCGACTGCCGCCAGCTTCCGTTCCCAGAGATGCATTGCGAAATTACCCAGAAGACTTAGTGGTCTCGCGAGACCGCTACGTCATCTGGGTAATTTTGCAATGCATCCTGGGAACGGAAACTCGCGGCAGCCGCGCGCGCATCGACAGAGCTTCGCTGGACGACGGAGGGTGAGTATAGAACTATTTTTTATTTTAATTATTTTTTTAACAGGGATATGGTGCCCACACTGCTAAATACTATGTGGGCTGTGTTATATACTGCGTGGGCTGCGTTATATACTACATGGCTGCTATATACTACGTGGGCAGTGTTATATGCTATGTGGGCAATGTTATATACATGTGGGCTGCGTTATATACTACATGGCTGCTATATACTACGTGGGCAGTGTTATATACTGCGTGGGCTGCGTTATATACTACATGGCTTCTATATACTACGTGGGCAGTGATATATACTGCGTGGGCTGCGTTATATACTACATGGCTGCTATATACTACGTGGGCAGTGTTATATGCTATGTGGGCAATGTTATATACATGTGGGCTGCGTTATATACTACATGGCTGCTATATACTACGTGGGCAGTGTTATATACTGCGTGGGCTGCGTTATATACTACATGGCTTCTATATACTACGTGGGCAGTGTTATATACTGCGTGGGCTGCGTTATATACTACATGGCTGCTATATACTACGTGGGCAGTGTTATATACTATGTGGGTTGTGTTATATTCTGCATGGGCTGCGTTATATACTACATGGCTGCTATATACTACATGGGCAGTGTTATATACTATGTGGGCAATGTTATATACTACGTGGGCAGTGTTATATACTACATGGGCTGTGCTATATACTGTTTGGGCTGTGTTATATACTGCGTGGCCTGTGTTATATACAGCGTGGCCTGTATGAACGCGTCGGGTATTCTACAATATGTCGTGGCCTGTGCTATATACTATGTGGCTGCTATATTCATACATACATACATATTCTAGAATACCCAGTGCATTAGAATCGGGCCACCATCTAGTACAAATATAATGGTGGTGGGAGCTCATGGAATGCTCCCAGACCCCCAAGAGTTAAATATTTTTATGTACTTATATGTGGAACAGGTAAAATACCCCCTGGGGCTGCAGTTAGCTGGGACGGGGTTAACTGATGTGGCCAGCCCAGATGGAAGGGGGAACTGAGTGTTAGAAACAGAGGCAGGAAGTGACCATTACTTAATGCAAGGGCAGCAGTGAGTACGCAGAGGGACTTTTGGGCTGCTAGGGACAACGTGAGACTAATACATTCAGGGCAGCAGATTGTCATAAATACCTTTTGTGTGATTCCGTATAATGGCCAAGGGCAACCTCGAGATGGATGTCAGGGGCCAGGGGCGCACACAGCTTATGAAGCTACAGGAAAGGATGGACTCAGACCACAAGGGGTGGAAGGTATTGCAATCCAGAAATTCTCCTAGAGGTGAGGAAGATCCCCAAGTGCTAGGAAAGCCAGGGAGGGGGATATGCCACCTATCCCGAGAACCAGGGCTAAAGTTGTATCTGGTACCTGCGGGAAAGATGACAATCCGTTGGGTCTTATCCTTTAAACATGTTTGTAAATACTGTACAGACTGCCATTTTCTAAGTAAAAGTTTGGTGTTTATTTACCACGTGTCTCCTGGATTGTTTGCTGCCCTGGTTCCAGAAGAGGGATTCCTGGACTCAGAGGAGGCCTGCAGGCTGGAAGTAAGTGGGAAGCATCACATACACAGCAGAGCACCAGGACTGAGACACCCCTTGTCTGCAGGATGCCAGAGCGAGTTGGGACAGAAGCTCGCCCACGACTACCTCACTTGGGCATCTTACACATATGTAGCAATTCTTAAATTATCAGACAAGGAAGATGTTATGATGCAGAAAACTAACGTTTAAAGGGAACCCTGCAGATATAGGGTTAATATGGTGATTAATAGCATCAAGAAGGTCACCGGTTGTACATCTCCTGGGAGAAAATGAACTTTATTAATCCTAGGAGGCGCCGACTTTCAGTCATAAAGGCATGCCGACATGGCTAAAGTACACACTGAGCGGCAGCTGTGAGCTTTCCCCAGCACTTACACCATATTACAAAGCAGTGGGCGGCCAATGCTGATAGGAGAGGTAGATAAGAACAGTGATTGACCTCAATCATTTATTTATTCTTGTTTTTTCATTGCTGTTTCTTCAGAAATCAATAAGGCAGAGATAGTAAAAAACATTTCTGTCCAGTCCTCTCGGTTGTTGGCTAGCTCACCATTTTGCCATGAAAATTTGAATGCTGTTGAAAAATGATCCCGAAAAGCCAACATAAAGAAAAACGTGGCATACAATTTTCAAGCCATTTTTTAAAATCCTGTAGATCAACTTAAGCAAAAAAAAATCTAAAAAAAAAACCTAATCGCCCACAAAATTGTCACAAATGTAAACACTTTATAGTCTGTTTAATAATTTATTATGGGCTTTAAAGGGAACCTGTCACCATTAAACTGAAGACCAATCTCCTGACACCATGTTATAGAGCAGGGGGAGCTGAGCAGACTAATTTATAGTTTTAAGGGGAAAAGAATCAGTATAACCGGTGTATTAATCATCTAATCCTCTACATTTTCTGTGATTTTTAGTCCAATGGGAGGTCCTATCAGCAAGTGACATCTATCTCTGCATTCACTGCTATACAAAGACAGCTGTCAGTCATTGATAGGACCAAAAATCACAGAAAGAGCAGAGGAATAAATAATTAAATCTCTGGATATATTGAATCTATTCTCACAAAATTATATATCAATCTGCTTTAGTTGATCCTGTTCTATAAAATGGTGCCAGCAGATTGGTCTGCATTTTCACGGTGACAAGTTCCCTTTAAATCCTTTGCGATGTTGGGTGTAATAGTACGCCCATGTCAGCCTCCCCCTTTCTATTCCGGTGTACTAAGAAGTCCATTTTCTTGAGATTCTCCTGCTGCATAAAGAAAGGTCCCTGTTGCCCGCACTAGTTATGGCCGATGGGACAAACCTTTTAATGTGCAATATAGTCGCAATGTTTTTGTCCAAAAAAACTCAAATGAATTATACCATGGAAAACTATATGAAAAACATGCTGCAGAATCCGGTGTGTAAAACCAGCCTTAAAGCATTAATAACTGTTACAATATCATTCCATTTTAGATAATGGCCTTCACTGCTCGTAGAACGCTCTCATCTCATAAAAGCAAATGCATCTGGAAGTGGTTAAAGATGAAGCAATGTTTACTTGCTTCAGTCTTACAAGACAACAGGGATTCAATATGGTTTATTAAAATGATGGGATGACCCAAGCTATGCACGGAATGGAGAAAATAATGTCCTGCTGTTTATTTTACACTTTGTGACATTTCTCAATTCATTCTTTGGTGGTTCATCTAATAGACTGGTGCCTCCCTGCAGTATTACAGCACGTCATAAAAGTGTCAAGTAATGAATTCATACCACTATGGAGTTCCCATCCCATAAATCTTTAATGAAGTGCCAGATCCAGGGCTGGCCATATTGCGGTTCTAGGTGTCATTGTAATAGGTGGTTTCTTTATTTAAATATAGAAGTCGGAAGAATAAGCGAGGGGCACGATGGAAATAAATGTCAAGGCTGTGTGTGAAGTGTTTGCTCTAATTATTCTGCTGAAGATCACGTTGAGATTAAAATATGAAGGGCACATATTACTCCCCAAAACAGTTTACACCATGTATGATTCTCACGTAATGGATTTTTTTAGAAAATATTGGCATTAAATGCTTATATATTAAGTGTAATCTCATTGATACTGTTGGATGGTTTTTACATTTGATTTGGTCATTGTCTTGTTCTTCAGATCAATATTACAGGAACAATCTGTTTATTTAAAAAGTAACTAAACTGTAAAATAATTTTAATATATTGTCATTCCTTGTAAGAATTATTGATCGGAGGATTCCACGACCTCAGACCACATCCAATCGCACAGACCAAACCATTGGGCTTAGCTTATGTTCGAGTATTGAATGGGTTACAAATAGTGATGAGCGAGTATACTCGTTACTCGGGTTTCCCCGAGCAAGCTTGGGTGATCTCCGAGTATTTGGATGTGCTCGGAGATTTAGTTTTCGTCACCGCAGATGCATGATTAGCGTCTGCTAGACAGGCTCAATACGTGTGGGAATTCCCTAACAAACAGGCAACCCCCACATGTATTCAGGTTGTCTAGCAGTTGCAAATCATGCAGCTGCGGCGAGGAAAACTAAATCTCCGAGCACATCCAAATACTCGGAGACCACCCGAGCGTGCTCGGGGAAACCTGAGTAACGAGTACACTCGCTCATTACTAGTTACAAAGAAAGAATTTGTGGGGTTTTTTTGTTACCTTTCATTTTGGTTTTGCAGTATTCGTTGCCTGTTTTTTTTTTCGCCTAATTCTTCATGGTTCATGAATTTTTGCACAAAATGAAAAATCATCTTTATTTTTATCTTTATATAGTGCAAAAAAAGTTGTAAATTTTTGCAAAATGGCACAAAAATTGCTGACATGCATAAAATCAATCCGGTGGGGAAGTTGAGTATACTAAAAGCTGCTTAACATGGTCACATACAAACTAGGGAAAATTAAATTTACTGTGAACATATATTACCTTAAAATTACTCTTTATTAAATACAATTGTTAAAAGACACCAACCCAGTGAGACCAATTGGTTAGATACCAAAATGTAAATATAGACCGAGAATGACCTATAGAACCCTACAATAAACGTAATCTTTAACCTGCCTGGCAGTGGAGGTTGGCACCCTAAGAGCATGATTTTTTGGCACCCCCACTCACCAATGACTATCCCTCACTTCCCTAGATGACCCTGTAATGACCCTATATGAAAGAAAAGGAATGAAAAAACAATTACCAAATGGCAGATCAATGAAGTAATACCCTACAGGTATCACACAAATATATGATAAACATTGTAAAAGTATGCATCTAGCCCTATGACAACTTCTCTGAATAGAATCTTGATTCCAGGCTTATAGAATGATAGTAAGCCCTAAAATCCACCATATATATTTCATCTCAAATGGTATAAATGAACCGTAGACTTATCATAGACAGGATGCGCCCAAACGCATTTCCCCATTATCATGGTTCATCAGGAGGCCCGATCGATGTTGGCGATGCCAATGATACAGGATGCCATGCTAGAATAGAAGCTTTGTATCTTATGAGTCTACTATCTTTAAGGAGTAAGACCCCTGAAATGGTGCCACCTCCCCTTTTTATTTCTTACTTAAGCTGCAGAGCTCATATCATATATATCATGTGACTGTTGCAGCCAAACAATGCTCTCCATAGTCATGTGGTGAACATCACTAAGAGCGATGATTGGCTGCAGCAATCACATGGGGTATACAGGTGTAGCATTGCCTAGGGAGGTAGCCGCAGGCAAGTGTCATTTGTTCAACATCCCGACACATTACAGTGGGTCCTGGCTGGGTGTTAGTGTTGTGAGGCTTTGTGCCAGTGCAGACCTCCGGTAGCTGATGGTATCAGCTGGCCAGGCCCATGAATTCCATAGATTAAGCTTTACTGAACTTGATGAGGGTTATATGCAAGGGATTGTGCACAGTCTTAAGCACATTTCATTCACAGCAAGAAGTCTTTGCACAGACACCATTGTTCCACTGTAGTCTGCTCAAGGGTCGGTATAGCACACTGTTTTGCTCTTTTTCATCACAGCCTTGCTTGTCGCCACAGTACAGTTCATCGAATTTCTCTACAACCGCTCCTTGGCTTTGCGTCTCATCACAATGGACGTGCTGGATCTACCACTCGGGACTCTCACTGATCCCACAGTCTCAGTCCTCTTTTGGTCCATACCTTTAGTGTTTATCAAGCTCAGGGTTTCTTGTGACACATCGTCCTATCCAAGGATCCCTTTACGGTAGCGGGCCACTCTGCCTCTTCTGTCAGTTCCTATTCACGCTACCTCATCATCCAGTCGTCTCCTTTGCTGTAGTTCACCGAAACGGCAGCACTGAACACTTGTCAATACTTCAGACTCTATCTCCTCTCTGACTAACGTCAGGAAGCAGGTCACTTTCCCTAGGACTAAGCCCTCCCCCTGTAGGCTGGTCCCAAGATTAACTCTCTCCCTGACCCTTTCACCTATATTCTATGTAAACACTACCTTTTGTCCTAATTCATAAGCGGGGAGGTCTGGGATGTGATGCTGGAACGGCGGGAGTAAATAAGTGAGTATACTGTACTGTATATGTACTATATACATTATTTACTTTTTTGCAACATTGGTGACTGCAGGCGGATTTCACAATAACATAGAAACCCCCTTTAATTGTTTTGTGTTAAATAAACATATTAAAAACCACTTTAATTGACAACAAATGCATCACTGTGTATCAGCATTAGCTCCTTCAAGATCTGTTTTTTGCTTCAGGCATTCGACATCTTTAGGTCTTAAGAAAAAAGTTCTTCATAATTCGTCCAATCTGTTGTTTGTCATTAGGTTTATGGAGAGCCAGATTGGAGAATGGATGCACAAAGTAAAAAATGCATCATTTTTACAATCTGTTTTTTTTTTTACTTTGTCTTTGAAGAGTATAAAATGTACACAGCTGATTATCATGTTTCTTATTCCTTTTAGTGAATGTTTTCGGGAAGAGGATATTAAGAACTTTCCATTTCAGTCACCTTTAAAGCTCAAATTAAACTACTTATATACTCTGCAGAATTATTAAAAAAGTGATTTTTTTTTGGACCATATCATCATTTTTAAGCAGATTTTCTAACTGCTGTATAAACATGAATGCTGATTAGATGAAGCGGATCAGGTGATGTGTATGATGTGTATTTGTGCGACTACCAAACATTTGAGAAGAATCAAACATGAAGCGACCAAAAACCCATTATCCTCCAGTGCTGTCATGTTCCAGAACTGCAACCTCCTCGGAAGTCCATAAGTACAATGTGTTCAGTGTTCAGAGACATGGCCACGGTAAGGAAGGCTTAAACCCAACCACCACTGAACAAGACATAGAAATGTCAAGACTGGGCCAAGAAATATCTGAAGACAGGTTTCTCTAAGGTTTTATTGACTGATGAGATGAGAGTGACTCTTGACGGACCAGATGGATGGGTCCGTGACTGGATCAGCAACTGGTACAAATCACCACTTCTACTCAGATGCCAACAATGTGGGGATTGGGGTGTTACTATGGGCTGGGATTATTGAAGATAAGCTAGTTGAACCTTTTTGGGTTGAAGATGGACTCAAAAATCAACTACCAAACATTCTGCCAGTTTTTAGAAGGCACTTTATTCAATCAGTGGTACGGGAAAAAATCTGCATCTTTCAAGAAAACCCTTAATTTTCCACAGGACAATGCTCCAATTCAACATTGAAGTCTCCACTGCTTGGCTGCTAGTAAAGGCCTTAAATATGAAAAAATAATTACTCACCTCCTTTCTCACTTGACCTAAACATTAGTGAGAATTTCTGGCCATTCTTATATGGGGAATTTATGGTGAAGGAACACAGTCACTCTGATCAGTATCTTGACGGCTGTGGTTGGTGCTGCCCAAAAAGTCGATCATCAACAGATTAATAAATGGACAAACTTCATGGATGGAGCTTATGATTGTTAGTGTACAGAAGAGTGGATAAATTGGTCACTGAGATAGTAAGAAATCTATTTTTTTACATTTTGAGCTGATTTATATTTTTTCATTTAGTTGCATATTACATAGTTACAAATTAATTCTACAGACATCAATATTCTTCTAAGAAAGATAAAACCTCACTTTTAGTTTCTTAAATATTCAGGTTTATTAACCTTCTGAATTGATCAACAGCGCAGCAGTTGTTCAATAATAAAAGTAATCATCAAGAATACAAATTGCCTAATAATTAGGCGTTCAGTGTACAGTCTTATATGAGACTTAACCCCTATACAAATGATACAATGGAATGAAACTGAAAGGGAGAAGATACAGATTAGATATTAGAAAAAAAAAACATTTTTGACAGTGAGGGTGAACAATGAGTGGAACAGGCTGCCAGAGAAATGGTGAGTTCTCCTTCAATGGAGGTCTTCAAACAGAGGCTGGACAGACATCTGTCTGAAATGGTTTAGTGAATCCTGCATTGATCAGGGGGTTGGACACCAATGACCCTGGAGTTCCCTTCCAACTTTATCATTCTATGATTCTTTGATTCTATGATTGTTTGATACCTGTAGTGTTAATTTCTGGATTTCACAACTTTTACATAAAAAACAACATTTTATTAAATATGGAAATGAGTGTATCAATCTGCAGAGGATCAACTTCGAGTTGAATTTCCTGAAATTCATAGTTTTACGCAAGTTCAAATACATTGTATTTCACACACTGCTCAAGCATCAAAGAGCAGGTTGGTTACGTTTTCTGCAGTTGCGTATGCTTTCCCATAGTCTCTCTCACCACTGCCCATTGTTTCTGAGCAATTAAAAGATTTCCAGTATTTTGATTCATAGCAAATTTATTCAACATGAATGGAATTTCTAGGAAAACAATCCACTCATATGTACTAATTTATTTTTTTAATTTCACAATAAAATGGAGAAAATTGCTCGGTAAACCTGAGCCATTATTTTTTTCCTAGCAGTCTGTTACACTTAAATCTGAGCAGCAAAAAGGCATCAAATACTCACCATGGTCATTTAAACTTTCAACTTCACGAAACTTTAAAAACATTCCCCATTCTTGCAACGGCCAATAATAATAAAATGAGAAAATACACAAAGGTTCCCGGGATATTACTTGAAATGGAAAAAATTCTTGATTTTACTGTATCCCTCAAGTGGGGAGTAGAAGGAAATAATCGGCTGTTTTCACTGACATGGTGGCAGGGAAGAATTGCAGAACAAATTGTTTTATGGCAGAACATGCAAATCTTCTGCAAAAAAACTGTTTTACCATTGGAAATGAGCCCTTATCTTCACACCCACAGCCGTCTTCCAGGACAATTTTGTAGCTTTCCTCAAATAACCGATGTGCACTGAACACGTGTCAGCCGGAGTTATTCATCATATAACAGATTCCTTTGGACAGGTTACCTGTTTGATAGACAGAAGCAATATTCTCGAGAACAAGGCAGGCTAACGCTATGAAACCTCATAACATTGCACAGCAAGGTAAACACTTTTTAGTTTGATTTTCCTAAAGTGTTAATGACGTATCACGTGTTGTATGCAGAGCAATAAGACAAAATAAGAAGGGTAAAATACACAGTTTCTTCTTACTTCCGCAGTCTGATCCTACTAGTGGGTTTCCAGTGAAATGATGGGGTCTTTGGTGCAGAAGCAACTTTTTATTTCTTAGGACACAATCAAACGGCCGTATAACATGAACGACGATCGCATCTCAGTGAATGGACTGGCTAGCGGCTCTCCTGACCTAAGCGTGACAGCTGGATAGAAATACATGCTGTCACGCTTAGTTCAGGAGAGACGCCAGCCAGTCCGAGCATTGTGATGTGATCATCGTTTTTGTCAAAAGGCCATCAGACTGCACCCTTTAAGTCTGACCCTACTGATGTAAAGGCAGTGTCATACTGTACACCAATATCCAGAAGTATTCAGAAGCCATAAAATACTTATGAACTGCCACTCATACATGTAGCATTCAATGGTGAAGGCTGTTAAATATGCTTATTTCGCACATTTATTTAATCAGGACTCCTTACCAGATGCAATACTCTTAAAGAAAAATGTCATGATATTTTCCTAAAAAAATGTAGTGGTTTATTGGATTGTCCACAAAAAAAACACATTGCAGCAAAACATAAAATAGGTGAAGTAGTTATAAAGAGATTGTCCATTTGCTCATATCAAAGTTTGTTCCCCATCTTTCCTGAGATTCTGAATGGTAAAAGGCGTCTGTTCCTGTCATGGACTATGGTAGAAGTCTTTATAAGCACAGCTACCAGCTGTTCATTCCGTCTGTCTGGAGTCTGTAGAGAGTGAAGGTGACATCCCCCCGTGACCGCCCCCCACGTGATTATATATATCCCATAGAACACGTGTTCTCTCTATATGGTGCTAACTTTTACTCTGAGCTAAATATACAGGAATAACTTTTGTAATGTCAGCAAAAGGCAATGTGCTCAGTACAGAATTCAATAATTAATAATTAATATTTAACAGAGGCTGATTAGTTTTATGCTTGAATATAGATTCACAATATTTAAAGGCAACCTCTATTGTTGTGCGTGCAGTTTGATATGTAGACAGCATGGAATAGAGATGGAGAATCATGTATCTGTTTGTTGGAAAGTACTCAGAAAAATGTGTTTTTCATTCATTGAAATCCCTGGGGTTGTATACATAGAAGTCCAGAGGGCGGTCCTACTAGCGACTGACAGCTATCGCTGCATGCACAGTCATCCAGGAAAGACTGTAAATCACTGAAGAGGACCACCCATTACACTCATATGTATACAAACACCAAGGATTTCAATGAATAAAAAGTAAGAGTAACATCAGTGTATGAAGACTCTCCTGCTACATCGGCAACGTTTACTTGGATAACCCCTTCTCAATCCATATGTTTCCCACTGTTAAAATAACATTTATACTCACCTCCGGTGCTAACACTATTCCAGCGGTGTCGGCAGTGTCTCTCCCGGGGACTGGATAACACTCTCCCCATCTTCGGACTTATGATATACAGTACATCCAGAGGAAGAGAGCAGCTGCCAAATTGACTTTTTATTTTTTCTGGACAGTTTATCAAAAAATCATGGACACACAATATTTTTTCACGGACACATTGGAAAACCATAATATATCATTATGATTATAAGTCATACATGTCTACAGCCCATGATTCTGATATGAAGACATCAGCTGTATTCAATGTACCGTATATACTCGAGTATAAGCCAAGATTTTCAGCCCCTCTCGGCTTATACTCGAGTCACAGTCGGCGGGTGAGGGGGAGAGGGCGCTGAGGCATACTTACCTGCTTCCGGGGCTCCTGGCGCTCCCCCTGCCCGTCCCACGGTCTCCGGGTGCCGCAGCTCTTCCCCTGTTCAGCAGTCACGTGGGACCGCTCATTAGAGAAATGACTATGGACTCCACTCCCATAGGGGCGGAGCCGCCTATTCATTTCTCTAATCAGTGGTGCCGGTGACCGCTGATAGAGGAAGAGGCTGTGGCACCGAAGACCAGCTGTCCGGGGGAAGGAGCAGGACGCCGGAGCAGGTAAGTATGTCATATTTACCTGTCCGCGTTCCACACGCCGGGCGCCGCTCCATCTTCCCGGCGTCTCTCTCTCCGCACTGACTGTGCAGGTCAGAGGGCGCGATGACGCATATAGTGTGCGCGCCGCCCTCTGCCTGATCAGTCAGTGCGGAGAGACGCTGGGACGGGACGCTAAGGAGCTGCAAGCAAGAGAGGTGAGTATGTGTTTTATTATTTTTATTGCAGCAGCAGCAGCAATGGCACAGCTTTCTATGGCACAGCTATGGGGCAATAATGAACGGTGCAGAGCACTATATGGCACAGCTATGGGGCAATAATGAACGGTGCAGAGCACTATATGGCACAGCTATGGGGCAATAAGGAGCGGTGCAGAGCACTATATGGCACAGCTATGGGGCAATAATGAACGGTGCAGAGCACTATATGGCACAGCTATTGGGCAATAAGGAGCGGTGCAGAGCACTATATGGCACAGCTATGGGGGCAATAATGAACGGTGCAGAGCTCTATATGGCACAGCCAGGGCCGGCGTCAACACCCGGCCTAGACGGGCAAGTGCCGGGGCCCTGACGAGACAGGGGGGCCCACTCACACAGACATAGAGCCATCTGGCTGCTTTAACCCTTTCAACCCTTTCAATTTGCGCTGGCACAAGCATCTTCTCACTGTCAGTGCAGGGCCAGGCACACATAGGGGTTAATTAAGGACACAGCCAGCGTGACATTGTGGGTGGAGAGTTCTCCTGCTCTGAATCTCCTGACTGTGTGCACTGCTGAACTTATCAAGGAGACGGAGCTCCTACCAGCACCTGAGTGAGTGCAATGCTATATCGCTGTATGTTCTGACAGTCTGGGACTGGGTGACCTGGGGCGGCCATGGGCTGGGCGGCTGCAGCTGATATATATATACTACAGCAGCCGCCCAGCCCAGGCCCCCAGCACAGCCTGTATAGATACAGTGTATATAATATATATACAGGACAGGTGCTGGGGGCCTGGGCTGGGCGGCTGTTGAAGTATATACACTGCACAGTACCACTCCCCTGTATATATACACTGCACAGTACCACTCCCCTGTATATATACACTGCACAGTACCACTCCTCCTGTATATATACACTGCACAGTACCACTCCTCCTGTATATATACACAGCACAGTACCACTCCTCCTGTCCTGTATATATACACTGCACAGTACCACTCCTCCTGTATATATACACAGCACAGTACCACTCCTCCTGTCCTGTATATATACACTGCACAGCACCTCTCCCCTGTATATATACACTGCACAGTACCACTCCTCCTGTATATATACACTGCACAGTACCGCTCCTCCTGTATATATACACTGCACAGTACCTCTCCCCTGTATATATACACTGCACAGTACCGCTCCTCCTGTATATATACACTGCACAGTACCTCTCCCCTGTATATATACATTGCACAGTACCACTCCTCCTGTATATATACACTGCACAGTACCTCTCCTCCTGTATATATACACTGCACAGTACCACTCCTCCTGTCCTGTATATATACACTGCACAGTACCACTCCTCCTGTATATATACACTGTACAGTACCGCTCCTCCTGTATATATACACTGCACAGTACCGCTCCTCCTGCCCTGTATATATACACTGCAGAATTTACAATAGCTATCACTCATGTAAGAAGTGAAATCTGGCATTGTACTATACCTATATTTCTCTGCTGTATCTGGGCATCATGAATCGTGGTATGTGTTAAAGGGGGGGGGGGCCCACTGAGACTCTTTCGCCCGGGGCCCTCAAAAACCTGGAGCCGGCCCTGGGCACAGCTTTCTATGGCACAGCTATGGGGCAATTCTGAACGGTGCAGGGCACTATATGGCACAGCTATGGGGCAATTCTGAACGGTGCAGAGCACTATATGGCACAGCTATGGGGCAATAATGAACGGTGCAGAGCACTATATGGCACAGCTATGGGGGCAATAATGAATGGTGCAGAGCACTATGTGGCACAGCTTTCTATGGCACATCCTATGGGGCATTTCTGAACGGTGCAGAGCACTATATGGCACAGCTATGGGGCAATTCTGAACGGTGCAGAGCACTATATGGCACAGCTATGGGGTAATTCTGAATGGTGCAGAGCACTATATGGCACAGCTATGGGGGCAATAATGAACGGTGCAGAGCACTATATGGCACAGCTATGGGGGCAATAATGAACGGTGCAGAGCACTATATGGCACAGCTATGGGGGCAATAATGAACGGTGCAGAGCACTATATGGCACAGCTTTCTATGGCACATCCTATGGGGCATTTCTGAACGGTGCAGAGCACTATATGGCACAGCTATGGGGCAATTCTGAACGGTGCAGAGCACTATATGGCACAGCTATGGGGTAATTCTGAACGGTGCAGAGCACTATATGGCACAGCTATGGGGGCAATAATGAACGGTGCAGAGCACTATATGGCACAGCTATGGGGTAATTCTGAACGGTGCAGAGCACTATATGGCACAGCTATGGGGGCAATAATGAACGGTGCAGAGCACTATATGGCACAGCTATGGGGCAATAATGAACGGTCCAGAGCAGTATATGGCACAGCTTTCTATGGCACATCCTATGGGGCAATAATGAATGGTGCAGAGCACTATATGGCACAGCTTTCTATGGCACAGCTATGGGGAAATAATGAACGGTGCAGAGCACTATATGGCACAGCTATGGGGAAATAATGAACGGTGCAGAGCACTATATGGCACAGCTATGGGGAAATAATGAACGGTGCAGAGCACTATATGGCACAGCTTTCTATGGCACATCCTATGGGGCAATAATGAATGGTGCAGAGCACTATATGGCACAGCTATGGGGGCAATAATGAACAGTGCAGAGCAATATATGGCACAGCTTTCTATGGCACATCCTATGGGGCAATAATGAACGGTGCAGAGCACTATATGGCACAGCTATGGGGCAATTATGAACGGTGCAGAGCACTATATGGTACAGCTATGGGGCAATAATAAACGGTGCAGAGCACTCTATGGCACAGCTATGGGGAAATAATGAACGGCGCAGAGCACTATATGGCACAGCTATGGGGAAATAATGAACGGTGCAGAGCACTATATGGCACAGCTATGGGGAAATAATGAACGGCGCAGAGCACTATATGGCACAGCTATGGGGCAATTATGAACGGTGCAGAGCACTATATGGCACAGCTATGGGGAAATAATGAACGGCGCAGAGCACTATATGGCACAGCTATGGGGAAATAATGAACGGCGCAGAGCACTATATGGCACAGCTATGGGGAAATAATGAACGGTGCAGAGCACTATATGGCACAGCTATGGGGCAATTATGAACGGTGCAGAGCACTATATGGCACAGCTTTCTATGTTACAGCTATGGGGCAATAATGAATGGTGCAGAGTAGGGTTGAGCGAAACGGGTCGGCAATTTTCAGAAGTCGCCGACTTTTGGCAAAGTCGGGTTTCATGAAACCCGACCCGACCCCTGTGTGGGGTCGGCCATGAAGTCGGCGATCTTCTGAATCTGGAATCGGAATTCCGATACCGATTCCCGATATGTTTAAGATATCGGGAATTGGTATCGGAATTCAGATTTAAGTGTAAAATAAAGAATTAAAATAAAAAATATTGCTATACTTACCATCTGAAGCGCCCTGGTACTAAGCGGGAACCTTCCTTCCTTAGAATCAGCCTTCCAGGACCTTGCGGTGACGTCGCGGTGAGGTCGCGGCTTGTGATTGGTCGCGCGGCCGCCCATGTGACCGCTCGCGCGACCAATCACAAGCCGCGACGTCACCGTGACGTCACCGTGACGTCACCGAGGGTCCTGGAAGGGCTGATTCTTAGGAAGGAAGGCTGCCGGAAAGAAGCAGGGCATGTCCGAGGGTGAGTATATACCTAATAGGAATATAACTCACCCTCGGCTTCTTTCCGGCAGCCTTCCTTCCTAAGAATCAGCCCTTCCAGGACCCTCGGTGACGTCACGGTGACGTCGCGGCTTGTGATTGGTCGCGCGAGTGGTCACATGGGCGGCCGCGCGACCAATCACAAGCCGCGACGTCACCGCGACGTCACCGCAAGGTCCTGGAAGGCTGATTCTAAGGAAGGAAGCTTTCCGCTTAGTACCAGGGCGCATCAGATGGTAAGTATGGCGATATTTTTTATTTTAATTCTTTATTTTACACTTAAATATGGATCGCAGGGCCTGAAGGAGAGTTTCCGCTCCTTCAGACCCTGGGAACCATTGGAAACCCAATGCACTGCATTGGGTTTCAAGTTTCGGCCGACCCCGACCCCGACTTTTTTATAGGATCGGCCGATTTCACTCAACCCGACTTTTGAAAAAGTCGCATTTCGTGAAACCCGACCCGATCCTATAAATGTAAAGGTCGCTCAACCCTAGTGCAGAGCACTATATGGCACAGCTATGGGGCCATAATGAAAGGTATGGAGCATCTATTTTTATTTTTGAAATTCACCGGTAGCTGCTGCATTTTCCACCCTAGGCTTATACTCGAGTCAATAAGTTTTCCAAGTTTTTTGTGGCAAAATTAGGGGGGTCGGCTTATACTCGGGTCGGCTTATACTCGAGTATATACGGTAAGTTGTAAAATGATGAAAATTACAGTAAAAATGATCAGCTTCAGGAAAATCATGGACGCCTTAACTTTGCTTTACTGATGACGCAAAAAAGTGCCTTAGTTTTTTGAACTGTTATGGATGGTTAACAACCCTGCATGCACACATTATAGTCTATGGGGCTTCTTCACATATCTTTGCTTTTCTTTGATTGACAGTCTGCAAAAAATATACCATTGTATATCTGATGTTGATATGATCAACAACACAGATTCAAATGAATAGGTCAGTGCTCCAGGGCAGGACTGTAGACAAAGTCTTATCATGGTGCTCTGGGCCAGAGAAACCAAGGAAAGACCTGGCCACAGGCCGCCCCAAAGCACAAAAAATGTTCCTCATCATGGAGAGAGAGTGAGAGAGACAGACTGTTTGTGATTCGGTGTATGCATGATTCACATCCTCTGGATGTTTTTCAATCGAAGCGCTCTCCTTCGCTAGACTGAATCATATCTATGGTCAGCGCAGTAAGTTTATTTTGTATTTTGTTTTATCCGTTTTATTTTATGCAACTGTGTATGCTGCATATTTTTTATAAACACTACCTATTGTTTTGTATGAAATATAAAATGTAATAGTTCTGTTCCTTTTGTTCTGTAACCTGCACCCTGAAGCCTGTATAAAATATAGCTGGTGGTGGCAGCAAGTAGTAGTCTGGGGTTATAATGAAGTTTGCAGTGACTGTATAGGGGGTACTCGTACATATATTTTATGCGTTGAAATCTGAGGTGTATATACCATATGCTCACCTTTAACATCTCGAAAACCAGCCTATTAGTGGGAACAATCTGCTCCCTCCTCCTTTGATTGTCAGTCAATCACATAATTGCCCGGATGATAGGGGGCAGCAGAGAGCTGAGAGCTCCCAAGATAACAGCAGATGGATCTGCGCAACTTCCCATTCTGCGATCTTTGACAAATTGATGGCAGCAGTGAGATTTTGGGATATATAAATACAGTATAGATATATATATATATATATATATATATATATATATATATATATATATATACATATATGTACAGTATATATAAATAAATATATATATATATATATATATACATATATGTACAGTATATATAAATAAATATATATATATATATATATATATATATATATATATATATATATATATATATATATATATATATATACAAGAAAAACAGATGCTACACTGAGAGTAAAAATGAACAAGAATCAAAGGTGAAAAAATATCGGAAAAACTCCCGTAAGAAGAAAAAAGTGCACATCTGAATGAGGTCAAAAAAGTGCACTGGATAATCTTTGGACAATCAAACAAATTATAATTTGGCATGACTTTTCCTGGAGATATGAGTGCTAATATCAAATATTTAATGTTTTGCAATTCATATAGAGATTTTGATCTCTTGATGTGGAGTGACCTGCAACAAAGCTATGAAACCCGGGTGTACAATTGCACCAAAACCATGTCTAACACAATCATTCAATGAAAAAATAGCCTGGAAATGTCATTAGCTAGATGCACCGTTTATTCATTTTTGTAAGCAGCTAACAAGACATTTAAAATTGAAAGTGTCATCTCAAGAAATAGTGGAGGAACTGGGGAAACTGGGAGCTCAGAATTAAAGCTTTTGTAGGATTGGTATCAAGAGTTTTGAAGCATGTGTAATTTGTATGATAGTTAATCACGTAGGGCTGTGATACCTCTAATGCAGATCTCATCTCCTGTTGTTATGATCAATCAGAAAATAAATGGGAGTAGAATCACCACAGGGAAGATGTTGTAGTAAGAGCTTGGAAGCTGCGCTGCTAAACTTCAGATTCAAAGCAAGAACTCAAGTAATGCTATTTCTTCTTCACTTACTTACAATTGTAATTCAGCAGCAGTAGGTATTTGATTTAGAGGGTTATGGTCCTTCTAACAGCCTCCTTGGCTGATAAAACCTATCACTATTGGAAATCATGTAGGAGATTTTGCATTGAGGCTCATGAGTAGAGATGAGCAAACTTTTTCAGAAAACGTTCGCAATCTCAAATTTGGCATAAACGTAGCACATTCGGATTCGTGTTTGGTTTCCTGAGCATTTTTCCTCAAAGTCAGCAAAATACAGTCACAGATCGGTCAATGATCGAATTTCCACTAATGCTTTTGTTAGGACTTTGGCTAGGATAGTGGTTCTGTATGATGAACGAGGGGGATGTGTGTATAGGTCAGAAGAGCAGCAGAGCGACATTTATTTTTAAAATTACCTTAATGTGTGTACATTCCAGCAGCCAGTCAGAGAGCAGAATACATCCACAACGTCTAGACACAAAAGCTTCTGTCATTGGCTCCCAAAGTCACATGTCCCTCTCCATAAAAAAATCGGACATGTTGTTTTGCTGGAGCCATTTAATCAATGTAACAGCTCAGGGAGGCTGCTCCTGCTGCTGCAAGTTGTCATATAGTTAGATAGGATTCTGTCCTGTGAGAAAACGACCTTCCAGCATCTAACTAGCTTGGGCTAATAGTGTTGTGTAGGCAGGTGTCCACATTTCCTACTCAAAATTGTTTGGACTAATACTGTGTTGCAGTCAGGACTCAGGAGGTCCCATTATAATCAACATTGTTATTGCTAATATTGGGGTGCTGCCAGGAGGCTCCATTTGCTGATCAAAATCATTAGAGCTAATATTGGGGTGCAGGCACAAGTCCCCATTTGCTAATCAAAATAAGGCTAATATTGGAGTGCAGCCAGGAGGCACAATTTGCAAAAGATTCTCAAAATTCAGAGGAGGAAATAATCTGCACCAATGACCAAAATGTTTTACTGTTGGATCTGGGTCCAGACGAAGTAGGGTCTGAATAGAATCTAGAGTCTCATTACTAGACGTTAATCTCCAGGGGTGGAGGTGATATTGATAAGACTCAGATACCTGGGGCACACACGGAATGTACTATGGTGTCAGGGCAGAAAGAGGAGGAGGGTGACTCTCAGGGCGAGGAGTGGGAGAACAGAGAGGATGACGGTGAGGTTTTAAATCCCACTTGATGAGAACCCAAAGGCACGCTGCTGAGTAGCTCAGCAGAGGAAATGGAGGAGGAGGAAGATGAGGAGCTTGCCGCACAGACACAAATGCAACCACAGCAAGCACTGCATCCTCAGCCATAAATGTGGCTGTGGCCAGCACCAGTGGCAAGTTCTGTAGTTTGCAGGGGCTGCAAGGTTTGCCTAGCCTGGGCCTTTTTTGAGACTGCAAAGGATGACCCAACTCACATTATCTACAAACTTTGCAAAAATTACTCAGTAAAGGCAAAAATTGCAATAATGAACCGGTACATGCGCGATCAGCATGCCTTAGTCTGTGACTGTGCACTAAAATGCAGTCTAGCGGGTCTCACCAACCACCGGTCATCCCATCAACACATCTGCTGCTTCTTCCTCCTCCATCACTGTGGCAAGTGTTCTCACACAGGTTTCGGGCAGCAGAACCTCCACTTATTTACCCTCTAGAGTGAGTGAGAGCCAGTCAGCTGTTACAGAAGTGGAGATGCCTGCTATTTTTGTTTCACTGAGAAGATCACACCTTTCTTGATCCACCATAACATCTCCATCAGCACTCCACTAACAGTTCAGCAGTTTGTCCTGTTCACCCTTCTCCACCCTCCCTCAGCACAGCAGCTATCCCTCAGTCCCGCAGCTGTGGTTATATATAAGAATGTTTCCTCCTACACATGCCAAGGCTGAGAGCTTGACCTCCACCATTCCAATCTGTTGGCCACAGAAATGCTGCCTTTCCAGCTGGTGGATAAAGAGGGTTTCAGAAAGTTGATGGACGTCGCAGTCCCCCAGTGCCAGTTGCCCAGTCGCTATTATTTCTCTAAGAAAGCTATGCCTGCACTACACCAGCATGTCTCAGACATTACCCTTTCCCTAAAAAAATCTATGTCTGCCAGGGTGCATTTCACCACTGACACCTGGATGAGTAAACATGGGCAGGGGCGTTACATCTTGCTGATGGGGCACTGGGTGACTCTGTAAGGCTGTGGGGGCAGGCAGGCAATCGGCTGCTCCACAAGTCTTGGAATCGCCAAGGCTTGCGGGACAAACCTCTGTATCTAACACTTCCTCCACAGCTTCTGGCTCCTCCACCTCCTCTAAAGGCCTCCACCTGTGCCCTCAACCTCTCTGTTAATAAGGCATGCATTCCAACAGTGCAGAGAGAATAAACCCCACATCTGTACTTAGCAGTCAGGGCTCACAGCAGTCAAGCAGTGTTTAAATTAATATGCCTTGGAGATCGCAGTCACACAGCTGAAGAGTTGTGGACAGCTCTCCAGGCTGAGTTTGAGCAATGGCTGTCTCCACTAAACCTGGAGCCAGGGAAGGCCATGTGTGATAACGGTGAGAACCAGGTGGCAGCACTATGCCTAGGCTAACTTACACATGTGTTTTGCATGGCTCACATCCTCAACCTAGTGGTGCAGCAATTTCTCTGTCACTATCCCAGCCTGGATGCGCTGCTGCAGAAAGCATTTGTGCTAATTTCTGCCTTTTGCACCCTGCAAGTCATCAACTTCCATCAGTACGGTTGATTCGTTTGATATGCAATCTGGCAACATGGTGGAATTCTACTCTGCATTTGTTGCAGCAACTGTGGCAGCAGCGACGAGCCCTGGTGCAGTATGTCCTTTTGCATAGCCTTGGCCCATGCAGTCCAGACATAGTGCAAATCAGGCTTGTGGAGTGGGCACAGATAAAGGACCTCTGCACCCTTCTGCACAGTTTTGAAATGGCTACTAAGGTGGTTAGCGCTGACGATGCCATCATCAGCATCATTATTCCGGTCATTTACATGCTGGAGCACACTTTGAAAAGTCTGCGGGAGGAGGTGGTGGTGCCAGAGGAAGAGGTGGAAGCAGAGGAGGATGCAGAAGAGATAACAATATCTCTAAGTTCTGGACTGTTGGCGCACAGGCAGATGCCATGAGAGGGTGGATTACAGTGATTGAGGGGAGTTCACGGTACCATGCTAACTGTTACTGAAGGTGCAGGAGCCAAGGAACAAATAGAGGAGAATCAGAACGAAGGGTGATGGGCATGCATGTTGTGAATTCTGTTTGTGGGCTCCCCCGGTGGTGTTTTATGGCAGTGCCACTTATTTGCCTTCTTCTATCCTTGATCACCTGTTGACACCCATTAGGGGAGTTTCCTATTTAAGGCTGCTTGGCTGCTGGTCTGATGCCGGCCAACAATGTATCAGTAGCATTCTGTTGCATTCTCCTGCCTCAAGATCCTGTTCAGCTAAGTTGTATTTTGTTTCTAGTTTATGCTATTTTTGTCCAGCTATTTGTTATGTGACTCTCTGTAGCTGGAAGCTCTCGCGGACTGAAATTGCCACTCCAGTGGCATGAGTTGTCACTGGAGTTTTAAAGTAATTTCAGGATGGTGTTTTTGAGTAGTGTTTTGAAGTTGACCGTGAAGTGACTCTTTCCTGTACTTCTGCTATCTAGTAAGCGGACCTCACTGTGCTAAATCTGCTGTTCATCCTACGTATGTCTTTTCCTCTTGACTCACCGTCAATATCTGTGGGGGGCTGCTATCTCCTTTTGGGGTTCATCTCTGGAGGTAAGGCAGGCCTGTATATTCCTCTGATAGGGGTAGTTAGATCTCCGGCTGGCGCGTGGTGTCTAGGGCATCGTAGGAAACACTCCCCGGCTACTTCCAGTGTCGTGTCAGGTTCAGGTCACGGTCACTTTAGTTCCCATCACCCGAGAGCTAGTCCGTTGTTATTTTGATTTCCCTGCCATTGGGAAAATCATAACAGTTTGGCCGGCCCACATGTGTTAAAACTAGGCACTAAAGCAGGAAAGGATATGAAAAGGTTTTTTTTCCTTCTGTGTTTGGAAAGTGCACCTTAGTGCTTATTTGTACTCCTTGCTTAAACTGCAGTCTTCAGCCTTTTTTTTTTTTTCCTCTCCTCTTAATCTCTGAATGGCTTTGGTTACACCTGTTTGAATCATGGATCCACAGAGTTTGGTTGCAGGTCTGAATAACCTGGCTACAAAGGTCCAGAACTTACAAGATTTTGTTATATGTGCTCCAATGTCTGAACCTAAGATCCCTATGCCTAAATTTTTTACCGGAGACAGATCCCGTTTTTTGAATTTCAGAGAGAATTGTAAATTGTTTTTGTCTCTGAAATCTCACTCTGCTGGTGATCCTGCGCAACAGGTTAAAATTGTTATTTCTCTATTGCGGGGTGACCCACAAAGTTGGGCATTTGCATTGTCGCCAGGGGATCCTGCGTTATTAAATGTAGATGCGTTTTTTCTGGCTTTGGGGTTGCTTTATGAAGAACCTAATTTAGAGATTTTGGCTGAGAAAGCCTTGATAGCTCTTTCCCAAGGGCAAGATGAAGCTGAGATATACTGCCAAAAATTTCGTAAATGGTCGGTGCTTACTAAATGGAATGAGTGCGCTCTAGCAGCTAATTTCAGAGAAAGTCTCTCTGATGCCGTGAAGGATGTCATGGTGGGGTTCCCTGTGCCTACAGGTCTGAATGATGCCATGAAATTGGCTATCCAGATTGATCGGCGTTTACGGGAGCGCAAATCTGTGCACCATATGGCGGTATCTTCTGAGCAAAAACCTGTGCATCATTTGGCGGTGACCTCTGAAAAGGCACCAGAGCATATGCAATGCGATAGTGTATTGTCTAGAGGCGAACGACAGAATTACAGGCGCAAAAATGGGTTGTGCTTCTATTGTGGAGATCCAGCTCATGTTATATCAGCATGCTCTAAACGCATAAAGAAGGTTGATAAAAAGGTTGATAAATCTTTTTCTATGGGTACCTTGCAGTCTAAATTTCTTTTGTCCGTGACATTGATTTGTACTTTATCATCTGTTACTGTGGATGCTTATGTGGATTCTGGCGCCGCTCTGAGTCTCATGGATTGGTCCTTTGCCAAGCGTTGTGGGTTTGATTTAGAGCCTCTGGAGGTTTCTATTCCCTTAAAGGGTATTGATTCTACACCTTTGGCTAGCAATAAACCACAATATTGGACACAAGTGACTATGCATCTTTCCCCAGACCATCAGGAGATTATTCGTTTCCTTGTGTTATATAATCTACATGACGTATTAGTACTTGGATTACCATGGTTACAAATTCATAATCCAGTCTTGGACTGGAGATCAATGTCTGTGCTGAGCTGGGGATGTCAGGGGATTCATGGGGATGCACCTTTGGTTCCCATTTCTTCATCTACTCCCTCTGAGATCCCAGCATTTCTGTCAGATTTTTATGATGTCTTTCAGGAGCCTAAAACTGATTCTCTCCCCCCTCACAGAGAGTGTGACTGCGCTATTGAGTTGATTCCCGGTAGTAAATTTCCTAAGGGTCGCTTGTTTAATTTGTCTGTACCTGAACATACTGCTATGCGGGAGTATATCAGAGAATCTTTGGAAAAGGGTCATATTCGCCCCTCTTTGTCTCCACTGGGGGCAGGGTTTTTCTTTGTGGGTAAAAAGGATGGTTCATTGAGACCTTGTATCGACTATCGACTTCTGAATAAGATTACAGTTAAATACCAGTACCCGTTACCTTTACTGACTGATCTTTTTGCTCGCATAAAGGGGGCGAAGTGGTTCACTAAGATCGATCTACGTGGTGCGTATAATTTGGTGCGGATTAAGCAGGGGGATGAGTGGAAGACCGCATTTAATACGCCTGAAGGCCATTTTGAGTATTTGGTAATGCCTTTCGGTCTCGCGAATGCCCCTTCCGTTTTTCAGTCCTTTATGCACGATATTTTCCGTGAATATCTGGATAAATTTATGATTGTGTATTTGGATGATATTTTGATTTTTTCGGAGGACTGGGAATCTCATGTTCAACAGGTCAGGAGAGTTTTTCAGGTTTTACGAGCTAATTCTCTATTTGTGAAGGGCTCAAAGTGTATTTTTGGGGTTCAGAGAATTTCCTTTTTGGGATATATTTTTTCCCCTTCATCTATGGAGATGGACCCTGTTAAGGTTCAGGCTATTTGTGATTGGGTACAACCTACTTCTCTAAAGAGTCTTCAGAAATTCTTGGGATTTGCTAATTTCTATCGCCGATTCATAGCGGGTTTTTCTGCCATTGCTAAACCTTTGACTGATTTGACCAAGAAGGGTGCTGATGTTGCTAATTGGTCCTCTGCGGCTGTGGAGGCCTTTCGGGAGCTTAAGCGCCGCTTTTCTTCTGCTCCTGTGTTGCGCCAGCCTGATGTTTCGCTCCCGTTCCAGGTTGAAGTAGATGCTTCCGAGATCGGAGCAGGTGCAGTTTTGTCGCAGAAAGGTCCTGACTGCTCAGTGATGAGACCATGTGCGTTTTTCTCTCGAAAGTTTTCGCCCGCTGAGCGAAATTATGATGTTGGAAATCGGGAGCTCTTGGCCATGAAGTGGGCATTTGAGGAGTGGCGTCATTGGCTTGAGGGTGCTAGACACCAGGTGGTGGTCTTGACTGACCACAAAAATCTAATTTATCTTGAGTCAGCCAGGCGTCTGAATCCTAGACAGGCGCGCTGGTCGTTGTTTTTCTCTCGATTTAACTTTGTGGTTTCATATCTGCCTGGGTCTAAGAATGTGAGGGCGGATGCCCTCTCTAGGAGTTTTGAGCCTGACTCGCCTGGTGATTCCGAACCTACTGGCATCCTGAAGGATGGGGTGATATTGTCAGCTGTCTCCCCAGACCTGCGGCGCTCTTTGCAGGAGTTTCAGGTGGATAGGCCTGATCGCTGTCCGCCTGGTAGACTGTTTGTCCCTGATGACTGGACCAGTAGAGTTATTTCGGAGGTTCACTCTTCCGCGTTGGCAGGTCATCCTGGAATTTTTGGCACCAGGGATCTGGTGTCTAGGTCCTTCTGGTGGCCTTCCTTGTCTCGAGATGTACGTATTTTTGTGCAGTCTTGTGATGTTTGTGCTCGGGCTAAGCCCTGCTGTTCCCGGGCCAGCGGGTTGTTGTTGCCCTTGCCTATTCCTAAGAGGCCTTGGACGCACATCTCTATGGACTTTATTTCTGACCTTCCTGTTTCTCGTAGGATGTCCGTCATCTGGGTGGTGTGTGACCGTTTTTCCAAGATGGTTCACTTGGTACCTTTGCCCAAATTGCCCTCCTCCTCTGAGCTGGTCCCTCTATTTTTTCAGAATGTTGTGTGTTTGCATGGTATTCCTGAGAATATAGTGTCTGACAGGGGTACTCAGTTTGTGTCTAGATTTTGGCGGGCGTTCTGTGCCAGGATGGGCATCGACTTGTCTTTTTCGTCTGCATTCCATCCTCAGACTAATGGCCAGACTGAGCGTACTAATCAGACCTTGGAGACTTACTGGAGGTGTTTTGTGTCCGCTGATCAGGACGATTGGCTTGATTTTTTGCCATTGGCAGAGTTTGCCCTTAACAATCGGGCCAGTTCTGCCACTTTGGTTTCTCCATTTTTTTGTAATTCAGGGTTTCACCCTCGCTTTTCGTCCGGTCAATTGGAGTCTTCGGATTGTCCTGGAGTAGATGCTGTGGTTGATAGAATGCATCAGATTTGGGGACAGGTTGTGGACAATCTGAAGTTGTCCCAGGAGAAGACTCAACAGTTCACTAATCGTCATCGGCGTGTCGGTCCTCGTCTTTGTGTTGGGGACCTGGTTTGGTTGTCTTCTCGATTTGTTCCTATGAAGGTCTCGTCTCCTAAGTTTAAGCCTCGGTTTATCGGCCCTTATAGGATTCTGGAGGTTCTCAATCCTGTGTCCTTTCGTTTGGACCTCCCAGCATCTTTTACTATTCATAATGTTTTTCATCGGTCATTGTTGCGGAGGTATGAGGTGCCGGTTGTTCCGTCTGCTGATCCTCCTGCTCCTGTGCTGGTTGAGGGTGAGTTGGAGTATGTGGTGGAAAAGATCTTGGACTCCCGTGTTTCCAGACGGAAACTTCAGTATCTGGTTAAGTGGAAAGGCTATGGTCAGGAGGATAATTCTTGGGTGACAGCATCTGATGTTCATGCTCCTGATTTGGTTCGTGCATTTCATAGTGCTCATCCAGATCGCCCTGGTGGTTCTGGTGAGGGTTCGGTGCCCCCTCCTTAAGGGGGGGGTACTGTTGTGAATTCTGTTTGTGGGCTCCCCCGGTGGTGTTTTATGGTAGTGCCACTTATTTGCCTTCTTCTATCCTTGATCACCTGTTGACACCCATTAGGGGAGTTTCCTATTTAAGGCTGCTTGGCTGCTGGTCTGATGCCGGCCAACAATGTATCAGTAGCATTCTGTTGCATTCTCCTGCCTCAAGATCCTGTTCAGCTAAGTTGTATTTTGTTTCTAGTTTATGCTATTTTTGTCCAGCTATTTGTTATGTGACTCTCTGTAGCTGGAAGCTCTCGCGGACTGAAATTGCCACTCCAGTGGCATGAGTTGTCACTGGAGTTTTAAAGTAATTTCAGGATGGTGTTTTTGAGTAGTGTTTTGAAGTTGACCGTGAAGTGACTCTTTCCTGTACTTCTGCTATCTAGTAAGCGGACCTCACTGTGCTAAATCTGCTGTTCATCCTACGTATGTCTTTTCCTCTTGACTTACCGTCAATATCTGTGGGGGGCTGCTATCTCCTTTTGGGGTTCATCTCTGGAGGTAAGGCAGGCCTGTATATTCCTCTGATAGGGGTAGTTAGATCTCCGGCTGGCGCGTGGTGTCTAGGGCATCGTAGGAAACACTCCCCGGCTACTTCCAGTGTCGTGTCAGGTTCAGGTCACGGTCACTTTAGTTCCCATCACCCGAGAGCTAGTCCGTTGTTATTTTGATTTCCCTGCCATTGGGAAAATCATAACACATGCAACAGTCAGGAGATGAAAAGGAAAATGATCCCCTCTCTTTTGTCCATGGTTGGCGGGAGGGGACAGACGAAGCATTATACTATTTCTACTCTGGGGAAATTGATGCCACATTAGTGGTGTGTGGCAATAACTTTTTGAAATGTTTACATTCCAAGTTGGGTCTCCTTCATGTGTGTTACCTGTAGCAGTAGAGCTCCTAGACCGGCAGGCCTGCACTTACTTTCAGTCAAATACCTGTGTTACTATCCTTAAATTTGTATAATATTTGTTGCCTACCAAGCTGATATTTGTGCCACCTGAGTTTGGCTAGGCAAAAAAGTAGTTTGAGCTGCTGCATGAGGTATCAGGGCTCCCAGCATTGCAGTCTCACACCACTCCCTCACCCAGCTTGTTTTAATTAAAACTTCAATTCAAAGGTCTAAATGGTGGCCCAGACCCTGATACCTCATGCATGACCCATGGCTGACTCGTTCTGCGCCATTATAAAATGTTCTACTGTGGGTCAATTGATGGTTCAACTACCTGTGTTACTATCCTTACATTTTTGTAACATTAGTGCTCTACCAAGCTGATATTTGTGCCACCGAGTGTGGCTGGGAAAAAAAAAACAATTTGAGCTGTTGTATGAGGCATTAATACTCCCAGCAAAACAGAATTACATCACTCTTTCACCCACCTCATCTTCATTGAAACTTCAATTCAAAGCTCTGAATGCTTCCCCAGACCTTGATACCTCGTGGAATTTTATTTTAGACAAAGAAGATAAGTGCCAAGTTACAAAAATTGGTCCAAAACCCAGTAAATTAGAGACACCCGACTGTTGTGAATTCCGCTCTTGGGCTCCCTCCGGTGGTTGTAAGTGGCACTTTTGTGAGTTCTGCTCTTGGGCTCCCTACGGTGGTTTTAAGTGGAACTGCTGCTCCTTGGATTTAGCAGTCAGCAGCTGCTTCCACTGATCGTCTTTACTGTTGTGAATTCCGCTCTTGGGCTCCCTCCGGTGGTTGTAAGTGGCTCTTTTGTGAGTTCTGCTCTTGGGCTCCCTACGGTGGTTTTAAGTGGAACTGCTGCTCCTTGGATTTAGCAGTCAGCAGCTGCTTCCACTGATCGTCTTTCTGGCTCGGCTATTTATCCTGGCTCTATCCTTCAGCTAGGGCCAGTGGTACTGTTATGAACTGGTGGTTTAGGAGCAACATGGGACGTGCTCTGGAGGAGGTGGTACCTGTACTGACTGCAGTTCCTGAGCTTAACACAACACTAGAAGTAGCCGTGGGATGTTCCTGTCACTCCCTAGACACCTCGTCACAGCCGGAGGACTAACTACCCCTAAAGATAGAAACTGGAAAGCTTTCTTGCCTCAGAGAAAATTCTCAAAGGACAGACAGCCCCCCACAAATATTGACTGTGAGTGGAGAGGGAAATGACATACACAGAATGAAACCAGGATGTAGCAAAAGGAGGCAAAAAGTGGACTGCAAAAGAACAAAGCAAGGACTTATCTTTGCTGAACTGGTCAGAATATCAGGGAAATCCAAGAGAGATGTGAATCCAACCAGGAACCATTGACCACTGGCACTAGCTGAAGGATAGAGCCTAGATAAATAGCCGAGCTAGAAAGACGATCAGTGGAAGCTGCTGCTGACTGCTAAATCCAAGGAGCAGCAGTTCCACTTAAAACCACCGTAGGGAGCCCAAGAGCAGAACTCACAAAAGTGCCACTTACAACCACCGGAGGGAGCCCAAGAGCGGAATTCACAACACCCGACGTTTCGACCCTCCTGGATCTTAATCATGGGGTTTACTTGGGTTCAAGAGTAATGGGAGCCAGGGTTAGGGAACAGCTTTATATAAGCTTCCATGTGGATAATGGTAGGCTGTAAATAAATGGTAACCTTTGAAGGATATGAAGAGACTTTGAATGGAGGCCCAGTAGAGTCCTGTGCAATAAAAGGCATTGCTTTTTGTATGTAATATATTTTCCGTGTCTGGTATGGTAAGGTATACGTGTTGCTTCGTACTTATAGTCAGAATAGTGCCAATCATTGGTGGCCAATTGTGGTAACTGCATCCTGAGGCTGTAGAACCGTCCGGGATATGATTGCGCCCTGCTCCCCTGGCTGGTGTCAGGATTTATCTATGACTGTTGCTAAGTTTTGAGTGTATGATAATTCCCTTTCTTTTCCTATTTTGGTTTAACTCGATCCTCCACTCTCCAGTGCATCCCTCTGTTATTTGTGGATGTATATTTGTATATTTGGTATTTTTCGCTGCCCCTGTTCGTATTACCTTGTTAGTCTGGTTTGTGTATTACAGTACACTATTACTCCCCTCTTCCCTGGGTGGGGGAAGGGTATAGACTGATGGCAGCATAAGAGGCTAAGGCAAGGTATGTGATCCCAACGTCTTAGCCATCAGAAGTAATCCGGGGAACAGAGCTAGCTAGGGCACCCCTAGTGTTAGGCAAAGGGAAGGAGCCCTTTGTCTCGGGACACCCTACAACAGAGTTTTGACATTATAGCTGTGCCTTTGCAAAATTTCTACTGTGTGTGAATTTAACATCAGCCAACTACCTGTGTTACTATCCTTAAATTTTTCTACAAATAAAGTCTATGAAACGGATGTTTGTGGCACCTGAGTGTGGTTAGAATAAAAACTGTTTAAGCTATTGCATGAGGTATCAGGGCTCCCAGCAAAGAAGGCTTACAATGCTCCATTGCCCACCTCGTTTTAATAGAAACTTCGATTCAATGCTCTAAATGCCGGCCTAGACTCTGATACCTCATGCATATCCCATGGCTGACTGCTGCTGTGCCATTATCAAATTTCTACTCTAGGTCAATTGATCAATCAACTACCTACTCTCTAGGCTCCAGTCACTAGGCATTAAGGACACTGCTCTCTCCTGGTTCTCTTCCTATCTTTCTGACCGCTCCTTCAGTGTTCTGTTCTCCGGCTCCACTTCATCTCCTCTTCCTCTCACTGTCGGGGTACCTCAGGGCTCAGTCCTTGGCCCCCTTCTCTTCTCCCTCTACACGGCCCCAATTGGACAGACCATCAGCAGATTTGGCTTTCAGTACCATCTTTACGCTGATGACACACAACTATACACGTCAGCCCCTGACCTTACCCCCGCTGTACTACAGAACGCCACTGACTGTCTGTCTGCAGTCTCTAACATCATGTCCGCTCTCTATCTGAAGCTCAACCTCTCCAAAACTGAACTTCTTCGGCTCCCGCCTTCTACTAACCTCCCTAAATCTGACATTTCCCTCTCCGTGGGTGGCACCATAATAACACCTAGGCAGCAGGCACGCTGTCTGGGTGTCATGTTTGACTCCGATCTCTCCTTCACCTCCCACATACAATCTCTTGCCCGCTCGTGCCGCTTACACCTAAAGAACATCTCTAGAATCCGCCCTTTTCTCACCATGGAGACAACAAAAACTCTCACTGTCGCCCTAATCCACTCCCGCCTGGACTACTGTAACTCTTTTAATTGGCCTCCCCCTCACGCGACTTTCCCCTCTCCAGTCTATCCTTAATGCAGCAGCCAGGGTCGTCCATCTGGCTAATCGTTACTCGGACGTGTCCGCTCTTCGCCAGTCATTACACTGGCTGCCCATTCATTACAGGATACAATTCAAAGTACTTGTTCTCACCCACAAAGCTCTCCACAGTGCGGCACCCCCTTACATCTCCTCCCTCATTTCTGTCTATCGGCCTAGCCGACCGCTGCGCTCTGCAAACGACTTTCGACTAACCTCTGCACTAATCCGTACCTCCCACTCCCGACTGCAAGACTTCTCCCGTGCTGCGCCAATCCTCTGGAATGCTCTACCCCAAGATATTAGGACCATCCACAACTTGCATTGCTTTAGGCGCTCACTCAAAACTCATTTGTTCAGAGCGGCCTATCACGTTCCCTAATCAGTCATTTTATGTATGTGTGTGTGTGTGTAGCCCATTCACTATCTCATCTACCCCCCACCCCCTGAAGATGGCTGGACCATCATTGTAAATACATCATTGTAAATACACACCTGTACTTTGTATCTCCCCACCTCATTGCAGATTGTAAGCTCTCACGAGCAGGGTCGTCTTATTTTGCTTTATTGCTGTATTGTTAACATTGTTACCTATGACTGTTGTGTTTGAAACTGTTAAACTGTAAAGCGCTGCGGAATATGTTGGCGCTATATAAATAAAGATTATTATTATTATTATTATTACCTGTATTACTCTCCTTACATTTTTCTAACATTAGTGCTCTACCAAGCTGAATATTGTGCCACTGAGCGTGGCTGGGAAAAAAAAAACTGTTTAAGCTCTTGCATGAGGTATCAGGGCTCCCAGCAAAGCAGGATTACATCAGTCCCTCACCCACCTCGTCTTAATTTAAACTTAAATTAAAAACTATAAATGCTGGCCCAGACCCTGATACCTCATGCATGGCCCATGGCTGACTGCTGCTGTGCCATCATCAAATTTCAACTGAGGGTCAATTGATGCCACTTTTCCTAGTGTCTGCCCCTAAGTTTTAGAAATGTTTGCACTCCAAGTTGGGTCTCCTTCATGTGTGTTACCTGAATTTGACAGACCTCTCAGTGCATCAGGCCTACACCTGTCACCCATCCACCTGTTACTGATCAATGTTTCAGCTAGACATGCTGGTCCAAGCCGTGTCCCAGGTCCTGTACCATGCATCCGTGCTGCGCAATTATGCTATTTGTACTCTGGGTCAATTGATGCCACTTTTCCTGAGCTATTTTGCCCTCCTTAAGGTGTTGTCTGTGTGTTGATTTTGCCTTCCATTCGGCAAACATTGGGACATTCACCAAACTGAACCAAACCAAGCCTTGAAAGGTTTGCTCATCTCTATTCATGAGTTTGAAATTACATCACCGCACGACAACCAGGATACTGACAAGGCAAGAAGACCAAATCTGCACATCATCACTGGATCCTTCTGCAGGTCTTGATGATAATAAAGAAGACAGCCACATTGAAAAGTTTGCTATGGGACCCTGGATCTTTCATTAATTTAATAAGGTGACATAAGAATTAAAAGGTTTATAGGGTTAGCAGTAGAAATAAGAACATTTATTTGAAGTGGAATTGATGCCTCCTCAAGATTTCTAACATATTTACTCTCCAGAATATAGATTTGTTTTTTGTAAAGTGTTCTGTGCTAAATCAGAAAACAGAGACCTGAATAATTCAATCTCTATTGAATAACTTTACTGTGTATTGAATTTATCTTTAAAATCTACATAACTTGACTAATTTGAATCTCTGCAGATTCTCTAATTTCTAGTTAAAACTTAAGTTGAGTAGATCTTTTAAAATTCAAATTTGATGACTTTGATCAATTTTCCCCAAAAAATGAATTAACAAATTTGTGCTAATCTCAATACTGGAAAGTTTATAATTTCTTCTTGTGGAGGAGGAGAGACATAAAGGACCCCCCCTGATCATAAGATCTTACACTTTACAGGAGAGAGAAAATGAGAGAGGACTCTGGTTACCATAAGAGCTTACACTCTACAGAAAAGAGAGAGAGAGGACCCCACTGACCATATGAGCTTAAACTCTACAGGAGAGGGAGAGAGAGAGAACTCTGCTGACCATAAGAGCTTAGACTCCACACAAGAGAGAGAGTATCAAGATGACCATAAAAGCCCTGGAGAAGACACAGAAAGATACAGTATACCCCACTGACCATAAGAGCTTACACTCTACAGGAGGGAGAGGACTCCACTGACCATAAGAGCTTACACTCTACAGGAGGGAGAGGACCCCACTGACCATAAGATATTACACTCTACAGGAGAGAAAGAGGACCCCACTGACCATAAGAGCTTATACACTACAGGAGGGAGAGGACCCCACTGACCATAAGATATTACACTCTACAGGAGAGAGAGGACCCCACTGACCATAAGAGCTTACACTATACAGGAGAGAGAGAGGACCTCACTGACCATAAGAGCTTACACACTACAAAAGAGAAACTCTTACATAGTGACCCCAGATTTGGAATGACTCTGATTTGCGATAGCCCAGGTACTGACCCTAACTCTACAGGTTCTGACAATTTACTAGATTTCATAGTTGCAGAGACTAACATTAGCATGCTTTCTGATGTTTCAGCCATGTGAAAAATGGTCTGGGCAATTTTTTTTTGTGAACCTTGAATCAAATCTCAAATTTTGAATTCGTGTAAAACAGTGAATTTCTGAAAATTTGATTCAGACTTGATCCTCCACTCGAACTGTTGAAAAAAATGCTAATAAATGCAGGGCACAGGTCTTATAATAAACATAAATAGTATTATTCCTCACCTACACCTACATTTCACCTCAACTTAAATGACAGATACTCTTTAAGTTTGATTATTATCATATTTGCCATAGGCTTTAGTGGAGAAGACCATCTACATGCACGACAACTTATTCTATATGTGGCTGCTATGGGAGGGACGTGAACCTCACCCACTTTAACCTGGCTTTGGACAAAGGGAACTCCTAGTCTCCCAGTACTTACCTGCACGCAACCTCTCATCCTCACAAGACCTCACTCTACTCCCCTCTTACCTCTTCTTCCCACAATCGAATGCAAGTGACTATTCTCCAGTGCCTCCCTCTACCCTGGAACTCTTTACCTCATCATAAAAACAGTAAAAAGAAAGCATTTGCACTACTAAAGCAGGATGGCACCATTGAAGCTCTAAAAAACTATAGGGAGAAAAATACTTTATCTAAAAAACTAATTAAAGCTGCCAAAAAGGAAACAGAGAGGCACATTGCTAAGGAGAGTAAAACTAATCCCAAACTGTTCTTCAACTATATCAATAGTAAAAGAATAAGAACTCAAAATGTAGGCCCCTTAAAAAATAGTGAGGAAAGAATGTTTGTAGATGACGAGGAAAAGGCTAACATATTAAACACCTTCTTCTCCACGGTATTCATGGTGGAAAATGAAATGCTAGGTGAAATCCCAAGAAACAATGAAAACCCTATATTAAGGGTCACCAATCTAACCCAAGAAGAGGTGCGAAACCGGCTAAATAAGATTAAAATAGATAAATCTCCGGGTCCGGATGGAATACACCCACGAGTACTAAGAGAACTAAGTAATGTAATAGATAAACCATTATTTCTTATTTTTAGGGACTCTATAGCGACGGGGTCTGTTCTGCAGGACTGGCGCATAGCAAATGTGGTGCCAATATTCAAAAAGGGCTCTAAAAGTGAACCTGGAAATTATAGGCCAGTAAGTCTAACCTCTACTGTTGGTAAAATATTTGAAGGGTTTCTGAAGGATGTTATTCTGGATTATCTCAATGAGAATAACTTTAACTCCATATCAGCATGGGTTTATGAGAAATCGCCCATGTCAAACCAATCTAATCAGTTTTTATGAAGAGGTAAGCTATAGGCTAGACCACGGTGAGTCATTGGACGTGGTATATCTCGATTTTTCCAAAGCGTTTGATACCGTGCCGCACAAGAGGTTGGTACACAAAATGAGAATGCTTGGTCTGGGGGAAAATGTGTGTAAATGGGTTAGTAACTGGCTTAGTGATAGAAATCAGAGGGTGGTTATAAATGGTATAGTCTCTAACTGGGTCGCTGTGACCAGTGGGGTACCGCAGGGGTCGGTATTGGGACCTGTTCTCTTCAACATATTCATTAATGATCTGGTAGAAGGTTTACACAGTAAAATATTGATATTTGCAGATGATACAAAACTATGTAAAGCAGTTAATACAAGAGAAGATAGTATTCTGCTACAGATGGATCTGGATAAGTTGGAAACTTGGGCTGAAAGGTGGCAGATGAGGTTTAACAATGATAAATGTAAGGTTATACACATGGGAAGAAGGAATCAATATCACCATTACACACTGAACGGGAAACCACTGGGTAAATCTGACACGGAGAAGGACTTGGGGATCCTAGTTAATGATAAACTTACCTGGAGCAGCCAGTGCCAGGCAGCAGCTGCCAAGGCAAACAGGATCATGGGGTGCATTAAAAGAGGTCAGGATACACATGATGAGAGCATTATACTGCCTCTGTACAAATCCTTAGTTAGACCGCACATGGAGTACTGTGTCCAGTTTTGGGCACCGGTGCTCAGGAAGGATATAATGGAACTAGAGAGAGTACAAAGGAGGGCAACAAAATTAATAAAGGGGATGGGAGAACTACAATACCCAGATAGATTAGTGAAATTAGGATTATTTGGTCTAGAAAAAAGACGACTGAGGGGTGATCTAATAACCATGTATAAGTATATAAGGGGACAGTACAAATATCTCGCTGAGGATCTGTTTATACCAAGGAAGGTGACGGGCACAAGGGGGCATTCTTTGCGTCTGGAGGAGAGAAGGTTTTTCCACCAACATAGAAGAGGATTCTTTACTGTTAGGGCAGTGAGAATCTGGAATTGCTTGCCTGAGGAGGTGGTGATGGCGAACTCAGTCGAGGGGTTCAAGAGAGGCCTGGATGTCTTCCTGGAGCAGAACAATATTGTATCATACAATTATTAGGTTCTGTAGAAGGATGTAGATCTGGGGATTTATTATGATGGAATATAGGAATATAGGCTGAACTGGATGGACAAATGTCTTTTTTCGGCCTTACTAACTATGTTACTATGTTACTATGTTACTATATCAGATGCTTGCCTACTGTGGAAACCTTCAAAAGGAACCTGAAGATTGGCACAATCCTACAACTTGTAGTAACCCTTGTTCCACCATACCATTGAACAACCAGCTCCTACCACACCCAAAGTATCCTCACCCGGTCCTCGCGGGCAGGGTCCTCTCTCCTCCTCTACCAGTCGATGACTTGTATTGTTCATGATTATTGAACTTGTTTTTTATTATGTATATCTTTTTTCATATGTAAAGCGCCATGGAAAAAATGGTGCTATGGTAATAAATAATAATAACTTAGTAGAGGGATATTGAGAAAACAGTAAGTATAAGTGTAGAGAAAGTGTTAGGAGTGTTTTGTGTACTTCTGCTTTCTACAGAACATGTGCTCATCCACTTTTAATTACAATGTCATTAGCAATAAAAAAAAAATCTCTACCGATATCCACGGCAAACAAGGGGTACCGGGGTCTCCCATTTTACCAGAATAGGACCACAAGAGGACAACGCTTAATAAAACTCTACCTTCCACCTTCAAAAGAAAAGAAAGAATATCATGGTTTTTTTAAATAAAGAAAGTACCATCTATGTGGGAAGCCTTTTGATAAGCAGTTTAGGGAATGTTATTGTATTTTAATGATTCGTTTTGAATGTAATTTCACACCAGCCACAATACAGACATTTGTGTTTAATGCTGTTATGCAGCAGCTCTGGCTGATACCAGGCACCTTATATCTTATTTTCCTGTGGTGCTGTAGACTAAAAAGAGATTTTATGAGTTTTGATATATAATTGATTCTCCAGCAAAGTATGAAATGAAGCAATAAAAAATCAAGAATTTTAGGTAAAAACACAATAAAATTGCGGCTCAGATGAAAGAGGCCGCTCGTTCCATGCATATCTCCGGTAAAATTCCCCAGAGGAGGTAAGAGGTTATCTCTACACTGTATTGTTTACAGCTGCCAGGCTTTGTTCATTTATAGAGCGGCCGGTAGCACATTCTGTCTGATGTGTACACTGCAATATCTGACAATGATCCCGCCAGTGAGGAGACACTCTGCTAGTTTAATCAAGTTTCCCAAAGATCTGACATTTCAGACTAGAGCCGAGCGCTGAAAGACTTAATAAACCAATACCAATATAGCTTCATGGTAGTTTCCTCTTGTATTTTATGATATATTCCTAGAAAGAAGGAAATAAGCTACATGTAATTTGTGTAACATGGCCAATACTGTTTCACTATATCGCGAAAGAAAGAAAGAAGGAAAGAAAAGGAATGATGAGATATGAAATACATACATAAAGGAAACAATATATAGAATATAGAACGACAGATATAAATGAGGGATATGTAATTTGTGTAATGTGGTGAGTATACTATTGGAGGTGTTGGCGGCCTCCATATTTGTCCCAGCCCTATTCCTCCAGTCTCAGGGTACCGTCTCACAGTGGCACTTTGGTCGCTACGACGGCACGATCCGTGACGCTCCAGCGTCGCTCCAATATCGCTCCAGCATCGTAGACAGCGGTCACAATGCACGACGCTGGAGCGATAATTTCATGACGTATTTGCGATGTAGAAGCCGTTGGTTACTGTGCGCACATCGTATACAACCTTTGTTACACGATGCGATCATGCCGCCACAGCGGGACACTTGACGACGAAAGAAAGTTTCAAACGATCTGCTACGACGTACGATTCTCAGCGGGGTCCCTGATCGCAGTAGCGTGTCAGACACAGCGGTATCGTATGGATATCGCTGGAACGTCACGGATCGTGCCGTTGTAGCGACCAAAGTGCCACTGTGAGACAGTACCCTAAGGCTGATTTTAAGTAGTGTTTGATCCTTCCTGCCCTTTGGTGGCATTTGTCCCAGGAGAGGCATATTCGGTAAAGATTAGGTTTAGGGTCGCTGCGCTGCAACGCACAACGCAAACAAAAACGCAGCAAAACGCATGCACAACGCTGCGTTTTGCGCCGCATGCGTCCTTTTTTTCATTGATTTTGGACGCAGCAAAAATGCAACTTGCTGCGTCCTCTGCGCCCGGATGCGGGCGCCGCAGTGACGCATGCGGCACAAAACGCAAGTGCGACGCATGTCCATGCGCCCCCATGTTAAATATAGGGGCGCATGACGCATGCGGCGACGCTGCGGCGCAGACCGCAAATGTGAACGTAGACTAATACAGTCCAAATGTCCTATTCAATGTGTGCATACACCTTAACGCTTACACAGTGCTGCTGTATGCTTTTATCTTGTACTCCAATATGTCCCAAAACAGTGTGTTATTAGACACTTCTACATTGATTAACCCAACCACCATAATCCACTACAGCAATAAACCATTAAATATGAAGAAATTCCAACTAGAAAATTTTGAAACCATAATATTTTATTAATTGCTAATATGAAATGCAATATATGTAAAGTGCCATGGAATAAATGGCGCCATAATAATAAATAATAATATATATTTCAAAAAGCCATGGCAAAAAAAATAGCCTCCAAAGAAGGGGTGAACACAGCAAGTTACATCGATACCATGCTAGAGAATATGGATGATTGCACTATTTTATACATCAAGCCTAATAGAAGGGGGGACATACTAGGGCATAATACAGCAAAGATTCTGTTAGACCTAATAGATCTAACCAGTAAAGTGCCAATGCAAAAATAAATATTTCTCAAAAACCCATCTCCATGTTAAAGAGATTTTCAATGGAGAGGAGGGCAGGTGAAGAAATGGAAAGCAGGATATATAAGGGGGTGAGGTGCATTAATCCCTATTATAAGCATAAGGTATGTTTTCCCGCATCTCCATCACTCCACTTTAACCATTAAATCCAAAGGAAACACATCCCTGACATTACTCTAGCAAAATTGCATCAAATAAAAATCAATGATATATCACTTAAGGGTAAGATGAGTCAGGGATGAGAACAAAGGGCTGTGTCGACCCACCATCTGATGGACACGGTTTCGCTACTCGCTTCTTCAGGGGTTTTATCCATATTACTCTTTGGAAGTCTTTTTTGCCCTGTCTTTTTTTAAATATATTTGTCTTCTGGCTTATTGCTGTAGTGGATTATGCTGTTTAATGCTTTTTTCTTTGTTGATATTTGTTGATAGATAGACATGAGACAGATAAAAAAGCAAGAAGGAAAGATAAAGGTAGAAATAAAGAAATAGAAAAATAAAAGCTATAAGAAAGAAAGTTAGACAAACAAGATACATAGAAGGATATACAAAGCAAAAACACAGCGGCACTTTGTAAGAGTCAAGATATATGCAAACACTCTGTGGCTATAAGTCTACAATTTTAATAGTCAGGTAGGAACCTGCACTAATTAAAATCACCCTTGGGCTTATATCCCGAGAGAGGCATGTTTGCCCATTTAAATTGTAGTCCTATAGCCTGAGAGTGGCATGTTTAGTAGGATAGGACCCATCAGAGGGAGGTCACCTTGCCGTGGTTGATGGGCACACATGAATTGATCAATTTATGCCCCAATAACCTTCATTTTTTGTTTTTAAGTATATTTTATTTAGCAACAATGCACTTTAGATCTCATTTATTCAGAGTTTACATACATCTTGACCCTTACATAGTTCTGCTGTGTTCTTTTTTTGTATGTTATGCAGTCATTGCAGCTTGCACTTGTTCACACTATATGGAGGTGCTGGTCAGATTTTTTAATTTTTGTAGATAGAATGATAGAAAAATGATAAATAGATTCAGGTAAATATATTGAATTTGTGTTAAAAAATTAACTATATTAAATAACAAATGCTACATTAAATTTCTCATAATAACACTTACTGTAAGATTACGGCTGTGATAATTCAAGAGAATGTGTTTTACATAGACGAGCATATGTTGTATTTTATTGCATTTACAGAAAAGAAGGGAGTTTAGGGCATTTTTCATCTCGTATCGCTGTGAATTAACACTCATTCTTTAGCAGAACAGGAACATGGATTTTTGAGGCATACCGTTCTGCATAAACCTGAGTATAAGCAGCCATCTGTTCTTAACCAAATTTATAAAACTCCAGAAACTATAATATTGGCGTAAAATGTGTGTGTGCCAAATATTAATCTGCTTTAGATCTGGGAAGTGTTACAGGTAAGGGGCCGCCGTAACATAGATAGTTCTAAAACATGAAAATATTAAATACTGTAGAATCTAATAGCACTGGACAGTACACAGCGGAGTAACTACTATAGAGGATGGACAAAAAAGAGGAAAAAGGATCCATAGGCTAGTTATGAATAAAATTCAATTTTTATTTTATTCCGTTAAACAAGGAAAAAAAGTGTTGTCCAGACAGATTAAAAAGAATCCAACATTCTAACGTGTTTCTGGCCGTAGCCCTTAGTCGTAGAATATTTTTTCCTTTTTTAATGGAATAAAATAAATTGAAAAAATAGAATTTTATTCATATCCAGCCTATGGATCCCTTTTCATCTTTTTTTTCCTAAACGTTTTCCAATGGTCAATGGACTTGGATTCGGCAGTGTGCAGGCACCGAGCAGTATCATACCGCTGTTAACCTGCAGACTAACCGCATATCTGCAGGTTAGCAGCTTTATTTCTGGTGACAGGTTCCCTTTAAATAGATCTCTTAAACCTGTTAAGACTGGTGTACTTAATTTGAAAATCCATGTCAGAATGACTATGGTATCCTTTAGCTTGTGTTCCCTTATAATCAATAATTTGACTCATTTCGCATCGAATAAATTCTATGTGAATTGAATGCGCCTGTGGATAAAACAATCGGTCCTCATCGTGCCTTCTGCCACCTCCAGTCCTTTGATTGGTTTTCCTACCTTAAATTTATTCCGTCTTCCTTCTGGCTTGGTCTACCATTCACTAGACCTAGTGTCACCAGATGGGGCACAACGCATATCAATGAGGTGCATGTACTTGACCGCATAGGTCACAATGTACTCTACTGATGTGCGTTGCCTCCTGGCATTAATATGTGGGCCGCAATGCTTGTTACTACTGTGCTTTGTGCCCCATGCGGTCACATGAGGTGTAACTTACCTCACTGACATGCATTTGTGCTCCTTCTAACACTATGGGACCTACTGAATTGAAGACCCGGCCAGAAGGAAGAAATCATGGCGCCTAGTGAATGAAAGATCAGTCCGAAAGGAGGCTAGAAAAAAAGTGATAAAAGATAGAATATTAGAAGAACCAATGAGATAGACCATCAGCTACAAATCCGGTTCACAGAGGGTGGAGAAGAGGTGAGTATAAATTTATTTCAATTATTTCCCATTAATATCATGCAAGCTATAAAAAATGAAGATCGAATATTTTGGAAAATCCAAAGCAACCTTGATTCACCTTGAATAGAATCACTCATCTCTAGTGCTTGCTTTAGGAAAACTAACACAAATGATTATACATCTGTTCTGATGTGGTTTTTTTTTAGTAAGTACATCAGCCTCGTCAGGTCTTATAGATCAATTTTATAATGTACGCATTTTGTAATACGAAATCTGCTGCCAGATCCGGTATATTGGGAATATCAGAGAATCTGCATCTCTGAAATCCTTCAGTGTACATTAATCAGTCGTCAATTTTCATTTTCTCATATCTGAATACAATTTTATACACCGAATAGCAAAGGGAATAACACGACAACCAGGGTCAAGAATAAATTGAGAGTTTGCAAAAAATTACATTTGTACAATTTCAGTGATTTGTGGCTTACAAATTGAATGGGAGAGGTCAAACTGGTATAAATTTGGACACAATCATCTCAGATAGCCATTGAGGTGTGATGAATCGCCGGCAGAAGATGTTTCCATTCTCAGAGGAAGAAGGTTAGTTATTATTTATAAGATTTCCCTGTGTGTCGTTAAAGTTAATAATGTGGTTCTTTGGGTTCTTAATCTGCCTAAAATTCACGTATGATATCAGGTAATATTGGATGATTGATCTTTATTATTTTGTCATTGACATAATACATTAGAGAGCACTGGTTACATGAGGAGTTTGCACTTTCCAGTGGAAGAAGTCACAATGCATGAAAAACAGTCTAATAAAGCGCGAGGTCTAGGCGGATATACTGGAATGCTCGTGCTCGAGTGAAATGCTCGAGTCCCCCCATGCATGTTTTGCGACTGTTAGATAACCAATAAATATGCGGCGATTGCCTGCCATACAGGGTAATGCCGTAGCCATATTGGGTACTGGCATTAGGCTGTGTTGCCACGATCAGTAGTATTAGCATTCTGGAAGCAGAGAATATTCGCTGTGTCCAAAACGCTGCGTTGTACAGTACAAACACAGTGGATGGGATTACTAGAAATCTCGTGACCACTGTGTTTCTTTTTTTATGCTGCATAAACTCATCTGCTGTACAGGTATCCGAGAAGAGCATGTCAATTCCTTTCTTCTGCAAGAAATTTCCCCATAGAGTAAAAAGCACATGCATTGTTTTTAGCCTGGTTTTAATAAGTAAATATTAGCCAGCCAAGGTAAAGCAGACAGCTGCGGGCTTATATTATCAGGCTGAGAAATTCCATGGTTATTGGGACCTTTCTAGCCTAAAAATACCAACCCGCAGCCACAATAGAATTGGTGCATCACATAAGATGTGCCAATTCTGGCACTTTGTCCAGCTCTTCCCGATTTCCCTGGTGCGGTAGCAATCAGGGTAATGGTAGTTGGGGTTGATGACAACTGTGATTTGTCAAAATCACATCTGCCCTCACCCATGGGGTTAGTAATGGAGAAATGTCTATCAGACACCCCTATTACTAATCTGGTAGTAAAAAATAAAAACACACACACAGAAAAACACACTTTATTTGAATAAAGACTCCCCCCACAATTTTCCTCGTTCACCAATTTATAAAAAAAAATTGAAAAATTCCATGCAGGTCCGTCGTAATCCAACGAATCCAAACTAGTAAATGGATACCGAAAGTCATAAAGAGAGAAATAAAGACAATAGACACTCCCTTGTTCACCACTTTATTACCCAAAATGTCGCCACGCCGGTCCGATGTAGTTCACGTTCCCCGATGTCTCCAGCGCCTGTGAATAGCAGTAAAGTGACCGCTATTCACAGGCGCCAGGAAGTGACAACAACGACCATCAGAGCCGCCGAGTCTAGCTCCACCCAGTAAATATTTTGCCCAGGTTTAGTATTATTCTTAGTGAGATCTCATGATGCAGCTGGTCATGAGGACTAACTCATTTACATTCCAAATCCTTTTGTTGACATCAATGGATCTATTTCTTTCTTCAACTGTATTAACTATTTATATATGTAACATCCAAAACAGCTGTATTAGCGAAACAAAAAAAGTGTTTCAGCTCCACAATATCAAAAGTATTATGTGTAATGGGAAAATTGATCTACACTAGTGAAATATCTGCCGTGAGCCCCAGTCCCATGGAATTCTGGAGCAAGATTTTATGTAAAGAAGTTAATTCCTTTAGGTGAATATTTGTTAATATGTTAAAACTGTGCATTTAAGCGAAAAGTAATTGCTTAGAAACTACCATTAAAATCCAGTTTCATCTAACCAGAAAGAGGTCAATACATGTAATGATATCAGAGATTGAAAAATGCCACTTTAAGCACAGTGAACCAAGGGAGATGGAAGTGTATTCATTATACTAAGTGATGGACGCATTGAATGTTAGCAGTACTGGAAATAAAAATCAAATCTATTCAACATCAGTAATAAAATTACATTTTTTCAACGAATGTTTTTTTATAGACTGAGACTAAGTGAATCTTATCTGCTGTCTGTAGGCACCGGAAAATCCCCTGTATGACATACATCTATCCTAAAAGGAACAATACCTTTAAATGGTCACTGGTGTTTCAACAAACATTGTATAAACTATTTTTTTAACGGCCTTTTGCTCATGCCGTGGTGACATGATGAATGAATGATCTGTAGGAAGATCGATCTTTTGCAAGCCTAGTTAGGTCCACCAGGGTCTTCTCCCGTTATCTTGATATTAGCAAGCCATCAGGTTGCTAGTCTTCCTCTTTGTCCATCCAATTTGCATAAACTAATGGTAAAAGCAAATATAAATTTTTTTAGAAGTATCTGCTTTTTTTCTACACTTATGAGACACTTTGCCTTCTAAATTCATCATTTGTTTAGAAAATGAGATAAAATTTAGCCCAGTCAAGACAAGATGGATGGTCATCCTAGTGAGGGATCAAATTACAGCTGCCTATTGCAATCTGCAGAGAAAGAGGTTGGAGTAAGGAGGAGCATAGTAAGAAAGAGGCAGAGAGATTGTGCTGCTGCTTTTTAGTAAGTGCCGTAGAATACCACACAGCTGGATTTACAGCTACACTGCTCAGAATTACTTTATAATGTCCTCTATGCAGCTGCTGATTCTAAACGTGTGAAATAAAAGCAGGAGAGCATGAATTCCCCAAGTATCTGTGTGATGTGTGTGGGATAGACGTTAATCTCCACCCCTAGCTCACAGAAAACTCAATCATTAGAGATAGAGCCTGCAGAGGGGAAAACTGATGGACAATGCAGTATATATTTCTCAAAAATAGTGTTACTCCTCATGCATACACACGTGACAATTTTTTCAAAAACGTTAGGTTTGGGTTGAATAATAATTAGAAGTAATTTTCATTGTCAATTGGTACATGGCATGTTGGTCACAAGTGTGCTCGCTATAGTGATAACCCCCTTTGGTTGTTTCTACCAGCTTGATCTTGTGAACCTATAATTATCCTAAAGGTCAACTAGCCCCTGTGGTATGGTATAAGTAGATAACAAAGACCTCCACTCCTCATGATTTTGTGTCCTTTTGATATCTCCTTGACTATCTTCCAGGAATCATCCTAGTATTTAATCTACTGTGACATGTTATGTAATAACATCAATGATTGTCCTAGCAGATAGCCTCTCGTTGTGTCCTTCTAATCATGCTTCCTTATCACTATATATGCTCAGTTCCATTTGTATTAACCTCTGTGACATGTCTAGTCTCATATCATCCCCAGGTATAGCATTCTCAGCATAGACTCTTCAGGGTATTAACATTAAGCAATGTAATGGTCCAGTGCCACCATTTTATATATACCCATGCTGTAAAACATGCCACTTAGTGAATCGCCCAGGCGCAATACACTGAATGCACAATTGTGACATAATTTGTATTCTTTATGATTACTTTTATTATTGAACAACTCCAGAGCTGTAGGTCAATACGGAAGGTTAATAAACCTGAAACCAGAATATTTAAGAAGGTGAAAGGGAGGTTTTATCTTTCTTAAGAAAATATCTATGTGTGCAGAATAATTGGGCAACTATTAGAGAGCTAATGAAAAATAAAAATTGTTTATTTTCATCTGTTAAAGTACGAATATAACCAAACAACTAAAAATGTACAAAAATACATTTCTGAAATGTCAATAAATATCTCAGCGACGGCTTCTTTTCGCTAACAGTCATAAGACTTCCATCCATGGAGTCTGTCAGTTTCTTGACCTGTTCAGGATCGACTTTTTTGGCAGTGCCAACCTCAGCCCACCAGACATTAATCAGAGAGGCGACTGTTTTATTCCACCAATAAATTTCTCCTTTAAGAAGGACCCAGAAGTTCTCAATAGGGTTGAGGTCAGGCGAGGAAGGGGCCGTGTCATTATTTTTTCTTCTTTTATACCTTTACTGGCAGCTGAGCAATGAAGACATCGATTCTGCAATGGAGCATTGTCCGTCATAAAAATCATGGTTTTCTTGAAAAATATAGACTTTTTCTTGTACAACTGCTTGAAGAAAGTGTCTTCTAAAATTTGGCAGTAGGTTTGGGAGTTGATTTTGAATCCACCTCCAAACCGAATAGGTCTAACTCGATTATATTTAATAACACTATCCAATAGCAGAACTGCACCCTCACTTTGTTGAGTCGAAGTGGAGGTCTGTGTCCATTATTGATTCAGCCAAAAACATATCTATCTGATCCATCAAGAGTCACTCTCGTTTCATAAAACCATTGAAAAATCTGTCTCCAGACATTTCTTTGTCCAGTCTTGATGTTTCCACTTGTCTTGCGTGTTCCTCAGTGGTGGTAGTGTTCAGCCTCCTCACCTTGGCCATGTCTCTGAGTGCTAAACACCTTGTACTTCTTTGCTCTCCTGTGAGGTTGCAGCTCTGGAACATGACAGCACTGGAGGATAATGGCTTCCTGGTCTCGTCTCATTAAATTCTTCTCAAATCTTAGCAGTTAATGCATATCTTTTTTTCGCAACACATTTTCCGTGACCCTGCTGACTATTTCGAACAAACCTTTTGATGGATCTGTGAACTCACACCAATATCTTAGAAATTTGTGGGATACTGTAGCCCTCTGTAAGACTTTTCAAAATGTTTTACTTTTTCAGAATCAGTTAAATCTCTTTACTTGGCCCGTTTTGCTTTAGGAAAACAAGCTGCCTACTAATTCTACACCATGATAAAGGGTGTTGTTTCCTTAGGCCTCATCCTCCCTCATTACACAAATATACACTGCTCAAAAAAATAAAGGGAACACTTAAACAACAGAATATAACTCCAAGTAAATCAAACTTCTGTGAAATCAAATTGTCCACCTAGGAAGCAACACTGATTGACAATCAATTTCACATGCTGTTGTGCAAATGGAATAGAAAACAGATGGAAATTATTGGCAATTATCAAGACACACGCAATAAAGGAGTGGTTCTGCAGGTGGGGACCACAGACCACATCTCAGTACCAATGCTTTCTGGCTGATGTTGTGGTCACATTTGAATGTTGGTTGTGCTTTCACACTCGGGGTAACATGAGACGGACTCTACAACCCACATAAGTGGCTCAGGTAGTGCAGCTCATCCAGGATGGCACATCAATGTGAGCTATGGCAAGGTTTGCTGTGTCTGTCAGCATAGTGTCCAGAGGCTGGAAGCACTACCAGGAGACAGGCCAATACACCAGGAGACATGGAGGGGGCCGTAGGAGGGCAATAACCAAGCTCCAGGACCGCTACCTCAGCCTTTGCGCAATATGGAGCTGGAGAAGCACTGCCAGAGCCCTGCAAAATGACCTCCAGCAGGCCACAAATGTGCATGTGTCTGCTCAAACGGTTAGAAACTGACTCCATGATGATCTGTGCCCATCGTCCAGAGATGGGGGTTGTGTTCACAGCCCAACACCGTGCAGGACTTTTGGCATTTGCCACAGAACACCAGGATTGGCAAATTCACCACTGGTGCCCTGTGCTCTTCACAGATGAAAGCAGGTTCACACTGAGCACGTGACAGACGTGACAGAGTCTGGAGACACCATGGATAGCGATCTGCTGCCTGCAACATCCATCAGCATGACCGGTTTGGCAGTGGGTCAGTAATGGTGTGGGGTGGCATTTCTTTGGAGGGCCGCACAGCCCTCCATGTGCTCCCCAGAGGTAGCCTGACTGCCATTAGGTACCGAGATGAGATCCTCAGATCCCTAGTGAGACCATACGCTGGTGCGGTTGGCCCTGGGTTCCTCCTAATGCAGGACAATGCCAGACCTCATGTGGCTGGAGTGTGTCAGCAGCTCCTGCAAGATGAAGGCATTGAAGATATGGACTGGCCCGCCCGTTCTCCAGACCTGAATCCGATTGAACACATCTGGGACATCATGTCTCGCACCATCCACCAACGTCATGTTGCACCACAGACTGTCCAGGAGTTGGCGGATGCTTTAGTCCAGGTCTGGGAGGAGATCCCTTAGGAGACCATCTGCTGCCTCATCAGGTGCATACCCTGGCATTGTAGGGAGGTCATACAGGCACGTGGAGGCCACACACACTACTGAGCATCATTTTCTTGTCTTGAGGCATTTCCACTGAAGTTGGATCAGCCTGTAACTTCATTTTCCACTTTGATTTTAAGCATCATTCCAACTCCAGACCTCCGTGGGATATTCGTTGTGATTTATGTTGATCATTTTTAGGTTTTATTGTTCTCAACTCATTCCACTATGTAATGAATAATGATTTACAACTGGAATATTTCATTCAGAGATATCTAGGATGTGGGATTTTAGTGTTCCCTTTATTTTTTTGAGCAGTGTACATTACCTGATCAGCTTCATCGAATAAGGTTCAAGTTTACACACGGAAGGTGGAAAATCTGCATGAAAATGATGATCTGGTCCAATTTCTCACTGCCTTATAATTGTGCACACAGTGTATGCATCTTGGCTCAAATCAGTGATGTAGTGTTTTCTATGATCAGAAATTACCATTTTGAGAGCCAAATATTTTAATTTTCCCCCATGACCAGCATTTTGGAGAATAAAGTTAAATCGGTTTTCTGGCACTGTAACCTGGTAAAGGCAAAGCACCACTTGGTCCTGTGCTTTAATCCTGCAAAATTGAAAATATATAGCTGGGGAGTAAAGCTACAGCTTCTGCAGTCGAGATGGAGCAGTTCAAATTGCCTCGTGTCAATCCCAGAACACTGGGCAGAAGATAGAAGCAATTTATTACCGGTTCTTTCTTGTTTTGTTTTGCTTACAAAGGCCTCAATGTCGCAATGCAAAGAATGGAAACATTAACATTGCCAATGTTTCTGTAGGACCTGAATATAATACATTGTAGTGGGCTGTACTCCCCTCTAACTGAGGCTTCTATTGATGCTCCATATAGGCTGAGTTCAGTTGTCCAGTAGTAACTATTTGTTTGAAATGGATCCAGTTAACTAAAATTGGGATCAGTTCAAAACTGATGAAAAACTTTTACACTTTAAAAAGGACCTGACATTTACTTAACAAATTGAGTTAACTACCATACAAAAATCCTCAACTTCCCTGATTCTGTCCCTCTTTTTCCATTTTTAACTGCATCACTCCATTATTAGTATATTTGCATTTATTACTTTTGGAGCATGCTATGCGAAATCTATACTTGCAGTTCAACTGGGCATTTTTTTATAGTCTTCTTTGGAAGGCGTACTCTTTCACTCTTCTCTCTCAGATGCTGCCAATCACTGCTCGGCAACTGATCTAGCAGTCTCAGACACCCCTTAGCTGTGATTGGTAGCATCTGGGATTTTAGGGTAAAAGAGCACACGCCCAGAGAAGACTCTGAGGAAACACCCAGTTGCACTTCAAACAGTGATTTCACATACTGCACTTCAAAAACAACAAATGTGAAGAACTGCAGTAGAGTGATGCAGCATAAAACGATTGGTAGCTTCTGGGAGTTTACGGTGAAAGAGCACACCACCAGAGAAGACTCTAAGGAAACACCCAGTTGCACTAAAAGCAGAGATTTCACATACTGCACTTCAAAAATAATATGAATAACTCTTCAATAGAGTGATACAGCATTAAACGGAAAAGGGCTAAAGAATCAGTGGAGCTCAAGGATTTTTACGATGTATTAAACTCAGGGTTTTTTCAGGTTTGTTTTAGCACGTTACATATGTTCTTTAAAATTAATATGTACATTTTGAATTCAATGATATAGGAAATCCAGCAGCAACCATATTTCTTTAGCCTGATAAAAGAGTTCATTCTCAAAGGAAAAAATTTAGATTGAAATAAAAAAATGTATGTATCATAGAGATCTTTTACGATCTCTTAGGGGACAAATTGGGAAAACATAATAATAAAAGAAAAAAAATATATGTACTCAACATTAAATTTGCAACATCAAGAACGAAAAGTCGAGAAATAATAAAAATCCCATCATCAATAGACAGGTTAATGATATGCAGACAAGGGAAAAAGGAAACAGCATTTTCAAAACATTTTGATTTATTCAGTATGAGCGCCTCAGAGAAATCCCTGAATGTACACACCTCGGTTGCTATCAAAGAGGTCATTAATGGTTGTCTGGGGAATGTTCTGTCACTCTGTATGCACTTGTGCAAATGATCAAGATCTGCTGCTGGCAGCTTCCTTGGCAATTGTCAACCAACGATATCCCAGATGTGCACAATGAGAGACAAGTCTGGAGATGCTGCTGACCGTGATAGCATGAGAAACGTGCGACCTGATGTTTGGCTTCTAACAAATGATTTTCCATGGATGGAAACTTCCTTGATCAGGTGCATCCATGTTTACCAATAAATGACTATTCATTTCTATCGCCAGCATGTAATACTACATTTCCCATATGGCCCATGTACATTTGCCTATATTGTAAATCCATGTCTCTGTTTTTCATATAACAACAGATGTCTAACATCGGGGCATATGAAGGTACAGATGATTGACCTCGTGGAGACCAAAACATCCAACACCGCGGAGACACCATCACGTGTTTCTCAACGCAGTGATCCAGAACACTGCCCCAATATGCAAATGCATGTAGAGTAGCTGCGGAGACACCATCACATGTTTCTCAACGCAACATCGGGGCATAAATAGTAGGAGCTGATGATGCATGTGCAGGAGGCACCAAAAAGCTTCTTTACCTTGGCCTTGATCCTAGTTCTTGGCCTTATTACAGAAGCGCCATACATAGAGTCCCTATGGACTTGTAATGGCCCCATGTTTTCTTTTTGAATTGGGCTATACTTTGTGCATTAGGCCGTCAAAAAAGTCAATATTCTATCTCATTGAGTTGACTATTTAGCATGTTGCAATGATTAGAGTTTCACAAAGAATATTCGAGTGGTGAGTTGAGAGCAGCGCTGATTCTACATATTGTCTCGTGCGATAATGGCGTTAATGTAAATGCCATTAATAATGAATTGCTCTGCAGTTCATATACAATAAGTTGTCAGCATTGAAGTGTGAAAATCCATCTGATCAGTTTGGGCTGACTGTGATGACTTTCTTATTGTAATCATATAGACTATCACACATCGCAATATGAGGATGTGCTTTAATGTGATGCATCAGGAAATGTAAATGATATTGGATACAAATAACAGAATGCATTATTCATGTCACTGCCGGTTTATGTCAACTGAATCCTACGCACATTACCGTAACCGTATTATATGAATATTAGAAATTACTGGAGGTTATTCCTTTATTCACATAAGAAAGTGCAAATACAATTTCTCAGGATGATAATATTTTTCTGCCTTAGTGGAAATCTCTGACCCATGATGATTTTTAAGACTATTACAAACAGAACGTGTAAAAAAGAAATGAAAGAAATGTTTTTCTTCTCCATGCAGAGAAGATAATGTGGTCTTTTCACCTCTTCTGCTGCTACTGGTTATATTCTTTCCTTCCTGATAATAAAATTAGATTTTTTAAATGTAATTATCGGTATTAAAAAATGGATCAGTCATTCTTTGTGGCTGTGTTGCAGCCAATGGCACTGGGAACATTTCACTGGTAGAGGGAAGAATGGTTTTAATGACATTTCCACAAATTCTTGATGCAAACGTTACAATATCTGTAAAAAAAGCTGAAGTTTAAAAAAAGGATGGCTTCTACAAATGGATAATGATCCTAAACACACGTCAAAATCCACAATAGACGACCTCAAAAGGCACAAGCTGAAGGTTGTACAATGGCCCTCACAGTCCCCTGATCTGAACATCATTGAAAATCTGCGGCTAGGCCTCAAAATAGCAGAGGATGCAAGATGACCCAGGAATCTCACAGAACTGGAAGAATTTTCCAAGGATGACTGGATGAAATTCACTCAAACAAGAACTGAGAGACTCTTGTCTGGCTACAAAAAGTGTTTACAATCTGAGATACTTGCGAAACGGGGTGCTACTAGGCGCTAACCATGCTAACTGCATCGTCAGACTACAGAGGGTGAGTATAGCAGGTTTTTTGTTTTTTTATTATTTTTAACATTAGATCTTTTTACTATTGACGCTGCATAGGCAGCATCAATAGTAAAAGGTTGGGGACACGCAGGGTTAATAGCAGCGGTAACGTTACCTGCGGCATAGCATGGTACATTACCGCTGGCATTAACCCTGTGTGAGCAGTTGAGTGGAGGGGAGTATGCAGGCGCCGGGCACTGACTGCGGGGAGTATGGAGCGGATGCCGGGCACTGACTGCGGGGAGTATGGAGCGGGCGCTGGGCACTGACTGCAGGGGAGTAGGGGAGGGACTAATCAGACTGTGCCCATCCCTGATTGGTCGCGGCAGCCATGACAGGCAGCTGGCGAGACCAATCAGCGACGCGGGATTTCCGTGACGGAAGTTGCAGACAGAAAGACGGAAGTACCCCTTAGACAATTATATATATAGATATATATATATAGATATATATATATATAGATATATATATATATATATATATATATATATATATATATATAGCCTCAAATACAAAGGAAATGTGTCATCCTTAACTTTAGGCCTTTTAGAGATAATTTCACCCTCAACTTGCTTAACTGTTCACAATAACAGTAATTTTGACCAGTGTGGCACAAAGTTTTACATGCCACTGTATATATACCTATATGTATATAAAGATAGATAGATAGATAATAGATAGATAACAGATAGATAGATAGATAGATAGACATGTACATATACTGTACATATACAGTATATGTATACTGTGTCTTAGAGTTTCAGTAGTGATCCATACAACTCCCTTTTTAGCTTTACTGTGTAGACTTTGGCAGAGTCAGTATAATTTTCCCATTATTATTAGAGCATGGGGTCAATAGAGTCAGTTCATTATAATTACAGGCATATGGGGGAGTCTTAAAGGGGTTGTTCAATGAAAACAAGTAATCAACTATCCTTGGATAGGTGAATGCATATTGATCGGTGGCTGCCTGCGCACTGTGACTTGCACTGATTGGCAGAATGGGGATATCCTCAGCAGGGCACTTTTATCCTTTTTAGAACACAGTGGCAATGCACAAGCCCAATGCACAAACTGCCACTCATTCTTTCACTATGGATCAGCAGGGAAAAGCCAAGCATTCAGAGAGTATGCCAAGGGATTTTTTTTACAGTATACTGGTAAAAAGGCTCACCTTCAGAAGTTATTTTTTGGCACAACTCCAATGAAGGCATGTTAGGTGTCCAAAGCCGGAAGAGATCGCTGCAATGAATATAGCTGGGGAATGAATATAGCTTCTGTATGATGGGAAGGACACTTGATTTGGGTGATGTACTGTAGATGGTAGATGCAAAGTCTTTATTGATATATCAACAGGTACAACACATCTTGAGTCTCTTTCTCAAGTAACAGAATACCTATGACATTACATCACGCTGAACGGTTTGAAATACTTTCAATACTTTTGAGCATGATGTAATGTCATAGGTTTTCTGTTACTTGATAAAGCATTGTACCTGTTGATTTTTCAGTAAAGAACTTGCATTCACCAACTGCATTGTCATTTTGTCCAGTTATGACAAATCGAGTGTCTTTCCCATCGTACAGGAGTCCAGCACTCACCAGCCCACAGGGAATGAATAGTGTGGCAGTTGAGCATGTGGACTGCTGCTCCATTCCAACAAGGATACAAGTTACCTGCTTCACTGATCTGTGACCATCGCAATTCGACAAGTTATCAACAAAGAAACCCCTTTAATCACAAATAGACGTTTTATGGCATTATTGGAGGCCTAGTTAAAGCAGAATACTGTAGCAATACTGAATGGTTTACACACATATGAACCACTGTATGCAGTTTCTACGTCTCTCCCTGTTTATACATTGCCCCTTTCTGGAGACTAATTTAAAGGGAATGTGCCAGCAGGATTTTGCTATTTAATCTGAGATCAGCATACTGTAGGGGGCAGAAAGCCTGATTCCAGGGATGTGTCACTTGTTTAGTAGCTAAGCGTAGTTTCAATACAATCAGTGTTCTATCAGCAGGAGAATAACACTGCAGGACTACATGTCTTGTGCAAGGCAGTCCAGCTAATCTGTGTAACCCCGCCTCCACCATTTGCTGACAATGTACAGTGCACACAGGAAGTGGCCAATCAGTGGTGTGGGCGGGGTTACACAGAGCTCAGCATTCATAGCATTGCTGCATCTACAACAGAGAAAACAGGGATTTTATCAAAACTTTACCAATCAATCCAGTAAGTGGCACATTGCTAGAGTCAGGCTCACTATTGCTCTTTGATTCCATAGCAATAACCTACTGACAGATTCCTTTTATTGAACCCATTATACATTGTATAAAACTCAAATTACAGATCTGATTTTGAACTTAATGAACAATCGTTGGCAGGTTTAGTGATTCAAACAGATCGACAAATGTTCATAATCATTCAAAACACCTGTAGGGCATGTAGGATATGTTTGATCACAAATAGCTCCATCATCGGTGGAAAAATCCAGTGTGTGCTCTTGTAATCTGTGATGTGTTTGGAGCCATTGGAAAACAATTGTTCTTTTATCGGATTAACTATTATTCATCGGCCTATTTTCATTTAATTTATATGGGGGGGTCTTCTATCCATTCACATTGTTCAGACCAGTGACTATCATAAAGCACATAAACAAATCAAAGAATATAGGAACAAAGTTACTTCATTATCGAGAAAAAGGTCTTACTACAAGGGCGCAGTCAGACGGCCATATAAATGAAAGCAAGATCGGAATTCAGAGCACAAACTGGCTGGCGGCTCTCCTGACCCGAGCATTACAGCTGCATAGAAATATATGGTTGGTAGAGCCACTGACCAGTCCACTGTGTTCCGATCTCGCTCTGATTTATACCGCCGTCTAACTCTGCCCTTACAAGAACCAGTATAAATCTAACCTGGCACCAATGTGAAGGCTCTAAATTAAAGAAAGCTGAAGTGTAGGAGAACCAGCACCAAACAACGTATTCCATACCTTGAGTAGCTCTTCAGCGAACCAGCAGATTATAGGATTCACGATGACAGGTGCTGCACCTATAATGAACAGCGTCGTACAAAATCCAACCGAAGAGGAGAAAAAGGTGGCAAGTGGAAAATTCTTCTTTAATGTAGAACATTAGTGTCTTGATACAGGTTGGATTCTAAATGAAAGAAAAACTATAAATCCTATTTCCTATAAATATATAAAAAAGAAGATTCAGAAAAAAGACCTATTTGTAAAGAAGAGAAGCAAAAAGGTATTTTTTACAATTACTTACTGCATCAATCATCATCAGCATTAAAAGGGAAGCAGTGCTTGGTTGAGCGCCATGACCCTTTTACTTTAGCATCTCATGTGTCCATGTCTGGTACTCATACCGTTTTAACCCAATTTTTTGATTGGTTGTAGTCTTGTTGGCTGGGGTACTAACCAAGTGAATGTTATATGACTTGAGTAGGGAAAATTCATACATGTTAAATTCCAAAAAATCCCTTTAAATTTTTGATTAATGTTAATTAAGAAGTTGTTTTTCTCTGTTAGTAGATATCCTAAAGCTATAGTGCTGTAGATGGAGGAGGATTGGCACTGATGTAGTGTGCTACACTTACTTTAATGAAGTCCTCCGCATGCCCACAAATGCGGCAGTTCATAAAATCCTCTTATTCACAGATATAATTACTCACATCTCACTGCTCAACTTTCACATTCGGCATTCAGTTCTCTCTATAGTGTAACGTACATAGCATCATTATGATTGCCTCTCTCAATAATGCAAATTCAATCCATATTTTCGGGCGTGCATGATGGATTTTGTGTTATTAATGTAAACCTCCACATCGCTTTATCTTCAAGCCACATAAAGTTATCATAATGGAACATAAAAATAACTGTTAGAATTTCGATCCGACGGCATCCTCAGCACATATTCATCTTCTTTTCCCATTCATTGTCAGTGTAGCTGCAAATGCACCCAATGGGCAAATCTGATGGGTCTAAAGATTAATGTGAAATTTTAAAGAGAGTGTGTAGAATGGTTTTCTCCATCTTAGTAAAAAAAAAATTATAATAAAATAAATTGGCTTCACTCTTCCCACTATTCTATACGTTATGTATGAATCTTATTATTGGAGGTTTTGTATGAAGAGCTTAATGTCAATACAGTCCTGGTGGATTGCATTAAAGGCGCTCATTCCATTATACAGATGCATGCTTTGATCCCTATCATTACCGCATGGCTTCGAGCAACGTTCCATCAAATTCCAAAAGCGCCGAACATATTACAACACCACATCCAATGTTGCAAATTAATTTCCTGCATAAAAAAATACATAGACCCTACATAGAATCTTTCTGTAATCTTTCATGCCATGATTTCTTTTTTCCATTAAAGCGCCGTCGTTAGCATTTCAGTTATCGTAACATTTTTTAGAGTAGCGCAATGATACTGTTAAAGGTTGACGACCATACTTGCAAAGTATTGCTTAGCCAGGAGACATTATAGCTCCATAAGAAACCTTACAGCCCATTTAATTGAATGTTAAATATGGCCCTGAATGTTTTACATAATAGGAGTCAATTATCTTAATGTTATCTTCAGGCACATTACGCTAAGAGACATATGTGTGGTACAGGCTGCCGCACACAATGCTTTCCTGCAGTACAAACGTTGTACATTCCCAGCTGTTTTCTAGATACAACAGTTTAGACACATTTTACGGCATAGTAATTAAGTAATTTGACGTGTAAACGTCTAATAAAAGAATGTCCTGAGGTTACTATTACTTACCGTTTCTTTTCTGCTGGTGCCAAATCTGCTGGTGCTAGAAGATCGCAATCTGTTGACATTTGCCAAATGGTATGTCAAGTTGTAAGATGTATTCATTAACGCAGATATGCACCATTGAGAATAGGTATTTACCTGGTTTAAAAAAAGCGACATACACTTTGGAAAAGACATAAGAAAAGATCTGTTCCAAGAAATGGAATCTGTCACTTGATTCATGTTGCCCAAACCACAGGCAGCATGAGTCCTGGCCTGGCTGTGTGATTGCAGTCAGGTACGCTATACTTTGAAACTCTGTGACGTTTTAGAGAAAACATAGTTTGAAAAGTTGGGCTCTATAGGGGAGACCTCATTGGTCTGGTACGACATCCAGCCAGCTTCTCTCTCCCTTGTTTATAGGGAGAGTCCTGTCAATAAACTGAAATAAGGTGGGGAGTAGCCAGTCGGTGAATGCTGCAGACTTGTGTTGTCTCTTCCTACAGTCTCCAGGTCGCTTTTCAGTCTAGGTTTTCTGCCAGTATTTCGTAGTAAAACATACTTGGCTGCAGTTGTGCCGTCAGGCTCTGATTTATGCTTCTTGTAGTTCAGGAAGCATGCAACTATTGACAGGTTCTCTCTTTAAAACTCGCAGATAAAATTCAAATAAGTAGATCTTAGAAGCTAATATTGGACTTACAAATCATGCTAAGATCAATCATAACCATTTAGAAGGAGAATGGGGCACTCATTACACAGCACTTTTAAAAAACTTGCATTATTGCGGTTCCATAACATAGAATGTGGAGACAAAGTGGCTGATCGCCATTTCACGTGACAATCACACTTTCCCTGAGGCTCAGAGGAAGCGCAACTCTCACTCGAAACCTCTGTTTTTTTCATTCTTTTACTTACTTCCCAGCCATACAAAGAATCCAGCAAAATTAAATATTTGTTAAATTTGTGGGGAATTTAATTGTTTTGAATCAATTTGCTCTTCGTGCAAATTTATTTTCTCTAGATCTGGCCTATACTGTCACTGTACTATTAATATCCATCATTTCTTTTTTTACTAAGAAAATACTTAATAAAATAGTAAAATGTATAGTGCTATTTGTAATGCATAATATGTCATCTGCTAGATGATCCCTTATTATCTTTCCCGTATCTTTCCTCGGGTCATCACACTTCAGTTGTTCACGAATGTTGAGCTTGTCTTTAAAGCGATTAGGTCTGGTCTGTGTACATTGTATGTTTTCCGCTGAGGACATCAGACAGCTCTTCCATAAGAGTAATACTTCCATTAGGGTCATACACCTCTACCATAAATCACTTGGTGGCAGGGGATATAGTTTTTGAGGCAATTATGTGCAAGCAAGAAAAAGCCACATACAAAAGTCATGAAAAGTTATTTTTGAAATGGATTTTTTTTCTACAATGATAAAAATTTTAAATGAAATCTTGCTAACCCTTCACCAATGTAATCCATTTTGTCAATATAAGAGTTGAGCGAATCTACCAAAATTCCATATCAGGAGAATCTCTCAAAAATGGCTGGGAAATTTGATTTGCGTCAAATATATTAGATGCAAATTAAATGAGCCCTGATTTTCTTCACAAAAATGCTGTTTAACATTCTCTTATTTTTCCAAACTCCAAAGCAAAATTGATGGATTAGCCAAGAAGGGGATTTAAAACAATGAAAAACCTACTCACCTAGTCCCTCTCCCATCCTTGCCACTGAAGCTCTATGATGGACCTCTCCTGGCTTCCTAGGACCCTCTTTTGATCTATTGACAATCTCCAATTCACTCTTCATTGGTGCTTTTGGAACTGGCTAATCCTTGTCTCCACTCGGACCTTTTATTGCCACACTTAGTCACATAGGACAGTGTATATCATGATGCTTTGAGATGTGTGGAGGACTAACAAGTGCTAAAAGTGAAGAGGAGATGGGTATTTTAGCAGATCTTTGGTCTAGGAAGCCAATGGAGATTGAAGGAGAACTGCAGTGACTGGTGAATGGCTAAATTAGCATGATTTTTTAAATTATTTGGCAACCTCTTTCCAGCCTGTACAAATTCAACAAATGGTGCATGGCTTGCTGCTATTTTGATGGATTCTCACACATTCCATTTCTTTGGCAAAAACTAAGCCTGAATTCTGGTGTATTCAGCTCAGTAAACCTCTTGAAAGGTTTGTCAAACAAACAGCAATTATTATTATTATTATTATTATTATTATTATTATTATTATTTATAAATAGAGATTTTGTGAACTTTTCTTGAAAATTCAAATTCTAGAGCGTTACTTGAATTTGTCATGGAAATTTAGTGTGGATCAAATCTGTAAGGAAGAAATAAAAAGAAAAAAACTCTGATACCTCTACTGAGGCTTCTGTATACCTCCTCCACAACTGTCACTAGTCCTTTGATCGTTGCCAATGTCATTTATCTTATCTTTTCTGTCTTTATTATAACAGACCCATGGAAGTTCAGGTTCTTCAGGTTCGGCGGAACTTTAGTCCAAAGTTCGATTTGGATACCAAATCTTAACCCAAACTTGACCCAAACTTGACTCCGGACCTGTACCCCATATAAGTCAATGGGGAATCAAACTTTGGTGCTGTAAAATGGCTGCTAATTGGTCGTAGTAAGCGGTGTCAGCATTAGGGGCAGTAATACTAGGCATTTACTTAGGGACCCCACTCTCCCAGCCAGTAATAGCAGCACACCACGCAGCTGCTATGGGACCCGTGACTCTGGGGGGGTGGTGCCATAGCCAGCTTCGCCCTTCCCCCCTGCATCACACATTCAACTGTATGAGCATAATAGAGCCCATACAGTTGAAAGCAATAATGGAGGAGAGAGCGTCAACTGATGCTCCTTCTCGAATCATTCACCCTCTGCGTATGACACAGCAGGTGCGAAAACATCACTTCATCACACACCAGGTTGCTGAGGAGATGCGCTGCAGACACTGGAGCCATGGGGAATGGGGAGAGGCGAGGATTGCATTTTTTTAAATCAATGATTACATTATGGTGACCATAATACTGAATGACTATAGGGTTGCATTATACTCTATGGGGCTTCATTTTACTATATGAGGCTGCATTGTACTATATGGAGCTGCATTATACTCTATGAGGGGCTGCATTATACTATATGGGACTGAATTGTACAATATAGGGCTGCATTCTACTCTATGGGGGCTGCATTGTACTCTATGTGACTGCATTATGCTGTGGCTGCATTTTAATCTATGGGGCAGCATTATACTATATGAGGTTGCATTATACTCTATTGGAGCTGCATTATACTCTATTGGGTCTATATTATACTATATGGGGGCTGCACTGTACTATATGTGGCTACATTGTACTCTATGGAGCTGCATTATATTATATGTACTCTATGGAGCTGCATTATATTATATGTACTCTATGGAGCTGCATTATACTCTATGTATTCTATAAGGCTGTATTCTATGTACTATATTGCCCGCGAGACATGACCACGAGTGACCTATGCAGTCTCAACAAACACTGAGGACTATATATCGGAACTGCTAGTATTTTTTTTAATAATAAAAGGGTAAATCAGGTAATGTGGGGGAGTTTTATTCAAATAAACTTTTTTTCACATTACACAGCTGATATCAACCACAAAAAGTGTTACCCTAAGGCTAAGTGCATACGCTGCACAATTGCCGTTGAAATTTCCACATCAATTCCGCAACTCCTGCCGCGGGTATATCGCATGCGGAATTGGCATACGTATTCCCACTAAACACTAGCGTTTTGCAAGCATTTTTAGCTTGCAGAATACTAGCGTTTTCCAAGCGATCTGTAGCATTGCTTGGAAAACTGATTGACAGGTTGGTCACACTTGTCAAACATAGTGTTTGACAAGTGTGACCGACTTTTTACTATTAATGCTCCCTATGCAGCATCAATAGTAAAAAGAGAGAACGTTACAAATAATAAAAAAATAAAAAATCATGATATTCTCACCCTCAGCAGTCTTCCAGCTCCTTGCAATTCTTAGGGACCCCCTCTCATTAGCACAGGGAAGTTCTGTGTATCGACTGACAACTCTAATCCCCTCTCATTAGCACAATAGAAGGTTGTGATTCAAGTCTAACGTCTAGACTAATATTAGTGCTTTAGACTAGAGAAGAGCAAATATTTCAATGTTTGGTTTGGATTACGATAGCTGAATTTGCAATATTCTCCAATTTATTCGTTGATTATTTGCCAAACGCCATTACAGTCAATGGGAGGCAAAAACAAACGCATGCACAACACCTTCTAATAACCCCAAAAGCTGCCAAAACATATCAAATGATGGACAGACACCAGGAAAGTGGCTTAAATTCACCCGCAGTACAAATTGTAGCATTGCACTGCAGCAATCAGCCAAGCATGAAGTATCATGGTCTGGTCCAGCATTTACAGCTTTCAACTGAACGTCAAAGTAAGAAGAGGTGGGTGAGGGATCAGTGTAGGCCTGTTGTGCCGGGAGCCCTGATATCATATACAATAGCTCAACCTGCTTTCATGCTGAGTCATACTCAGGTGGCACAAATATCAGTTTCCCAGACTACCATTGTCAGAAAAATCTAAGGATAGTAGTAACACAGGTAGTTGACTCCAATGAAGTGCAGGCCTACTGCTACAGGCAACACACATGAAGGAGACCCAACAAGGAGTCACATTTACAAAATTTAGTGGCAGACACCAACAAAGTGCCATCAATTTCACCACAGTAGAAATAATATAATAGGGACCAACAGGTTTTCCACTACGCCCAACCCAGCAGATGGACACCCAACCAGGATTGTTCACATTTCCAAAAATTATTGACAGACACCACCAAAGTGGCATCAATTTCACCACAGTATAAATAGCATAATATGGACCGACAGGTCTTCCAAAACACCCAAACCAGCAGATGGACACCCAACCAGGAGTTCTCAAATTTAAAAAAATGAGTGCCTGACACCACTGAACTGGCATAAATTTCAGAAGAGTTGAAATACTGTAATAGGGACTGAAAGACCGAAACATCTTCCACTACAGCCAACCCATCAGATGTAGACCAACCATGACTGTTCACATTTCCACAAATTTGTGTTAACTAGTGTTGAGCGATACCGTCCGATACTTGAAAGTATCGGTATCGGAAAGTATCGGCCGATACCGGCAAAGTATCGGATCTAATCCGATACCGATACCCGATACCAATACAAGTCAATGGGACATCAAGTATCGGACGATATCCTGTATGGTTCCCAGGGTCTGAAGGAGAGGAAACTCTCCTTCAGGCCCTGGGATCCATATCAATGTGTAAAAGAAAGAATTAAAATAAAAAATAGGGATATACTCACCCTCTGACGCGCCCTGGACTTTACCGCCATAACCGGGAGCCGTTGTACCTAAGAATGCGTGCTTGAAGGGCCTTAGATGACGTCATGGCGCTCTGATTGGTCGTGTAGCGGTCGCGTGACCGCTACGCGACCAATCACAAAGCTGTGACGTCACCTAAGCGCTTGAAAGACTTTAGGTGACGTCACGGCTTTGTGATTGGTCGCGTAGCGGTCACGCGACCGCTACGGACCAATCAGAGCGCTGTGACGTCATCTAAGGCCCTTCAAGCGCGCATTCTTAGGTACAACGGCTCCCGGTTACTGCGGTAAAGTCCAGGCTGCGTCGGAGAGGTGAGTATATCCCTATTTTTCATTTTAATTCTTTCTTTTACACATTGATATTAATCCCGATACCGATTCCTGATATCACAAAAGTATCGGATCTCGGTATCGGAATTCCGATACCCGCAAGTATCGGCCGATACCCGATACTTGCGGAATCGGAATGCTCAACACTAGTGTTAACATCTGCAGCAGCAGCAACAGCAAGCACAGAAGCCACACTAAAGATATCACAGAGTGCAGTTACACAAGATTAATGCAGCATAGTTAAACATGCAAAATTGCCTAGTTTGTATAGTCTGCGATTGGGGTAAAAAAGTTCTTGGAGATCCATGACTTGTTCATCTTGATGAAAGTTAGATGGTCTACACTTTCAGGGGACAGCCTGCTGCGCTTATCCATCAGGATTCCACCAGCAGCACTGAAGACACGTTCTGAGAGAAAGTTGGTTGCCGGGCATGATAAAACCTCCAAGGCATGTGAGGTGAGCTCAGGCCACTCATCCATTTTTGAAAACCAAAATGTGAAAGGGTCCAAGCCCTCCCTGATGGTATTGATATTCAGTTCTTGATTAGTGTTGAGCATTCCGATACCGCAAGTATCGGGTATCGGCCGATATTTGCTGTATCGGAATTCCGATACCGAGATCCGATACTTTTGTGGTATCGGGAATCGGTATCGGTATCGATATTAATGTGTAAAATAAAGAATAAAAATAAAAAATATTGATATACTCACCCTCTGACACGCCCTGGTTGTAACTGCCAGCCTCCGTTCATAAGAATGAGCGCTTGAAAGTTCTTAGATGATGTCGCGGCCTGTGATTTGTCGTGGAGCGGTCACGTGACCGCAACGCGACCAATCACAAGCCGTGACGTCATCTAAGGTCTTTCAAGCGCTTGAAAGACCTTAGATGACGTCACGGCTTGTGATTGGTCGCGTTGCGGTCACGTGACCGCTCCGTGACCAATCACAGGCCGCAACGTCATCTAAGGACTTTCAAGCGCTCATTCTTATGAACGGAGGTTGGCGGTTACAACCAGGGCGCGTCAGAGGGTGAGTATATCAATATTTTTTATTTTTATTCTTTATTTTACACATTAATATGGATCCCAGGGCCTGAAGGGGAGTTTCCTCTCCTTCAGACCCTGGGAACCATCAGGATACCTTCCGATACTTGGTGTCCCATTGACTTGTATTGGTATTGGGTATCGCTATCGGCGATATCCGATACTTTTCGGGTATCGGCCGATACTATCCGATACCGATACTTTCAAGTATCGGACGGTATAGCTCAACACTATTCTTGACACTCCTGCACCATCCTCTCCATTCGTTCACCACATGTAAGACTTGGACTCTGTTGTGATGGTGCATGAGCTGGGCTAAAAAAAAGTGTCAAAGGACTCACAGAAGATGCTTCTTCCACTTACACTACTGCTGCTGCAGCAAATGTTTTGGCATTAACGAATTGATGTGCAGGGCATTGAAAGTCTAAAGCTGTGATGCTCACTGTGTGCTTCACTGCTGTGTTGGGAAAAACCTCTCTTAAGGTTGTGTAAAAGCGTGTTTCGATACTCCAGCATTCACTGGTCCCTTTCCAGGGTGGGAAGCATCTGGCAAAATTTGGTTTTAAAACATGGTAACCCAGTAGTCAGCACTAATTCTAGTCATAACTATATGGGGATCATTTTGCAGATGTCGGGCTCTACCATGCTGCGTTGGTGGCTGGGTAACACTAATGCTTGTTATCTCCATCCCCTCTGGCCAACCACGAACAACAGAGGGGATGATTATCCTCTTCATCTCCTGACAGTTGCTCATCCATCACCTCTGCCTCCACCATTTGTTCCTCGGATCTTGAACCTTCACTAACAATTTGTCTGTTATCACCAGCCCCCTCAATCGCAGTAATCCACCCTTCCTTGGCACCTGACTGTGTGACGATAGTCTGGAACCTAGAGACAATGTTATCTGTTCCGCATCCTCCTCTGCTTCCTCCTCTTCCTCTGGGATCATCACCTTCTCCAGCAGGCTATTCGAAGTCTGCTCCTGCATGTAGATGACCGGAATAGTGATGCTGATGATGGCGTCGTCAGCGCTAACCATCTTAGTAGCCATTTTGATACTGTGCAGAAGGGTGCAGAGGTCCTTAATCTGTACCCACTCCATAAACGTAATATGCGCCACGTCTGTACTGTGTTGGCCCTGGCTATATGACATGACATACTGCATCAGGGCTTGTTGCTGCTGCCACAGTCACTGCAACATGTGCAGAGTGGAATTCCAAAGTGTCGGCACATCGGATATCAACCTGTTAACTGGCATGGAAAAAGACCTCTGTATCGATGCAAATCAATGACAAATTGAAGATGGTGGAGTTCAACCTTTTTGGTTTGTCATCTGTAGGAGGAAACATTCTTTCACATGACCACAACTGCAGTACCATGGGCTGGTGTTGTGAATTTGCTTTTTGCTCCCTCTAGTGGTTACTAGTTTTTTGACTCTGGTTTTTCTGTCATTCCTTTTATCCGCACCTGGGTCGTTACTTAGGGGTGTTGCTATATAAGCTCCCTGGACCTTCAGTTCAATGCCTGGCAACGTAGTTATCAGAGCTAGTCTGCTGTGCTCTTGTCTACTGATCCTGGTTCCAGTTATATCAGCTAAGTCTGCCTTTTGCTTTTTGCTATTTGTTTTGGTTTTGTATTTTTGTCCAGCTTGTTCCAAATCTATATCCTGACCTTTGCTGGAAGCTCTAGGGGGGCTGGTGTTCTCCCCCCGGACCGTTAGACGGTTCGGGGGTTCTTGAATTTCCAGTGTGGATTTTAATAGGGTTTTTGTTGACCATATAAGTTACCTTTCTTTATTCTGCTATCAGTAAGCGGGCCTCTCTGTGCTAAACCTGGTTCATTTCTGTGTTTGTCATTTCCTCTTACCTCACCGTCATTATTTGTGGGGGGCTTCTATCCAGCTTTGGGGTCCCCTTCTCTGGAGGCAAGAAAGGTCTTTGTTTTCCTCTACTAGGGGTAGCTAGATTCTCCGGCTGGCGCGTGTCATCTAGAATCAACGTAGGAATGATCCCCGGCTACTTCTAGTGTTGGCGTTAGGAGTAGATATATGGTCAACCCAGTTACCACTGCCCTATGAGCTGGATTTTTGTATTCTGCAGATTTCCACGTTCCTCTGAGACCCTCGCCATTGGGGTCATAACAGTTTGCCAGGCCAGTATTAAATGTTTAATGCATTGCAGAAGAGGGATTATAAGAAAGAAGATTCTGAGTTTTTTTTTTTTTTTCTTCTTCCCCTTTACCTCAGAGTGGCTATGCTTGCTGCAGACATGAATGTCCAGACCTTGATTACAAGTGTGGACCAGCTGGCTACTCGTGTGCAGGGCATACAAGACTATGTTATCAGAAATCCTAGGTCAGAACCTAAAATACCGATTCCTGAACTGTTTTCCGGAGACAGGTTTAAGTTTAGGAATTTCGTGAATAATTGTAAATTGTTTTTGTCCCTGAGACCCTGTTCATCTGGAGATTCTGCTCAGCAAGTAAAAATTGTTATTTCGTTCTTACGGGGCGACCCTCAGGATTGGGCTTTTTCGCTGGCGCCAGGAGATCCGGCATTGGCTGATCTTGATGCGTTTTTTCTGGCGCTCGGTTTACTTTATGAGGAACCCAATCTTGAGATTCAGGCAGAAAAGGCCTTGCTGGCTATGTCTCAGGGGCAGGACGAGGCTGAAGTGTATTGCCAAAAATTTCGGAAATGGTCCGTGCTGACACATTGGAACGAGTGTGCACTGGCCGCTAATTTTAGAAATGGCCTTTCTGAAGCCATTAAGAATGTTATGGTGGGTTTTCCCATTCCCACAGGTCTGAATGATACTATGGCACTGGCTATTCAAATTGACCGGCGGTTGCGGGAGCGCAAAACCGCAAATTCCCTCATGGTGTTGTCTGAACAGACACCTAATTCGGTGCAATGTGATAGAAAAACCGCAAATTCCCTCATGGTGTTGTCTGAACAGACACCTGATTTAATGCAATGTGATAGAATCCTGACTAGAAATGAGCGGAAAATTCATAGACGCCGGAATGGCTTGTGCTACTACTGTGGTGATTCTACACATGTTATCTCAGCATGCTCTAAACGTATAGCTAAGGTTGTTAGTCCTGTCACCGTTGGTAATTTGCAACCTAAATTTATTCTGTCTGTAACTTTGATTTGCTCACTGTCATCTTATCCTGTCATGGCGTTTGTAGATTCAGGTGTTGCCCTGAGTCTCATGGATCTCTCATTTGCTAAGCGCTGTGGTTTTACTCTTGAACCATTAGAAAATCCTATTCCTCTTAGGGGTATTGATGCTACACCATTGGCAGCAAATAAACCGCAGTATTGGACACAGGTTACCATGTGCATGACTCCTGAACACCGCGAGGTGATACGTTTCCTGGTTTTACATAAAATGCATGATTTGGTTGTTTTAGGGCTGCCATGGTTACAGACCCATAATCCAGTCCTGGACTGGAAGGCTATGTCAGTCTCAAGTTGGGGCTGTCGTGGTATTCATGGGGATTCCCTGCCTGTGTCTATTGCTTCTTCTACGCCTTCGGAAGTTCCGGAGTATTTGTCTGATTATCAGGATGTCTTCAGTGAGTCTGAGTCCAGTGCACTGCCTCCTCATAGGGACTGTGACTGTGCTATAGATTTGATCCCAGGCAGTAAATTTCCTAAGGGAAGACTGTTTAATCTGTCGGTACCTGAACATACCTCTATGCGTTCATATATCAAGGAGTCTCTGGAGAAAGGACATATTCGTCCGTCTTCTTCCCCTCTTGGTGCGGGATTCTTTTTTGTGGCAAAAAAGGACGGATCTTTGAGACCTTGTATTGATTATCGACTGTTAAATAAGATCACTGTCAAATTTCAGTATCCTTTACCGCTGTTGTCTGACTTGTTTGCCCGGATTAAGGGTGCCAAGTGGTTCACCAAGATAGACCTTCGTGGTGCGTACAACCTTGTGCGCATTAAGCAAGGTGATGAATGGAAAACCGCATTCAATACGCCCGAAGGTCATTTTGAGTACTTGGTGATGCCTTTTGGGCTCTCCAATGCGCCTTCAGTTTTTCAGTCCTTTATGCATGACATTTTCCGGAAGTATCTGGATAAATTTTTGATTGTTTATCTGGATGATATTTTGGTTTTTTCTGACAATTGGGATTCGCATGTGGAGCAGGTCAGGTTGGTCTTTAAAATTTTGCGTGAAAATTCTTTGTTTGTCAAGGGCTCAAAGTGTCTCTTTGGTGTGCAGAAGGTTCCCTTTTTGGGGTTCATTTTTTCCCCTTCTGCTGTGGAGATGGACCCAGTCAAGGTCCGAGCTATTCTTGATTGGACTCAGCCCTCGTCAGTTAAGAGTCTTCAGAAGTTCTTGGGCTTCGCTAACTTCTACCGTCGTTTTATCGCTAATTTTTCTAGCATTGTGAAACCTTTGACGGATATGACCAAGAAGGGCTCCGATGTAGCTAACTGGGCTCCTGCTGCCGTGGAGGCTTTCCAGGAGTTGAAACGCCGGTTTACTTCGGCGCCTGTTTTGTGCCAGCCTGACGTCTCACTTCCCTTTCAGGTTGAGGTGGATGCTTCGGAGATTGGGGCAGGGGCCGTTTTGTCGCAGAGAGGCCCTGGTTGCTCTGTTATGAAACCTTGTGCCTTTTTCTCTAGGAAGTTTTCGCCTGCCGAGCGAAATTATGATGTGGGCAATCGGGAGTTGTTGGCCATGAAATGGGCATTTGAGGAGTGGCGTCATTGGCTCGAGGGTGCTAAGCATCGTGTGGTGGTCTTGACTGATCACAAAAATCTGATGTATCTCGAGTCTGCTAAACGCCTTAATCCGAGACAGGCCCGCTGGTCATTGTTTTTCTCCCGCTTTGATTTTGTTGTCTCGTATTTACCAGGTTCAAAGAATGTGAAGGCCGATGCTCTTTCTAGGAGCTTTGTGCCTGATGCTCCTGGAGTCGCTGATCCTGTTGGTATTCTTAAAGATGGAGTTATCTTGTCAGCTATTTCTCCGGATCTGCGACGTGTGTTGCAGAGATTTCAGGCTGATAGGCCTGAGTCTTGTCCACCTGACAGACTGTTTGTCCCGGATAAGTGGACCAGCAGAGTCATTTCCAAGGTTCATTCCTCGGTGTTGGCAGGTCACCCGGGAATTTTTGGCACCAGAGATCTGGTGGCCAGGTCCTTTTGGTGGCCTTCCTTGTCAAGGGATGTGCGGTCATTTGTGCAGTCCTGTGGGACTTGTGCTCGAGCTAAGCCTTGCTGTTCTCGTGCCAGCGGTTTGCTCTTGCCCTTGCCTGTCCCGAAGAGACCTTGGACACATATCTCCATGGATTTCATTTCTGATCTTCCGCTATCTCAGGGCATGTCTGTTATCTGGGTGATATGTGATCGCTTCTCCAAGATGGTCCATTTGGTTCCTTTGCCTAAGCTGCCTTCCTCTTCCGATCTGGTTCCTGTGTTTTTCCAGAACGTGGTTCGTTTGCACGGCATCCCTGAGAATATTGTGTCAGACAGAGGATCCCAGTTCGTTTCCAGGTTCTGGCGATCCTTTTGTAGTAGGATGGGCATTGATTTGTCGTTTTCGTCTGCTTTCCATCCTCAGACTAATGGACAGACGGAGCGAACCAATCAGACTTTGGAGGCTTATTTGAGGTGTTTTGTCTCTGCTGATCAGGACGATTGGGTGACATTCTTGCCGTTGGCTGAGTTTGCCCTTAATAATCGGGCTAGTTCCGCCACCTTGGTTTCGCCTTTTTTCTGCAACTCTGGTTTCCATCCTCGCTTTTCTTCGGGTCATGTGGAGCCTTCTGACTGTCCTGGGGTGGATTCTGTGGTGGATAGGTTGCAGCAGATCTGGAATCATGTGGTGGACAACTTGAAGTTGTCACAGGAGAAGGCTCAGCGCTTTGCCAACCGCCGCCGCGGTGTGGGTCCCCGACTACGCGTTGGGGATTTGGTATGGCTTTCTTCCCGCTTTGTTCCTATGAAGGTCTCCTCTCCCAAATTTAAACCTCGTTTTATTGGGCCTTACAAGATATTGGAAATCCTTAATCCTGTATCTTTTCGTCTGGATCTTCCTGTGTCGTTTGCTATTCACAATGTATTTCATAGGTCCTTGTTGCGGCGGTACATTGTGCCTGTAGTTCCTTCTGCTGAGCCTCCTGCTCCGGTGTTGGTTGAGGGCGAGTTGGAGTACGTGGTGGAGAAGATCTTGGATTCTCGCCTCTCCAGGCGGAGGCTTCAGTACCTGGTCAAGTGGAAGGGCTATGGTCAGGAGGATAATTCCTGGGTGGTCGCCTCTGATGTTCATGCGGCCGATTTAGTTCGTGCCTTTCATGCCGCTCATCCTGATCGCCCTGGTGGTCGTGGTGAGGGTTCGGTGACCCCTCACTAAGGGGGGGGTACTGTTGTGAATTTGCTTTTTGCTCCCTCTAGTGGTTACTAGTTTTTTGACTCTGGTTTTTCTGTCATTCCTTTTATCCGCACCTGGGTCGTTACTTAGGGGTGTTGCTATATAAGCTCCCTGGACCTTCAGTTCAATGCCTGGCAACGTAGTTATCAGAGCTAGTCTGCTGTGCTCTTGTCTACTGATCCTGGTTCCAGTTATATCAGCTAAGTCTGCCTTTTGCTTTTTGCTATTTGTTTTGGTTTTGTATTTTTGTCCAGCTTGTTCCAAATCTATATCCTGACCTTTGCTGGAAGCTCTAGGGGGGCTGGTGTTCTCCCCCCGGACCGTTAGACGGTTCGGGGGTTCTTGAATTTCCAGTGTGGATTTTAATAGGGTTTTTGTTGACCATATAAGTTACCTTTCTTTATTCTGCTATCAGTAAGCGGGCCTCTCTGTGCTAAACCTGGTTCATTTCTGTGTTTGTCATTTCCTCTTACCTCACCGTCATTATTTGTGGGGGGCTTCTATCCAGCTTTGGGGTCCCCTTCTCTGGAGGCAAGAAAGGTCTTTGTTTTCCTCTACTAGGGGTAGCTAGATTCTCCGGCTGGTGCGTGTCATCTAGAATCAACGTAGGAATGATCCCCGGCTACTTCTAGTGTTGGCGTTAGGAGTAGATATATGGTCAACCCAGTTACCACTGCCCTATGAGCTGGATTTTTGTATTCTGCAGATTTCCACGTTCCTCTGAGACCCTCGCCATTGGGGTCATAACAGGCTGGCTGCAGTGCTGAGAGAGGGCAGAGGACATTGAACCGGGCAAACTGCTGAACCATGAGGGAGGTGCAGGTGGAGATGTTACGGTGGATTGAGAAAGTTGTGCTGTGCTCATTCTCTGAGATCAGTCAACAACAGCAGGCATGTCCACTTCCATTACAGCTGACGGTGGGCTCTCAGTCAGTGTGAATGGAGCGTGTAAAGAAGCCGAGATTCTGCAGTCTGAGACCTGCATCTCAATAGTTGGTATGGTAACAGATGAGGAGGAGGAAACAGCAGATGTGATTGATGAGGTGGCTGATGGTTGTTGAGGTCCGCTGGTCTGCATTTTAGCGGAGTGGGATTCCTAGAGTTACGCATGTTGATTCTGTGAAGGTTCATACATCTAGTAGTCAAATTATTGCACTTTTTACCTCTACTTAGTTTTTTTTTTTTGCAAAGTTGGCAGATTACATGAGTTGGCTCATCCTTTGCAGTGTCAATAAAGGCCCAGGCTAGGCAAACCTTGCCACCCCTGCAACTGCAGACCCGCAGACGCTGCTGGTCACAGCCACAGTTGTGGCTGAGGATGCATTGCTCGTCATGGCTGCATCACTACGTGTCTGTGATGTACAGTGCAACGTAACCTCCTAATCTTCCTCCTCAAATGACCTACTCAGCTGTGTGCCTCTGTATTCATGCCAACTGGGATCTACCACCATAGAAAAGTCAGCTCACCCATTAGATGTCCAAGCCCTGAGCAAGGAAAGACTGCAGTGCAGCAACTGATCAAGGAAAAGGTATATCCAGCTCCATTTGTATCATAAAAATTCATTATTTATTGAAAAATACTTTAAAATAATATACAGCATATGTGTCTCCAGTCCCCAAGAAGGGGTTAAATAGTAGGGGCAGAACCTTGCAATGACTAAAACCGCAAGGTTCAAAATGTGTCTGCCTCTACTATTTAACCCCTTCTTGGGGACTGGAGACACATATGCTGTATATTATTTTAAATTATTTTTCAATAAATTACGAATTTTTATGATACCAGTGGAGCTGAATATACCTTTTCCTTGATCGAACATATAATCATCATCTTCTGTGTTATCACATTCCATGCCCTTGGGGTTGACCTCCTCCTCTTTCAGCCCTGACAGCATAGTACAGTCCACGTGAGCCTCAGACATCTGAGTCTCATCAGGCTAAGCCCCCGGGTGTTAATATCTGGTGATGAGGGTCGAGATGCTGCTCAGACACTACTTCATCTTGCCCCAAATCCAAGCTAAAAAAATATGGGCATTGGTGCAAATTCCTCCTGACTCTGTGAAGCTTCTTATGACCATGGCATAGAATATGTGAACAGCTCTTCAGACTCACCCATCTGTGGTTCCGTACAGTCAGTTGTATGGTTGGAGAGTTGGCACATGGGGAAAACAAGGGTAATTTGGGTGCCAACTCTGTGGACTGTACTGGGTGTGATGTTGAGGTGGAGGAAGAGGAGAGACCACTTAAAGCTGCACTTGCCATCCACTTGAGAACATGCTCTTTCTGGTCCTCATCAACAAGGCGTACTGCTGTGCGTCTGCCATACAAAAGTAGTGGAGTAGCCCATCCAGTAACAGAAGTCGCCAGCTGTCTTTGCATAGAATGTGACATTGTTGGTTCACTAGTGCTTTCACAAACATTACTACCTACCCCACATACACCTTGAACACCAAGCCTAATTCCCCTTCCCCCATGGCCTCGCTTTTTCCTAGTCATGTTGCTCAGATAGTGTAGTTGGAGCACAGTATTAGCAACAAAAAATTAGATTTTAAACTCTGCACCTGCTCTGCAAACAGCAGAATTTCAGCAGCAGCAAATGACAAGGTGAAATATGGCTTGCTGAATCACGTTAGTCCCAGAAGAATGAATTGTTTGAGTGTGGATAAGGCCTGTATAACAAAGAAGACATGCTCAAAACAATTTTAAAATTAGATCGCCCCTACTGTACGAAGTTAGTAACAGAAGAATATTTTTTGGTGCCTGTGGATTAGGCCTCTATAACAGACTAGATGCTACAAACAATTTGAAAGTTAGATGTCCCCTACAGTACAACGCTAGTAGCAGAAGAATTTTTTAGGGGCCGTGGATCAGGCCTCTATAATAGACTAGATGCTATAAAGAATCTGAAAGTGAGATGACCCCTACTGTAAGACGTTAGTAACAGAAGATTTTTTTTTCTTAGTGTAGGTGACACCTATATAACCTAGAAGATATGCTCCAAACAATTTAAATTTCAGATTTAGCCTTCTGTATCACTTTTGTAAAACCCCAGGATGTATCACGTCCAGGAAAAGAAAAAATTATATTTTTTTAAAAATGTGCCTTAGAACTGCAGACAGCTTCATATCACCGCCACAAAATTACAATGTGGAATATGGAGGACTGTATCACATTTAGCAACAGAAAAAATTAATATATATTTTTAATATGCATGAGCTATGCACACTGTGTAATTTCACCGCCACTAAATAACAAGGTGAGATATGGCATGGTGAATCACGGTAGCAACTGCCCTAAAAAAATTTCTTCATCCACAACAGCTCAAATCACAGAACAATGTCATCACACCACTAAATGACAAGGTGGGATATGGCATGCTGTTTCACATTTAGCTAGTGAAAAAATAAAAATTAGAACGCTATACTCATGCATGGAGCACAATAGAAGCAGTGCACAATACACTTGCATGACATGTTCCCTGCTGTCTTTGTCTGTGGACCTCAGTAATGGCAAAAAAAATTGCTGGAAAGTCAATTTCAAAGTCCACATGACACTACCTAGATAAACTATCTGGGTAAGAAACAACCGACTAGTTAGCTAGCTAAAATTTAGCTGCTAACACTGCCAGCATCAGGAGCAGCCTCTCTGTGCTGTTACAGTGTCAAAATGGCGCTAAAACAGAATGTCGGCTCTTAATAAGGAGAGGGACATGTGATTTCAGCAGCCAATGACACAAGCCGTTGTGTCAGGACATTGTGGATGTTTCATGTGCCCTGATTGGCTAGCCGCAATGTGCACACATAAAGTTAGGGAAAAAAATGCTGTTTACAAGCACGCCGCAACTCTGAGCTCTGCAAACCCCCTCCCCTCATCAAACACGTGCCTCACGCTCATGATACACCACCATTATCGTTGCTAAAATGCTGAAAATACTTTTGTGGCAAAGCAAAATATTTTCCTGCACTTTTTACCGAATGTTACCAATTTTTCCCGATTTTATAAAATTTTGCTCGTGTTTCCAATCATGAATTCCAATGTGCCATATTTGTGCTGAATGTATATTTCGCTTTCCAAACACATTCACTCATCACTACTTTAGACTAGTATTTTAACCATTGTGTTCATAAAAGAAGATAGGTTTATCCCTGAATAAACTCTTCTAAATTTTAACTCATTCTATCAAAGGCTTGTCCATTATGTCAATACCTGTCTGTATGCCCAGTGTGCTATATGCATGAAAACTTTAAAAAGTGACAAAAAGTGAGAAAAGGCTGACTTTCACAGGACAATGAGCCAGACTGAGCCAGATGACAGATCTTACATCTTAAAGTTTCCAAATCAGCCATTGACCAACAGAGTAGCATTGATCTTAATGTAAGAGACTTGCCCTCTGCCCATTTCCTGCTGCTTTTTGTAATTAAGACTTTAGTAGCAGTGGGAAGTGTAACATCTCTACCAGTTCCTGTCTCTTCTGTTTCTGCTGATAGATGGTGCCAAGCTTTTGTTGTGGTAATGTGTGACAGTATCAGTCGTGTCCTGAGAGCCTTAAGGTACCTTCACACTAAACGATATCGCTAGCGATCCGTGACGTTGCAGCGTCCTGGCTAGCGATATCGTTTAGTTTGACACGCAGCAGCGATCAGGATCCTGCTGTGATATCGCTGGTCGTTGAATAAAGTTCAGAACATTATTTGGTCGTCAGACCGGCGTTTATCGTCAGGTTTGACACCAAAAGCAACGAAACCAGCGATGTTTTATGCTGGTAACCAGGGTAAATATCAAGTTACTAAGCGCAGGGCCGCGCTTAGTAACCCGATGTTTACCCTGGTTACCAGCATAAAAGTAAAAAAAACAAACAGTACATACTCACCTGCTCGTCCCCTGCCGTCCGCTTCCTGCTCTGACTGAGCGCCGTAAAGTGAAAGTGAAAGTACAGCACAGCGGTGACGTCACCGCTCTGCTGTTAGGGCCGGCGCTCAGTCAGTGTGGGAAGCGGACGCCGGGGGACGCGCAGGTGAGTATGTAGTGTTTGTTTTTTTTACTTTTAGGCTGGTAACCAGGGTAAACATCGGGTTACTAAGCGCGGCCCTGCGCTTAGCAACCCGATGTTTACCCTGGTTACCCGGGGACCTCGGCATCGTTGGTCGCTGGAGAGCGGTCTGTGTGACAGCTCTCCAGCGACCAAACAGCGACGCTGCAGCGATCGGCATCGTTGTCGCTATCGCTGCAGCGTCGCTTAAGGTACCTTTAGGTGAGGCCGCTAGCTATTTAAGCTCCAGGGTCTCTGACTTTCACTGCCAGTCCATTTAGTTCTGCTACCTGACTTGTGCTCTGGCCCTTGCTTCTACTGGTTTCCTGATTCTTCCTGTTTTCTGACCTTGACGTGTATTTTGACCATCCTCTTCTTTAACAAGCTGAGCTGAGCAGTTCATCTATGTAGCTTCCCATTGTCAGATGTCTGAGCAGTTGGACCTGTATCTTGCTCTGCTCTTATCTATACTGTGGTCAACTGACACAAGGTAGGATTTTAGTACTAGAGATCGAATCGGTTCGTCATGATTTGATTTACCTTGTCACAGTTAGTGTTGAGCGATACCGTCCGATACTTGAAAGTATCGGTATCGGAAAGTATCGGCCGATACCGGCAAAGTATCGGATCTAATCCGATACCGATACCCGGTACCAATACAAGTCAATGGGACTCAAGTATCGGACGGTATCCCTGATGGTTCCCAGGGTCTGAAGGAGAGGAAACTCTCCTTCAGGCCCTGGGATCCATATTAATGTGTAAAAGAAAGAATTAAAATAAAAAAATATTGATATACTCACCTCTCCGACGCAGCCTGGACCTTACCGAGGGAACCGGGAGCCTTCTTTGCTTAAAATGCGCGCGTTTCCTGCCTTCCGTGACGTCACGGCTTGTGATTGGTTGCGTGCCGCCCATGTGGCCGCGACGCGACCAATCACAGCAAGCCGTAAAGTAATTTTCAGGTCCTGAATGCCTAATTCTAGGCATTCAGGATTTGAAAATTACGTTACGTGCTTGTGATTGGTCGCGTCGCGGTCACATGGGCGACGCGACCAATCACAAGCCGTGACGTCACGGGAGGCAGGAAACGCGCGCATTTTAAAATTACATCACGGCTTGTGATTAGTTGCGTGCCGCCCATGTGACCGCGACGCGACCAATCACAGCAAGCCGTGACGTAATTTTCAGGTCCTGAATGCCTAATTCATAATTCTAGGCATTCAGGACCTGAAAATTATGTCACGGCTTGCTGTGATTGGTCACGTCACGGTCACATGGGCGGCACGCAACTAATCACAAGCCGTGACGTAATTTTAAAATGCGCGCGTTTCCTGCCTCCCGTGACGTCACGGCTTGTGATTGGTCACGTCGCCCATGTGACCGCGACGCGACCAATCACAAGCCGTAACGTAATTTTCAAATCCTGAATGCCTAGAATTAGGCATTCAGGACCTGAAAATTACGTCACGGCTTGCTGTGATTGGTCGCGTCGCGGCCACATGGGCGGCACGCAACCAATCACAAGCCGTGACGTCACGAAAGGCAGGAAACGCGCGCATTTTAAGCAAAGAAGGCTCCCGGTTCCCTCGGTAAGGTCCAGGCTGCGTCGGAGAGGTGAGTATATCCCTATTTTTTATTTTAATTCTTTATTTTACACATTAATGTTGTTTCGATACCGATACCCGATACCACAAAAGTATCGGATCTCGGTATCGGAATTCCGATACCCGCAAGTATTGGCCGATACCCGATACTTGCGGTATCGGAATGCTCAACACTAGTCACAGTGGGATGGATTTTATCATTTTATTTTTTTATTTTAATACTGTTATTTACATGTACTGTTATGATTTACTTGTTAGCTTACTACAGGGGATATGCCCATGTTGTGGCTTTTTTTTCAAGCTTGTCCAAATACTTGTATGAGTCTGCTCAGCTCCTCCTGCTCTGTGACATGCTGCCCACACATTGGACTATATGTACAACATTCCCTTGAATAATAGGCATTTAATAAGTTGTTTATTTTTATTTCGAATAAACGTGTTAGTGTTTTTTAATGTTTAATGGCAGGTCCACAAACACTTTATAAAATGATTCAATCTTTTTCTGAAAAAAAAATAAATAAAGTTTTGTACTTTCCAATAAATTAATTCTTCCCTTGAATATCTCCATAATGCGACACGCGTTGCAGCGTGCCAAAGTTCAACTAGGCTATTGACTGATCCTGACATTTTGGGACCATCCTTACACATTTTTCCCGGTGGACTTAACCTTTACTAGTCTTGTTCCTCTGATAGCTTAACCTTTTGAAATTGGACGAGCACAATATAACCTCATTTTAGATGTTGGTCAAATGACCCTTAAAGAACCACTATACATTTAAGCCATTGGCCTCTCCATTGGTGATATTTAAGCTTGCCTGATACTATGAGAAGGGAACACATATATTTCCATTAGTCTCCTTATAGTCTTGTTTTACTGTAAATGACTCCATAAAAATGTCATTAGCGTCATTAGGTGTTTTTTTTTCTTCTTCCCTTTAATGCACTAATCCATTCCCTAATTACGTGCCCCATAGAGAAATGGCTATAAAACGTAACTATGCCGTGTTTGTGTTTTGCGCATTTTGCTTATCATACGAGGCTTGGCAATCATTATTGCTAATAGAATAATAGTTTATTTTAATTCCCTCTTTTGTGATCATTTTAATAAAAATTCACTTTTCCTTTCCGAGTAATATGAAAGGAAATTGCGATGAGCTTTGTTATCCAGCTTCCTTCATTTGTGTAATTAGTTTAATTATCATTGAAGCCTTAATGATGGAAGCATAGTCTGTAGAGAAATGTTACATCGGATAAATCGCACTGCTCAGAACATTATTCCCTGGTTTTGCAAAGATGGAACAGTCCTACTTATTTTATGCCATCATTTGTGGGGTATTTTTCAGTGTTTTTTTTTTTAATCTAGTGGTCCTCATTACTATTTTTTAGAAACAAATTTTTCAAAATGCTTCATGAAGGTTAATGAATTTTTCGTAAGTTCTTTTTCGTGTCTTTTACCTTTTTTAGTCTTTTTGGAGCAAAAAGTTGCACAATTCTTTAAAAAGTCGCACATTAGTTTTCAACTGTGCAAAACAATATTAGGCCCCCTTCACATGTCTGTGTTTGCAGTACGTGTGGCATCCCTTTTTTTCACGGATGCCATATGTACCCATTATAATCTATGGTGCAGCACACATATACGTGTGTCTACATGGACCGCGTGTCCATTTAAACCACAAGGAGACATTTTTTACCAGCAACACGGATGAAAAGAGGCAAAACAAGTCTATGGGTCTGTGTAAAACGTGTCAACACAAGGATGGCATCAGTGTGTGATCCATGTGCCATCCGTGTGGTGTATGTGTTTAACATTGCAAAGTACAGGAGAAGCTTTGGAATAATTTTTTCTTAAGCCATAGAAGAAAAAAATGGATGACACATGGATGGCACATGGATGGCATACTGATGACTCATTGCTGGCACACCGGTACTATTTTTTCCGGTTATGATATAATACGCATATAAGTGAAGGGGCCTTAGGTCACATTCACACGTTCAGTATTTGGTCAGTATTTTACATCATTATTTGTAAGCCAAACCAGGAGCAGGTGATAAATACAGAAGTGGTGAAATGTTTCTATTATACTTCTCTTCTGATTGTTCCACTTCTGGTTTTGGCTTACAAATGCTGATATAAGATACTGACCAAATACTGAACGTGTGAACATGGCCTTAGACAGGTTTTGTACCCTAGTAGGGTACTAGAGCTCAATTGCAAAAAAATGTCTTGCGATATTTCAAAAAGTCACAAATGATGAATTAGGCTAAAACATCTAGATAGCGAAAACTCATCAAACAAAGTAGAAAAATAGACTAAAACAAATAAAAGTAACTGTATGAAAGGCACAAATGAAATGATGAACCATTTTTACTACAGAAAAAAGACTCAAAGGCAATCATGAACTGGAGGCCATCATATTGTCATTTTTAGGATTTTTCTTGACCTTTATATAATCATTGCGTGCACTTGATTTAATATTTTTAATTAACTTAAACTATGCAGTCATACAGTTAAAAAATAAATGTGTATATATCATTAGAATACCAACTATTGTATCTTTTATTACTATTTAGCTTAAAATATCAAATTTCTTAATTTATATTATTCTTTAAGGTTATTGTTAGTGTTGAGCATTCCGATACCGCAAGTATCGGGTATCGGACGATATTTGTGGTATTGGAATTCCGATACCGAGTTCCGATATTTTTGTGATATCGTAAATCGGAATCGGAAGTTCCCAGTGTGTGGTTCCTAGGGTCTGGAGGAGAGGAGACTCTCCTTCAGGCCCTGGGATCCATATTCATGTAAAAAATAAAGAATATAAATAAAAAATAGTGGCGGCTTGTGATTGGTCGCGTGACCGCTCATGTGACCACTCACTCGACCAATCACAAGACCGCGACGTCATCGCAGGTCCTTCACTCGCTCATTCTTAGGAACGGAGGCTGCCGGTTGCAGCGGTTACAACCAGGGAGCGTCAGAGGGTGAGTATATCCATATTTTTTATTTTTATTCTTTATTTTACACATGAATATGGATCCCAGGGCCTGAAGGAGAGTTTCCTCTCCTTCAGACCCTGGGAACCATCCAGGATCACTTCCGATATTTGTGTCCCATTGACTTGTATTGGTATCGGGTATCGGTATCGGCGATATCTGATATTTTTCGGATATCGGCCGATACAATCCGATACCAATACTTTCAAATATCGGAAGGTATCGCTCAACACTAGTTATTGTTAAAGGTCATTTTACAGACATGCCAGCTCAAACATTTTCTATTCCTAACTACGGGCTCCTCAGTTATAAATAAATATACAGAATCATAATTATGCTTTTCCTTACCCAATTCAGAGATTGTGAGAAGTCTAAAACTTAACTTTTACTAATGTTTTTTTAAGAAGGTCATGCATATAGATAAACATATATAAAATAACCCTATATGGGTAGTGTTCCCAGATAAGTCACCAATAATAATTTAAGGTGAGTCCTATTTTTTAACTTTCTGCATTTGAGATATTGGTCATATCCTATGCTTGCATATCCAAGTCGGAGATTACATTATTAAGTTCCAAAATACTTGGTCCAAAGTACTATGGCTTGCTTCTAAGGGTGCTTTCACTTTGCGTTTAGGCACTTGTTCAGTGGAATTGTTGCGCCTTTTCTGGGGCAGCTGTGGGCTGCTATTTTTAAGCTGTGGGGGCCAATATCCATGGTACCTTACCTCCCTGAAAAAAACAGCCCCCAGCTGTCTGCTTTAGCTTGTCTGGTTGTCAAAAATGGGGGGACCCCATACTGTTTTTTTTAATTATTTGTTTATTTATTTATTAAAACTTACAGCTGAGGGTTTTTGTATGCAGATGACAGCACGAGAAACACCTGGTGTTCAGGGTGCCAAACCCAAACAGTAAAACAGACTTCTTGGTGAAGTCCGTGTTCGGGGTCCGTGCCCAAACAGTAGGTGTTCGGTACAGATCCTAAACTTTACTGTTCGGGTTGTCCCATCTCTACTTGCCTAGAGTGACATGTCTGGCTTGATTTGTTTAAAAATTTATTTATTTGTTCTTCTTTCCACTTATGGTATTTATAACATGCTTCTCCAGCACCAAATTTCGGAGGAGTCGATTCTTCTCCTGTCTTGTTACTTTATCGTCCAGGTGTTTCATCCGTATGTTAACACTGAAAAGACTAGATCATTTATGAGCCATGTCTTCATCGCCAGTGAAATGTTCCTTGATTTGAAGACATTGTACAGTGACTTCATTGTTAATTTGCCCACAGCTATTCTCCTATTGACTTCCGGTGTTTCCACTGCACATTGACTAATCATCATTCTGAGCAGGTTGAAGTCCTTTACAACGTCCAGTTTATCAGAGACCATCTCAAATGTGTCCTGGTAGTATCTGGCAGTATTCAATATCTTTGTCTTTTTGTGTTGAGTAGAATTCCCATGTTTAAGCTTTCTATTTTGACACTCCGTAAATAGTCCTTCATTTACTCTACGCTTGTTGCTAACAATGTTGTATCATCTGCGCGTTTAACATTGTTGATGATTTGTCCAGCAATTTTGATTCTTTCTTCTTTTTCGGTAAGTCCAGCCTTCCTGAAAATAGCTTCTACATGTAAATGGAAGAGAAATGGTGACAGAATGCAGCCTTGTCTGATGTCTCGCTCTGCTTTGAACCATGAGTGTTTCTGTATTCCATTCTTGGTCAATGTATAGGTTTCTAATGAGGCTGATTGGATGGATCAAAAGACCCATATTCTTCATGGTATTCTGGTGATCAACACAGTTGATGGGTTGATCTCCCTGCTGTATTCATTGATCTTTTTCATTATCCATCTAATGTTAGCAATAATTAGGCAACTTGTAAGTACCTACAAAATACTAAAAATGGTAAAATGGAACTACAAGAAGGGACATAATCTACATACATAATATTGTAGTAAAGTAAAATATTTTTCCCATAATTTGGGGCAATCAGAATCTGCCTTATGGGGTTTTTGCCTTCCTCTGGATCAACATGTTTGGTTATATTATAGGTTGAATTTGATGGATTTGTGTCTTTTTTCAGCCTTAAAACTATAAAACAGTGCTATGAAGTTAAAACAGAAATGTTAACCTACATTTTTATTTATTTTTATTAAGTTTTTTAGTAAAAATGTATTGGTAACTAAATCAATATAAATTACAAACTTAAAATTGATATAGGGGTCATCATGTGAAATCGTATTTCTAAGAGAAAGTCATGATTCTAAATGGTGAAACAAACTGAACTTTTATACGGAAATTACAATTTTACATTTCAAATTACAGTGATAAAAGTTAGAAATAGTGTAATAACTCAATTGAAATAGATTTTTATGTGTCTTTTTGGGGATTTTGAGAAATTCTCTGTTCATACAATTTCACCCTAAGTAAACCTTTCCAAAATATATAATATAACTGAGCATATTGAAATGACATGATGTATTGCTTGCTCCTATCAAAATCAATTTCTAGAAGTGTGTAGAGCATTTTAAACTAATATTAGGTAATTGGGAAGATTATATTCTGTTTATGAGGCAGCAGTGCCAAGACATAAAATGAAGCTCTGGCTTCTGGAAACCCTTCATTCGATACATATATACTAATTAGCTTCCAATTCTATGATATTCTTCCCGCTTTGTCATTGATTGTTCTTTACGACTTCACAGTTAAGAATGTTTCCAATTTCACCATAAAAGATAAAGCATTTTTATTTGCCGTTTTCCATTCCTAATGTATTGCCACTGCTAGCAGCTGTCACCTGAAAAAAATCCATTTATACTGAACCACACATAAAAATATCGAGCATTTTTCTAGTATAAAACAATGTGGTTTTTTTAAATTATTATTTAAACATCAAAGAGTCATCAGCTAATATGGCTAGTAAAAGTCCAAAAACATTAAGTTTGAGAAAATTAATTATATTAACAAGATTTTCTTATGAAGGCAACTCCTTTTTTTTAAATTATTTGGTGAACGAGGAATAGCATGGGGGAGTCTTTTTTCGAATAAAGTGTTTTTTCAGGTGTGTGTTTTTATTTTTTATTACTGGGTTAGTAATGGGGGTGTCTGATAGACACCTCTCCATTACTAACCCCAGTGATTGATGGCAGACACCGATTGCCAGTGCAATAGGGAAGAGCCGGGCAAAGCACCAGAATTAGTGCATCTAATGTGATTAGCCAAGTCTGGGGCAGCTGAGGGCTAGTATTTTTAGGCTAGTAAGGGTCCAATAACCAGGGATCTTCCCGGCCTGATAATATGAGCCTGCAGCTGTCTGCTTTACCTTCCCTGGTTATCAAAAATAAGGGGGACGCCACAATTTTTTTAAATTAATTAATTATTTATTAAAACCAGGATAAAAACACCTGCATAAACTCACTTACAATGCATGTGTTTTTCAACTGTGGATTTATCCTACTGATAGATTCCCTTTAATAAAAAATAACTTATACTGAACCCTTTGTTCTGCTCAGCTTCCTTTTCTCTTTACCATGTTGCCCACAGACATATGGACTGTATGTACAATATGACAGGTTGCTTGTAATGAATCCCAGTGATAGATTTTGCCTAAAATGCCATTGAAAATCCCAATTAACATACGATGGTAAACATCAAGATGAGTTCCTGTTCCAGTGACATTCTTAGCTCCCCTTCATTTAAGTCGCGATATCCTTTTTCTCACATCACTTAATCTTTCTATGGTGTGATTGTTTTTGTACAAGTATCTTATTTTTCCTTTTATGACAAAGGCTGAAGACTTCCAGGCATAAAATATTTTGCAGTAGATTAAAAGTGACATGTTGATTTGCAACAAACTTTGTGGATTCCTCTCTTTTTTGCTGGATGCCTAAGGCTTTCTACAGTCCGATGAACAAAAAGCATGTCCAAGTTCTATTTTCTAATTTCCCCTCTTGAAATCTTTATTTTTTTTCTAAATATATTCAAGCGAGAAGCGCACATTAGACATCAACACTCCAATGAGGCACGTAAATGGATTATCAGGAAAGTAGACAATATACATTCAGTGATGATGATTGTATTTGGTCTAACCCACAATTACAGACTATACCTGTTTTTGCCATTAGAATGATGTTACAGTGTTTCTCTACCATTTATCCTTACGCCATATTTAGGTCAAACATTTTGTGTTGATTCTTTTATTAAAATATCTACATAGTAATTATTAGTGATGAGCAGTGTTGAGCGATACCTTCCGATATGCATTGGTATCGGTATCGGATAGTATCGGCCGATACCGGCAAAATATCGGATCTCGCCGATACCGATACCCGATACCAATGCATTTCAATGGGACGCAAAGTATCGGAATGGTTCCCAGGGTCTGAAGGAGAGGAAACTCTCCTTCAGGCCCTGGGATCCATATTCATGTGTAAAATAAAGAATTAAAATAAAAAATATGGATATACTCACCATATATATATATATATCCATATACTCACCTCTCCAGCGGCCTCTGAACCTTACCGCCGTAACCGGGAGCCTCTGTTCCTAAGAATGAGCGCGTGAAGGACCTGCGATGACGTCGCGGCTTGTGATTGGTCGCGTGAGCGGTCACATGAGCGCTCACGCGACCAATCAGAAGCCGCGACGTCATCGAAGGCCCTTCACGCGCTCATTCTTAGGAACGGAGGCTGCCGGTTACAGCGGTAAGATCCAGGGGCCGCTGGAGAGGTGAGTATATCCATATTTTTTATTTTAATTCTTTATTTTACACATGAATATGGTTCCGATACCAATTCCCAATATCACAAAAGTATCGGAACTCAGTATCGGAATTCCGATACCGCAAGTATCGGCCGATACCCGATACTTGCGGTATCGGAATGCTCAACACTAGTGATGAGCGAGCCCTAAAATGCTTGAGTGCTCGTTACTAGTGATGAGCGAGTATACTCGTTGCTCGGGTGATCTCCGAGTGTTTGATAGTGTTTGGAGATTTAGTTTTCATCACCTTAGCTGAATGATTTACAGCTAAGTGGACTGTGCTACTTACCTTTGTCTGAATTCTTGTATATTTATTCTATTATATTTTTTTCATAGAAGTATTGTGATACGTGTTTTTTCCTATTTGTGTAATTTAATAAAATTTGATATTATCATTTCTGGACGTGCACTCCAATTTTTTTCTGGTTTCTCACTTTTACGAACTGGCAATAAGACAGGTAATCCAGAAGCAAATGCGGTTTTTACAGGAAAATATGTTAGGAAACATTCTTTCCTGTATAATGACTTGTATGTAAGGCTAAATAAAAAAAGAGAGAAAAAAACCTCCTCCACCCCTTAGGCTAAAAATTCACTCCATCTCTTAGGAATATCTGTTGTAGTCATCCTCCTCCAGTTTCCTTACTTCCCTGCTGGTCTGTCTGTGTTGGGGGTGAAGCTGTTGTACACTTGGATGGCACAACTACACATGGTGGTTTCTCCGCACTCCCCACTTGTTTCACGGCCCGGGAGACAGGGTACGCTGTGTCTCCTGGTTGCCAGGCAACGCAGGATGCTGCCTGGTCTGGTGTAAGTCAATGTTGGGAATATCTGCAACCTTCTGTTCAGGTGAACAGGAAGTGGCTCCCTGGACATGACTGTGAGGAATACATCATCTGATTTTTATCTTTAGCATTGGGCTGGCTTTTTAAAGCCTGCTCCTTTCCAGTACACAGTTTCATTGCATAGTGGTGGGATGAGTTCTTCCTGGTAAAGTTTAGACTGCTTTTATTTCCCTTAGCTTTTGATTTTGGTTTCCCTTTTGCTTTTTCTTTTGATTTAATGCTGCTAGCTTAGGACTTATTGTGGTATCCTGACTAACATCGTCTGCGTCACTAGACTCCAGAAACCCTAAAACAACAGTCTGGGAAGGGCTCTGTAAAGCCCCTCCTTATTAGAAATGTGTGAAGAATACACTGGCCATTTGGTCTTGCCTAGCAGTGGTGGATTGCGCTTAGTGCGTCTGTGATTGCGCATTTGCTGATCCTGTGCAAGCCACTGCTGAGTAGATTAGCACCATCTTTAATAAAGCATACACACATACATACATTTTTATCTATCTAATAGAATGATGACAGCTGTCCAGACCTGCATCCCACCAAAAGAACCACTCTAGAGTAATCCCTGGAGAAGGAAATCATCCTCAGTGACAAAGTGAGGGGCTATGCCCCCCTGTGGTCTCAGGGTATTGACTCTTCTAAGAGTGCTCCTCAAACTGTTGTGGTGCAGCTGTGGGACCCTATTTTCAGAGATGATGTCCTCCACCCAACTCTCAAAAAGCTGAAAGGGTCTTCAGTAGAGTTGGGTAGTCGAGCTGGGCTATCAGATGGTCGCTTCTGTAGCTGTGGTGTCATCCTTCCCATGGTTAATAAGTTTTATAGGGGCATCATATGCAGTAAGGCGGCTAGAGGGAGAAGGTGGGCAACTAAAAGCAACCACACACAACAATATCCTCGCCTAGGTTTAAGTGTTCCCTTTTTTGGTGGTATATTCCTATTCCCTTACACCCCTTCCCACCTAAGACATGGTTTACGGCTCATGTTTTATTTATTTTTTTGTCTTCCTCCTCCACATATCCACATCGTCATCATGCCGCCCTCACTCAATTTTAGAGGGCTATCAGAGGCAGTGTGGTGTCCAGAGGGAGAAGGCGGTGAAATATTGTGACCATTTTTCGTAAGTCAGCTACAGCTACTGCTTGCCTTGCAGTGCTGGATCAGCACTTGCAAGTGCAAGCTAACTGCCTGGTTTGCGACCTGCCCACTCGCTTGAACTCAACATTAAATATGTACTTGGCAAGGCTTTGTGAGCAGCAGTGGACAGTGGTTGAATACCAGCTCCAACAAGCCCATCGGTATTCCGCTCAGCCTCCGCACATAACAAGTGATGAGTGGCCATGGATGTATAACATCTGTAAGGAATCAACCAAGATGGTGAGTGGTGATGTCCCCATAATCAGCATAAACATCCCACTTCTGTGTCTACTCAAATGCTCCTTGCTCAAAATTAAAGAGGAAAATTTGCATGTGGATCAGATAGAGGAAGAAAGAAGGAGGAGAGGGAGGAGGAGATGGAGAGTGCTCCTCATTGTGGGGACAGGGAAATCATGACTGTTGGGACTCTGGCAGAGATGGCTAATATTATATGCAGTTTGGACAACAGTCATTATTGTTTCATCTATCCTTTCAATGTACGCTACAATGAAAACTTATAAATACACTCCTAAAATTGGTGCCCACACTGAACGTTGGCTGGCCCATACATTTTGGAGGGCCATCAGGCAGCCCTCAACCAGAAATTTGGGAGCGTCATCAGGAGGCCCTCACTCAGACATTTGGGAAGGCCCTAAGGCTGGTCTCTACCATTAATTTGGGAGGGCACTCAAGCAGCCATCTATCATTAATTTGGGAGGGTATTCGATTGGCCCTCTATCATTAATTTGGGAAGGCCCTCAGGCGATTGTCTACCATTAATTTGTGTGGGACCTCATGCGATTCTCCACTATTAATTTGAGAGGGTCCTCAGGCACAACTCACTCAATTCCGTTGGGAGGGAGGGCATTATTTAAAAAAAAAACAAAAAAACAGTAATTTCAGTAGGAATAATTTTCTGGCAGATCAGCAGTTCACAGTGTTGCAATCATCAACTGCTTCACAGGCTTTTTGAAAAAACATCACAGAAAAAGATACAGCCTAACCAACGCCAGGTCAGATTACCAATACATTAGGAATATGCAGCCGACCACCATGATAGAGGTGAGGGCAACTCAGGTTCAAAATACTGATGCAAACACTCAATCATAAACCTACCAATTCATGGAGGGGGTCGCTGTGTAGTATTAAACATGCACACAGATGGAGCTTGCATAGGACACCAATATCACTGAGAGAGAAAAAACAGCCACACTTGCAATACCACGTCCAGACACAAATGCACAAACAGGATGCGGCGGGTCCCCCAAGATAAAAGCAGGGGCAGCACAGGTGCAAAAAACTGAAAACAAGCCACTTACTAACCCACCAAACATCTGTGGGATGGCTGCCTAGTATTCCAATTGCACATATGTCTGCTTAGGGTATGGTTCACACTATTATGTGAGATGCACATCTATCTGTATAGCAGCCTGTTACCAATGCCCCTAATATTACATCAGGCGGGCTGCCAATACCATATGTGCACCCACAGGCTAGACACCCCACGTTACCCAGCCACCACTGAAAAGACCCAGCCTGCACCCTGCAAAAAATGTGCAAAAGATGCAAATAATAAATGAGATATTTGTCACTATTTTGGCAAAAAAATAAACAAGCTCGCAACCCGCGTCAGGGGTCCTCTTTTCCTGTTTCATTGCATATGATGCCAGTCACACAGGTACGTGGGATGCACAGTGTCTGACTTACAGCCTAATGATGATAACCATACTATTAGATCAGTTGGGCAGCCCTGTACCATATAAGTGCACCCCACAAGACATAAGCCCCAATTCACCCAACTAACACTAAAGAGCCTTGCTGCATCCTTCATAAAAATAGAAAAATGTGAAATGAAAAGATGAAAAATAATGTATAAAATAAATACATTACATGGGGTATTGGCCGATACACCCTGCAAGACATTCACTATAGTCTCTGCATTAGTACTTTATTGGTTACTATCTTATATATACAGTATGTGTATACTTACCTGTAGTGAATGAAGCAGAGGTTGAGCATATTCACCCTGGTCTAATCAAGAAAAAGCTCTGTAGAGGCCAATTCTCGGATACCACAGTCACAATCTTGAGATTGTGTAGGGTCCCAGTGGTCAAACATCCAAGGATCAGTAAGTTATGATCTTTCCGTATGATAGGGAATAACCAGAGGTGGGATTTGGCTGGTTCTCCCCAGTTCGATGGAACCGTTTGTTAAAAAAGCAGCCGGTTTCCCGAACTGGGGAGATTCAGAGCCGCGATCCGATACCACCGGCACAAACGGCATCATGTGGGGCCATTATACAGTATGGAACACTGTGTGACCATTATACAGTATTGAGCACAATGTGTGGCCATTATACTGTATGGAGCATCATGTAGGGCCATTATACAGTATGGAGCATCGTGTGGCCATTATACAGTATTGAGCATCGTGTGGCCATTATACAGTATTGAGCATCATGTTTGGCCATAATACAGTATGGAGCACTGTGTGGCCATTATACAGTATTGAGCATCATGTGGGGCCATTAAACAGCATTGAGCATCATGTGTGCCTATTATACAGTATTGAGCATCATGTGTGGCAATTATACAGTATTGAGCATCATGTGTGGCCATAATGCAGTATGGAGCACTGTGTGGCCATTATACAGTATTGAGCATCATGTGTGGCCATTATGCAGTATTGAGCATCATGTGAGGCCATTATACAGTATTGAGCATCATGTGTGGCCATAATACAGTATGGAGCACTGTGTGGCCATTATACAGTATGGAGCATCATGTGTGGTCATTATACAGTATTGAGTATCATGTGTGGCCATTATACACTATTGAGCATCATGTGGGGTCATTATACTGTATGGAGCATCATGTGTGGCCATTATACAGTATTGAGCATCATGTGTGACCATATTTTTTGTTTATAATTATTGTTTATGAAACAGTGTGATCAGCAGTGCTAAATGGGTGTGGTTGGGACATGGATATGGGTGTGACTAGAGGCGTGGCCTTAAATGTGCCACGGTGCTCTATGTGCGCCGCAAACTTTATACCTCTTTCCCTTCTTCAAAAGTTGGGAGGTATGGTTTGACTGCGCCCCTACTTGTATATGTTTGAGGAAAAGGTGTGTGTAAATGGGAGTGGCTTAAAATATGGGTGTGGTTTTCCTACACACAAACACAGAACCTGTTGTTAAAAATTTGAATCCCACCCCTGGGAATAACCCTTCAACTATGCCAGGGTCCAGAAAGATATCTTGATGCAGAAAACTAACTTGATACTTAACCTAAGCCACTGAACACATCAAGACAGTTTTTTAGTTACAGGTTTTTACACCAAGATATCGTGCTACATCTTGGTATGTGTGCCATGTTAAAAAATGCTACATCTGTATTGATAGATATCTACGATTATAGAAATCGATAGAATGTTTTCCTCTTTGGAATTGATATTGGAGTTTGAAATTTCCAGCAAGTGACTAAAATCAATAGTTTTATAGTGAATGCGCCAGTGCTTAAAACATTTTGAGACAGCGATGATATTGAGAATGATTTCTCATCCTGGGCATTGTTCATATAGATCAGTGTCAGCCCAGTGACAGTCCTTTTTAAGGAAGATGAAATGTAATTCCATTTACGGTTTCCTCAACTGTATCAGCATCAGTCACCTTACTGGTCTTTTCATTGTACAAAGAGTGTGGTTCTCGTAGATACTGAGTTATGATGACAGTAAGAGCTAAAATATGCCGTTCACTGCACGTAGAATGCAACTTGCAGGAAAGTTTCTCTCTAATAGATAATGCATTGAACACATTTTTATTGGTTTACTTAAAGGAATTGTCTACTTAAGGGAATATTATTTTTAGAAGGGTTCCCCCAAAATAGACTATTCGACTTTTTTTTCGCTGCTAACATTCTCAGAAAACAGCTGTAATCTGTGTGGGAACCTGGCATCAAGTGTGCCTGCCAGAATGGAGTATTACTTGGCATTAGAGATGGTTAAATAAATTAAAATGGAATTGAATTCTACTTGAATATTACAAAAATCTGCATTTGCTAAAATGTGGATTTTTAGGGGAGAATTCACTTTCACATGCTTTCAACACATTAATAAAAGGCCATTAAAGTGTTAAAAAAACATATTGCTTACCTCCCAGGCCCCTCTGCATCACCCATCTATCCTCGCTGCATCTTCAGATCATTCTGAAATCATTCTGATATCTCCTCAAGAGCGCAAAAGCTTACAGCGTCATGACTATTATTATTATTATTTATTTATATTGCGCCATTAATTCCATGGTGCTGTTTATGAGACGGAGTTGCATACAAATTACAAATATCACTTACAGTAAGCAAAACTAACAATGACAGACTGATACAGAGGGGAGATGACCCTGCCCTTGCAAGCTTACATTCTACAGGATGGTGGGGAAGGAGACAGTAAGTCAGGGGTTGCAGTAGCTCCAATAGTGATGAGCTGGTCGTGTGGTCATTACAGGTTGTAAGCTTCTTTGAAGAGATGGGTTTTCAGGTTCCATTTGAAGGATCCAAATGCGGTGGATAACCAAATGTAATGGGGCACAGAATTCCAGATGATGTGGGATAAGCGTGGAGGAGAGAAGGAGGTCTTGGGAGATCCGGAGATTACGTGAGGGAAGATATTGAGAGATTAGTTCAGAAATTTATGTGTTGTGAATTCTGCTCTTGGGTTCCCTCCGGTGGTTGTTGATAGTAATGCAGTTGTCCCTGGGTTGCTATCCTGGGCAGGTGTCCCTGCTGATTGCAGCTCTGACTGGGATATTTAGGTGTGCAGGATTCATTAGCCCTTGCCAGTTGTCCATTGTTCTTGGAGGTTTTGCATCTCTGTCTGGTTCCTCCTGCCCTGCTGCCAAATCAGCAAAGATAAGTGTCTGGTTTTTGTTTCTACAGCACACATGCTGTTTGCTTTACAATTCAGTGCTATTCATGGTTTTTTCTTGTCCAGCTTAGACTGTGTTTGGATATTTTCAGTCAAGTTGGATTCCCAGGAGAAGCAGATATACATTCCATGTCTTTAGTTAGATGTGGAATTTTTGTATTATCTGCTGTGGATATTTTTAGGGTTTTAATACTGACCGCTTAGTATTCTGTCCTATCCTTTCTTATTTAGCTAGCGTGGCCTCTTTTGCTAAATCCTGATTTCTGCCTGCGTGTGTCTTTTCCTCTAATACTCACAGTCAATATTTGTGGGGGGCTGCCTATCCTTTGGGGTTCTGCTCTGAGGCAAGATAGAATTCCCATTTCCATCTATAGGGGTATTTAGTCCTCCGGCTGTGTCGAGGTGTCTAGGATGTGTTAGGTACACCCCACGGCTACTTCTAGTTGCGGTGTCAGTTTAGGGTTTGCGGTCAGTACAGGTTCCACCTACTCCTGAGAAAGTCCCATGCGGCTCCAAGGTCACCAGATCATAACAGTACAACTGGCCAGCAATGAGTTAAATGCATCTCAGAAGAAGGGAAGAAAGGTGTTGAGCCATTTTTTTTTCTGTAGCCTGCTTTGTCTTTTCTTCCCTCTTTTTCTCTGGGTGACTGAGGAGTCTTGTGCTAGCATGGATGTTCAGGGATTAGCTTCTCGTGTAGACCAGCTTGCTGCTAGGGTACAGAGTATTTCTGATTATATTGTTCAGACTCCAGTTTTAGAGCCTAAGATTCCTACTCCTGATTTCTTTTTTGGGGACAGGTCCAAATTTTTGAGTTTTAAAAACAACTGTAAACTGTTTTTTGCTCTGAGACCTCGATCCTCTGGTGATTCCATTCAGCAGGTTAAAATTGTCATCTCCCTACTGCGTGGCGATCCTCAGGATTGGGCATTTTCCCTGGAATCTGGGAATCTGGCCTTGCTTAATGTAGATGCCTTTTTTCAGGCTTTAGGATTATTATATGATGAACCAAATTCTGTGGATCAAGCGGAGAAGACCTTGTTGGCCCTGTCTCAGGGTCAAGAAGCGGCAGAATTGTATTGTCAGAAATTTAGAAAATGGTCTGTGTTGACCAAATGGAATGATGATGCTTTGGCGGCAATTTTCAGAAAGGGTCTTTCTGAATCCGTTAAAGATGTTATGGTGGGGTTTCCCACACCTTTCGGTCTGAGTGATTCTATGTCTCTGGCCATTCAGATTGATCGGCGCTTGCGGGAGCGCAGAACTGTGCCGCTGTGGCGTTGTCCTCAGAGCAGATGCCTGAGCCAATGCAGTGTGATAGGATTCTGTCTAGAATGAAACAACGGGGATTTAGACGTCAGAATAGGTTGTGTTTTTATTGTGGCGATGCTTCTCATGTCATTTCAGTCTGCCCTAAGTGTACCAAGAGGATCGCTAGTTCATTTACCATCAGTACTGTACAACCTAAATTTCTGTTATCTGTGTCCTTGATTTGCTCATTGTCATCATTTTCTGTCATGGCGTTTGTGGATTCAGGCGCCGCTTTGAACTTAATGGACTTTGAGATTGCTAGGCATTGTGGTTTTCCCTTACAGTCTTTGCAGAACCCTATTCCTTTAAGGGGCATCGATGCTACACCTTTGGCTAAAAATAAACCCCAGTTCTGGACACAGGTGACCATGTGCATGGCGCCAGCCCATCAGGAAGATTGTCGATTTCTGGTGTTGCAAAATTTGCATGATGCTATTGTGCTGGGTTTTCCATGGTTGCAGGTACATAATCCTGTGTTGGATTGGAAGTCTATGTCTGTGACTAGTTGGGGATGTCAGGGGGTTTATAATGACGTTCCTTTGATGTCAATCTCCTCTTCTTCCTCTTCTGAAATTCCAGGGATTTTATCTGATTTTCAGGATGTATTCGATGAGCCCAAGTCCAGTTCCCTTCCACCGCATAGGGACTGTGATTGTGCTATTGACTTGATTCCAGGCTGTAAGTTTCCTAAGGGCTGACTTTTCAACCTGTCTGTGCCTGAACATACCGCCATGCGGAGTTATGTTAAGGAGTCTTTGGAGAAAGGGCATATTCGGCCATCTTCTTCACTGTTGGGAGCAGGATTTTTTTTTGTTGCTAAGAAGGATGGTTCCTTGAGACCCTGTATTGATTATCGCCTCTTGAATAAGATCACGGTCAAGTTTCAATACCCTTTACCTCTGCTTTCCGATTTGTTTGCTAGGATTAAGGGGGTTAATTGGTTTACGAAGATTGACCTTCGGGGGGCATATAATCTTGTTCGTATTAAGCAGGGTGATGAATGGAAAACTGCGTTTAATACGCCCGCAGGCCATTTTGAATACCTTGTGATGCCATTCGGGCTCTCTAATGCTCCATCTGTTTTTCAGTCCTTCATGCACGATATCTTCCGGACTTACCTTGATAAATTCATGAATGTATATTTGGATGACATTTAAATTTTTTCCAATGATTGGGAGTCTCATGTGAAACAGGTCAGGATGGTATTTCAGATCCTTCGTGATAATGCTCTGTTTGTGAAGGGGTCTAAGTGTCTCTTTGGAGTGCAGAAGGTTTCTTTTTTGGGCTTCATTTTTTCTCCCTCATCTATAGAGATGGATCCAGTTAAGGTTCAGGCCATTCATGATTGGATTCAGCCCACATCCATGAAGAGCCTTCAGAAATTTTTGGGCTTTGCTAATTTTTATCGCCGTTTCATTGCTAACTTCTCCAGTGTGATTAAACCCTTGACCGATTTGACGAAGAAAGGCGCTGATTTGACGAATTGGTCCTCTGCGGCTGTCTCTGCCTTTCAGGAGCTTAAACGCCGATTTACTTCTGCCCCGGTGTTGCATCAACCGGATGTTTCTCTTCCGTTTCAGGTTGAGGTTGACGCTTCTGAGATTGGGGCAGGGGCCATTTTGTCTCAGAGGGATCCTGTTTGTTCCTTGATGAAACCGTGTGCCTTCTTTTCCTGTAAGTTTTCGCCTGCTGAATGCAATTATGATGTCGGCAATCGGGAGTTGTTGGCTATGAAGTGGGCGCTTGAGGAGTGGCGACATTGGCTTGAGGGAGCTAAGCACCGTATTGTGGTCTTGACCGATCATAAAAATCTGATTTACCTCGAGTTTGCCAGACGGCTGAATCCTAGACAGGCTCAATGGTCCTTGTTTTTTTCCCGTTTTGATTTCGTGGTCTCGTATCTTCCGGGTTCTAAGAATATTAAGGCTGATGCCATCTCTAGGAGTTTTTTGCCTGATTCTCCTGAGGTCCTTGAACCGGTCAACATTCTGAAAGAAGGGGTGGTCCTTTCTGCCATTTCCCCTGATTTACGACGTGTTCTTCAGGAATTTCAGGCTGACAAACCTGATCGCTGTCCAGTGGGGAAACTGTTTGTTCCTGATAGATGGACTAGTAGAGTGATTTCTGAGGTTCATTGTTCTGTGTTGGCTGGCCATCCTGGTATTTTTGGTACCAGAGAATTGTTTGGTAGGTCCTTTTGGTGGCCTTCTTTGTCACGTGATGTGCGTTCTTTTGTGCAGTCCTGTGGGACTTGTGCGCGGGCCAAGCCTTGTTGTTCCCATGCTAGTGGGTTGCTTTTGCCCTTGCCGATCCCTGAGAGGCCCTGGACACATATTTCTATGGATTTTATTTCTGATCTTCCGGTTTCCCAGAAGATGTCGGTCATCTGGGTTGTTTGTGACCGGTTCTCTAAGATGGTCCATTTGGTGCCTTTGCCTAAATTGTCTTCCTCTTCTGATTTGGTTCCGTTGTTTTTTCAGCATGTGGTTCTTTTGCATGGTATTCCGGAGAATATTGTGTCCGACAGAGGTTCTCAGTTTGTTTCTAGGTTTTGGCGGGCCTTTTGTGCTAGGCTGGGCATTGATTTGTCTTTTTCTTCCGCATTTCATCCTCACACAAATGGCCAGACCGAGCGAACTAATCAGACTTTAGAAACTTATCTGAGATGCTTTGTGTCTGCTGATCAGGATGATTGGGTGGCTTTCTTGCCATTGGCCGAGTTTGCCCTTAATAATCGGGCTAGTTCGGCTACCTTGGTTTCGTCCTTCTTTTGTAATTTTGGTTTTCATCCTCGTATTTCTTCGGGGCAGGTTGAGCCTTCTGACTGTCCTGGTGTGGATTCTTTGGTTGACAGGTTGCAGCAGATTTGGGCTCATGTGGTGGACAATTTGGTATTGTCTCAGGAGGAGGCTCAACGTTTTGCTAACCGTCGTCGGTGTGTTGGTTCCCGGCTTCGGGTTGGGGATTTGGTCTGGTGGTCTTCCCGTCATGTTCCTATGAAGGTTTCTTCCCCTAAGTTTAAGCCTCGCTTTATTGGTCCTTATAGGATTTCTGAGATTATTAATCCGGTGTCTTTTCGATTGGCCCTTCCGGCTTCTTTTGCTATCCATAATGTCTTCCGTAGATATTTATTGCGGAAATATGTGGTGCCCGTTGTTCCCTCTGTTGATCCTCCGGCCCCTGTGTTGGTTGATGGGGAGTTGGAGTATGTGGTTGAGAAGATTTTGGATTCTCGCTTTTCGAGGCGGAGGCTTCAGTACCTTGTCAAATGGAAGGGTTATGGCCAGGAGGATAATTCTTGGGTTTTTGCCTCTGATCTCCATGCTGCTGATTTGGTCTGTGCCTTTCATCTGGCTCATCCTGATCGGCCTGGGGGCTCTGGTGAGGGTTCGGTGACCCCTCCTCAAGGGGGGGGTACTGTTGTGAATTCTGCTCTTGGGTTCCCTCCGGTGGTTGTTGATAGTAATGCAGTTGTCCCTGGGTTGCAATCCTGGGCAGGTGTCCCTGCTGATTGCAGCTCTGGCTGGGATATTTAGGTGTGCAGGATTCATTAGCCCTTGCCAGTTGTCCATTGTTCTTGGAGGTTTTGCATCTCTGTCTGGTTCCTCCTGCCCTGCTGCCAAATCAGCAAAGATAAGTGTCTGGTTTTTGTTTCTACAGCACACATGCTGTGTGCTTTACAATTCAGTGCTATTCATGTTTTTTTCTTGTCCAGCTTAGACTGTGTTTGGATATTTTCAGTCAAGTTGGATTCTCAGGAGAAGCAGATATACATTCCATGTCTTTAGTTAGATGTGGAATTTTTGTATTATCTGCTGTGGATATTTTTAGGGTTTTAATACTGACCGCTTAGTATTCTGTCCTATCCTTTCCTATTTAGCTAGCGTGGCCTCTTTTGCTAAATCCTGATTTCTGCCTGCGTGTGTCTTTTCCTCTAATACTCATAGTCAATATTTGTGGGGGGCTGCCTATCCTTTGGGGTTCTGCTCTGAGGCAAGATAGAATTCCCGTTTCCATCTATAGGGGTATTTAGTCCTCCGGCTGTGTCGAGGTGTCAAGGATGTGTTAGGTACACCCCACGGCTACTTCTAGTTGCGGTGTCAGTTTAGGGTTTGCGGTCAGTACAGGTTCCACCTACTCCTGAGAAAGTCCCATGCGGCTCCAAGGTCACCAGATCATAACATTATGGAGGAGAAATGTTATGGATGGCTTTGTAGGTCAGTGTTAGAAGTTTAAACTGGATACGCTGGGAAATTGGGAGCCAGAAAAGGGATTTGCAAAGAGGGGAAGCAGGAGTGTAGCGAGGACAGAGATTAAGTAGTTGGGCAGCAGAGTTAAGGACTGACTGGAGGCGTGCGAGAGTATTAGAGGGTAAGCTACAAAGGAGGATGTTGCAGTAGTCGAGGCAGGAGATGATTAGGGCATGCACAAGCATTTTGTGTTGTGAACTATACTTCTTGGCTCCCTCTTGTGGTCACTTGTGGTTTGGCACTTGGATTGTCTTTTCCCAGGTTGGTACTCACCTGGTTCGTTAGGCCTGGGGTGTTGCTATTTAAACTTCCTGGATTCTCAGTCCAGTGCCTGGCATCGTTGTAATCAGTTCATTTCTGTTTGCTCCTGTCTTCAGGTCCTGGTTCTTTGCAAGATAAGCTAAGTCCTGCTTTCTTATTTTTGTTTATTTGCATTGTTCATATTTTTGTCCAGCTTGTACAAAATGTGATTCCTGATATCGCTGGAAGCTCTAGGGGGCTGTTATTCTCCCCCCTCACCGTTAGTCAGTTCGGGGGTTCTTGGATATTCAGCGTGGATATTTTGCAGGGTTTTTTGCTGACCATATAAGTCATCTTACTATCTTCTGCTATTAGTCAGTGGGCCTCTCTTTGCTAAAATCTAGTTCATTCTTACGTTTGTCTTTTCTTCTTACCTCACCGTTATTATTTGTTGGGGGCTTGTATTATAACTTTGGGGTCTTTTCTCTGGAGGCAAGAGAGGTCTTATTTTCCCTGACAGGGTTAGTTAGTTCTCCGGCTGGCGCGAGACGTCTAGAATCAACGTAGGCACGTTCCCCGGCTACTGTTAGTTGCTTGTGCTAGGATCAGGTATATGGTCAGCCTAGTTACCACTTCCCTATGAGCTGGTATTTATGTTTGCAGACTTTGCTGTAATCTCTGAGATCCTCTGCCATTGGGATCATAACAATTTTGTTAGAGTGAGGGTTGAGGAAAGGACAGATTCTGGAAATATTTTAGAGCTGGAGGCAACAGGAGGTGGCGAGAGCTTGGATTTGTGGTTTAAAGGACAGGGCAGAGTCAAGGGTTACTCCGAGGCAGTGGAATACCCGGAAGGGGGAAAATGCTAATTCATTTATTATGATAGATAGATCAGGTAGGGAAGGTGTGCGAGATGGAGGAAAGATAATTAGTTCTGTTTTGTCCACATTGAGTTTGAGAAACGGAGAGGAGAAGAAGGTGGATATGGCTGATAGACACTCTGGGATTCTGGAGAGCAGAGAGGTGACATCTGGGCCAGAGAGGTAGATCTGAGTGTCATCAGCATATATAGTACAGACCAAAAGTTTGGACACACCTTCTCATTTAAAGATTTTTCTGTATTTTCATGACTATGAAATTTTACATTCACACTGAAGGCATCAAAACTATGAATTAACACATATGGAATTATATACTTAATTTCAGTTGTTTCACACTTTTTTGTTATGTCTTATATTCTAGGTTCTTCAAAGTAGCCACCTTTTGCTTTGATGACTGCTTTGCACACTCTTGGCAATCTCTTGATGAGCTTCAAGAGATAGTCACCGGGAATGGTTTTCACTAGGGTTGAGCGAAACGGGTCGGCAATTTTCAGAAGTCGCCGACTTTTGGCAAAGTCGGGTTTCATGAAACCCGACCCCTGTGTGGTGTCGGCCATGAAGTCGGCGATCTTCTGAATCTGGAATCGGAATTCCGATACCGATTCCCGATATGTTTAAGATATCAGGAATTGGTATCGGAATTCAGATTTAAGTGTAAAATAAAGAATTAAAATAAAAAATATTGCTATACTTACCCTCTGACGGGCCCTGGTACTAACCGGGAACCTTCCTTCCTTAGAATCAGCCTTCCAGGACCTTGCGGTGACGTCGCGGTGACGTCGCGGCTTGTGATTGGTCGAGTGGCCGCCCATGTGACCACTCGCGCGACCAATCACAAGCCGCGACATCACCGTGACGTCACCGAAGGTCCTGGAAGGGCTGACTCTTAGGAAGGAAGGCTGCCGGAACGAAGCCGAGGGTGAGTATATTCCTATTAGGTATATACTCACCCTCGGACACGCCCTGCTTCTTTCCGGCAGCCTTCCTTCCTAAGAATCAGCCCTTCCAGGACCTTCGGTGACGTCACGGTGACGTCGCGGCTTGTGATTGGTCGCGCGAGCGGTCACATGGGCGGCCGCGCGACCAATCACAAGCCGCGACGTCACCGCGACGTCACCGCAAGGTCCTGGAAGGCTGATTCTAAGGAAGGAAGGTTCCCGGTTAGTACCAGGGCCCGTCAGAGGGTAAGTATAGCGATATTTTTTATTTTAATTCTTTATTTTACACTTAAATATGGATCCCAGGGCCTGAAGGAGAGTTTCCGCTCCTTCAGACCCTGGGAACCATTGGAAACCCAATGCACTGCATTGGGTTTCGAGTTTCGGCCGACCCCGACTTTTTTATAGGATCGGCCGATTTCACTCGACCCGACTTTTGAAAAAGTCGGGTTTCGTGAAACCCGACCCGATCCTATAAAAGTAAAGGTCGCTCAACCCTAGTTTTCACTTCACAGGTGTGCCCTGTCAGATTTAATAAGTGGGATTTCTTGCCTTATAAATGGGGTTGGGACCATGAGTTGTATTGTGCAGAAGTCTGGTGGATACACAGCTGATAGTCCTACTGAATAAACTGTTAGAATTTGTATTATGGCAAGAAAAAAGCAGCTAAATAAAGAAAAAACGAGTGGCCATCATTACTTTAAGAAATGAAGGCCAGTCAGTCCGAAAAATTGGGAAAACTTTGAAAGTGTCCCCAAGTGCAGTGGCAAAAACCATCAAGCGCTACAAAGAAACTGGCTCACATTAGGACCGCCCCAGGAAAGAAAGACCAAGAGTCACCTCTGCTTCTGAGGATAAGTTTATTCGAGTCACCAGCCTCAGAAATCGCAGGTTAACAGCAGCTCAGATTAGAGACCAGGTCAATGCCCCACAGAGTTCTAGCAGCAGAGACATCTCTACAACAACTGTTAAGAGGAGACTTTGTGCAGCAGGCCTTCATGGTAAAATAGCTGCTAGGAAACCACTGCTAAGGACAGGCAACAAGCAGAAGAGACTTGTTTGGGCTAAAGAACACAAGGAATGGACATTAGACCAGTGGAAATCTGTGCTTTGGTCAGATTAGTCCAAATTTGAGATCTTTGGTTCCAACCACTGTGTCTTTGTGCGATGCAGAAAAGGTGAACGGATGGACTCTACATGCCTGGTTCCCACCGTGAAGCATGGAGGAGGAGGAGTGATGGTGTGGGGGTGCTTTGCTGGTGACACTGTTGGGGATTTATTCAAAATTGAAAGCATACTGAACCAGAATGGCTACCAGAACATCTTGCAGCGGCATGTTATTCCATCTGGTTTGCGTTTAGTTGGACCATCACTTATTTTTCAACAGGACAATGACCCCAAACACACCTCCAGGCTGTACAAGGGCTATTTGACCAAGAAGGAGAGTGATGGGGTGCTACGCCAGATGACCTGGCCTCCACAGTCACCAGACCTGAAGCCAATCGAGTTGGTTTGGGGTGAGCTGGACCGCAGAGTGAAGGCAAAAGGGCCAACAAGTGCTAAGCATCTCTGGGAACTCCTTCAAGACTGTTGGTAAAGACCATTCCCAGTGACTACATCTTGAAACTCATCAAGAGAAAGCCAAGAGTGTGCAAAGCAGTCATCAAAGCAAAAGGTGGCTACTTTGAAGAACCCAGAATATAAGACATAATTTCAGTTGTTTCACACTTTTTTGTTAAGTATATGATTCTACATGTGTTAATTCATAGTTTTGATGCCTTCAGTGTAAATGTACAATTTTCCTAGTCATGAAAATACAGAAAGATCTTTAAATGAGAAGGTGTGTCCAAACTTTTGGTCTGTACTGTAGATGGTACTGGAAGCCATAGGACTTTATAGTTGTCCTAGCCAAGGGTATAAATTGAGAAGAGAAGAGGTTGTATGACAGAGCTTTGAGGGACACCAACAGAGAGGGGGTGAGATGAAGAGTTAGTATAGGAGTAGGAAATGCTAAATGTGCGGTTGGTGAGGTATGAGGAGATCCAGGATAGTGCGAGGTCTTTGCCCCCTCGGCTTATACATGAGTCATTGTACCAGTTTGCGGCAGGGGAGGGGGAGCAGCGGAACAATGGGTCACAGGAGGCAGGAGCCAGCAGCTGTGGCTAAAGCTTGTGCCCGCTGCTAAAGATAAATGAATATTCACTGCACTGGCAATGAATATTCATTTCTCTTATAGCACGTACAGTTACAGCCGCAGCGTCCCACAGATTCTGGGCTCTAAGAGGTGCCCACTCATTAAGTTATTGAATATTCACCTCTCTCTACTCCCATAGGCGTGGAGAGAGGTGAATATTCATTACCTTAATGAGCGGGGGCTCGTGATCTCTTGGCCACAGAAGCTGCTGGCACCAGAATGAGATGCTGCAAGGGTGCGCAGGGAAGGTAAGTAGGATGGTTTTTTTTTTTAAGCTTTTCTCATTGGGGCCATACATTCAAGGACGGGGATGAGGAACCATGCAGACAAGGATGGAAATAAGGAGCCATGCATACAAGTATGGGAATATGGAGCCATGCAGACAAGGATGGGAATAAGAAGCCATGCATACAAGGATGGTAATATGGAGCTATGCATACAAGGATGGGGATGAGGAACCATGCATACCAGAATAAGGATTAGGGGACAATGCAGTTTGTCGAGGCAAAATTAGGTACCTCGGCTTATACTCGGGTCGACTTATACACGGGTATATGGTAATTTTATTTCAGTTCTTCAATACAAAAAGTGAAACTCATGTATTATATAGAATCATTACAAAAAGAGTGATCTATTTCAGTGGCAATGAAAGCTCAAAAGTCATTATCTCAGTAAATTAAAATAATTAACAAAAACACCTGCAAAGGCCTCCTAAGCATTTAAAAAGGTCCCTTAGTCTGTTTCAGTAAGCTCCACAATCATGGGGAAGACTACTGACTTGACAGATGTCCAGAAAGCAGTCATTGACATTGACACAATCAGTGATGGTTGGGGAGCCATGTCATCTGCTGGTGTAAGTCCACTATGTTTATCAAGACTAAAGTCAGCACAGCCGTCTACCAGGAAATTTTAGAGAACTTCACGCTTCCCTCTGCCAACAAGCTTTTTGGAGAAGTACATTTAATTCTCCAGCAGGATTTGACACCTGTCCACACTGCGAAAAGTACCAATACCTGGTTTAATAACAACAGTATCACTATGATTGATTGGCCAGCAACCTCACCTGACTTTAACCTCATAGAGAATCTATGGGGTATTGTCTAGAGGAAGATGAGAGACACCAGACCCAACAATGCAGACAAGCTGAAGGCTGCTATCAAAGCCACCTGGGCTTCCATAACCACTCAGCACAGTCAAAGGCTGATCCCCTCCATACCACGCCACATTGATGCAGTAATTGATGCAAAAGGAGCCCCGACCAAGTATTGCGTGCATTTACTGAACATACTTTTCATTAAGCCAATATTTTAGATTTTAAAATCATTTTTCAAGCTGGTGTTATAAAGTTTTTCTAATTTACTGAGATAATGACTTTTGGGTATTCATTGGCTGCAAGCCATAATCATCAACATAAACAGAAATAAACACTTGAAATAGATCACTCTGTAATGAGTCATTATAATATATGAATTTCACTTTTTGTATTGAAGAACTGAAATAAATTAACTTTTTGATGATATTCCAATTTTGTGAGAAGCACCTGTAAGTGACTGATACAAGAGCTTCCAAGAAAAAAAATCTTCAGGAGTGGTTCAGGGATTCCAGTACAGAGCCCAAACCTGGACCTCATTCACTTGATTGGGGGCCTGAACATCCAGTGTTTGCCATGCTGTCATCTGCAAACACTGCTTCCGCTGGTCAGACAGCCACGGTTCCCACATTGTCAAATGACAGCGTGAGCCCACAGCTGTGATCGGAGGTAAAATGTTTATCTCTGGTCACTGGCATTGGCTGATGGGACTACTGCTCCCATCAGCCTATGCCAGCTTCTGCTAATAACAGCAAGAGCAGGTGGCAGCTGAAGGGAGTATTCATCAACCGATGCCTGTGCTCTAAATAAATCACAAAAAAATATGGTGTGGGTTCCCATGTATTTTTGATAGCCAGACAGACAAAACTGACAGCTGGGGGCCTCAGCTGTCAGCATTAGCAAGGCTGGTTATCAAGAAAAGAGGGGTCCCCATGTTGCTTTTGTTTAATTATTTAAGTAAATAATTTAAAAAAATGACATTTTTGACAACTGGCCATGCTAAAGTTGACAGTTGGGGGCTGGTATAATCAGGCTGTAAGTGATCATGGATATTGGCTCCCGAGCCTAAAAATAGCAGCTCTCAGCCGCCGAGAAAAGGTGCATCTATTAGATGCCTCAATTCTGGCATTTTGCCCAGCTCTTCCTGCTTGCCCTGTAGTGGTGGCAAGTGATTCAATATTTGTGGGGTTGATATCACCTTTGTATTGCCCGGTGACATCAAGCCCACAGGTTAGTAATGGAAAGGCATCTATAAGACACCTATCCATTATTATTCCTATTGTTAAATTGAAAATAAAAACACAGTTATATTCACCTAACTCCCATTCCAATGAAGCCCTCATCTTCTGTAATAAAACAAAAATAAAAAACAACCATATCCCTCACTGGTCCGTCGTTCTGTCCCACACCGTAATCTATGTCAGGAAAAACAGTTTTCAACCTGGATGGTGCCAAAATGCAACCGTCCAGGCTGAAAACCACTGATGAGTGAACTGCTGTTAGCTCAGCCTCAATGACCAGCAGTGATGTCATCTAGGTTGTCACGGGTCACTGAGGCTATGTTCCAAGCCACACCAATAAACTGCGGTGACCTCAGTGAGATCACCGCTAGCACAGTGAGAAAAAGTCTCACAGTGTAGCTGTGAATTCACCGCAGTTCACAGTGAACTGCGGTGAACTCACTGCTGCACCATGAGACATTTTCTCATGGTGCTAGCAGTGATCACTGTAGTTCAGGGGCCCACTCACTTCAGCTTATTCTTTCTTGCTTCTCAGCATGAATGGTCGCATGGTGCCACCGTTCATGCTGAAGAGCACGTCACATAGATGGATTATGGCATCGGACACTATGGGATTCCAGCAATCCCTGCATTTAGCCACAGATCCATCCATCCCACTAGCCACCACTCCATCCATCCCTCATCCATCCCTCCCGCCATCCATCCCTCATCCATCCAATACTCATCCATCCCTCATCCAGCCATCCCTCTAACCATCCCTCAGCCAGCCATCCCTCCATCCATCCATTCCTTATCCATCCATCTATCAAGCCATACCTCTGTACATCCCTCCATCCATTTCTCATCCATCTGCTATTTTTAGGCTTGCAGGGGCAATGTCCATGGCGACTTACCAGCCTGAGAATACCAGATCCCTGCTGTCTGCTTTAGCAAAGCGGGTTGTGAAAAATGGGGAGGACCCAATGCTTTTTTTTTAGATGATTTATTTAAATAATTTTGAAAACCATAGCATGGGGACCCCTCTATTCTTGAAAACAAGCCTTGCTAACACTGACAGCTGAGAATTGCAGCATTTACTAAATATAATCTTATTATAAGATGATCCCTGCAAAAGAGAATAATTAACCAAAAAAAGTAAATATGTACAGTAGAAAGCAGTATAAAAAATACTGCCCATTCTTGTGAATTAGTGAAGAATGAACTGTAAATGTAGACAGACTACGTATTCTTCAAAAGCCAGTACATAAGAATGAAAGTGCATAAAATGAGCATCTTAAGTGACTAAGGTATAATCCTCAAGATCAGGATCCTTCAATATGGAAACAAATGATATTGAACAGATGTTGATTACCATTTTTATATCTTCTGTAGTCTTTGTGCGGAATGAAATTCTTCTCATGCCTTTATGTGAATTTTCGGCATACTGAGGGCATGCAACATAAAAAGGTAAAAAAAAAAAAAGAAGAAGTTAACTGTAAGCTAATAAATTCAAGCCAGGATCTTTGTATCTGTGACCAATTACCAATTCACTGACTGTCGATGTGATGTGAAGTGAAACCATTGGCCCTCCAGGGAGACTTTGCCTTAATACCATAGTTTTATCCATCTGATTTTTCTGCTGTGTTTTTACATCCTGTACTGTAAAGTAATGACCTCTGCTCAAAGCTATGTAAAGCTTCATAAAACGAGTGAAGTCTTCTGCTCTGAGATCACTACTTCTCATCTACCTCATCACAACATGAAATATCTAGGTTTAATATTCGGTCAGGCTATAGACACGCACCGGCAATCTCAAAATGGCCTTTTGTCTGGATAAAGCTTTGCTTCCGATCTACAATGTGCAGAAAACTTTCAGAGTTATAACCTCTCAAATCAGAATTCTTCTTCATAAAGAAGATGGAGGATGTACACGAAAGACGCGATGTTCAGGCTTTTATTTGAAATATTGTATATACGGAGCTGTCAATGGACCTCACATATAAAAGTTCTTCGTGTGCTACAGTATATTATAGGTTTAATATTATAGGTATCATTAACAGTGTAGCAGACATACAGATGCATCAACCGTTTACGATTTTGCAAAATTAATTAAAAAGAATCTCTACTGTATCTTCTCCTGGGACCCTTCACAAAGTAAAAGAAAACTAATCTATAAAATCTTTTTGTATTACATACAAAAACCAAAGTATTTCCTGGGAAAAGGAGAGAAAAATGTGGCATTTTCGAAGCGTAATAGTATGCTAACTGAGGCACAACTCTAGGAGTAGTATACACAAGATTGAAATGGGTGCAGCCAACCTGGTGTGTTGTAGGAAGTTCCTACAGAGGAGTTCCGCCAGTGTTGCGGTAAAAGACCTACTGTAAGTGAATGGTGCTGCCACAGAGGGGAAGTAGTAAAAATGGAGATATATCAAAAAATATCTGCAAACATTTTTTATCTCTTAATATGGGCATACAGGTAATAGAATAGTTAAACCAGTTTTACCTGTATGCCTCATAGCTGCGGTGTAGATCTTGAAAAATTAATTCATAATGTTATATTCTATTTATTTCTTCCAGGTTCCAGGGAGTGCGATGCCTGGAAGAAATCACCGCCTCCTGACTTCATTATAACGGTCCCCCTTCCCATTAGTGTAACATTGACCTGTTTGGTGCCATAATCCCGCGCATGCACTATGCACGCGCACAGTTATGCAAACTCTGTCCACCCTCCTATGGTCAGTATCTGCATTGATCTTCTGCACAGGCGCGGTGACTCGCTGCACAGTAGCCTTATTCCATTAGCTATGTGGCCCGATGAGTGCTTGGTAATTAAATCCCTAGACAATGTCTTACTCATGCACCATACAGCCCCATAGAAACTGTCACAATAATTTCTTTGTCATTTTCTTCTCTCAAAATACTAATTAGATTTCTCCTACTGAAGAATGATGACGCCTAGAACAAATCTTTAAAAGTTATGAATGTTAATTGTTTCTATTGTTTTAATCTTAATTACGAAACAATGAAAATAATACAATATACAATATGGATTAAATTATAAAAATTGTTCTGCCATTTTCAACAGCTTCTATTCAGACCTATGTATTTCCATGGTTACATACTAGAAGCAAATTCTTTATTCTGTTAAAGAGTAACCTTCATTATATATATATATATATATATATTTTTTTTTTATTTTTTTTATTTTTTCATAAATCAATAGTACATGTGAAAATAAGAAACTTTGTAGTACTGTATATCTTATCAAAGAAATTTGCTTCTTTTTCCACCTGGAAGAAAAAAAAAGGAAAATAGGGTTCACTGCACTGCCAATGGTAACCGATGGATGAAACCAGGAGACCAAAGATATTTCGATGCAGTTTATTGTCAACACGTTTCTAGATTTTCAAACTTGTTTATTATGACAAACCACAAGCATTGCCAAACTCAGCTCTGCTCATACCATGTACAATAATATGGATATATAAGAAGCAGCGAGCATGGCCTAGGGCAACGGATGATGTGATTCTAGCTCTGATGTGTCTCTTGGTTCAGCATTCAGATGATTCCATCATGTTCTCTGGTTTTAACAGACAGAACATGCATCCATTATAGTCTATGAAGCTTTCCACATGTTCATTATTTTTACAGACTATGTGTTTGCAAAAAAAATCAGGAAAAAAAGTTAGTTTTTGATCCAAGTCGTGAATCAAATCACCCATATAAGTCTCTGGGTCCATGAAAGTCACAGTGCCTGGAGGCCATCAGTGTGCAATCCAGGTGCTGCCCATTTTTATAGGTAGGAGAAACTGAGCAAAAAAAACAGACTTTCTGAATGAGGCCTTAAAGAAGTTGTCTACAACTTGAACATCTTGTCATACCCCATGCTTGGTCCTGATAAAATAAAAAATATACTCACCTCCCTTTGCCGGCGTCATTCCCACGGTGTGAGCACTCGCTAACCCCAAGGCTTGTGTTGTGACATGTGACTCCGGTGACCAATCAGCACTGGCGTCACTGTCTCCACCTTCGGACAATCTGAAGATGGAGAGGAAGTGAGAGAGCAGCTGCAGCCTGGACTTCCTCTTCATGTTCAATATGTATGAAGGCAGGAGGTGAGTATAAGCTTTTTAATTTATTGGGGCCAAACATTTAGATCAAGAAGGAGTTGTCCTGGTAGGAGACAACCCCATTAAAGTCATGAAACTTATAGACAGTCTGTCAATTACATGTAAAAATTAAAAACAAAATGTGTGCCTATTGTATTTTGCATGTTGTATGCATGGCAAGTTTGATATAGGATGGCTCATACAGTGTCAAAATAACTATGCTAATCATTAATGCCATAAAGTGTGGTGCACGGCGATGCCATGTGTTGGCCAAATATTACTTCCACATAGCTGTCGAAATACTAATACTGTACAGCTCTGCCTCTAGTGTCTTTCACATCTCTAAGAATCTTATTCTTGTGCTTCTGGTAAAGGTTTTGTAAGTACCACAGATATGAACATGCACAGTTTTAGCACATTCAGTTTATTCAGAAGTCATTTGGTTATTCTTCCATTCCCTTCTTGGATCAATCTCAGGAGAGCATGAGATCCTTATATACAGGTACTTCTGACAAAATTAGAAAATCATTGGCTGTAAGCCATAATCATCAACATTAACAGAAATAAACACTTGCAATCGATCACTCTGTTTGTAATGACTCTATATAATATATGAGTTTCACTTTTTAAATTGAAGAACTGAAATAAATTAACTTTTTGATGATATTCTAATTTTGTGAGAAGAACCATATATGCTCCATGACTAGTGTTGAGCATTCCGATACCGCAAGTATCGGGTATCGGCCGATATTTGCTGTATCGGAATTCCGATACCGAGATCCGATACTTTTGTGGTATCGGGTATCGGTATCGAAACAACATTAATGTGTAAAATACAACATTAATGTGTAAAATAAAGAATTAAAATAAAAAATATTGCTATACTCACCACTCCGACGCAGCCTGGACCTCACCGAGGGAACCGGCAGCGTTCTTTGCTTAAAATGCGCGCTTTTCCTTCCTTCCGTGATGTCATGGCTTCTGATTGGTCGCGTGCCGCCCATGTGGCCGCGACGCGACCAATCACAGCAAGCCGTGACGTAATTTTCAGGTCCTTCTAGGCATTCAGTATTTTAAAATTACGTTCCGGCTTTGTGATTGGTCGCGTCGCGGTCACATGGGCGACGCGACCAATCACAAACCGTGACGTCACGGGAGGCAGGAAACGCGCGCATTTTTAAAATTACGTCGCGGCTTGTGATTGGTTGCGTGCCGCCCATGTGACCGCGACGCGACCAATCACAGCAAGCCGTGACGTAATTTCAGGTCCTGAATGCAGAAATAGGCATCAGGACCTGATATTACGTCACGGCTCCTGCCTCCCGTGACGTCACGGCTTGTGATTGGTCGCGTCGCCCATGTGACCGCGACGCGACCAATCACAAAGCCGGAACGTAATTTTAAAATACTGAATGCCTAGAAGTACCTGAAAATTACGTCACGGCTTGCTGTGATTGGTCGCGTCGCGGCCACATGGGCGGCACGCGACCAATCAGAAGCCGTGACGTCACAGAAGGAAGGAAAAGCGCGCATTTTAAGCAAAGAACGCTGCCGGTTCCCTCGGTAAGGTCCAGGCTGTGTCGGAGAGGTGAGTATAGCAATATTTTTTATTTTAATTCTTTATTTTACACATTAATATGGTTCCCAGGGCCTGAAGGAGAGTTTCCTCTCCTTCAGACCCTGGGAACCATCAGGAATACCGTCCGATACTTGAGTCCCATTGACTTGTATTGGTATCGGGTACCGGTATCGGATTAGATCCGATACTTTGCCGGTATCGGCCGATACTTTCCGATACCGATACTTTCAAGTATCGGACGGTATCGCTCAACACTATCCATGACGTATGGTCATGTTCTGAGCGGTGATGAAGCCTATACTGTAGGGACGGGTCTATCATTAGCCTTATTAGTAGCAACATTATGCATACTGCTTTGTTAGGGATAAGTGATAAGTGCTATGTAAACGTTTGGACAACCCTGGTCAAAATGACTGTTATTGTGAAGTGTTAAGCAAGCTGAAGATGACATGATCTCTAAAAGACACAAAGCTAAAGATGACACATTTCTTTTGTATTTTAGGCACAAAAACATTTATACTGTACAAAGTTTCGTCTTTTACATTTTAAAATTTACAGACAGGAAAATGGGCCAATGCAAACGTTTGGGCACCCATCATGGTTAGTAACTAGTAGCACCCCCTTTTGAAGTATCACAGCTTGTAAACGCTTTTTGTAGCCAGCCAAGAATCTTTCAATTCTTGTTTGAGGGATTTTCATCCATTCTTCCTAGGAAAATTCTTGAATTTCTGTGAGATTCCTGGGCTGTCTTGCATCCTCTGCTATTTTGGGGTCTATCAACAGATTTTCAATGATGTTCAGTTCAGGGGACTGTGAGGGCCATTGTAAAACCTTCAGCTTGCACCTTTTGAGGTCGTCTATTGTGGATTTTTACATGTGTTTAGGATCAATATTGATTTGTAGTAGCCAACCTCTTTTCACATGCAGCTTTTTTACAGATGGTGTTATGTTTGCATCAAAAATTTGTGAAATTTCATTGAATTCATTCTTCCCTCTACCCGTTTAATGTTCCCCGTGCCATTGGCATCAACACAACCCCAAAGCATTATTGATTCACCCACATGCCTAATGGTTGGCGAGACGTTCTATTCCTTAAATTGTGTACACTTATATATCTCTGTTGTAATTTTTTATTAATTAAGAATCTGTTATTATCAACCAATTGTGCATAGAAAATGTCTTGAAATATGGTAATTAATATTTGTTCTGCCAACCTGAATGTGTGTGCTCTCTTTATCACTTCCCTCTATTTTTCAGAATTTTAGATGTTGTATATATTTAATAATCAAAGGATGGACTGCGGCTCACATGCACAGCCATAGTTCTATTCTGACAGGGCATTTCAGAGCCCATTTTTGGCCCTCCCACTGATCCTTTACATAGTTAACCCCTTTCTGACCTCGGACGGGATAGTACGTCCGAGGTCAGAAGCCCCGCTTTGATGCAGGGCTCCGGCGGTGAGCCCGCATCAAAGCCGGGACATGTCAGCTGTTTTGAACAACTGACATGTGCCCGCAATAGCGGCGGGTGAAATCGTGATTAACTAGTTAAATGCCGCTGTCTAATGCAGACGGCGACATTTAACCAGCGCTTCCGGCCGGGCTGCCAGAAATGAGTGCATCGCTGACTCCCGTCACATGATCGGGGGTCAGCGATGCTTCTGAAGAGTAACCATAGAAGTACTTGAGACCTCTATGGTTACTGATCGCCGGTAGCTGTGAGCGCCACCCTGTGGTTGGCGCTCATAGCACACCTGCATTTCTGCTGCATAGCAACGATCTAATGATCGCTGCTATGTAGCACAGCCGATCGTGTTGTGCCTGCTTCTAGCCTCCCATGGAGGCTATTGAAGCATGGCAAAAGTACAAAAAAAAAGTAAAAATAAAAAATGAAAAAAATATAAAAGTTTAAATCACCCCCCTTTCACCCCAATCAAAATAAATCAATAAAAAAAAATAAAACCTACACATATTTGGTATTCCCACATTCAGAATCGCCCGATCTATCAATAAAAAAAAGCATTAACCTGATCGCTAAACGGCGTAGCGAGAAAAAAACACCAGAATTACGTTTTTTTGGTCGCCGCAACATTGCATTAAAATGCAATAACGGGCGATCAAAAGAACGTATCTGCACCGAAATGGTATCACTAAAAACGCCAGCTCGGCACACAAAAAATAAGCCATCAACCGACCCCAGATCATGAAAAATAGAAACGCTACGAGTATCAGAAAATGGCACAATTTTGTTTTTTTAGCAAAGTTTGGAATTTTTTTCACCACTTAGATAAAAAATAACCTAGTCATGTTAGGTGTCTATGAACTTGTACTGACCTGGAGAATCATAATGGCAGGTCAGTTTTAGCATTTAGTGAACCTAGCAAAAAAGCCAAACAAAAAACAAGTGTGGGACTGCACTTTTTTTGCAATTTCACCGCACTTGGAATTTTTTTCCTGTTTTCCAGTACATGACATGGTAAAACCAATGATGTCTTTCAAAAGTACAACTCGTCCCGCAAAAAATAAGCCCTCACATGGCCATATTAACAGAAAAATAAAAAAGTTATGGCTCTGGGAAGGAGGGGAGCGAAAAATGAACATGGAAAAATGGAAAATCCCAAGGTCATGAAGGGGTTAATACATTTTATTGTTGTGAACAACCCTTTAATAAGCTTCTACACCTTTCCTGCAGATCAGAGTTCACTATTTACTTCTCTATCATTTCTCAAGTATACAGATTCTGTTGCTGACTTCTTATCCTGACTTTAATCTTGTTCTTCATACTATTGTCTCATCCCTTTGATTTGTTACTGTTTTTCTTGTGGTTCCACTCCAGGTATCGATTGTTGGCCTGATTTACACCTATGTCTACTATTCTGATTCATGCTCAGGCTTGTTGTAACCTGACTGCTATTCTATTGATGACCTATGTTCCTGATTTCACTACTGTATTATTCTAGTTGATGCAACTTAGGATTCCTAGGAAGAAAGGGTGCACAACAGGGAGATTCCTCATGTTTCCCACTGCAGGGAGTTCCATGTACTTCAGAATTGAAATTAGAAAAAAAGATTGTGCACTGTTCCATGAATATGCTGTCATATGGAAGTTGTCTTTCCAATAAACATTGAGGAAAAATACAGGGTTTCCAGCTTTTTTCCCATCTCATACATTAAAGAAGCACTTCTCCCATCAAAGTTTTTATCGTCTTAATATTTTGCAGTCATCGGCGGCTGGCTCCACGCCTCTTCAATTTCTGTTGCCTGTTAATGATCATTCTGCAGGTTCACACATGGAAACCTTGTTATGACTTTTACTTCCTATAGATAGTCAAGTCTTCTCGGCTCTCTGCCTGGGGTCTTGATGAACCCCATGGGGCCGATACAAGGACCTCACTGAACCATCCAATCGGTAGTAGCGATGGACAGTGTGCCTAAAAGGCAGGGACTGCACAACCAGCTCTGCCCTCACCTTCTGTATCCTCATTAGTGTTGAGCGATACCTTCCGATATGCAAAGGTATCGGTATCGGATTGGATCGGCCGATATCCAAAAAATATCGGATATCGCCGATACCGATACCCGATACCAATGCATATCAATGGGACACAAAATATCGGAATGGTTCCCAGGGTCTGAAGGAGAGGAAACTCTCCTTCAGGCCCTGGGATCCATATTCATGTATAAAATAAAGAATAAAAATAAAAAATATTGATATACTCACCCTCGGACGGCCCCGGCTCTCACCGGTCCAAGCGTCTGCCTCCGTTCCTAAGAATGCAGAGCGAAGGACCTTCGATGACGTCGCGGCTTGTGATTGGTCGCGTGACCACTCATGTGACCGCTCACGCGACCAATCACAAGCCGCGACATCATCGAAGGTCCTTCACTCCCTGCATTCTTAGGAACGGAGGCACCGCTAAGAGCCAGGGTCCGCTGGAGGGGTGAGTATATCAATATTTTTTATTTTTATTATTTATTTTTTACATGAATATGGATCCCAGGGCCTGAAGGAGAGTCTCCTCTCCTCCAGACCCTGGGAACCATACGCACCGCACACTTCCGATATCACAAAAATATCGGAACTCGGTATCGGAATTCCGATACAGCAAATATCGGCCGATACCCGATATTTGCAGTATCGGAATGCTCAACACCAATCCTCATCCATCCCTTGTAGTCTGTGAACCCTCGCGGGCAGGTTCCTCTCTCCTGTACCAGTTGGTGACTCTTTTTGTTCAAGATTACTGTATTTGTTTTTGTTATGTATACCCCTCCTCACATGTAAAGTGCCAAGGAATAAACGGTGCTATAATAGTAAGTAATAATAAAGATATTATATAACACTATGTACTTACAATTGTTAATTTTTCCTTTCTACCAAGTTAATTCTCACTTTTTTTCTGTTCCTGCGTTTATCATTTCCCTCTTCAACTCCTGACACAGCTACTATCTTCTAACCCTGCCAGGGACTTTTGCAGTGACTTATGATTCATACAGGGAAAATTGACCTCCTATTTTCACATAGAGCTTAGAAGGATTCAGCTAGTCAGTTTTTAATCACATGATGTCATAGACCTAAGGGAAGATAAAAATATGTACTATGTAGAAAGGTAAAATGAACAATAGTAAGTACACCGTGCTGAATAAAATGAAGATTGCAATATATTAAGAGGATAAAAATTTAAAAATTTGGATGAGACTGCTCCTTTAACCCCTTTCTGACGTTGGGAGTAATAATATACCCACATCAAAATCCTTCCTTTTGATGTGGGCTCTGGTTCTGAGCCCACATCTTTCCCAGAACATGTCAGCTGTTTTGAACAGCTGACATTTGTCTTTAACAGCCGTGAGTGGAATCGCGATCCACCTGTGGCTGTTAACCAATCTCTGACAGCGTCATTTAACTCACGCTTCTGGTAAGCGGGCCGGAAATCCCGCCCATCGGTGACCCCATCACGTGATTGCTGGTCACCGATGGGTTGGCATGACAACCAGAGTTCTCCAGCAGACTTCTATGGTTGTCATAGCCAGATTGCTAGTGGTCGGCGCTCATAGCAAGTGAGCATTTCTGCTACATACAGGCGATCTGATCAAAATAAGCGCCATTTTTTTTCACCAGAGTTTGATTTTTTTTTTCACCACTTAAATAAAAAAGAACCTAGACATGTTTGGTGTCTATGAACTTGAAATGGCCTGGAGAATCATAATGGCAGGTCAGTTGTAGCATTTAGTGAATATGGTAAAAAAAAACAAACAACAAATGTGGAATTGCACTTTTTTTTGCAATTTCACTGCATTTGAATTTTTGTTTCCCATTTTCCAGTACATGATATGTTGAAACCAATGGTTTTGTTCAAAAGTACAACTTGTTCAGCAAAAAACAAGCCTTCCCATGGCCATTTTAACCGAAAAATGAAATAGTTATGGCTCTGGGAAGAAGGGGAGCAAAAAACGAAAATGCAAAAACGGAAAATGGCCCGGGGGTTAATGAAAAGAACAATGCCTGCTCTAGTTCCGCTCTCATTATGGAGGTGGCCTTTCATGTGCCGCTCTCTCCATTCACTTATATGTGGGTTCACAAAATAGGTACAATTTCATCATTACAAAATCTTGAATTGTTCAAATACCTTAACTCTTTGATTTTTTTTAGATAGTAGAGTGCCTCATATTTCATATCTGAGATGGGTGTCTCTATCAGAAAAGAAAACACATTTAGTAATTTGCTATCCACAATTGCTACTTAGGATTCTATCTGCAATACAATGTGAAATGGACAAACCTATGTCAGAGGGATTTATCAGCTGACAAGTTCTCCAGCACTTCAAAGTGATCTTACATCTTGTATCTGTGTCTCGTATCTCTGTCTAGCAGTTTGTCATTTCCAAATCCCATTGTAGCAATAGTTCTGTTTCAGAAACTATAAAACAGCATAGACGATATTATAAACTGAAATAACAGTTAAAAAAGTTATAAAAGTCATGTTAGTAAATGTTGAATAAAGTAAACAAGCAAAAAACATTATATAAAGTAAAATATTTAATTATAGCATAAAATATAATCACTTATTATTCATAAAAAAAAAGAATAAGCAGCACTGCATAAGTGGATTGGGTGAAAGCCTCCAGAACTGACCACGTCTCCACTCAACAGTAGGTAAAAGAGTTGTTTCTCCTTAAAGAAGACCCGCCAACAGGTCAAAAGTGGTGAGATTATGCTCTTATTTTATTCCTGCTTCTTGATTTACTCATTTATTTTTATATATCTGTCACAAGGTTTCAGAGATATGGGCCTTTTTATTTATTGGATTGCTCACAGGATTCTCTAGGGGCATGTCTTAAGTATACTCTGCATAATTACTTAAATCTCTCTTTAATAATTCCTTCTCATTGTTGTTTACCTTACAGAGCATAATATTGTCTGCAAATATTGAAATTCTACTCTGTATGCCCTCAGTAAAGTCATTAATAACTATATTAAAAAGAAGAGGGCCCAATACTTACCCTTGTCATACTCATGTGTTGACTGTGACTAAGAGTGTGTCACATTAATCAGTTCTAGTGATAAGTAGATCAATTTGGGAAGGATTGAGTTGAAGTTGAAAATCCTGAAATTTGCGGTTTCACGATCAGCCACAAGGAATATTGAAAGTAAATTTGCTGTTCTTAAAAAAAAAAAGACTAGCCCAGCACCATTTCCTACACTGCTGAAGCATCGGAGAGGAAGCTATCCAGAAAAGTTTAAACTCTACAGTAAAAAGAGAGAGGACCCCGCTGACCATAAGAGCTTACACTCTACAGGAGAGAGAGGACCCCGTTGACCATAAGAGCATACACTCTACAGGAGAGAGAGGACCCCACTGACCATAAGAGCTTACACTCTACAGGAGAGAGAGGACCCCACTGACCATAAGAGCTTACACTCTACAGGAGAGAGAGGACCCCACTGACCATAAGATCTTACACTCTATAGGAGAGAGAGGACCCCACTGACCATAAGAGCTTACACTCTACAGGAGAGAGAGGACCCCACTGACCATAAGAGCTTACAGTCTACAGTAGAGAGAGGACCCCGTTGACCATAAGAGCTTGCACTCTACAGGAGAGAGAGAACCCCACTGACCATAAGAGCTTACACTCTACAGGAGAGAGAGGACCCCACTGACCATAAGAGCTTACACTCTACAGGAGAGAGAGGACCCCACTGACCATAAGAGCTTACACTCTACAGGAGAGAGAGGACCCCACTGACCATAAGATCTTACACTCTATAGGAGAGAGAGGACCCCACTGACCATAAGAGCTTACATTCTACAGGAGAGAGAGGACCCCACTGACCATAAGAGCTTACAGTCTACAGTAGAGAGAGGACCCCATTGACCATAAGAGCTTGCACTCTACAGGAGAGAGAGAACCCCACTGACCATAAGAGCTTACACTCTACAGGAGAGAGAGGACCCCACAGACCATAAGAGCTTACACTCTACAGGAGAGAGAGGACCCCACTGACCATAAGAGCTTACACTCTACAGGAGAGAGAGGACCCCACTGACCATAAGAGCTTACACTCTACAGGAGAGAGAGGACCCCACTGACCATAAGAGCTTACACTCTACAGGAAGGAGAGAGGACCTCACTGACTATAAAAGCTTACACTCTACAGGAGAGAGAAAGAGAACAAGCAACTGACCATAAGAGCTTACGCTCTACAGGAGAGAGATAAACTTACCCAGAGAATCTGTAGATGGAAAACAACTGTACCCTAAAAACTGTGCTTTACTGGGAGCCAGTGATCTCAAATCCATAAGATATCATAGCTGCAGGACATTATGGGGAGGCACGCACGGTAACAAAAAGTTATGATAGCCTACTTTATGACGCTTCAGCAGTGTGAGTTTTTGCTAACTATTATTCAAATCTGAAATTTTCATGAAACTGCAAATTTTAGGAAAATCCTCTTCAACTCAATCCTTCATGGAGAAATCTGCATATCTATAGTTGCAATTTACGAAAGAATTTATACTGTGAATTTTGCCAGTAGAATATGATTTAGCTTCATTAGATTTTTGTTCCATACTTACATATAGCGCATTGTCATATTGCACACGAAAAAAATGTGATAATTTATCTTTTATTGGTAATTTTGCATGTGCAACATCATGGGGCATTATTTGTAAGTATGTAAAGAAAAGTAAAATTAAGTTTATAGTATCAATACTGTCATAGATTGCAGCAAAACTTATTTATGCTATTATCTACTGAGACTTGTAAGAAACTAATATATTAGCAATAAAACCAGAAATCTAAAAAAAAATGGCATAGCAAAACATAATTATTGGTCACACCCACACAATAAAGTCTCATGGTAAACACTGTCAGGGGCTCATAGACATTTTTTGGAGATCCGATAGGATGATTTGCAGTACTTTTATGTATAGGAAATAGGAAACAGCTGAGATTTTCTTTCATATGAGAATGATCCTTTTTTACTTACTTTATCAGTTTCAAATGGAAGATAACAGATGGCTAAATAACGGTTTCGTTTTCCATAGACTTCAATGTTTAAAAAAACTAATCCAGGAGATATCAGGTTTTTAAATTGTTGCCAGCGGATTTCTGCTGGATTTATTCTACCTGCTGGTTACTAGACATGTGAGCATAGCTTTAGAAAGGTGCCCGGCATCATGTTGAATGTGCGTCTCCCAGGTGAAAAACAATTTTACTTCCCCGGGAGCCACTAACTTTCAGTTATACAGGTCTGTGAGCGCAGCTACAGTCACCACTCACTGCACTGATGCACTGCAGAGCCAGCTGTCAATCAAACTGTCGGGGCGTGCCTCCGCTCATGGTGTACAGAGCAGTTTCAGTAGCCACATAGGCTCACCTGTTTGACTGACTGAAACCTGGCAGCTTCCAGGAGGAATACATTCTATTTTCTCCTGGCAGCCTCACTTTCAATATGGTGGCCAAACACATCTCTAATGCTATTAACTTGCAGATTAACTCTAAATCTGTGTGTTAATACTATTATCCGACATAACAAGTTCACTTTAATGAACTTGATCTATGTTGTAAAGGAGAGAGGGCCAAAATTCCTCCAAAAGGAGGTGAGAGACTGATAAAAAAAATGATTACTGCAAGTCATTGTGAGTTTACAGGATGTTGATTTACTTGGTGTACTTAATTTTTCACACACTGCTTCTGCATTTTGGCTTGATTTTTGCAAAGTAACTAATCACTCTATGTAATTTGTCATGTGTTGTTATTCATATCAGCCATATCCTTCTTCTTCAACTCTCGCTTCCTAAAACTCAATGTAGACAAAACCGAACTCATCATTAGTGTTGAGCATTCCGATACCGCAAGTATCGGGTATCGGCCGATACTTGCGGTATCGGAATTCCGATACCGAGATCCGATACTTTTGTGGTATCGGGAATCGGTATCGGATCCATATTACTGTGTAAAATAAAGAATTAAAATAAAAAATATTGATATACTCACCTCTCCGGAGGCCCCTGGACATCACCGCTGGTAACCGGAAGCCTTCTTTGCTTAAAATGAGCGCGTTTAGGGCCTTCCATGACGTCACGGCTTCTGATTGGTCGCGTGCCGCTCATGTGACCGCCACGCGACCAATCACAAGCCGTGACGTCATTCTCAGGCCCTAAACTCCTCATTCTAGGAATTTAGGACCTGAGAATGACGTCGCGGCTTGTGATTGGTCGCGTGGCGGTCACATGAGCGGCACACGACCAATCAGAAGCCGTGACATCATGGAAGGCCCTAAACGCGCTCATTTTAAGCAAAGAAGGCTGCCGGTTACCAGCGGTGATGTCCAGGGGCCTCCGGAGAGGTGAGTATATCAATATTTTTTATTTTAATTCTTTATTTTACACAGTAATATGGATCCCAGGGCCTGAAGGAGAGTTTCCTCTCCTTCAGACCCTGGGAACCATCAGGATACCTTCCGATACTTGGTGTCCCATTGACTTGTACTGGTATCGGGTATCGGTATCGGCGATATCCGATACTTTTCGGGTATCGGCCGATACTATCCGATACCGATACTTTCAAGTATCGGACGGTATCGCTCAACACTACTCATCATCTTTCCCCCATCTCACGTATCCCCCCTACCTGATCTATCTATTATGGTAAACGGCATCACGCTCTCTCCCGGACCTGAAATCCACTGCCTCGAGGTAACTCTTGACTCTGCCCTGTCCTTCAAACCACACATCCAAACTCCTGTTGCCTCCAACTCAAAAATATTGCCAGAAACTGTCCCTTCCTCAGCCCACAATCTACTAAAACTCTTGTGCATGCCCTCATCATCTCTCGCCTCTATTACTGCAACACCCTCCTCTGTGGCCTTCCCGCTAACTCTCTTGCACCGCTCCAGTCTGTCCTCAACTCTGCTGCCCGGCAAATCCACTTCTCTCCTCACTACTCCCCTGCTTCTCCCCTCTGCAAATCCCTCCACTGGTTCCCAATTCCCCAATGAATCCAGTTCAAACTACTAACACTGATCTACAAAGCCATCCACAACCTGTCCCCTCCCTGTATCTCTGAACTAATTTCCCACTATCTTCCCTCACGTAATCTTCGATCCTCCCAAGACCTCCTACTCTTCTCCACACATATTCGTTCCTCACACAACCGCCTCCAAGATTTCTACCGAATATCCCCCATCCTCTCGAATTCCATGCCTCAACATGTCCGATTATCCACCACCCTCGGATCCTTCAGACGGAACCTGAAAACCCATCTTCTCAGGAAAGCCTACAGCCTACAATAACCATTCTGCCGCCTCATCACCACCCGAGCTGCCGCGTCACCGCCACCCGAGCTGCTGCGTCACCACCACCAGAGTTGCCGCACCCCCTACCTTCTGTATCTTCCCCATTATCCCGTAGAATTTAAGTCCGCAAGGACAGGGTCCTCTCCCCTCTGCACCAGTCTGTCATTGTAAATTTGTCTACTGTAAACAATATCTATAACCCTGTATGTAACCCCTTTTCTCATGTACAGCACCACGGAATTAATGGTGCTATATAAATAAATAATAATAATAATTCATATAAGATCATATTTACCTAATTTCATGTCATTCTAAGGACCAGACGTTTTTTCATTACGTCCTGATATATAAAACTATTGAATTTTGTTATGTATATATATATATATATATATATATATATATATATATATAGTGACAGGGTCACTTGCTTTCTTCTGTGATTTGAAACCCGTAAGTTTCTCTCCAGCATGCTATGTGCTGAAGGGGTTAACCAGCCATGATAAGGGGTTGGGTTATTTTGATGAGTAGGTGAGAGATGGGCAGGATGCGTACTCACCATATCTCCACCTCAAGGGTGTGGCTGGAGAGTTAAATGTTCAGCCACTACATTTTATTCTCTCTGTTGTATGTTTGAAGAGGAGAGACTCCATACGTGGCTCCAGGTGGAGCTGAAGACTTGTGGTGTCTAGGGTTGAGCGACTTTCATTTTTTTAAGATCGAGTAGGGTTTTGGGAAACCCGATTTTGTCCAGAGTCGAGTCGAGTGCAGTCGGCCGATTATCGCTAAAAGTCGGGGATCGACCGAAACACGAAACCCAATGCAAGTCAATGGGGAAGCATAGTCGGCAGTGAGTGGAGGCCAGGAAAACACCTACAGTGCCCATTTTAATGCCAAAAACATCCATTCTTGTTTCTGAAGCTTGCCAATCTTAATTAACTGTATAATAATAGTTGGGCATAGGGAATTGGGGGAAAGTTGTGGGGGGAGTAGGGCTGGCTCAAGTTTTTCGTGGGCCCAGGAAATGCGGACTACGTCACGGCGGTGTTGCAGGGAAAGGTAAGTATTTAAAAGTTGCAAGTGCTGTGATCCTGAGCAAGCAGGGGGGGCCCACTCGTTCGCATTGCCACTGGCACAGGGCCCCTCAAAGTACGGCGGTGTGTTTGCATGGCGGGGGCGCCTCCCACCAGCAGCGACACTTTTGCGTACTCTGAGGGGCCCTGTGCCAGTGACGTCGCCAACGAGTATGCCCCCCCACCTGATGAAGGAACCTGCACTTTCATCTGCACCTTCCTCTTTGTCCCTGTGTAAGGTGGTATAACATGCGGGAAGGGGAACCTTACTTTCAGCAGGGACAGATTCTGGCTGTGTAGAGTACAAGGGGAATGTAGTGGTCTAGGTCAATGTACCAGCAGACTCATTTAGCAGTGGCTGGGCAATGGGCAGGATGAGGAGGAAACAGATATAGGGCCAAAGAATAAAGTAGGCTACATGCAGTTCAAAATTGGTAACAGGACTAAACAGGCGGCATTGCTTTGTTCAGTGGAGTAGCAAACCCAAGAGCAGCAGACACTGTTTCAAGGGCCTAACCACACTAGTAGGCCAAATGCAGTTTAATATCTGATAGTATAGGGCGAAAGCCAGAATGTGGAAGCTCAGCTTTGTTCAGTTGAGGACAACACCAGGGAGGGGCAGACACCTTTAGTAGGCCGGAAAAGCCTATTGCATTTTTTAAAATGGTAATTTGGAGCAGAAGGTTGAAGCTCAGCTTTATTTAGTTGAGGGCAACACCAGGGAGGGGCAGAAGCCGTTAGTAGGCCCTAACCACCATTTTTTTTTTTTTTAAAACCACTTAATGAGAGCCGGAAGGTTGAAGCTCAGCTTTATTTAGTTGAGGACAACACCAGGGAGGGGCAGAAGCCGTTAGTAGGCCCTAACCACCATTTTTTTTTTAAAACCACATAATGAGAGCCGGAAGGTTGAAGCTCAGCTTTATTTAGTTGAGGACAACACCAGGGAGGGGCAGAAGCCGTTAGTAGGCCCTAACCACCATTTTTTTTTTAAAACCACTTAATGAGAGCCGGAAGGTTGAAGCTCAGCTTTATTTAGTTGAGGACAACACCAGGGAGGGGCAGAAGCCGTTAGTAGGCCCTAACCACCATTTTTTTTTTTTTTAAAACCACATAATGAGAGCCGGAAGGTTGAAGCTCAGCTTTATTTAGTTGAGGACAACACCAGGGAGGGGCAGAAGCCGTTAGTAGGCCCTAACCACCATTTTTTTTTTTAAAACCACATAATGAGAGCCGGAAGGTTGAAGCTCAGCTTTATTTAGTTGAGGACAACACCAGGGAGGGGCAGAAGCCGTTAGTAGGCCCTAACCACCATTTTTTTTTTAAAACCACATAATGAGAGCCGGAAGGTTGAAGCTCAGCTTTATTTAGTTGAGGACAACACCAGGGAGGGGCAGAAGCCGTTAGTAGGCCCTAACCACCATTTTTTTTTTAAAACCACTTAATGAGAGCCGGAAGGTTGAAGCTCAGCTTTATTTAGTTGAGGACAACACCAGGGAGGGGCAGAAGCCGTTAGTAGGCCCTAACCACCATTTTTTTTTTTTTTAAAACCACATAATGAGAGCCGGAAGGTTGAAGCTCAGCTTTATTTAGTTGAGGACAACACCAGGGAGGGGCAGAAGCCGTTAGTAGGCCCTAACCACCATTTTTTTTTTTAAAACCACATAATGAGAGCCGGAAGGTTGAAGCTCAGCTTTATTTAGTTGAGGACAACACCAGGGAGGGGCAGAAGCCGTTAGTAGGCCCTAACCACCATTTTTTTTTTTAAAACCACATAATGAGAGCCGGAAGGTTGAAGCTCAGCTTTATTTAGTTGAGGACAACACCAGGGAGGGGCAGAAGCCGTTAGTAGGCCCTAACCACCATTTTTTTTTTAAAACCACTTAATGAGAGCCGGAAGGTTGAAGCTCAGCTTTATTTAGTTGAGGACAACACCAGGGAGGGGCAGAAGCCGTTAGTAGGCCCTAACCACCATTTTTTTTTTTAAAACCACATAATGAGAGCCGGAAGGTTGAAGCTCAGCTTTATTTAGTTGAGGACAACACCAGGGAGGGGCAGAAGCCGTTAGTAGGCCCTAACCACCATTTTTTTTTTTAAAACCACATAATGAGAGCCGGAAGGTTGAAGCTCAGCTTTATTTAGTTGAGGACAACACCAGGGAGGGGCAGAAGCCGTTAGTAGGCCCTAACCACCATTTTTTTTTTTAAAACCACATAATGAGAGCCGGAAGGTTGAAGCTCAGCTTTATTTAGTTGAGGGCAACACCAGGGAGGGGCAGAAGCCGTTAGTAGGCCCTAACCACCATTTTTTTTTTTAAAACCACATAATGAGAGCCGGAAGGTTGAAGCTCAGCTTTATTTAGTTGAGGGCAACACCAGGGAGGGGCAGAAGCCGTTAGTAGGCCCTAACCAAAGTTGAAGGCCAAATGCAGTTTAATTTCTGATACTATAGGCCGAAAGCCAGAAGGTGGAAGTTCCGATTTAGACAGTGGAGGACAATTTGAATTAGGGACTGCAGACAGACTTAGTAGGCTGTCCCCTGTGGACCATGCATCCACCACATTAACCCATTGCGCCGTAATGGACACGTAATCTTCCGTGGCCATGCCTACAGGTCCATGCGTCTGTTGTCAGGTGCACCTTTGTACTCACAGATTGCCAGAGTGCATGGACAATGCGGTCTTCTACATGCTGGTGGAGGGTTGGGATGGCTTTTCTCGCAAAAGAAGTGTCGACTGGTTAGCTTGTAGCGTGGTACAGCGTAGTCCATCATGGCCTTATTAATAGTAAATAAAATATATAACTAGGCTCTATGAACTTTTAAATAGGTTCCAGGGGTACACGGGCAGCATTGGTGTGGTCAGTGGAGGAGTATTGCAAGTAGGGGCTGCAGACAGGCTATCAAAGGCCTAAAATAACAAACAGTAGGCAGTCATGGCAGTTTTACATCGGTTACATGGATACACAGGCAGGCACTCCAGGCAGCATTGTGCTCAGTGGAGGAGTATTGCAAGTAGGGGCCGCAGACAGGCTATCAAAGGCCTAAAATAACAAACAGTAGGCAGTCATGGCAGTTTTACATCGGTTACATGGATACACAGGCAGGCACTCCAGGCAGCATTGTGGTCAGTGGAGGAGTATTGCAAGTAGGGGCCGCAGACAGGCTATCAAAGGCCTAAAATAACAAACAGTAGGCAGTCATGGCAGTTTTACATCGGTTACATGGATACACAGGCAGCTAGGTGGTGAGTGGAGGAGTATTTAAAGTAAGGACCGCAGACAGGCTATCAAAGGCCTAACATAACAAACAATAGGCTCATGGCAGTTTTACAGCGGTTACATGGATACACGGGCAGGCAGCTTGGTGGTGAGTGGAGGAGTATTTAAAGTATGGACCGCAGACAGGCTTCGAAGGCCTAACACAATAAAATGGGCTGGCTGTAGGCACTTTAAAATTGGTTCCAGGGGTACACGGGCAGCAGTGGTCTGGTCAGTGGAGGCCTAGTGGAAGTATGGACCGCAGACAGGCTTCGAAGGCCTAACACAATAAAATGGGCTGGCTGTAGGCACTTTAAAATTGGTTCCAGGGGTACACGGGCAGCAGTGGTCTGGTCAGTGGAGGCCTAGTGGAAGTATGGACCGCAGACAGGCTTCGAAGGCCTAACACAATAAAATGGGCTGGCTGTAGGCACTTTAAAATTGGTTCCAGGGGTACACGGGCAGCAGTGGTCTGGTCAGTGGAGGACTAGTGGAAGTATGGACCGCAGACAGGCTTCGAAGGCCTAACACAATAAAATGGGCTGGCTGTAGGCACTTTAAAATTGGTTCCAGGGGTACACGGGCAGCAGTGGTCTGGTCAGTGGAGGACTAGTGGAAGTATGGACCGCAGACAGGCTTCGAAGGCCTAACACAATAAAATGGGCTGGCTGTAGGCACTTTAAAATTGGTTCCAGGGGTACACGGGCAGCAGTGGTCTGGTCAGTGGAGGCCTAGTGGAAGGAGGGACCGCAGACAGGCTTCGAAGGCCTAACACAATAAAATGGGCTGGCTGTAGGCACTTTAAAATTGGTTCCAGGGGTACACGGGCAGCAGTGGTCTGGTCAGTGGAGGCCTAGTGGAAGTATGGACCGCAGACAGGCTTCGAAGGCCTAACACAATAAAATGGGCTGGCTGTAGGCACTTTAAAATTGGTTCCAGGGGTACACGGGCAGCAGTGGTCTGGTCAGTGGAGGACTAGTGGAAGTATGGACCGCAGACAGGCTTCGAAGGCCTAACACAATAAAATGGGCTGGCTGTAGGCACTTTAAAATTGGTTCCAGGGGTACACGGGCAGCAGTGGTCTGGTCAGTGGAGGCCTAGTGGAAGTATGGACCGCAGACAGGCTTCGAAGGCCTAACACAATAAAATGGGCTGGCTGTAGGCACTTTAAAATTGGTTCCAGGGGTACACGGGCAGCAGTGGTCTGGTCAGTGGAGGACTAGTGGAAGTATGGACCGCAGACAGGCTTCGAAGGCCTAACACAATAAAATGGGCTGGCTGTAGGCACTTTAAAATTGGTTCCAGGGGTACACGGGCAGCAGTGGTCTGGTCAGTGGAGGCCTAGTGGAAGGAGGGACCGCAGACAGGCTTCGAAGGCCTAACACAATAAAATGGGCTGGCTGTAGGCACTTTAAAATTGGTTCCAGGGGTACACGGGCAGCAGTGGTCTGGTCAGTGGAGGCCTAGTGGAAGTATGGACCGCAGACAGGCTTCGAAGGCCTAACACAATAAAATGGGCTGGCTGTAGGCACTTTAAAATTGGTTCCAGGGGTACACGGGCAGCAGTGGTCTGGTCAGTGGAGGACTAGTGGAAGTATGGACCGCAGACAGGCTTCGAAGGCCTAACACAATAAAATGGGCTGGCTGTAGGCACTTTAAAATTGGTTCCAGGGGTACACGGGCAGCAGTGGTCTGGTCAGTGGAGGACTAGTGGAAGGAGGGAGCGCAGAAAGGCTTCAAAGGCCTAAAATAACAAACAATAGGCTCATGGCAGTTTTACAGCGGTTACATGGATACACGGGCAGGCAGCTTGGTGGTCAGTGGAGGAGTAGGGACCGCAGACAGGCTATCAAAGGCCTAAAATAACAAACAATAGGCTCATGGCAGTTTTACAGCGGTTACATGGATACACGGGCAGGCAGCTTGGTGCTGAGTGGAGGAGTAGTGCAAGGAGTGTCTGTCCCAGTACTCCCAAAATATAAATAGATGTTAATGTCTCGCAAAACAACCAAAACAAAAAAAAAGATGGCATACTTAGGTACAGGGGTGGGCTCATCTGCTGTGTTTCTGACATAGTAATTTGGCAGTAACTATTTAATGGTGCCAATATAGGACACAGACACAGACTACTTTAAGTTGCATCATAGATGTCTACAAATTTGTATTGTCAGTGCCAGACATTGAATGATGTCAGCGAATAGACTAAAGATTGGTGGAGCTGTGCGACATAATTTTGCACGTAGTAGAGCCCAGTTTGAGCTGGGGTAGGGGGGAACTCTCTTGAGGCCGGCGGGACCGCCCCAGGGCCACTCATGTTACAACGGTGTGTCTGACGTTGGGTGCGCACCACCACCGCCAGAGACACTACATTGTACTATGAGGGACCCAGTAGCAATGCCGTCAACCAAAAGCGAGCACACCCACCTCTTCAGACAAACAGCAGTCTCACGGGTGCTTGCGCCAAGTCGCGATACCACGGCCCCGTGTGGGGAGTTTGGCCATTTAGGGAGGTGTAAACATGTCGTATGCTGTACAATCTGCAGCAGCAAATTAGACATTAGAAAAGTAATTCACAGGCAAGAGCTTTTCATAGGAAAGCTAGGTGTCGGCCGGGCAAGGTGGGGCAAAAGATTTTGAAATCCAGTTGTGGTTCATTTTAATGAATGTTAGATCGTCAACATTTTGGGTAGCCAGACGAGTCCTTTTTTCGGTTAATATTGACCCTGCAGCACTGAATACTCTTTCTGATAGGACACTTGCTGCCGGGCAAGCAAGCTCCTGCAATGCATATTCTGCCAATTCTGGCCAGGTGTCTAATTTGGAGGCCCAGTAATCAAATGGGAATGACGGTTGAGGGAGAACATCGATAAGGGATGAAAAATAGTTAGTAACCATACTGGACAAATGTTGTCTCCTGTCACTTTCAATTGATGCAGCAGTACCTGTCCTGTCTGCGGTCATAGCAAAATCACTCCACAACCTGGTCAGAAAACCCCTCTGTCCAACGCCACTTCTGATGTGTGCACCCCTAACACTCCTAGTCTGCTGCCCCCTGGAGCTCGTGTGAGAACGATCACGTGCGCTGTGTGCTGGGAATGCCTGAAGCAAACGGTCAACAAGAGTTGATTGTTTGGTTGCTAATATTAGTTCCAAGTTCTCATGTGGCATAATATTTTGCAATTTGCCTTTATAGCGTGGATCAAGGAGGCAGGCCAACCAGTAATCGTCATCGTTCATCATTTTCGTAATGCGTGTGTCCCTTTGTAGGATACGTAAGGCATAATCCGCCATGTGGGCCAAAGTTCCACTTGTCAAATCTCCGGTTGTGATTGGTTGAGGGGCAGTTGCAGGCAAATCTACGTCACTTGTGTCCCTCAAAAAACCAGAACCCGGCCGTGACACGCAACCAATTTCCTGTGCCCCCGTGAAAGTTTCCGCATTAAAAATATACTCATCCCCATCATCCTCCTCGTCCTCCACCTCCTCTTCGCCCGCTACCTCGTCCTGTACACTGCCCTGACCAGACAATGGCTGACTGTCATCAAGGCTTCCCTCTTCCTCTGGTGCAGACGCCTGCTCCTTTATGTGCGTCAAACTTTGCATCAGCAGACGCATTAGGGGGATGCTCATGCTTATTACGGCGTTGTCTGCACTAACCAGCCGTGTGCATTCCTCAAAACACTGAAGGACTTGACACATGTCTTGTATCTTCGACCACTGCACACCTGACAACTCCATGTCTGCCATCCTACTGCCTGCCCGTGTATCCTCCCACAAATAAATAACAGCACGCCTCTGTTCGCACAGTCTCTGAAGCATGTGCAGTGTTGAGTTCCACCTTGTTGCAACGTCTATGATTAGGCGATGCTGGGGAAGGTTCAAAGACCGCTGATAGGTCTGCATACGGCTGGCGTGTACAGGCGAACGTCGGATATGTGAGCAAAGTGCACGCACTTTGAGGAGCAGGTCGGAGAACCCAGGATAAGTTTTCAATAAGCACTGCACCACCAGGTTTAAGGTGTGAGCCAGGCAAGGAATGTGTTTCAGTTGGGAAAGGGAGATGGCAGCCATGAAATTCCTTCCGTTATCACTCACTACCTTGCCTGCCTCAAGATCTACTGTGCCCAGCCACGACTGCGTTTCTTGTTGCAAGAACTCGGACAGAACTTCCGCGGTGTGTCTGTTGTCGCCCAAACACTTCATAGCCAATACAGCCTGCTGACGCTTGGCAGTAGCTGGCCCATAATGGGACAACTGGTGTGCAACAGTGTCATCTGCCGATGGAGTGGTTGGCCGACTGCGTTCTGTGGAAGAGCTGTAGCTTCTGCAGGAGGACGAGGAGGAGGAGGAGGGGGTGCGAACGCCTACAGCCAACTGTTTCCTAGACCGTGGGCTAGGCACAACTGTCCCTAAATTGATGTCGCCTGTGGACCCTGCATCCACCACATTCACCCAGTGTGCCGTGATGGACACATAACGTCCCTGGCCATGCCTACTGGTCCATGCATCTGTAGTCAGGTGCACCTTTGTACTCACAGATTGCCTGAGTGCATGGACGATGCGCTGTTTAACATGCTGGTGCAGGGCTGGGATGGCTTTTCTGGAAAAAAAGTGTCGACTGGGTAGCTCGTATCGTGGTTCAGCGTACTCCATCAGGGCTTTGAAAGCTTCGCTTTCAACTAACCGGTAGGGCATCATCTCTAACGAGATTAGTCTAGCTATGTGGGCGTTAAAACCCTGTGTACGCGGATGCGAGGATAAGTACTTCCTTTTTCTAACCAGAGTCTCATGTAGGGTGAGCTGGACTGGAGAGCTGTAGATCGTGGAACTTTCGGGTGTGCCGGTGGACATGGCAGACTGAGAGACGGTTGGAGACGGTATTGTTTCCGCCGGTGCCCTACATGCAATATTTCCTCCTACAAAACTGGTGATTCCCTGACCCTGACTGCTTTTGGCTGGCAAAGAAACCTGCACAGATACTGCCGGTGGTGCGGAAAATGGTGGCCTTACAGTGACGGAAGGGATGTTGCGTTGCTGACTAGCTTCATTGGCCGAGGGTGCTACAACCTTGAGGGACGTTTGGTAGTTAGTCCAGGCTTGAGAATGCATGGTGGTTAAGTGTCTATGCATGCAACTAGTATTTAGACTTTTCAGATTCTGACCTCTGCTTAAGCTAGTTGAACATTTTTGACAGATGACTTTGCGCTGATCAGTTGGATGTTGTTTAAAAAAATGCCAGACTGCACTCTTCCTAGACTCTGATCCCTTTTCAGGGATTGCAGACTGAGCTTTAACCGGATGGCAACGCTGTGCTCCAACAGGTTTTGGCTTTGACACGCGTTTTGGTCCAGATACGGGCCCGGCAGATGGAACCTGTTGCGATGTTGATGCCTGCTGCGGCCCCTCCTCCACCTCCGCTTCTGAACTACTGCCGCCTGCACCCTGTTCCCCCAATGGCTGCCAATCGGGGTCAATAACTGGGTCATCTATTACCTCCTCTTCGAGCTCGTGTGCAACTTCGTCTGTGTCACTGTGTCGGTCGGTGGTATAGCGTTCGTGGCGGGGCAACATAGTCTCATCAGGGTCTGATTGTGGATCTGTACCCTGAGAGGGCAATGTGGTGGTCTGAGTCAAAGGAGCAGCATAGTACTCTGGCTGTGGCTGTGCATCAGTGCACTCCATGTCAGAATATACTTGTAATGGGCATGGCCTGTTAAATGTTTCACTTTCTAAGCCAGGGACGGTATGTGTAAAGAGCTCCATGGAGTGACCCGTTGTGTCGCCTGCTGCATCCTTCTCTCTTGTTGTAGTTTTTGCTGAGGAGGACAAGGAAGCGACTTGTCCCTGACCGTGAACATCCACAAGCGACGCGCTGCTTTTACATTTACCAGTTTCGGAAGAGGAGGCAAAAGAGCTAGAGGCTGAGTCTGCAATGTAAGCCAAAACTTGCTGTTGCTGCTCCGCCTTTAAAAGCGGTTTTCCTACTCCCAGAAAAGAGAGCGTTCGAGGCCTTGTGTAGCCTGACGACGAAACTGGCTCCACAGCTCCAGACTTAGGTGGAATATTTTTATCCCCACGACCACCTGATGCTCCACTACCACTACCATCATTACCAGCTGACAATGAACGCCCACGACGACCTCTTGCACCAGACTTCCTCATTGTTTTAAAATCTTAACCAAAGTAACTTTATTTGTTGCTATCAAACAACTTACACGGTGAGCTATAACTTCAGTATGATTTCAATATCCCTTAACAGGTTGGTGAGACCACAAGGAAAATCAGGCACAATGTTACACACTCTGTTTTCTGTGGCACAAAATCACAGAGATGACACACACGCAGGACTGTCACTCAAGCACTAATGTCAATATTAATCTCCCACCTAATTTATTTATTTTTTTTTCTCAGGGAGACTTTAGAAACCAAATAATATTAAAAAAAAAAAAAAAAAAGGCTTTCTATGGCCCACAATTAGAGAGAGAGAGGTGGCACAACCAGGAGTCAAGACTGGCGCACAAGCTGAAAGGGCAATATTACTCTCCCACTGTTTTTTATGTTTTTTTTGTTTTTTTCAGGGAGACTTTAGAAACCAAATAATATTAAAAAAACCAAAAAAAAAAAAGGCTTTCTATGGCCCACTGAATGAGAGGGAGAGAGGTGGCACACCCAGGAGTCAAGACTGGCACACAAGCTGAAAGGGCAATATTACTCTCCCACTGTTTTTTTATGTATTTTTTGTTTTTTCAGGGAGACTTTAGAAACCCAATAATATTTAAAAAAAAAAATAAATAGGCTTTCTATGGCCCACTGAATGAGAGGGAGAGAGGTGACACACCCAGGAGTCAAGACTGGCACACAAGCTGAAAGGGCAATATTACTCTCCCACTGTTTTTTTATGTATTTTTTGTTTTTTCAGGGAGACTTTAGAAACCCAATAATATTTAAAAAAAAAAATAAATAGGCTTTCTATGGCCCACTGAATGAGAGGGAGAGAGGTGACACACCCAGGAGTCAAGACTGGCACACAAGCTGAAAGGGCAATATTACTCTCCCACTGTTTTTTTAGGTTTTTTTTTTTTTTTCAGGGAGAATTAGAAACCAAATAATATTAAAAAAAAAAAAAAAATAGGCTTTCTATGGCCCACTGAATGAAAGGGAGAGAGGTGGCACACCCAGGAGTCAAGACTGGCACACAAGCTGAAAGGGCAATATTACTCTCCCACTGTTTTTTTATGTATTTTTTGTTTTTTCAGGGAGACTTTAGAAACCCAATAATATTTAAAAAAAAAAATAAATAGGCTTTCTATGGCCCACTGAATGAGAGGGAGAGAGGTGGCACACCCAGGAGTCAAGACTGGCACACAAGCTGAAAGGGCAATATTACTCTCCCACTGTTTTTTTAGGTTTTTTTTTTTTTTTCAGGGAGAATTAGAAACCAAATAATATTAAAAAAAAAAAAAATAGGCTTTCTATGGCCCACTGAATGAAAGGGAGAGAGGTGGCACACCCAGGAGTCAAGACTGGCACACAAGCTGAAAGGGCAATATTACTCTCCCACTGTTTTTTTATGTATTTTTTGTTTTTTCAGGGAGACTTTAGAAACCCAATAATATTTAAAAAAAAAAATAAATAGGCTTTCTATGGCCCACTGAATGAGAGGGAGAGAGGTGGCACACCCAGGAGTCAAGACTGGCACACAAGCTGAAAGGGCAATATTACTCTCCCACTGTTTTTTTAGGTTTTTTTTTTTTTTCAGGGAGACTTTAGAAACCAAATAATATTAAAAAAAAAAAAAAAAAAAAAAAATAGGCTTGCTATAGCCCACTGAATGAGAGATAGCACACACAGCAGTGGCACACAAGCCCTGACTGAGGCCAATATTTTTCTCCCACTGATTGATGTAGTGTTTTTGTGTTGAGGTAGAATTTAGAACACAAATCACGGAAAAAATAAATAGGCTTTCTATGGCCCACTGAATGAAAGGGAGAGAGGTGGCACACCCAGGAGTCAAGACTGGCACACAAGCTGAAAGGGCAATATTACTCTCCCACTGTTTTTTTATGTATTTTTTGTTTTTTCAGGGAGACTTTAGAAACCCAATAATATTTTAAAAAAAAAAAAAGGCTTTCTATGGCCCACAATTAGAGAGAGAGAGGTGGCACAACCAGGAGTCAAGACTGGCGCACAAGCTGAAAGGGCAATATTACTCTCCCACTGTTTTTTATGTTTTTTTTGTTTTTTTCAGGGAGACTTTAGAAACCAAATAATATTAAAAAAACCAAAAAAAAAAAAGGCTTTCTATGGCCCACTGAATGAGAGGGAGAGAGGTGGCACACCCAGGAGTCAAGACTGGCACACAAGCTGAAAGGGCAATATTACTCTCCCACTGTTTTTTTATGTATTTTTTGTTTTTTTCAGGGAGACTTTAGAAACCCAATAATATTTAAAAAAAAAAATAAATAGGCTTTCTATGGCCCACTGAATGAGAGGGAGAGAGGTGGCACACCCAGGAGTCAAGACTGGCACACAAGCTGAAAGGGCAATATTACTCTCCCACTGTTTTTTTAGGTTTTTTTTTTTTTTCAGGGAGACTTTTGAAACCAAATAATATTAAAAAAAAAAAAAAAAAAAAAATATAGGCTTGCTATAGCCCACTGAATGAGAGATAGCGCACACACAGCAGTGGCACACAAGCCCTGACTGAGGCCAATATTTTTCTCCCACTGATTGATGTAGTGTTTCTGTGTTGAGGTAGATTTTAGAACACAAATCACGGAAAAAATAAATAGGCTTTCTATGGCCCACTCAGTGAGAGATGGCACACACAGGGATGGCACTGTAGCAGAAATGCCAATCTTAATCTCCCACAAAAAAAAAACAAAAAAAAAAAAAAAACTGTCCTACAATTACTATCTCCCTGCAGTAATGTAAGCCAGGTATGGCAGGCAGCAATAGGAGTGGACTGATGCACAAATTAAATAAAAAGTGTGGACAAACAAAAAAGATAGCTGTGCAGAAAGGAAGGAACAAGAGGATATGTGCTTTGAAAAAAGCAGTTGGTTTCCACAGTGGCGTACACACAGCAATACAGCTATCACGGAGCCTTCTAGGGCAGCCCAATGAGCTACAGCGCTGAGGGGAAAAAAAAAAAAAAATAGCTTCCACTGTTCCTGCACACCGAAGGTGGTGTTGGACAGTGGAAATCGCTGCAGCACAAGCGGTTTGGTGGTTAGTGGACCCTGCCTAACGCTCTCCCTGCTTCTGATGAAGCGGCAGCAACCTGTCCCTAAGCTCAGATCAGCAGCAGTAAGATGGCGGTCGGCGGGAACGCCCCTTTATAGCCCCTGTGACGCCGCAGACAGCAAGCCAATCACTGCAATGCCCTTCTCTAAGATGGTGGGGACCAGGATCTATGTCATCACGCTGCCCACACTCTGCGTTCACCTTCATTGGCTGAGAAATGGCGCTTTTCGCGTCATTGAAACGCGACTTTGGCGCGAAAGTCGCGTACCGCATGGCCGACAAGCACAGGGGTCGGATCGGGTTTCATGAGACGCCGACTTAGCCAAAAGTCGGCGACTTTTGAAAATGATCGACCCGTTTCGCTCAACCCTAGTGGTGTCCTCTGCGGGCAAACCCTGCCAACAAAAGGGCTTTTACACCCTGCCATGGTTTATGCTGAGCTATACTAAACTAGCATGTGACTTAGGCCAGGGTCACACTTAACGTATGGAAAATCGGTCCGAGTCTCCCTGCCGAGAGTCGAACAAGTGTTCTCCGTATGGTCATCCGTGTGTAAAGCGTTTGCAATACTATGATGCAATATTCTCGCACCTATGTATCCGTATGACATGCGTATGGCTTTACATTTCTCACTGACTTTCCCCATTGAATTTAATGGCTTAATGGGCTGAAATGAGGAAAATGTGTGCGTATTTCTCACAAGTCACACTGATGGTCCGTGTGGGGTCCGATTTTTTTCTCGCACCCATAGACTTGCATTGACAAGACTTAGGCTATATACGCGTACAATCGCAGCATGCTGTAATTTCACTCACACACTGAATATGCCCGAGAAAATAAATGGTGATGTGATCTGCCCCATAGATTAACACTGGTCCGAGTGCTATTCGATGTATTCTCGCATAGCACTCGTTCGTATTCCACGCTAGTGAGACCCCGGCCTTACACAAAAAGTGTTCCTGTGTCTTCCTTTGCAAGTAACCCGTCACAATATATAGACAGTATATGCACATGCACAAATGCATTAATATAATATTGCATTCAGTTTACATTTTCACAGGTACTGAGTCGTTTTTATAGCCAGTTTGAATTTGATTGATGTATTTCCGAGTTTTGACCCAGAACATAAGAGCGCAGCCAAGTGATTTGATCTATGGCTTCTTATTATTTTTATTCTGATAGAAGTATTTTTTCACTTCACATCATTGTATTTCACGTGCAGTATAAAAAGCCCAAAGACGAATCCACTGCAGCTTGCCAACAACAGCTGGCAGGATGAAATGTGAGGGTCTTTTGTATGCAACCGTTGACTTATGGACTGTAACGCCGCTTTGTGCAGCAAGATTGAGAATGAAAGCCGCAATTGTAGTGTTTTGCTTTTTGAAGCTTGTTTAATCTTTACAATGTTTGGAGATGAAAATGCTGCAGAGAGCTTTTCTTCACAGGTGACCATGACCATATTTTTACAAGTCAGTCAGTTTAACAGCACTCAGTAGGTGTTATTTTTTTTCTTATTTCTATGGTGATTGGTCATTGAAGGGCCATGTCAATAATTTTAGGGGCTGCCATTATTTTTGTTTTTCTCTTGTTTGCTATTGCAGTTCAGCCTCTTAAAGGGAACTTGATCACAAGATACCATTTATTGCTCTAATTTTATTCTTGCTACTGCCCTGAGAATTCTGTTTTTGTTTTTTAATGTTTGTTTTTTCCTAATTCACCATATGATTTCATATACCTTTTTATTTATTGATAGTTGTTTTTGTTTTCTAAGAGGCGTGTCTAGTAGGATCCTCAGGGGAGTGTCCTTTTATTTATTTTTCCATTTTTCTATTCGCATTATGTGTGTGGCCTAAATTCTGTATAATCCGTAAACAGAAAAGGCCTTCTAAAATTCTTATATTGTATAATAGACAATTTGTCATATCATATACAATTTCTAATCATAATATGACACGTACTGAATAATATAAGAGTGATTCCTTTAAATTCCTTGGCAGTCACTGTCTACCAAGTAATCACACCTGCTTTGGCTTTGCTTGAAAACTGTTCACTGTATAAACATCCCACATACTTAACAGCCAACAACAACAAAAAGGCTATAATATAAATCAGGGAGCTCAGGAAGCATAATTATACATGAAGCGAAATGTTCCCTTTAGCAAACTCTTAATTTTTATCTGCAGAACTAACTTTCTGGCACATGTAGAACAAGCATCGGTAATTAAATGCGAAATGTAACAAATACTAAGAGTTTACTTTGCTGCTGCGATCAATAGTGCGGAACTCCGGGTGGTCCGGTCTCATGCAAAATATTTCCAGATTCATATTTAATTTAGAATATGGGAAATTCTAATAAATGTTAACCATCTAGAAGTACCAAGTCAACATCAAGAAGTCCTGTTCTAAAGTTGGGCAACTCATAGCTTTTGGGATTTCTGAAGAAAACCTTCACTGTGAGATCAACCTTGTAACTGACCAAGAGGCAGAAGCTTCACACAACTGAGATGGGTGAACCTGAACAGTAGGCTTCGGGGTCCATACCAAATGCCTACCGTTCAGGTACGGACTTCGCCAGGAAGTCCGTGTTACTGTTCTGGTGTTGACAGCGTGAGAAACACCGTTGGCTTTGATCGGCAGTAAAATCATTATCACTGGTCAATGTGTTGTGGTTCCCTTGCTGTCATCATACAACTGTGATCAGAGGTAAAAAGTTTACCTCCGGTCACAGGCGTCGGCTGATGGGACTACTACTCCCATCAGCCTACAGCTGCTGTTGTTGATAACAGTGAGAGCAGGCGCCGCTGAAGGGTGTATTCATCAGCTGGCACCTGCTCTATAAAAAAATAGATTTAAAAGAAATTGACATGGGTTTCTCTGTATTTTTGATAACCAGCCGGGCAAAACTGATGGCTGTGGGCTGCAACCCTCAGCTGTAAGCATTAGAAAAGCTGGTTATCAAGAATTGAGGGGTCCCACACTGTTTTTTTAAATTATTTTTTAAAAAATTAAAAAAAATGGCGTGGGTCTGTCCAATTTTTCACATCCAGGCAAGTTAAAGCAGACAGTTGGAGGCTGCTATTCTGAGGCTGGCAAGTGGCCATAGATAATGCCTCCCACAGCCTACAAATAGCAGCCCGCTTCCACCCTAGAAAAGGTGCATTTATTAGATGCACCAATTCTGGTGCTTTGCACAGCTCTTACCATTTGCTCTGTAGCGGTGGCAAGTTGGGTTCATATTAACCCGCAGCTTACTATGCATGTCTGCCAGCTCACCTGTCCCACCGCCGGAAGTCCCTTGTCCACTGCAGTTCTCGTGATAACTTATCTTATCAGCTGATTGTGAGAATGCTGTAGTGTAGGTGATCGCTGGAGAGTTATCTCCGGTGTCATCTACAGGCTCTGCTACATCTGGATATCAGGCATCCAGATGTAGCAGAGCCGGACTCTTCTAGACTGTGTGCACATACAACACACAGCATACACCATACAACATACACCATACAACATACACCATAAAACATACACCATACAACATACACCATGCGACATGTGACATACAACATGTGACATGCGACATACAACATGCAACATGCGACATAAACATGCTGCATACAACATGCAACATGCGACATACAACATGAGACATGCAACATGCGACATGCTACATGTGACATACAACTTGCAACATGCAACATACAACATGGGACATACAGCATGTGACATGCAACATGCAACATGTGACATGCAACATGCAACATACAACATGCGACATACATTTTGCGACATGCAGCATGCGATGTACAATATGTGACATGCAACATGCGACATACAACATGCGACTTGTGACATACAACATGCGACATACAACATGTGACATGCAACATACAACATGCAACATGTAACATGCAACATTCAACATGCGGCATACAACATGCGACATATAACATGCAACCTGTGACATGCAACCTGCGACATGCAACATGCAACATGTGACATGCAACATGTGACATGCGACATACAACATGTGACATGCAACATACAACATGTGACATGCAACATACAGCATGCGACATACAACATGCGACATGCAACATGCGATTTGCAATATGTGACATGCAACATGCGACATTCAACATGCGACATGCAACATGTGACATACAACATGCAACATTCAACATGCTACATACAACATGCAACATACTGTACATACATACAGAACATGCAACATTCATAACATACGTACAGTACATACATACAGTACATACAATACATACATATAGACATACAGTACATTAAACATAGAGTACATACTCACCATCACCTTGTCACCTTGATCCCCAAAGCCATTGTCACCTGTAACAAATAATAAAATAATAAACAAACAATATACTCCCTGATCCACAGATATCCAATTAAAACAAGTGTCCCACAACGATCTCCTGTGGAGAGCAGCCACATCAGCTGATGTGACCGCTCTCCAGGGGCTCCAGGAATACAATAATGGAAGTTGTCCCTCCACAAAGAATTCCCCAAAATGTATTCCTCCGCCCCTGTGACAAAATAGTCCCTAGTCTCACTTGTGGCACTGCTGTGTGGGAAAATTCCAACACAGCTTTGCCATAAAGTGAGACTCTGAACTAAGGTAAACTCAGTGATACACTGCAGAAGCCATTGTCTCCTGTCAGTGTGTCACTGGAGGGCCTATAGAGCAGTGACATCACCCAATGTCACTGTTCTATAGGGGAGATCGTCGTGTGGAAAGTAAGCATACCGTTGGTTTATTATGTTTCCTTTTTTGCAGGCGCTCAAGTATGGTAAGTATGGTGAAATTAAGAATAATAAAATACTTTTTTCTGGCTGTGTCTTTATTTTATTTTTTTTACACTTTCACTACAATAGGATTAGTAATGGATAGGGGTTCAATGGAGTATGTAAATGAAGAGGTTGGACAAGAAATGACATCACATTCTTTTTTTTGTATGTCTTTATTGAGCTTACAGAAACACACATAAATCCGCATGAAAAAAACGCATGAAAAACGCATCAAAAAATGCATGAAAAACGCAGGTGACCTGCCAGTGACCTCAGGTGCAGATTTGGTGCAAATTTTACCTGCGTCAAATCCTGATCAAATTCTCATGCAATCCTGAACGTGGAAACATACCCTTAATCTGAAAAGTTACTTGAGAGTACAATTACGCATACAGTGCTTGAGCCACATACCTTTCATTCATTATTGACCTTGTTATGTCATTTTTAATGCTGACAGAACGATAAACTGTAATATTTTATATATATAAATGCAATCATTGTTACATGAAGACTGTGCTCGGAAGCATTTGAGTAAATGCAATTACAGCTCGTGCTGAAAATGCTTAAAGCAAAATTCCTACTGCTGATTACATAAAAAGCGACATAAGCACATGATGGTAAAATTCCAGGAATGTAAGAACACACATATATTTATATATATATATATATATATATATATACAGCTCTGGCAAAAATTAAGAGACCACTGCAAAATGTTCAGTTTGTCTGATTTTTCTCTTTATAGGTATATTTTTGAGTAAAATGTAAATTGATCTTTTATTCTATAAACTTCTGACAACATGTCTCCGAATTTCCAAGCAATACATTTTTTATTTTTTTTCTGACAAAGAAAAATGGTCAAAATTTAATAAAAAATAAAAAACCAGTGCTTTCAGACCTCAAATAATGCAAAGAAAATAAGTTCATAATCATTTAGAAACAACAATACTAATGTTTTAACTCAGGAAGAGTTCAGAAATCAATATTTTGTGGAATAACCATGATTTTTAATCCCAGCTTTCATGTGTCTTGGCATGCTTTCCACCAGTCTTTCACACTGATTCTGGAGCAAAAATGTAAACAGTTCTTCTTTGTTTGATGGCTTGTGACTATCCATCTTCCTCTTGATTACATTCCGGAGGTTTTCAATGGGTTTCAGGTCTGGAGATTGGGCTGCCCATGACAGGGTTTTGATGTGGTGGTCTCTTAATTTTTGCCATAGCTGTATAGATATATTTGTGTGTGTGTGTGTGTGTGTGTGTGTGTGTGTGTGTGTATATAAAAGTATGTTACATCCACAAACATAATTGTATTTTATTTGGATTTTATCTGATATACCAACACAAAGTAGCAAGTATTTGTGAAGTATAAATGAAATTACACAGATATTTAAAAAATATAAGGGTGCTTTCACACTAGCGATGTACGTCGCAAGTCGCAATGCGTCGTTTTGGAGAAAAAACGCATCCTGCAAAGTTGCCCGCAGGATGCGTTTTTTCCCCATAGGGTTGCATTAGCGACACATTGCCACACGTCGCATCCATCATGCGACGGATGCGTCGTGTTTTGGCGGACCGTCAGCACAAAAAAATGTTCCATGTAACTTTTTTTGTGCGTTGTGTCCGCCATTTCCGACCGCGCATGCACGGCCAGAATTCCGCCCCCTCCTCCCCGGACATCACAATGGAGCAGCAGATGCATTGAAAAACTGCATCCGCTGCCCCCGTTGTGCTTTTTTTTCACAGCATGCGTCGGTACGTCGGCACGATACATTGAGTCGTGCGTCATACGATGCTAGTGTGAAAGTAGCCTTAATCTGAAAATTGTGACGTGGATTTGTACTCAGCACCTACTGTTGGTGTATCATATAAAGTCCGAGTAAAATACATTTAAGTTTCTAGATGTAATGGGAAAAATGTGGGAAAGTTCACAAGGTATAAATACTTTTTCAAGATACCACTATATATATATATTTATATATATATATATATATATATATATGTATGTATATATATATATATATATATATATATATATATATATATATATACGGTATATATATATACACTGCTCAAAAAAATAAAGGGAACACTTAAACAACAGAATATAACTCCAAGTAAATCACACTTCTGTGAAATCAAACTATCCACTTAGGAAGCAACACTGTTTGACAATCAATTTCACACGCTGTTGTGCAAGTAGAATAGACAACAGATGGAAATTATTGGCAATTATCAAGACACCCTCAATAAAGGAGGGTTTTGCAGGTGGGGACCACAGACCATATCTCAGTACCAATGCTTTCTGGCTGATGTTTTTAAATGTTGGTTGTGCTTTCACACTCGTGGTAGCATGAGACAGACTCTACAACCTACACAAGTGGCTCAGGTAGTGCAGCTCATCCAGGATGGCACATCAATGCGAGCTGAGGCAAGAAGGTTTGATGTGTATGTCAGCGTAGTGTCCAGAGGCTAGAGGCACTACCAGGAGACAGGCCAGTATACCAGGAGACGTGGAGGGGGCCATAGGAGGGCATCAACCCAGCAGCAGGACCGCTACCTCAGCCATTGTGCATTGAAGCATTTCCAATGATGTTGGATCAGCCTGTAACTTCATTTTCCACTTTGATTTTGAGCATCATTTCAAATCTAGACCTCCGTGGGATATTAGTTGTGATTCATTTTTAGGTTTTATTGTTCCACATTCCACTATGTAATGAATAAAGATTTACAACTGGAATATTTCATTCAGTGATATCTAGTATGTGGGATTGTAGTGTACCCTTTATTCTTTTGAGCAGTGTATATATATATATATATATATATATATATATATATATATATATACTTACACGTTCGGTAAAATATATAGCCCTTTCCCTTAACTCACCTTCTGCTTTTTGTACTGCATATAATATAATTCTTCAATAAATCTTTAGCAAGTGAGGCATATCTTGTGCTATACAAGCACTCTACAGGGAAGCAGTAGGTAACTTTTACTAAATTCCTGGAAGGTTTGCAAAATAAGGAAAATTTACAGGATTAATGGAAAAAGTCAAAAAGTCTTATCAAGTCCTGCGATTCCAGGAGGTTTATTCATTCAGGGAGACAAGGAAATGGGTGAGCAGTGCTAGATGTCATGGCACGGTGACGCGGGGAAGTGGGTGTGCAGAGCTGGGTAACAAGTTATGGTGAGGTGGGAAACATGGTGTGTATAGGTGGGGTAGGGAAAGGAGTAATAATAATAATAATAATAATAATCTTTATTTATATAGCGCCAACATATTCCGCAGCGCTTTACAGTTTAACAGTTTCAAACACAACAGTCATAGGTAACAATGTTAACAATACAGCAATAAAGCAAAATAAGACGACCCTGCTCGTGAGAGCTTACAATCTACAATGAGGTGGGGAGATACAAAGTACAGGTGTGTATTTACAATGATGTATTTACAATGATGGTCCAGCCATCTTCAGGGGGTGGGGGGTAGGTGAGATAGTGAATGGGCTACACACACACACACACACAAACATAAAATGACTGATTAGGGAACGCGATAGGCCGCTCTGAACAAATGAGTTTTGAGTGAGCGCCTAAAGCTATGCAAGTTGTGGATGGTCCTAATAGCTTGGGGTAGAGCATTCCAGAGGATTGGCGCAGCACGGGAGAAGTCTTGGAGTCGGGAGTGGGAGGTACGGATTAGTGCAGAGGTTAGTCGAAAGTCGTTTGCAGAGCGCAGAGGTCGGTTAGGCCGATAGACAGAAATGAGGGAGGAGATGTAAGGGGGTGCCGCACTGTGGAGAGCTTTGTGGGTGAGAACAAGTACTTTGAATTGTATCCTGTAATGAATGGGCAGCCAGTGTAATGAGTATGCAAAGGAGCATGGCTAGACCATATGCTTCTGTCTACAGAATCTTGGCCTTGGAAGGTTGACAAGTGTATCAAGACATAGTAGGGGCTATTGCTTCATCAAAAATATTCTTTCAAGGAATGCTTTGCAGTTTTTATGCATATTTATTTGTGAATATGAAGCCACAGAGGCTGAGCTGTTATTTCAAAGGGTAGATCAGAGTGTTACCCTGTTCCAAAGCCATTGGTTCGAAGTCATGTGGCCCCACAATGTAGCCCCCTAGCTGCTGATGCATATACCATTTGCACTGGCAGAGCTATAGCTTGAAGCTTTTGGGCCCCAATGCACAGTCTGCCATTTATAATATTGATTCCTTGTTATTTGACAGAAGGAATTTTATGGCCAAATAGCGACATTCTTTTATACCGGCAACCCCCCTGGTTGAATTAGACTATGGAATATTTTTTAAGATAATTTACTGTAGATATTTGCACATTAAATGTAATTGGAGCTGCAGTATATTGTTTTCCAGGCTCACAGCGTGACAGACATAATAAAGAGTATTAAAGTCGTGCTAACGCTGGGAGTCCTTATTAATAGGAAAGAATGTGGTGTTTCCGTATAGTTTGAACAGCAAGGATGTGTAATGCTATTAATCATTTATTTGCTGTAGCGTACCTTATAGACTTTCTGCTGCTTGTAATATTTAAAAAAAAAAATTTCCCCAAATTTACAAGAGTCAATACACTTCATAGTGCAACTTGCAAAATAGATAATATTAGTTGTTTTGAGGGATTTTCAGAATTGGAAATTGAAGGTCCTGGGGCAAAATCTGCAAAAGGGTGTTCTGCCTACTATGTACCATTTACGATACTGGTGTCTTCTTCTGTGGCACAAGGTCTGTTGGGCGCTTTTAGGTAGGAGTGTGATTGCAATTTTTAACACTGGTTTCCCTGCTTGGAAAGAGGGATATCTGCAAGGTTGCACATTCCAAAAAACATTACAGTATATCAAATCCAAGATATAATTGAAATGTTTCTACCATGTAACACTTCAGCTTTTCCTGTTACCTTGACGAGAGGACTGATGAAATGAAGAGGTACAATCTACATTTACGTTTTGTAACATCATATCCGATTGCAGTTCTTATCCTTCTTTTTCTTCTCTATCCAGTCCAGATATTCATTTCTTTTTCCACCAATAGCTCACCTCACTGGCCTGCCATGCAGACATCTTCAGTTTCTCAATTCTGTAACAAATTCAAAGACCCCATTGCAAATTAGGTTTATGAGTAAACATGACCAGCTAATTCGTGTACTGCAATGTTTTGTGCAAATCCCTACAAAAATGTTCTATGGGGTTCAAGTCAAGCAATTGAGATGACCACTCCGGAATCTTCCAAGACTTCTTCTGAAACCAAGTTTGGACTTTGAAAAATATTTTGAATCATAGTTTTCTTCCAATGATGTTCAAGGTTCAGCTTCCTTAGAGTAGGTGTGACGTTTACTCTTATAATTTCTTGATATTTGATTGAATTCATCTTGTCTTCCACAGTTTGGGGGTTTATTTATATGGGTTTGAGGATTTCAGAACCAACGTTTGGGTAAGTAGAGGTCTACATCTTGGAATCTTAACATGGAGACCTTCAGCATTTATATGCGCTTTTATGTGCAAACATAGGTTTTTTGACCACCTGTCCCCTTAGAAATCTGGTGGCAGCCAGTGATGGCTTCCCCTTTCTGCTAAATACAGGTTGTGTATTCAATTTTACTTTATCTTTGAACTTGCAAACTAGAATATAGTTCCAAATGTACATCTAGCAACATTCATTGTCTTTGCTATGTTTTTGTATAATGTTCCTTGTTTGTATAAGACAAGGATTTCTTCTATTAGCATTTTGGACCTCACTCTTGACAACTCAAGAATATGAATCAACTATAGGATATTGCTAGTGAGTGAGTGTACTTATTGCTCGGGTTTTCCTGAGTACGCTCGGGTGACATCCGAGCATTTGTTAGTGTTCGGAGATTTAGTTTTCATCGTCTCTGCTGAATGATTTACAGCTACTAGCCAACTTGATTACATGTGGGGATTCCCTAGCAACCAGGCAACCCCCACATGTACTCAGCCTGGCTAGAAGCTGTAAATCATTCAGCTGCCGGGATGAAAACTAAATCTCCGAGCACTAACAAATACTCGGAGACGACCCAAGTGTGCTCGGGAGAACCCGAGTAACGAGTACACTCGCTCACCACTAAATATTGCCCATGAGGAAGGGGCTAAGATTCTTCCTGCAATGGATCTTCTGGATCTTCTTCTTGTCTGGCAATGTATCACATTTGGAGCAAGTCATAACAACCAAAGGGGTTCTACTAAAAACTAAAAAAAAACTATTGCAAGAAAGGAATAAATTATTCTGACACACCAATAGTCATTAAAAGTGGCATTTGGGGCTAAATTTGGAGAAACCACTTGTTATTTTAGTTATGTTAAATCATTTTTATTTTTTCTTGCTAGATTGCTGTTTTTTTTTCAAACAGCAGAAAATTTGTAAATTTTGCCCATAAACCTAATGTGCCATTGATTGCAGTTGTAGGAACACAAATTTCCTCTAGTGCCAAACACTAGGCCAAAGGGAGAGAAACACAAAAATTGAACAAAAAGAGAACAGTAAATTTTAGCTATGTAGAATTAGTAATCCAGTTAGCATCAATGTCTTAGAACCTAGATGGCCACCCAACTCTATGTAAAGTTTAATTTATTCTGCATCCCCACCAATCAGATTTTATTAACTTCTGGTAGTGGCAAATGTAAACAGGGTATGGAGTGCCACAGCACAGTTCTATCACAGTGTCTGCTCTGGGGTATCGTAGATTAACCCACTATGCAAGAGTATATCTCTATGGGCTCGATCACACAAGCATATACTGTACATCGGACAAGTGCTATCCGATGCTTTATAGGATAGCATTCAGACCAATGACATGCAATGAGGCAGCGTTCATCGGCATTTTTTTCTCATGCTGATTCGGCAGCCCAAATCAGATTCCACTCACCCATTCAAGTCTATGGGTGCGTGGAAAACATCGGAATGCAATCGGATGACAGCTGAGTGCACCAACCAAAAAATGTATTCAGAGAAAAAAAAAGTATACAATTCAATACTTTATTAATGAATATTAAAACATGATTACACAACAAAATAAATGATAAAACATGTCTACTCAACAAAGAAATAAGAAACAAGATATAAAACAATATATGTACTGTATATCATACATATATTGTTTTATACTTCGTTTTTTATTTCTTTCTTGTGGAATCAAGTTTTAATATTCATTAATAAAGTATTGAATTGTATACTATTTTTTTTTGTTTTCTCTGAATACACTCTTTGGTTGGTATGATATAGATATGGTATTCATTGAATGGTAAATTATTTCTTATTTATGGGATTTCTTTTCTATGTAGGTTTTCTCGACATCTGAGTGCAGTCTGATTTCCATGGACTCACACTGTGTAGAAGATGGAGAAATACCATCTTTTACTCATCACCTGTGATACATTTCTCTCATCCTAGACAATCAGATCACACTAAGCTGACACTCTGATAAAGCTCGGATCAGAATATCTACGCTCGTGTGACCCTGGCCTAAGGCAAGGCATGAAAGTCACAGTGGGATCTCAGCCAATAATCAGCTTCTATATCACCTCCTACTAGAGATGAGCGACTCTCTCCAAACTTGTTTCAATTGAGCCAACAATTTCTACTCAATCCAAAGAAAATTCTGTCCGAATCAAAACTGCCCTGAAAAGACATTTATTATGCTCTAAAGTCTCTACGCACAACAAAGCATAATAAATGGAGGCCTGGGAAGGATTAAAAAATTATAGAAGATCCTATTGTCTCTGCTGCTTCTTCACAAATCGAAGACCAATTTGAAGTTCAAAGAGAAGACTGATCTGGATAAATGGATAACGATCTGCAGCGAATGGAGACCCAAGAGGGGAGCTTCAGCAGTAGAGGTGAGGGCAAGACTAAAGGTACCTTCACACTGAACGATATCGCTAGCGATTTGTGACGTTGCAGCGTCCTGGATAGCGATATCGTTGAGTTTGACACGCAGCAGCGATCAGGATCCTGCTGTGCCATCGTTGGTCGGAGCAGAAAGTCCAGAACTTTATTTTGTCGCTGGACTCCCGCAGACATCGCTGAATCGGTGTGTGTGACGCCGATTCAGCGATGTCTTCACTGGTAACCAGGGTAAACATTGGGTTACTAAGCGCAGGGCCGCGCTTAGTAACCCGATGTTTACCCTGGTTACCAGTGTAAATGTAAAAAAAAACCACTACATACTTACATTCCGGTGTCTGTCCCCCGGCGCTGTGCTTTCCTGCACTGTCAGCGCCGGCCGGCCGTAAAGCAGATTACAGCGGTGACGTCACCGTTGTGCTTTCCGGCCGGCGCTCACAGTCAGTGCAGGAAAGCACAGCGCCGGGGGACAGACACCGGAATGTAAGTATGTAGTGTTTGGGTTTTTTTACATTAGCACTGGTAACCAGGGTAAACATCGGGTTACTAAGCGCGGCCCTGCGCTTAGTAACCTGATGTTTACCCTGGTTACCCGGGGACTTCGGCATCGTTGGTCGCTGGAGAGCTGTCTGTGTGACAGCTCCCCAGCGACCACACAGCGACGCTGCAGCGATCTAGATCGTTGTCTAGATCGCTGCAGCGTCGCTAAATGTGACGGTACCTTTAGGATAGGTGAGGATAATCTTTCATTACTTTATAACCGCTTTCCAGTCCTATAAAAATCCAGCAAAATGGCATCGGCATAGTCACCAGTTGGCTTGATTTGTGAGGATCAAATCCCTAAAAATTTGTCTTCAAGCATATCTTAATTTTTCAGGAATTTTGTAACAAAATTGATTAATTACAAATCGATTCATGTCATCTCTATCTCCTATTCAGATATTGGAGCCGGTAAAGTAAAGGTGTCCATATAACTGAGACAGCTGTGAAAACCATGTTCCACCAACAGCTGTCACCCCCCCACTCCCTCATCTATATGTTCTTTATAGAGAAAAGAGGGGTGTTGTGATAGCTGCAGCTTCTAATGAGCAGTGTGAGAGCTCATCAGCAGCAGCGGAGAGTACATTGAGGAGATGAAAATTAACTTTATTTCTCCCGGTAGCCGCCGGCTTTCAGTCACTTTGAGATGCACGGGGCAACTACAGTCACTGCTCAAAATAGAGTTGCGGCGACTGTAAGAACATCCTTCACTTTGATTGACAGCTCAATCGGCATACACATGCTGCAGAGCAAGTTGTCAATCAAATTTCCGGGGCGCACTTACAGCCACTGCTCACTATATACTGAGGGGTGACTGTAACCACTCTGTGCCTGCCTCTATGACTGAAAGCCAGCAGTTCCTGGGAGGATTAAGGTTCAATTTCTTCCAGTAGCTGCACTTTCAGTAAGTCATCCGGAATGCATTGTAACACTATTAACATACAGATGAACCCCATATCTGCAGGTTAATAACATTTGGGGACATGACAGTATCCCTTTAAGATCAAATGTTCAAACACAATTATGCATCCGTTCTGAAATGTATTTTTAAAACTGGCCTCATCTGGTCTAAGTATGCCATGCAGTTTGTACTGTGAAATCTGTTGACAGCTTTAACTTACTATATCATGCGACAGCTTATAGGGAACATATTGCCAATACGTCACATGCTCTAACCCACTTGCATAATTCACGACCCATAAAGCATAGCTGGAGAAATCTAGTACAATAACAACTGCTACAATAATTTTATTATGTCAAGTATCAGAAAGAAATATGTTATAGTCTTTTAATGAAAATAAACAATCCAAAAAAAAGCACAAGCGACGTACAAGAGGCACTGATGGATTCAGAAGTTATTGTATAACATCATACAGGGAAAATAGATGGAGCATAATTCACTAAAAATTGAAAAATTCCCAGCACTCTCTTCAATGAATGATGGAATTGTCAACGGAGGAAGTTTTGAACTTTTGCACATATAAAGTTGATGCATGGAATATTTATGAATCTCTATTCTTCCAATACATGCTACAGGAACACTTCATTTTTCCCATTTCTGTTCTACCACCTGCAATGACAATGACGAGGTGATAAAGCCTAGAAGGAAAGAGTGACATTTTGTTCATTATTAGCGGGGAGCGGCAATAGAACAAGAATGCAGCTGGAATACAAAACTTTGCTGGGTAGTGTATATACAGTAGATCCAAAGAGGGATTTAATGAGAGAAATGATGTAGCTCTTACAAGAAGAACTTGAATTGTGAGCAAAGCTCTATGGGTTGCCCAGAAATTGGACATGGCCTTGGATAAGAATAGAATAATAACTTTATAATAAATATAATATAAAATACATTAATTCTAGAGGAAAAGTAGTGCAACCAAGCATCAAATACAAATAAATGCCAAGCGCTTTCAATAACCAGCGACTTGAGAGTCACGTACATGAGTAATGGAGTGTTACACTCAAGGAAATAAATAGGCAATGGGCATGGAAAAAACTGAAAAAAGGCGCATATGGGGAGAGCAAATAATGGCAATAATAAGGTTGACAAGTATTTAGCGGGGGTGCTCACCTTTTTGGATTGTGTCAAGTGACCACAATTCCATTGAGCCACTGTCTTTGTCCCATGCCCGCGTGTGCCAGATTGAGTCGGGAAGCAATAACCAAAAAAATATTGTACTGTACCTATGTATGTATTTCTTTAATTCGATAAAGGGGCCCCTGAGCCCTGAAACACATTGTGTCTTCCTATAAAGAACATACTCGTTCACTCTGCACCAGGATTTGTGAAGTTTGAACTTTTATCCACAAATAATATATTCTTTACACATAAGCAACTTTTCACCAGGTGGCCCCAAAGGCTAGTGGAACCATGGACAAGAGAGGAGGACTGTGGTGATGTAGTGCAGGCCTTGAGGATATACTGCTTATGCTATTGTCCAGATAACACTAAAGCATGGAAACTAAGAAATTCATTAAGAGAGTTATTGCAAATAGCCGAGTAACCACCAGTGTCATCGGCCAGATAAAATTCTGATGTTGAAGCTGTGCCTTTCCTGTGATTATGCCTCTCAACCAATATATGTTAGGTTAGGCTTAGCTGTGGCCAGAAAGTAAAGTAGTTCAGTAGTTTAGTCGTTAAAGTCTTTATTATTATTTGTGTGCATCTCAAAATATTCTGCACTCTCATCTCCAGTCACTCTACATACTTACCATCAGATTGTCTTTCAGAAGCCCATAGGAGCAGATTACTTGGCATTTTATGCATCAATTCCATCACTGATCTACTAAAGTTCACATTAGAACCTACCACCAAGTATTTAAGTCTCCTATAGTCTTTTAGGGGGTATGGTAAAATACATTTTCAGTGTTTGTGTATAGGTTGACATCTAATGGTATTGCTACACGGTTAAGGGTATTACCACCTCTTATATAATGGTACTGCTACACAAACAGGTGTATTACCATGTCTTGTTCATGATATATAGATATAATGTTATATTGTTAATATGCTAAATGTATATATATATATTGCTATTTGGTGTGCTTGTTTTATAGGGACTAGTGATGAGCGAATATACTCGTTACTTGAGATTTCTCGAGCATGCTCTGGGGTCCTCCGAGTATTTTTTAGTGCTCGGAGATTTAGTTTTTTGTTATGATCTGGTGACCTTGGAGCCGCATGAGAGACTTCCTCAGGAGTAGGTGGTACCTGTACTGACCGCAAACCCTAAACTAACACCGCAACTAGAAGTAGCTGTGGGATGAACCTAACACGTCCTAGACATCTCGACACAGCCGGAGGACTAAATACCCCTATTGATGGAAATGGGAATTCTATCTTGCCTCAGAGCAGAACCCCCAAGGATAGGCAGCCCCCCACAAATATTGACTGTGAGTATAAGAGGAAAGACACACGCAGGCAGAAAAACAGGATTTAGCAAAAGAGGCACTTCTAGCTAAATAGAAAAGGATAGGACAGAATACTAAGCGGTCAGTATTAAAATCCTAAAAATATCCACAGCAGATAATACAAATATTCCACATCTAACTAAAGACATAGAAAGTATATCTGCATCTCCTGAGAATCCAGCATGACTGAAAAATCCAAACAAAGTCTAACTGGACAAAAACACAATAAATTGCACTGAATTGCAAAGCACACTGCATGTGTGCACAGAGACAAAAAAACAGACACTTATCTTAGTTGAATTGGCAGCAGGGCATGAGGAGCCAGAGAGAGATGCAATCCCTCCAAGTACAATGGACAACTGGCACAGACTCATGGATCCTGCACACCTAAATACCTAATAGAGCTGCAATCAGCAGAAACACCTGCCCGGATTACAACCCCAAGACAACTGCACTACCACCAACAACCACCGGAGGGAGCCCAAGAGCAGAATTCACAACAGTACCCCCCCCTTGAAGAGAGGGTCACCGAACCCTCACCAGAGCCCCCAGGCCGATCAGGACGAGCCAGATGAAAGGCACGGACCAAATCAGCAGCATGGACATCAGAGGCAAAAACCCAAGAATTATCCTCCTGGCCATAACCCTTCCATTTGACAAGGTACTAAAGCCTCCGCCTCGAAAAGCGAGAATCCAAAATCTTCTCAACCACATACTCCAACTCCCCATCAACCAACACAGGAGCAGGAGGATCAACAGAGGGAACAACGGGCACCACATATTTCCGCAATAAAGATCTATGGAAAACATTATGGATGGCAAAAGAGGCCGGAAGGGCCAAACGAAAAGACACCGGATTGATAATCTCAGAAATCCTATAAGGACGAATAAACCGAGGCTTAAACTTAGGGGAAGAAACCTTCATAGGAACATGACGGGAAGACAACCAGACCAAATCCCCAACCCGAAGCCGGGAACCAACACACCGACGACGGTTAGCAAAACGCTGAGCCTCCTCCTGAGACAACACCAAATTGTCCACCACATGAGCCCAAATCTGCTGCAACCTGTCAACCACAGAATCCACACCAGGACAATCAGAAGGTTCAACTTGCCCCGAAGAAAAACGAGGATGAAAACCAAAATTACAAAAGAAGGGCAAAACCAAAGTAGCCGAACTAGCCTGATTATTAAGGGCAAACTCAGCCAATGGCAAGAAAGCCACCCAATCATCCTGATCAGCAGACACAAAGCATCTCAAATAAGTTTCCAAAGTCTGATTAGTTCGCTTGGTCTGGCCATTTGTCTGAGGATGAAATGCGGAAGAAAAAGACAAATCAATGCTAAGCCTAGCACAAAAGGCCCGCCAAAACCTAGAAACAAACTGGGAACCTCTGTCAGACACAATATTCTCCGGAATACCATGCAAACGATCCACATGCTGAAAAAACAACGGAACCAAATCAGAAGAGGAAGGCAATTTAGGCAAAGGCACCAAATGAACCATCTTAGAAAACCGGTCACAAACCACCCAGATAACCGACATCCTCTGGGAAACCGGAAGATCTGAAATAAAATCCATAGAAATAGGCGTCCAGGGCCTCTCAGGGACTGGCAAAGGCAAAAGCAACCCACTAGCACGGGAACAACAAGGCTTGGCCCGCGCACAAGTCCCACAGGACTGCACAAAAGAACGCACATCATGCGACAAAGAAGGCCACCAAAAGGACCTACCAACCAAATCTCTGGTACCAAAAATACCAGGATGGCCAGCCAACACAGAACAATGAACCTCAGAAATCACTCTACTAGTCCATCTATCAGGAACAAACAGTTTCCCCACTGGACAGCGGTCAGGTTTGTCAGCCTGAAATTCCTGCAGAACCCGTCACAAATCAGGGGAAATGGCAGAAAGGACCACCCCTTCCTTCAGAATGCCGACTGGCTCAAGTACATCAGGAGAATCAGGCAAAAAACTCCTAGAGAGGGCATCAGCCTTAATATTCTTAGAACCCGGAAGATACGAAACCACAAAATCAAAACGGGAGAAAAACAGGGACCATCGAGCCTGTCTAGGATTCAGCCATTTGGCAGATTCGAGGTAAATCAGATTTTTATGATCGGTCAAGACCACAATACGGTGCTTGGCTCCCTCAAGCCAATGTCGCCATTCCTCAAACGCCCACTTCATAGCCAACAACTCCCAATTGCCGACATCATAATTGCGTTCAGCAGGCGAAAACTTACGGGAAAAGAAGGCACACGGTTTCATCAAGGAACCATCAGAATTCCTCTGAGACAAAACGGCCCCTGCCCCAATCTCAGAAGCATCAACCTCAACCTGAAACGGAAGAGAAACATCTGGCTGATGCAACACCGGGGCAGAAGCAAATCGGCATTTAAGCTCCTGAAAGGCAGAGACAGCCACAGAGGACCAATTCGTTACATCAGCGCCTTTCTTCGTCAAATCGGTCAGGGGTTTAACCACACTGGAGAAGTTAGCAATGAAACGGCGATAAAAATTAGCAAAGCCCAAAAATTTCTGAAGGCTCTTCACGGATGTGGGCTGAATCCAATCATGAATAACCTGAACCTTAACCGGATCCATCTCTATAGATGAGGGAGAAAAAATAAAGCCCAAAAAAGAAACCTTCTGCACTCCAAAGAGACACTTAGACCCCTTCACAAACAAAGCATTATCACGAAGGATCTGAAATACCATCCTGACCTGTTTCACATGAGACTCCCAATCATCGGAAAAAATTAAGATGTCATCCAAATATACAATCATGAATTTATCAAGATAATTCCGGAAGATATCATGCATGAAGGACTGAAAAACAGAAGGAGCATTAGAGAGCCCGAATGGCATCACAAGGTATTCAAAATGGCCTTCGGGCGTATTAAACGCAGTTTTCCATTCGTCACCCTGCTTAATACGAACAAGATTATATGCCCCCGAAGGTCAATTTTAGTAAACCAACTAGCCCCCTTAATCCTGGCAAATAAATCGGAAAGCAAAGGTAAAGGGTATTGAAACTTGACCGTGATCTTATTCAAGAGGCGATAATCAATACAGGGTCTCAAGGAGCCATCCTTCTTAGCAACAAAAAAAAATCCCGCTCCTAACGGTGAAGAAGATGGCCGAATATGCCCTTTCTCCAAAGACTACTTAACATAACTCCACATGGCGGTATGTTCCGGCACAGACAGGTTGAAAAGTCTGCCATTAGGAAACTTACAGCCTGGAATCAAGTCAATAGCACAATCACAGTCCCTATGCGGTGGAAGGGAACTGGACTTGGGCTCATCGAATACATCCTGAAAATCAGACAAAAACTCTGGAACTTCAGAAGAGGAGGAAGAGGAGATTGACATCACAGGAACGTCATTATGAACCCCCTGACAACCCCAACTAGTCACAGACATAGACTTCCAATCCAACACAGGATTATGTATCTGCAACCATGGAAAACCCAGCACAATAGCATCATGCAAATTATGCAACACCAGAAAACGACAATCTTCCTGATGGGCTGGCGCCATGCACATGGTCACCTGTGTCCAAAACTGGGGTTTATTTTTAGCCAAAGGTGTAGCATCAATGCCCCTTAAAGGAATAGGGTTCTGCAAAGACTGCAAGGGGAAACCACAACGCCTGGCAAATTCAAAGTCCATTAAGTTCAAAGCGGCACCTGAATCCACAAACGCCATGACAGAAAATGAGGACAATGAGCAGATCAAGGTCACAGATAACAGAAATTTAGGTTGTACAGTTCCAATGGTAACTGAACTAGCGATTCTGTTTGTACGCTTTGGGCAGACTGAAATGACATGAGAAGCATCGCCACAATAAAAACACAACCTATTCTGACGTCTGAATCCTTGTTGTTCCATTCTAGACAGAATCCTATCACACTGCATAGGCTCAGGCATCTGCTCTGAGGACAACGCCACAGCGCGCACAGTTCTGCGCTCCCGCAAGCGCCGATCGATCTGAATGGCCAGAGACATAGAATCACTCAGACCAACAGGCGTGGGAAACCCCACCATAACATCTTTAACAGATTCAGAAAAACCCTTTCTGAAAATTGCCGCCAAAGCATCCTCATTCCATTTAGTCAGCACAGACCATTTTCTAAATTTCTGACAATACAATTCTGCCACTTCTTGACCCTGAGACAGGGCCAACAAGGTCTTCTCCGCTTGATCCACAGAATTTGGTTCATCATATAATAATCCTAGAGCCTGAAAAAAGGCATCTACATTAAGCAAGGCCGGATTCCCAGATTCCAGGGAAAATGCCCAATCCTGAGGATCGCCACGCAGCAGGGAGATGACAATTTTAGTCTGCTGAATGGGATCACCAGAGGAACGAGGCGTCAGAGCAAAAAACAGTTTACAGTTGTTTTTAAAACTCAAAAATTTGGACCTGTCCCCAAAAAACAAATCAGGAGTAGGAATCCTAGGCTCTAAAAGCGGAGTCTGAGCAATATAATCAGAAATATCCTGTACCCTAGCAGCAAGCTGGTCTACATGAGAAACTAATCCCTGAACATCCATGCTAGCACAAGACTCCTCAGTCACCCAGAGGAAAAGAGGGAAGAAAAGACACAGCAGGCTACAGAAAAAAAATGGCTCTTTCTTCCCTTCTTCTGAGATGCATTTAACTCATTGTTGGCCAGTTGTACTGTTATGATCTGGTCACCTTGGAGCCGCATGAGAGACTTCCTCAGGAGTAGGTGGTACCTGTACTGACCGCAAACCCTAAACCGCAACTAGAAGTAGCCATGGGATGTACCTAACACGTCCTAGACATCTCGACACAGCCGGAGGACTAAATACCCCTATATATGGAAATGGGAATTCTATCTTGCCTCAGAGCAGAACCCCAAAGGATAGGCAGCCCCCCACAAATATTGACTGTGAGTATAAGAGGAAAGACACACGCAGGCAGAAAAACAGGATTTAGCAAAAGAGGCACTTCTAGCTAAATAGAAAAGGATAGGACAGAATTCTAAGCGGTCAGTATTAAAATCCTAAAAATATCCACAGCAGATAATACAAATATTCCACATCTAACTAAAGACATAGAAAGTATATCTGCATCTCCTGAGAATCCAGCATGACTGAAAAATCCAAACAAAGTCTAAGCTGGACAAAAACATAATAAATTGCACTGAATTGCAAAGCACACTGCATGTGTGCACAGAGACAAAAAAACAGACACTTATCTTAGTTGAATTGGCAGTAGGGCATGAGGAGCCAGAGAGATGCAATCCCTCCAAGTACAATGGACAACTGGCACAGACTCATGGATCCTGCACACCTCAATACCTAATAGAGCTGCAATCAGCAGAAACACCTGCCCGGATTACAACCCCAAGACAACTGCACTACCACCAACAACCACCGGAGGGAGCCCAAGAGCAGAATTCACAACAGTTTTTCTTGCCGCAGCTGAATTATTTGCATCTGTTAGCCAGCATAAGTACATATGGGGATTCCCTAGCAACCAGGCAAACCCCACATGTACTTATGCTGGCTAACAGATGTAAATCATTCAGCTGCAGCAAGAAAAACTAAATCTCCGAGCACTAAAAAATACTCGGAGGACCCCTGAGCGTGCATGAGAAATCTCGAGTAACGAGTATATTCGCTCATCAATAATAGGGACATCATGGTACTGAAGTTTGGCTACTAGATGGGGCATTTTGGTACGCCTAGGTTAGCATGGTTGTGGATCAGTGTACATATTACTAGTTAATGTAGGAGGGGTCAGCTGCAGTTAGAGAAGAAGCATTTCCTGAATCTAGTGAGAAGGGACCGAGTGCCCAGGCAGTCCACACGGGCTTAAGTGCCCAGGACATTAGCAGCTACAACGTAACGTTGGTTGATTAAGAGGAGAGAGCCCAGCCATCCACAGCATCAGGCCAGAAAAGCAGAGGCCAGCACAGCAGAAGGAAAGAAGATAGTACGCAGGCACAGGTAGCCCTAGAATGTGGCAGCTTATAGCTCTTTTTGTGTCTGTGAGCTTTGTTTGATGTTTACCGTTAGGACTGGCAAAATGTAAGGACCCTTGACGTGGGTTGCCAGCTTACGTATTGTGGCCCCAATATTAACCAATCCCTTACATACATTGATATTTTTTTTTGCACTTTATCTTGCAGGGTGCAGTTGGACCAAGATGGCTCTGTAAACTGTGGCCTCTGTTCACACAGCATGCATTTTGTAGCACTGGGCCGCCCACCTGGATGTGCGTTAGTAATAGGCTATATTACAGATGCTCTGCATTGCATGACCGGATCCCTGTAGCCTTGATTAAATCATTGGTTCAGTATTTCAGCAGAACTCATCATGACATCTAGATGATTGAAATGGAAATCAACCATTGATCATCAGTTACTATAGAAAACACATGTAAGACCCCCCTAATTATATAGCAGGCTATAAACGATGACGATCAATATTATCTGAGCTGGAAAATGTTCTGCTTGTCATTTGTGACTCATCCTGAAAAACTGAAACTTAAATAAGTTTTTATTAGTTTTCTCTCATATGTGAGAAATGGTTTTATGAACAGTGATGACACAATGATCAGTAAGTGCTGATAGAGGACCTATCACATGATAAATTGTGATCTTGGATGTCTTGTGATCCCGTTCTTCAACCGCTAGAATAAATTATACTTTTTTTACTTGTTAAAGAAAAAACGAGTCCTAAAATCCTGTGTTTGTGATTTTTGGTGCAAAAAAAGTCACAAACACAGTTCAAGATAACACAAAGAGAAAGTGGCTAGTGGCTAGTAATGGTTTTACTTATATTGCCTGGATCTAATCTCTGCCTTAGCGCTCCTCACAAGACCGCACTGTTTTCTTTTCCCCTTCATTTTGACGAATTTGACACTAAAAATGGCAATTAACACCACAAGACAAAAAAGGAACCTGACTTTAAAAAAATATGCAAATACATCTTTGCAAATGGGGTCAAAATATTGCCTTGAAAACCGCTGGAAAAGATACTAACTAAACACTTATGTATAATAATCAAGTATTACATGATGCATTTCTGTAGAATGATGGCTAAATTGTTATAATAGATTGGATACTACATGCTGCCCTAACTGAGTGCCTGTTGCAAATACAAAACTATCTCTGTACCTCTAATGGCTACTTAAGTGTCATTTTTTCTTTTGGGTCAAGATGTCCTAAGATGAGTAGAGCAATATTACCAACTTTGAAAATAAAATTGGCGTTACTCTGTTGGACATTGCTTACGCTGTGTGAGTCTCTGCAAGAAAGTATAGAATTTGTATTATAGAACATTGGAGTACTTAATAGTACAGATCAGCTTTTAGACATCTGCCATTGAAGGAAAGTCAGGACACCCCAATAAACATGAGATTATCTGCCGACATTAACCAGCATGTATGGCCACCTTCAAAGGGTTTTCCCAGAATTGAAAATTATCCATAAAATAATGGGTAACTTACTGATTACTGTGGGTCCAGCTGCTGAGACCCTAGAGATCTCAAGAATGGAGCTTTGAACTGTTGAATTGTGGAGAAGAGGTGAACATGCTCAACCTCCTATTAGTGATGAGTGAGTGTGCTCGTTACTCAAGATTTCTGAGCATGCTCGGGTGTTCTCTGAGTATCTTGGGTGTGCTCGCATATTATGTTTGAGTTTCCGTGGCTGCATGATTTGCTGCTGCTAGACAGCCTGAATACATGTGGGGATTCCTTAACAAACAGGCAATCCCTGCATGTGTTCAGGTTGTCTAATCATGCAGCTGTGGCGACACAAACATAATCAATCTACGAGCACACCCAAAATACTAGGAGAATACCCGAGCATGCTCGGAAATCTCAAGTAGCGAGCACAATCGCTCATCACTATCTCTTAACAATTCATTGTCTACGGATCTGCCATAAAGAAACGAGGATCTCTGTTGTTCAACCACTGTAATATTACTTTCTTATTTGTGTTTGAGGCACTGTCCTGGTTAAAGGTGGACTAACATTTAGTTGACTTTTTTAGGGGTGGAATTCTTTTTGCAAGACTGTTAAAATATGTAATGTACAGTATGCATCTCATCTCTTTGTGAATAGCACATTTACAATCCAGTGACCGCACTGAAGTGTGTATTCCTCAACAAATGGAAATAACAAGCCATACTATTTATTGTAAGCCAACAGCCTGCATTCTCAGCAAACTGTTTCCTCTCCAGTGGGGATAATTTTACTTTCTATAATACAGTTGTTCTTTCAACTTTGTATTATTACAGTGAAACCCTTGACACGCTAGAACATATTTCCGCAGCTTGTCAACTTCAATAACGACGTATTATTTTTCCAAATGTGATATTACTAATGCCTTTACTGCAAAGCAATGCGAGAGCAAATGGAGCAGAAAAAATTCTGAATTTCATATCTGACCTGTGACCTTTGAGAGCGTGCTAGATTTTCATAACGCGTTTATCTGGGGCAGAGATGTTTTCCACAACAATTGCAAGGGTCAGAATCGTATTTGATTTTTAGAATTCGATATTAATCTTTAGAAGGTTCCTATAATGTATTTTGTATACATCTGTAATAACTCTCTATGTTATCCTACTCCAAGGGTCATTTATGGTGTAACTAAAGCTCAAATGACTGAAAAACATTTTTTGAATGTTGTAATAAAATGTATTTTTGGATGAAACAAATACAAAAAAAAGAGTTTTTAAGCCATAGCATGGTGTTAGAGCCAAGCAAACCTAGCCAGATCGTGATCCACATGATAGGTCCACGTGATCTAGGTAAACATGTTCAATGCTGGTGGTCTCACCAAGAGTTATGTAAAAATGGGACCCTCTACTTCGTTGCCCAAGGACCCAACAAAATGATCCATGATCACAAAACTAATACAACATTTAAAGAATCCCTCCCATTAAAGTATTTATGTTTTTATCCTTTTAATGTTTTGCAATCATTATATTATATGGCACTATGTACTTATAGTTGCTAGTTTTCCCCTTCTACCCAGGTAATTCTTCTCTTTTCCATTACGTCTATGACATCACATGTTTAAAAACTGACTAGCTAAATCCTGCTAATCTCTATGTAGAAACAGGAAGTCTCTTTTCCCTGTGTGAGTCATCATTACAACTACAATTATACATCAATGCAAAGTCCCAGCCCAGTTCCAACTCCCTTTCAACTCCTGACCCAGAGGCTCCTCTCCTCCCCCTGCCAGGGACTTTGCAGTAATGTAGAATTGTAGTTCTAATGATTATTTATGCAGAGAAAATAGACTTCCTGTTTCTACATAGAGCTTAGAAGGATTCAGCTAGTATGTTTTTAATCACGTGATGTCATAGGCCTAATGGAAAAGAGAAGAATTAACTGGGTAGAAGGGAAAAATGAGCTATTGTAAATACACAGTGCTATGTAATATGATGACTGCAATATATTAAGAGGATAACAACTTTGATGCAATTGCTTCTTTAAAGGATCATACTACTTTTTATCTAGATTCCTTTGCTTATTGTTTTTTGCATTTTGGCAGATATAATATTATTCTCAACCTTGAAGGTTCTAACCAATTACTTTTCTTGTTAGATGTTTGAGCCTATGCAGTCCATATGAATCTAGGCTGTCAGGGCTCCCAACATATCTTTGTTTAATCTCCATAGGTGTTAGACTAATTACTGGATGAAGCTTTCTTTTTGTTTGTACCAGTACATAACCACACAAGCCTTTAATACATTGCACAGAAAGTCCAGCTCACTCACCAACCCGACAGGTGCACGGACCATGCGGCAATGTAACAAAGCAGAATGTAGAAGGAATATCCATCACTAACAATTTAGTTAAAATGTCTTCTTACGCTTTATTGAATTATCCACCTAGAAATAATCCAGACGAAAACACAGATTCAGTAACTGACGCATTACGGACCAAATTATGGTTCTTAATTCAGGATCATAATTGATCCGAAATGCATCATTTACTGAACCTGTGTCTTCATCTGAATTATTTCTATGTGGATATTTCAACAAAGCATAAGAAGAATGTTTAACTGGATCATTGGTGCTGCATACCAAATGTGAGGTTTAACAGCTTCACCCACAATTGACTTTGTAATGTTAGAATGAAAGAGGATCTGTCACCAATTTCACAATATAAACCGAATACATCATTAAATAGATCCCATGAGTCCTGCTCTAGCAATGGCCACTCTTGTTGGAGAATTTATGTATCGCCAGTATCACTCCAGATAGATTTTTTTTTCACATAGTCTGCGCCAGTAACTGGAATAATTATAAAAACAAAGCTTTGCTGTACAGACTAGAGTAGAGTCAGCAGAGTCATCTCATTATCTGGTAGATGATTTATTAACAGATAACAGACCTGTCCTCCTCGGATCCTGTAATCTCTTCAGACATCTGTGAACTCTGCACCACACATGCTGGTTAACTCATCCCTTTTCTGTATGATTTTTGACTCATTATTGAAGTCTGTTTGCATTTTCTGCATCTGCTGCCATTTAATCCATTGACTGCTTTGAACATCGTGAACTATTAATGTAAAACCAAATAAATAAGCCAGACAATAAGCTGGTATGGGACAAAGTGTAAGAGCATATTCACACTGTGTTCATTTCACAGAAAAAAATCTAAGAATTAAAAAAACAAACATAATGAGTAGTGATGAGCGAACGTGCTCGCCACTATTCGTTACTCGCCCTAGTATTAGGGTACTCGGGGTACTCGCCGAGCATTGAGCATTTCCAGGATTATTCGGCGGTAACTGCAGTCTCCACCCTGCGTTTTTGGCGGATTTTAGAAATCCAATCACGGTGCAGGGATTGTCTGCCAGGCCATGAAACGCCGCAGCCATCTTTGTTGTGGTTGTGCAGTGATTGGCTGGGCCGCACAGCATCATCCCGAGTATAAGAGACCTGGCGCCGCCCTGGTCGCCACATTCTGTTCCTGTTGCAGCAAGAGTAGGGAGAGCTGCTGCCAAGATAGGGTCAGAATCGTGGTTTTAGAGTTAGTGTAGGTCTGCAACTCTTACATCCACAACTTCTGAGAAACCAACAGTCCTTTTAAAGGCTAATTTGTGGGTCCCCATATTGCAGCACTAGGTAGGGACTGCACCGCATATCCTCATCAGTGCAAGGCCTGCAGGCACTGTATGTGCGTCCATTGCTCCCACTGTATCCTTCCTAAAGCTCCATAACTGCCTGCTGCTGCAGCTTCTTTACTGTCTATATACCTTTTTTTTTCCACAAATTCCCCCCCCCCCAAAAAAAATAGTCTGTTCTGTCAGACTGAGGCCTGTTGAAAAGTGATAGTTTGTCAGGCATACGCAGCATAGTTGAGTGTGCTACCCTTGTGCCCCTTTTTTTTTTGCTGTTTTAAATTCACCGAAAAAGGCCTCATATATTTGCGTGCCTCAAGTTTGGTCATTGGAGGCCGGTGTACTTATTTTGTGGCTGTGTGATATTCAAATTCCTTACAGCGCTATTTAGCATAAAAGAAAATTGAAAGGCCACAGATTTGCCAGTGTGGTATTTCTGTTACAGCTGCCATATATATGTGTGTGCTCTAATTTTGGGCATTGGAGGCCAGTGTACTTATTTTGTGGCTGTGTGATACTCTCATTCTATACAGCGCTGAGGCCTGCCTGGTGTTTGGGTTTGAAAAATCGTAGATTTGCAGGCATACTGATCACATATTATTTCGCTACTAATAAAGACATTTGTGTTGAGCATTTGAAATAGTGCAGTAGTCAATTTAAAATGGTTAAGGCAAGGGGTAAGGGACAGGGAAGTGGACGTGATGTTGATGGTGCATCCAGAGGAGGAGGCCGTGGGCAAGGTGAAAGTGGGCAATATAAAAGACCCACATCTTCTCGCTCGACCTTCCTGTCCCAGTTTCTGGGGGACCACAGCACACCACTATTGAAGCTAGAGCAGTGTGAAACGGTTGTTGGTTGATAACGGATAATGCTTCCAGTCACTTAGCCACCACCAACCACCACCACCACCTTGTCTTCCATATGGTCAAGTTTGAGTAGCCGTGAGTGTGGCCAGGATATTCCTCACCCTGATCCTCCTTCCTCCCACCATGCCGAGTGCCCTGAGATAACTGATTCCACACTTGGACACTCTTAAGAGCTGTTCAGTTTTCCATTTCAAGATTCAGAAATCTCTGCCGGTCAACTTGAAGTGGGGAAAGATGAGATCGCTTGTAGAGCTGCCCAAAACTGTGACCAGCCTCGGTCACATGAAGGCGATGGTGGGAAAGTGTCATAAGAGGTGGACGATGATGAGATACAATTGCCAGAAAGTCAGGATGAGGAGCAGGGTGCGGATATGGAAGACGAGGTGGTGGATGACAGAGTGACTGACCCAACCTGGCAGGAGGACATGTATAGCGAGGACAGCAGCACAAATGGGGAAGGAGGCATATCCCCCCAACAGGCAGGAAGAAGCAGTGTGGTGGCCACAGACAGAAGGCGCATCCGTTCCCCGTAACACCAACATGAGTGAAGTTGCCATTCCACCTGTGAGATCTTCCCGAGTCTGGCTATTTTTTAAAGACTCTGCCGATAACCCCAAACAGACCATTTGCAGCACCTGCCATGACCACATCAGCAGAGGTAGCAAAACAACCAGCCTGACCACCACCAGCATGATCAGGCACATGCAAGCAAAGCACCCGACTTTGTGGGCCAAACCCCAGGCTACAGGACGACTGCCTGCTGGTTACACCACTGCTTCTTCCACTGTTTTGCATAGAAGCCAATCCCCAGTACACCGTGCGTGTGAAGATGCCTCTAGCCCTACACCTGTTGTGGCCCACAGTCAAGCAGCATCATCAGCAAGCGTGTCCACATCCTTGTCCCAGCACAGCGTTCAGTTGTCTATAACCCAGTCTTTGGAAGGCAGGCGGAAATACCCAGCCAACGCCCCACAGGCCATAGTCCTCAATTCTAATATTTCTCTTCTGCTTGCGCTAGAAATGCTGCCTTTTAGGCTTGTTGAGACGGAAGCTTTCCACAACCTGATTGCGGCGGCCATCCCAAGGTATTCGACCCCCAGTCGCCACTATTTCTCCTGGTGTGCCATACTGGCATTACACCAGCATGTGTCCCACAACATTACCCGTGCCCTCAACAATGCTGTTACCGGGAAAATCAAAATAAACAAGGCCTGCACCCACAACCACAATAAGAATGGTGCATAAGTAAAGGTAAAGTGCCAATGATAATGAGAAATCATACAAAAGGAAAGCACCATAAATACCAGTAAAATTACAAAAGTTTATTGAAATATTAAAAACAAAAGGAATACAACAACGTGTAATAGGGATGTGACACGGTCAACCAATAGTAGATGGCACCACAGGCGAGAACAGAGTAACAATCAGGTATGTATAAAAAAAGCAAAGTGCATGCTCAAGAGTAATATACCAGCAGATGTGCAAATAAGCATGAATAGCAAGTAGAAAGCAGAGGGGCTGTACACCACCCTTGCAAATAATGAGCAGACAAGACAATAAAGTGACTGAGTGCTAATAGTGATATACCTGAAAGTACTCTGGAGCTCTGAGGTGCCACCGTCCCCAACGCGCGTTTCGGCGCTTAAGCCTTCTTCCGGGGGAGGGTGGTGTACAGCCCCTCTGCTTTCTACTTGCTATTCATGCTTATTTGCACATCTGCTGGTATATTACTCTTGAGCATGCACTTTGCTTTTTTTATACATACCTGATTGTTACTCTGTTCTCGCCTGTGGTGCCATCTACTATTGGTTGACCGTGTCACATCCCTATTACACGTTGTTGTATTCCTTTTGTTTTTAATATTTCAATAAACTTTTGTAATTTTACTGGTATTTATGGTGCTTTCCTTTTGTATGATTTCTTGTTACCGGGAAAGTCCACCTAACCACGGACATGCGGACAAGTGCTTGTGGGCAGGGATGGTACATCTCAATGACGACACACTGGGTTAACATAGTGGAAGCTGGGACCCAGTCAGACCTTGGGATGGAACACATCCTCCCCACACCAAGGATTGCTGGCCCTACCTCAATCAGGGTTGCCCCCACAGTCTACAGCTCCTACACATCCTCATCCTCTTCATCCTTCATCTAAACTGCACAATGCAGAAGAGTTGTGGACAGCTCTGAAAGAGCAGTCAGATGTTTGGATGACACCGCTGAACCTACAGCCAGGCATGGTCATGTGTGACATTGGCCGTAACCTGGTGGCGGCTCTGAGGCAAGGTGAGCTCACACACGTACCTTGCTTGGCCCATTCGCTTAACCTCGTGGTTCAACGTTTTCTGAAAAGCTACCCGGAGCTGCCGGATCTGCTAATGAGAGTACACCATCTGTCTGCCCCTTTTAGAAAGCCAGCTACAGCTTCAGCCCCCCTTGCCATGCTTCAGCAGTGGTTTCAGCTTCCAGCTCACCGACTGTTTTGTGATGTCCCCACGCGCTGGAACTCTACGCTGCATATGTTGGAAAGGATTTGTGAGCGGAAGAGGTCCGTTGTTGACTATCAACATCAACAAGGCCGTCGGATTTCAGGTCAGACTTCAGACATAGGACCTCAGGAGTGGACATGGATGTCAGACATATGTAACATCCTCCAAAACTTTGAGGACTGCACCAAGATGGTGAGCGGCGATGACGCCACAATTAGCATCACCATCCCGCTTCTCAGCATTCTGAAAAACTCTCTGCTCACAATCAAAGAGGATGCATTGCAGGCGGAGCACGAGGACATGGAGCAAGGAAACATACAGGGGGATTACACTCAGCCCAGCCTCATGTCTTCTCAACGAGGATTGGTAGGCAATGAGGAGGAGGAGAAGGAGGAAGAACAGGAGCTACTTTCATGCACGATAGATGGTACTACAAACACATCTGTATTAGCTTCTGTTCAGCGGGGATGGCCTGAGGACAGGGAGGAGGAGGATGAGGAGGAGGAGGACAGCATGGTCAATCTTCCTGTTGGTGAGGACACGGAAGTCTTGCCTGTTAGCAGTCTGGCACGCATGGCTGACTTTATGTTGCGCTGCATTTTCCGTGACCCTCAGATTATCAAAATTTTGGGTGACACTCATTACTGGTTGGTGACACTTCTAGACCCACGCTACAAGGAGAACTTTCAATTTCTTCTGCATGAGGCAGAGAGGTGTACTAAAATGTTGCAGTACCACAGGGCCCTTGTAGCGGAATTAGTTAGAAAATTCCCATGTGAGAACGCTGGCAGCAAACGTCAAATTTTGTTGTACAACCAAGAACTCCAAGCGAGAGAGACAGAAGTACAATCCAGCTCAGGCAGGGGAACAATGGCCAAGTTCTGGGACAGTTTTCTCAGACCCTCCCATCATGGCGGCACAGAGGCAAGGGGTGCTGTCACAATAAGTGCAATGCTTGGTAAGATGGTGAGGGAGTACCTTGCAGATCATACAAATGTCCTCCGTGATTCCTATGTGCCTTTTAATTATTGGGTATCCAAGCTGGACACATGGCATGAACGGGCTCTCTACGCCTTGGAGGTCCTGGCCTGCCCTGCTGCTGGCGTTCTGTCAGAGAGGGGTTTTAGTGCCGCTGGTGGAATTATAACAGATAAGTGCATCCACCTGTCAACTGAAAATGCTGACAAGCTGGCTCTTATAAAAATGAATAAGGCCTGGATTGGGAAAGACTTCTGTACACCACCAAGTGAAAACAGAGAAACATAACCTCAAATACATTCTCTATTTTGGGGAGGTGTATTTTCATGCACCTCTTCACAACCACACATGGGTATACCCTTCCAGATTTGGTCTATTTGTTTTCATCCTCCTCCTTATTCTCATCCTCCTCATCCAGAATCACTATATCACCAGGGTGAACGTGCTCTGTACGGTGCATTTTGCGAAGGGTGCTGTGATGACACTCTTTTATTTTAAAAAAAAGACAACACATTGGGGAATTGGGCATGACATTACATTGTGCCTACTTCTTAACTCTATCTCTTGCAATCTATCCTGTACCTGCCAGTAGATCAGCAGGGTGAATGTGCTCTGTACGGTGCATGTTGGCCAAGGAGCCTGTGATGACACTCTTTTATTTTTTTAAAAATGGACCCCACCTTGGGGAATTGGGCATGACATTCAATTGGGCCGACTTCTTAACTCGGTCTCTTGCAATCTGTCCTGTACCGGCAAGAATATCACCAGGTTGAACGTGGTCTGTATGGTGCATTTTAGCAAGGTTGCTGTGATGGCACTCTTTAATTTTTTTAAAAAAGGACAACACATTGGGGAATTGGGCATGACATTACATTGGGCCTACTTCTTAACTCAGTCTCCTGCAATCTGCCCTGTACCTGCCAGTAGATCACCATGGTCAATGTGCTCTGTACGGTGCATGTTGGCCAAAGGGGCTGTAATGGCACTATTTTAATTAGTCCAATAATAATAAGCCTACTTCTTAACTCTGTCTCCTGCAATGTCTCTTGTTTAACTGCCACTAGATCACCAGGGTGAATGTGCTTTGTACTTTAATAGGCCGGTGAAGTTTGGTCAAGGGGGCTGTGATGGCACTAGTCTATTTTTACAAAATGTACCCCCCATTGGTGAAACCACATCCTTGTTGGCAAACACTTCATAACAATTGTGTACCTTAAAGAGCTAACTTGAAAAGCTCCTTTTTGTGTTGCCTGGTGGCTAACATTGGGCACAATATACTTCATATAAATTTGATAAAGCAATGCTGTTACTTTGCCTCAGTAGTTCATTAAAAATATAGCTTTGTCCACTATATTAGTTTCTCTCCTTGCGATCCTTAACTTTGTCTGCCTCAAATGTACAAATGGAGAATATACAAATGGCGATTTGTAAACAAGATTGAAACAAGTATACTGTATGTAGTTAATCTTCATATATACGTAATCACTATATTTATTTAATCCTTATATTTACTTATTAACCTGTGCATGTTAACACATGCAAAAGTGTACGCACTCATACTATTCAATCATACTATTCCTTGAATTTTGTAGTTTGCAATAAAATTGCCTTGTATTGCAAGTATTAGCCTTTTTTAAAGCCGTATCTGAACCTTAGTGTTAAAAACATGTCAAATAAAATTGCCAAATTCTCCTGTAAATAATTGTGCAAAGAGGGAACCATCATACCATTAAAAAATACGAGTGAATTTTCCTGGGTCCATCCAGTATGTGGGTTCCAAGGCCTAATGGGTTGCATATGACTATGCAGCAGGGCTCGCCTTCCTGCCAATGTATAAAACAAAGGAGTATGGAGAACAAAATGCATATTGTGAAGTGTATTGTGGTGCACAGTAATTCTTGGCAGCCCATCCACTCACAGCATAGGCTACAACAGCTTAGGAGACCCACTGTTTCATAATGGCCCTTTAAGAAGATTAATGCCGCCTGATGCACCAGTAAAAATAGGCTCTGTGACTTTAAGAGTCCCTCCTTCATAAATGAAGCAAGTTGGGTCTGCTTATGTGTCACACACCACATGGCCAGCTAGGGGTGTTAAATGTTACAATGACATTTCCCAGTGAATGCGTTTGTAGTGGTTGAAAGCAATGTTAAAGTTGAAAAACGCACCACCTGAACTAAGCCTAAGTGTAAGAGGAAATTTTCGGTCTGGGGTTAAATATTTGGCCTTACAGGTAAGTCATTAACCTGCAAAGGATGTACCTTGTCCTTGACATATTTCCAAGCAAAACCCGTTTTGGTTTCGTTTTCATGTGTTTTTTGTGGCATCGGGAAAAATGGCATGAATCTCGGAAAAAAACTGATTAAAGCTGTGAACTAGGAGTCAGGAATGCTTCCAGGGGTGATCCCCATGAGGTCCCTGTGTCATTTGAGCAGTGTTTCCATCATTTTTAGACTTTTTAGACTTTAAAAAGACCCCGGGGGGATCGCAGTAAAAATACTCGGGTCTCCCATAGACTTACATTGGGCTCGTTGTTCTGGCTGAGTACCTGAGTATTCCAATTTGCTCAACCTGAGCAACAAGCACCTGAGCATTTTAGTGCTCTCCCATCACTAATAATGAGCATATACAGTACAGACCAAAGGTTTGGACACGCCTTCTCATTTAAAGATTTTTCAGTATTTTCATGACTACGAAAATTGTACATTCACACTGAAGGCATCAAAACTATGAATTGACACATGTGGAATTATATACTTAACACAAAAGTGTGAAACAACTGAAATTATGTCTTATATTCTAGGTTCTTCAAAGCAGCCACCTTTTGCTTTGATGACTGGTTTGCACACTCTTCGCATTCTCTTGATGAGCTTCAAGAGGTAGTCACCAGGAATTGTCTTCCAACAACCTTGAAGGAGTTCCCAGAGATGCTTAGCATTTGTTGGCCCTTTAACCTTCACTCTGCGGTCCAGCTCACCCCAAACCATCTCGATTGGGTTCAGGTCTGGTGACTGTGGAGGCCAGGTCATCTGGCGTAGCACCCCATCACTCTCCTTATAGGTCAAATAGCCCTTACACAGTCTGGAGGTGTGTTTGGGGTCATTGTCCTGTTGAAAAACAAATGATGGTCCAAATAAATGCAAACCGGATGGAATAGCATGCCGCTGCAAGATGCTGTGGTAGCCATGCTGGTTCAGTATGCCTTAAATTTTGAATAAATCCCCAACAGTGTCACCAGCAAAGCACCCCCACACCATCACACCTCCTCCTCCATTCTTCACGGTGGGAACCAGGCATGTAGAGTCCATCCGTTCACCTTTTCTGCGTCGCACAAAGACACGGTGGATGGAACCAAAGATCTCAAATTTGGACTCATCAGACCAAAGCACAGATTTCCACTGGTCTAATGTCCATTCCTTGTGTTCTTTAGCCCAAACAAGTCTCTTCTGCTTGTTGCCTGTCCTTAGCAGTGGTTTCGTAGCAGCTATTTTACCATGAAGGCCTGCTGCACAAAGTCTCCTCTTAAAAGTTGTTGTAGAGATGTGTCTGCTGCTAGAACTCTGTGTGGCATTGACCTGGTCTCTAATCTGAGCTGCTGTTAACCTGCGATTTCTGAGGCTGGTGACTCGGATAAACTTATCCTCAGAAGCAGAGGTGACTTTTGGTATTCCTTTCCTGAGGCAGTCCTCATATGAGCCAATTTCTTTGTAGCGCTTGATGGTTTTTGCAACTGCACTTGGGGACACTTTCAAAGTTTTCCCAATTTTTCGGACTGACTGAGCTTCATTTCTTAAAGTAATGATGGCCACTCGTTTTCTTTACTTAGCTGCTTTTTTTCTTGCCATAATACAAATTCTAACAGTCTATTCAGTAGGACTATCAGCTGTGTATCCACCAGACGTCTGCTCAACACAACTAATGGTCCCAACCTCTACATTTATAAGGCAAGAAATCCCACTTATTAAACCTTACAGGGCACACCTGTGAAGTGAAAACCATTTGCGGTGACTACCTCTTGAAGCTCATCAAGAGAATTCCAAGAGTGTGCAAAGCAGTCATCGAAGCAAAAGGTGGCTACATTGAACCCCCCCACGTAGCCTTCCAAACAGTATAATTCACACTGCAAAGACCTCCAAAATTATAATTAGCTTTTACATAGCCGTCCTAACAGTATACTTTATCCCCACATAGGTCTCCAAACAGTATAATTGGCCCTCACACAGCCCCCTATACAGTATAATTACCCCTACGTAGCGCTCCAAACAGTATAATTGCTTCCACATAGCCCTACAAACAGCATAATTGGCCCCATATAGCCCTTTAAACAGTGTAATTGGCCCCCACACAGCCCTTCATACAGTATAATGACCCTCACAGAACTCCACGCAATGTAATGGCCACCACATAGTATAATAACCCCCACATAGCACTGCAAATAGTATAATGGACCCCAACATTGTACTCCAAATAGTATAATGGCCCCCACATAGCCCCCCAAATAGTATAATGGAACACAACATTGCCCTTCAATTTGTATAATGACCCCCACATAGCCCTCTAAATAACCTAATGGCCCCTACAATGTACTCATTGATAAAATATAAAAAATACTCACTTCTCCTTGTTCCTCCTCCACTCTGATCTCTATAGTATGTGGTGTAAAGCTGTGCACAGTGGACGTGATATAGGGACGTGATCATGCCCGCTAAGCTAAGAGTTCAGACTCACAAGAAAAATGGTGGAGGAGAGGCTGACGGCTCCGTGTTCCAATAATTTCAACTGCAGCGGGGATGCAGACACATTTGAAAGCATGGTGTCAGGTGGGGGAGCCTGCAGTAGCACGGCCCTCCAACTCACTGGCCCTTTAATCACCATAATGGCCATGTGGTCTGCTGCTATTAGTAGTACGCCACTGCATGTGATGGAATATGTGAAAATGTACTGTATATGGATTCCATGAAAAGAAAATTGTTGCATGTGTCCTTAAGAAACTGAAAGTACTAGAGTGTACAATATGGACCCACATACTTTAAAGCAAACCATATAATGGCCATGTGACTAAATAATGTACACATCAGAATATAAATAAGAAATAACCCGCATAGGTACACCGCATAAATAGTATCCCATCCTCTATAGCTCTGAATATAAAAAGTGAAATTTTATTCACAAGGAACTGCAAGGACAGACATACTGGAGCAATAATATTTCTTATCTAGACAACACACATTGAACGCATCCAGCAATGTTACCGTTCAATTATGTACCTAATCCTAAATTGTAAAAAAAAAAAATAGGTTTTAGAGATTGCAGAAGGCTTGTGATTCCCATTAAATTAGTAATGCAATTTCCCTATGTAAGACAGTAACTGATTAGAGAGGAAATTATATGCCTCCTCTGAATGTGTTTACTCCTTGCACATGTCTTATGGTGAACTATAATTTAAAATCAACATAATGGCTTATTTTGTTGCAACCAGTTAAGGGGAGAGAAAAAAAAGCTTAAGTCAGTGAAAGTACAGAATGTCTCTTGTGACGTTATTTACTGCCTGGCTTCCTATCTACTGTTTCCTTGAATTAAAATGCAGTGACTTAACTTTTGTCCATGGTTCAAATTCTAATTTTACTATGAATTTCTAATCTGTTCATCACATTTAAATGTTAATTTTAGACTAATTAATAAGACAATTTATTGTTTTTCTTTTATTGTATTTTTCTTTCTATTTATAAAAACAACAGATTCTGATTCTGATTATAATAATAATATTTTAAAAGAAAAAAGTGAAAACTTATAAGAAGTTATAAGAAGGGGAAGAAGTCAAAACGTACACGAAATTGGTCAACATTGACCACGAATATGAATATTCATGTATATTATACGAATATAATATCAGCCTGCAGCTGTCTGTTTAGCCTTTGCTGGTTAGATTTTATAGGGGGATGCTATGTATTTTTTTTCTGGGGTCCCCCTGGAAACTAGCCAGTAAAGGCTAAGTCAACAGCTGTGAGCTGATATTAATAGCCTGGGAACCTTTATGGCTATTGGCTCCTTTCCAGAATATTAACATCAGTCTCAGCTTTCCCTCTGCTGGTTATTAAAGTTATGCAGGAGCCCAAGCAATTTTTTTCCTTTTTTTTAATTGCAGCCTATGGTTGCAGCCTATGTATGTTTGCTTTTCACCGCAAAATGACCCATGTGTACGCAAATGCATGCAAACACATGTCTATGCGTACACCATGTTAAATATATATACGCAGGAGGCATGTGGATCTATGCGGATCAAACGCTGCGCTCAAAGACGCAAATGTGAAACCAGCCTAACTCAAATTTTCCTCCTGAATTGGGCAAAACTGTCAATTCCACAGATTTGAACACATTTCCAGAGATATGCTCAACTCCAGACTGGACTCAAACAGATTAGTAAATCTGCTCCACTTATTTGTCAGACCTGACAATGGGATTCTCTCTAGTATTCGTCTTATTCTGGGCATAGCACTAAGTAAATCAAAGCGAATTAGTTTTGCCTCGAGTTTCTTGACATGAACATCCAATTTTAATAACGTATTATATAATTAGGCAACATGGATAAGATATTCTCATATTAATTAGCAATGCTGGAAACATTGAGGGGTTATTGTTAATGAACATAATAAGGCTCCATTATAGAGTAAAATTAGTCAAATAATTACAAATAAAAGATCTGGCAACAGCAACTTGTTGTTTATTTTTCATATCCAGTATATATATCTTTTATTTAAATTTTATGTTTAACAAATTGTGAACAATTAAAGCATAATCTGCTTAGTCGTCACTCTGCAGACACCAGAGACCAGAGTGGTCGTGGAAAGTCAGTTACAGATCTATGTAGTGTGGGACCTATCTGTGTTTGCTGTTTTATGATTAGTCCATCACTTGGGCATCACATTTTTGAAAATGTAAAATTCCTTTAATAGGATTGTCCTTTTCAGAAAACTTTAGAGTACAGGCTATAGTAATTGTAATAAGCTACCAAAACTTGCAATCCTGGACAGTGGAATGTAAAGGTTTGGGCACCCCTGGTCAAAATTGTTATTGTGAACAGTTAAGCAAGATAATGATGAAATGATCTCTAAAAGGACTAAAGTTAAGGATGACACTTTTTTTTGTATTTTACTCAAAAAAAAAATATTTTTTCATTTTTTACATTTTAAAAATTACAAAAAGGTAAATAGGCCATTGCAAAAGTTTGGGCACCCTGCATGGTTAGTACCTAGTAGCACCTTTTTTTTAAAAGTATCATGGCTGGTTAACGATTTTTGGAGCAAGCCAAGATTCTTTCAATTTTTGTTTGACGGATTTTCATCCATTCTTCTTTGGAAAATTCTTCCAGTTCTGTGAGATTCCTTGGTCATCTTGCATCCTCTGCTATTTTGAGGTCTAGCCACAGATTTTCAATGATGTTCAGATCAGGGGACTGCTAGGGCCATTGTAAAACCTTGAGCTGGCACCTATTAAAGTAGTCTATTGTGGATTTTGGTGTGTGTTTAGGACCCTTATCCATTTGTAGGAGCCATCCTCTTCCTCTTTTCACCTTCAGCTTTTTTACAGATGGTCTTTTGTTTGCATCAATAATTTATTGAAATGTCATTGAATTAATTCTTCTCTCTACCCGTGAAATGTTCCCCGTACCATTAGCAACACAACCCCAAAGCATGATTGATCCACCTCCATTCTTAATGGTGTCGAGATGTTCTTTTCCTGAAATTCTGTGCCCTTTTTTTCTCCACACATACCTTTGATCATTGTGGCCAAAGAGTTCTATTTTAACCTCATCAATCCACAGGACTTGTTTCCAAAATGCATCAGGCTTGATTAGATGTTCTTTTGCACACTTCTGATGCTGAATTATATGGTGAGGATGCAGGAGAGGTTTTCTTCTGATGACTCTTCCATGAATTTTAAAAGTAAAAAATGACAATATATTTTTTAATTTTTAACTTTAGCCATTTCAGAGATCATTAAATCTTCAGCTTGCTTAACTGTTCACAATAACAGTAATTCTGACCAGGGGTGCCCAAAACTTTTACATGCCAGTATAGGTATCTCAAAAAGGCACTGCAAAACTTAAGATAAAAAAAAAGAAGGGATGTGTGTCAGAACAAAATAAGTCATGCCAATAGTTAAAACATACTACACTGTATTAAATATAATTGTTAAAAACAGGATATAGAAAAATCCAGTGATGCAAGCAAGGATTAAAAGATGGTGGGTGAGCACCTGTGGGAACTCCAATGGCACATAGTATAATATTAAATGGATCACAGAAAGATATGGAGTAAAGATTAGGATAAAACAGTATTCAAAAGTACAGTATATAAGTTAACCATATAACTGGGTAAGAATTTCAATACCAAGAAAGACTAGAGTGACCCATAGGAAATTACCAGGTAACAAGTGTAGTTAGTCAATTGTACTAAGCTTTTCCACCAAACACTCGACACACGTTTCACAAATGCTTAATCAGGGGCATGGCGCCCCTTTCTTGGGCTGTTCATTTTGTTCATATACCTTTCTGGTGTCTGAACAGTCAGGTCGGGGTCCTGGTTTGCTCTCATCTATTTTTACATCTGCTGACACAGTGAGATGAACTACAAGAGTGGGGTACTGTCCCGATTGGGAACACCTTGTTCGGTGGGATAGGATTCTCATTTTTTTTTATCAAAACAATGTTAACTATATGTTATTTACATGTACTATTACTATTTATTTATTTACTTACTGCAGAGAATTTGCTCATTTTGTTTTTATATTAGGCTCTGTATATTACATGTGTGTAATTATTTCTATCATTGCATTATTATCTATTGAAGTTATTACTAAAATTATTAGAAAAGAAAACTAAGATAGAAAAAAAACATGATGACAGTGGTGCCAATTAGGATTTGCAATATTATACAAGGCGTCCGAGTAGCCAAGAGGCACATTATAACATCGCAGGATTGCTAATTAGATGAAATGTTGTCTTTTCTCACAAATTCTGAGAGTCATCAAAAAAAAAATTATGACCTGCTCCATCAGATCCTGTTAAATCATTTAATAGTCAACTAAATATTGTTTATTTACTGGCTATTATTATATAGCTCTTGTAGACCTGATGAGACTGGTGTACTTTGAGTATCAGTATCAGCCTGACTGTACAATGCTGATATTAAAATTAGCATTTCATGTGATACAGCTTTCTAGACTCATAAAATGCTCATCATTATTTCAGGATTATACAGGTTATGTCTAGTAGCATGGATTCTACATGAAAGCACACTGCCCCATAAAGAAACCATATAGTATCACACAGAGAGAATCCCGGTGATTCCCCCAAAACAGCTGTTATTTCTATAACCGGAATGACAAACTGATTCTAGCATGTTCAACGGTACACGAAATTAAGTAAGGTAACTCAATATTTCTCAGGCCAAAGTGTAAACAGATAATTCAAAAATGCTCATCCATTTGTCACTATCTTTAAAAGCTATAGATGACTCTAAAATGAAAAATGATTTTTACGCATGTTAGTGTACATTTTATTAACTAAAGGTAACCATTAAGTTTTAGGCTGCACTCTTCATTCTTTCATTCATTTTTAGATCCTCTGATAAGCAGTTTGAATCCGGATCCAAGTTTTGGATTTTTCTTTTTTGGGAGTTTCTCTCTCAGTAATATAGGCTGGATCTGAGGTCTGTGTGTATTCTCGCATTCATTTTCATTAGCTCATATATCAGCACAGCTTCTATCCTGCACTCATTTCCTCTTCATGTTCTTTCCTGCTTATCTATAGCTTAGGTTCTCTGCCCTCCTTGACACTGTACATTTCTCAACTTTCCACACTAGAGATCTGTCTTCAGCCCAAACTCCTGATATCTCTGGTGCTGAGAAAAGGAGGGGGAAGCATAGAAAGAGATCAGAACCAGGACTGATTTTCATCCTCTTTTGAAGATCTCTCAGCTAGATAAAAGACCTATCAGCAAAATGACAGAACATTTTTATGTAGACTATTTAGAATGTTGCTTAAATTTGCATTTAAGAAACAAGTACAGGTTAAGAATAATAAAAAAGAAAAATCTGCACAGAGGTGTACATAGCATAGCCTTTTTCATGAGACACCCCAATTTTAAAACATTTGTTAGCCAGTGATTTATGTATTTTTATGTGGACTGATTGAGACTCCTTGCGTCTCCACAAAGGGCAACAAAATATCCACTAGAGTAAACTTAACACATTCAACTCAGAGAAGTTTTCCAACTTTTTGTTTGCACTACTATGTTGTTTGTGCTTTATTTTTTTACTGAATTTTACTATGAAAAATCCGAGGGTCACATCTTAAAATATCATTGTTGCAGAGGAGGTGAAAACAGTCCAAAATGAAACAAATGCTGTTCCACATTTATAATGGTATTTCTACAAGAGTGAAGCACTTTTACTTTTTTGGGGAGGATTGTTCTTTTGTGACTCATTCTTCTTTAAATGAGAACCATTTACACCTTCCCTGCTGCTCTACAATTGGTAATAAATACAATTGTTTATGACCTGTCACCGTTATCACAATGTATCTTCTCTAAAGAGGCTAAAGGCCCCGTCTCACATAGCGATTTACCAACGATCACGACCAGCGATACGACCTGGCCGTGATCGTTGGTAAGTCGCTGTGTGGTCGCTGGGGAGCTGTCACACAGACCGCTCTCCCCAGCGACCAACGATCAGGGGAACGACTTCGGCATCGTTGAAACTGTCTTCAACGATGCCGAAGTCCCCCTGCAGCACCCGGGTAACCAGGGTAAACATCGGGTTACTAAGCGCAGGGCCGCGCTTAGTAACCCGATGTTTACCCTGGTTACCAAAAAAACAAACAGTACATACTCGCCTTTCGGTGTCCAGGTCCCTTGCCGTCTGCTTCCTGCTCTCACTGAGTGCCGCTGTACACTGAGAGCAGAGCGCAGCGGTGACGTCACTGCTGTGCTCTCACTTCTCACTGTACGGCCGGCACTCAGTCAGAGCAGGAAGCAGACGGCAAGGGACCTGGACACCGAAAGGCGAGTATGTATTGTTTGTTTTTTTTTACATTTACGCTGGTAACCAGGGTAAACATCGGGTTACTAAGCGCGGCCCTGCGCTTAGTAACCCGATGTTTACCCTGGTTACCAGTGAAGACATCGCTGGATCGGTGTCACACACACCGATTCAGCGATGTCAGCGGGGCCTCAACGACCAAAAAAAGGTCCAGGCCATTCCGACACGACCAGCGATCTCGCAGCAGGGGCCTGATCGCTGGTACGTGTCACACATAGCGAGATCGCTATGGAGGTCGCTGTTGCGTCACAAAACTTGTGACTCAGCAGCGATCTCGCTAGCGATCTCGCTATGTGAGACGGGGCCTTTAAAGGGAATATTCAGTATAATGGCAGCCAATGACCTTAGGAGCTGACTGTGTCTCAGCTATTACTGATAATGAGGTATTATTTAGGGCGAGCAGCATGTAACTGTCTGAGAATAAGTTTTGTAAGAAAAGCAAAAACCAAATCACTATACAGTAGAATATAAAGCGATGAGGTTTTGTTGTATTGTAAGAGGTAGTATCTTTCTAGGCTTGGGTCCCATGTTAAGGCCCCGTCTCACTTAGCGAGATCGCTAGCGAGATCGCTGCTGAGTCACAAGTTTTGTGACGCAACAGCGACCTCAGTAGCGATCTCGCTATGTGTGACACGTACCAGCGACCAGGCCCCTGCTGCGAGATCGCTGGTCGTGTCGGAATGGCCTGGGCCGTTTTTTGGTCGTTGAGGTCCCACTGACATCGCTGAATCGGTGTGTGTGACACCGATCCAGCGATGTCTTCACTGGTAACCAGGGTAAACATCGGGTTACTAAGCACAGGGCCGCGCTTAGTAACCCGATGTTTACCCTGGTTACCAGCGTAAATGTAAAAAAAAACAAACAGTACATACTCACCATCTGATGTCCGTCAGGTCCCTTGCCGTCTGCTTCCTGCTCTGACTGAGTGCCGCCGTACAGTGAGAGCAGAGCGCAGTGGTGACGTCACTGCTGTGCTGTGCTCTCACTGTACGGCCGGCAGTCAGTCAGAGCAGGAAGCGGACGGCAAGGGACCTGACGGACATCAGATGGTGAGTATGTACTGTTTGGTTTTTTGGGTAAACATCGGGTTACGAAGCGCGGCCCTGCACTTAGTAACCCGATGTTTACCCTGGTTACCCGGGTGCTGCAGGGGGACTTCAGCATCGTTGAAGACAGTTTCAACGATGCCGAAGTCGTTCCCCTGATCGTTGGTCGCTGGAGAGAGCTGTCTGTGTGACAGCTCCCCAGCGACCACACAACGACTTACCAACGATCACGGCCAGGTCGTATCGCTGGTCGTGATCGTTGGTAAATCGCTATGTGAGACGGGGCCTTTATGGATGTAATAAAAGCCAGACCACCTGTCACGACTCTGTTCTCAGGTATCCCAGGACAAGGGGTTCCTTCCCTGACCCTAACACTAGTGGCGCCCCTAGCTCGCCCTCTTCCCCGGATTACATCTGATGGTGAAGACGTCAGGGCTACGTACCTTACCTTAGCCCCTGAAAACACCCTCAGTCTGGACCCTTCCCCCTACCAGTGAAGAGGGGAGTAGTAGGGTATCGTAATGCACCATCCAGGCTAACAAGGCAATACGAACAGGTATAACGGAAAATACCAAACATATAAATATACTCACACATATAACAGAGGTATACACTGGGGAGTGAAGGATGGGGTTAAACCAAAGTAGAAGAAAGGGAAATATCACCCATTTAAAACCTAGCAATAGTCACAGATAAATCCACCAGACACCTTCTCCAACCACTAACAACCACCAGCCATGCACCATAAGCCAATTCCGACAATAATGAATTCTAGCCAGAGCCCAGATTATAAAGGATTGTGGGCAATTTCAGAAGTAGCACGATAGGGAGAAAAAGGGTTGAAAAGACCCAAGTATTGGCATAATTTTCTCTAGGCCAATATTGACCTCTTGGACCTCTTTATTCTCAAGGTTTCTGGTATTGGCTTTATACCCCTTTTCTCCCTTTTGATCTACCTGTTGTTAGGGTGTATGGCACAGAAGCTTTTTCATTATTAGATAATGCCAGCCCATACTTATTTTTCTATTTCAGAGGTATTCACCTCTAGAAGTATTGTTTTTTGGGAGAATTTTAGTTGTACCCGAACCACAGTATCTGCAAATTGAGATTTTGGTTTTGGCCTTTATCCTAAGTCATGTGGAAAGGCTCATTAGAGCATCGATATTGACTGTTTGGATCGCTACTTCCAGTAGGTTGCACAAGAGTTCTAGTTCTCTTCCTGTCTGAAGAGACAAGTTGGGAGAATTTTGAGACACCAGATGCTAATAAACATAGAGCACTAGTCTGTAATTCTGGCAACTCTATTTGCCACTCCACTTGGTCAGTGCATGTGGCAACTACTTGTACAGTATAGCAACCCTTAACCCCTTTCTGACCTCGGACGGGATAGTACGTCCGAGGTCAGATCCCCTGTTTTGATGTGGGCTCCGGCGGTGAGCCTACATCAAAGCCGCGAGATGTCAGCTGTTTTGAACATGACATGTGCGCGCAATAGCGGTGAGTGGAATCGCGATCCACCCGCCGCTATTAACTAGTTAAATGCCGCTGTCAAACGCTGACAGCGGCATTTAACTGCCGCTTCCGGCCGCACGACCGGAAATGCGCTCATCAGCGACCCCCGTCACATGATCAGGGGTCAGCGATGCATCAGGAAAGTAACCAAAGAGGTCCTTGAGACCTCTATGGTTACTGATGCCGGCTTGCTGTGAGCGCCACCCTGTGGTCGGCGCTCGTAGCAAGCCTGTAATTAAGCTACATAGGAGCGATCTGATGATAGCTGCTATGTAGCAGAGCCGATCAGGCTATGCCAGCTTCTAGCCTCCCATGGAGGCTATTGAAGCATGGCAAAAGTAAAAAAAATGTTTAAAGAATATGAAATAAATAAAAAAAATATAAAAGTTTAAATCACCTCCCTTTCGCCCCATTCAAAATAAAACAATAAAAATAAAATAAAATATACACATATTTGGTATCACCGCATTCAGAACCGCCCGATCTATCAATAAAAAAAAGGATTAACCTGATCGCTAAATGGCGTAGTGAGAAAAAAATTTGAAACGCCAAAATTAGGTTTTTTTTGGTCACCGCGACATTGCATTAAAATGCAATAACGGCAATCAAAATAATGTATCTGTACCAAAATGGTATCACTAAAAATGTCAGCTCGGCACGCAAAAAATAAGCCCTCACCCGACCCCAGATCACGAAAAATGGAGACGCTACGGGTATAGGAAAATGGCGCAATTTTTTTTAGCAAAGTTTGGAATTTTTTTTCACCACTTAGATAAAAAATAACCTAGACATGTTTGGTGTCTATGAACTCGTACTGACCTCAAGAATCATAATGGCTGGTCAGTTTTAGCATTTAGTGAACCTAGCAAAAAAGCCAAACAAAAAAACATGCATGGGATTGCACTTTTTTTGTAATTTCACTGCACTTGGAATTTTATTCCCATTTTCTAGTACATGACATGGTAAAACCAATGAAGTCGTTCAAAAGTACAACTCGTCCCACAAAAAATAAGCCCTCACATGGCCATTTTGATGGAAAAATAAACAGTTATGACTCTGGGAAGGAGGGGAGCAAAAAACGAACACGGAAAAACAGAGAGAATCTGTCAGCAGGATTCCCCTCCAACTATTTATAACTGTATATGGCTCTTTGACAGACAAGTCCATCAATACCTTTACTTGTCCAATCCATCCTTTCCTCCGTTACTGAGAAAACAACATTTCAACTGATATGGATATGAGGCAGAAGAACCATTTGTAGATCTGAAGTCTCTGTCACTCCAGCTCTATTCCCTGTCCTGTGCCACCTGCTCCTTCTAAACTGATAGCCTCTATGCTATCAGTTAAGCAGGAGGAGACGGCATTAGATGCCTCCTACTGCTTAGAAAAGGAGTAATCAGACAAGCAGGAGATGAGGCATTGTGCAGGGAATAGAGCTAGAGTGACAGAGGCTTTATATCTACAAATATTTTGTCAGCCTGATTTATATATCACTTCAAACACTGATTTCTCAGTAATAGAGGAACGGACTGTCCATATTAAGGGATTTCTTGACTCTTTGATAGATCTACATATACATATAAATAGGTTAGGGTGTGAAATCCTCTTGACAGATTCCCTTTAAAGGGATATTCTTAGCTCAGATATTTATTTAATATTCACAAAATATTCGACAAATGTTTGATAGTTGTAGGACTCATCTTTGGTGCCTGTATCTATGTCAAAAACAGGATCCCGTCTAAATATGGAATAGATATATTTTAGATGAATATGTGGATACTGTATGTGGTGAGCCCTTTGGCTGGAAACCCATCAATCTGGTCCTGATTTCAATAGTGATCACTGTCACTTTCAATTACAATGAATGATTGGTAAAGACAATTATAGAGGTATTCCCATTTTGGACATTTATGGCAAATCCACAGGAGGTCGAGATAAAAGTTTTGTTTTGAGTTGCTGAGAAAGTACACACCATTTACATTTTCCTAAGTACCAGAATGAAGAAGTGACCACCATGTGCTGTTCCATTCACTGCCATTGGAGATCCTAAAATTTTGCATGGTGGTCCATTCTCTAAGTCAAATCGAGTCTCCTTTGTATGCTTTTCAGTTTTTGGAACTCAGGTAGACGTGAATGGAGACCAAGGTCACAAAGAAATTGAGAAAGGTCCTGATGGCTTAAGCTGAAATATTACCCATTTGTTGCATTCAATCATTGGAATCCTGCATTCTTTACTGGATACACCTTGAGGATCTGTGCTCCTTCAATCTCCATTTTTATTTATCTATCTATATATATACTAGATGGTAGCCCGATTCTGACGCATTGGGTATTCTAGAATATGCATGTCGTTTATTTATGAAGATTTTAGAATTATACATTGAATACACAGGATTCGGCCGGCCGCGACAAATTAGCGAAGCATCACTAGTAAAAAGTTGGTCACACAGGGTTAATAGCTGTGTTAACGGAGTGCGTTACACCGCGGCATAGCGCGGTCCGTTAACGCTGCCATTAACCCTGTGTGAGGGTTGACTGGAGGGGATTATGGAGCAGGCACTGACTGCGGGGAGGAAGGAGCGGCCATTTTGCCGCCGGACTGTGCCCGTCGCTGATTGGTCATGGCTGTTTTGCCGCGACCAATCAGCGACTTGGATTTCCATGACAGACAGAGGCCGCGACCAATGAATATCCATGACAGACAGACAGACAGAAGGACAGACGGAAGTGACCCTTAGACAATTATATACAGTAGTAGATACTTATATACAGTATATATAGATATATAGATATGTGCATATATCTATATACATGTATATACTGCACCTAGCCTCTGCTAAGTATGAACAAACCTCAAGCACAGTCTATTCTCTGGTTTTAGAGTAAATCACCTTCTATTTTCAAAGTAAATATTCATTCATGTGTATCTGGAACATCTAATCTTGCAATGCATGGACCAATTACCATAAATATACATGTACCAAAATTGCACTTTCCATAGCATATTTATACTGCACATTGACATGCATGAAACAGGCTGTGTCTATAGCAGACTGCTATTTTCTCATAAATTGCTGATCTAGGGGATTCACAATGTTGTTTTCCTTGTAAGTCAGCTGTGAGCTTTGTTTATTGCATGCCTAAAATATATTGTTATGCCTGCTGAGTGCAGTTTCTTCTTCAACATCCAGAATTGATCTTATTATGAAGGGTAGAGGAAGGTAAAATGCAGTTATTTGGTTTCCCTTAGGCCGATTATTGCCAAAACCCAGCACACTGATTTACAGCAGAAAACCTCTCACTTTAGTTTTTTTTTTCCTTTTCTTTTACCTTTTCTGTTCTTGAACACATTGTCATGATGAGAGCAAACACTTGTTGCCATCCATATATTAGTGCTTGTGCCACTCAACCCTATACAGTATGTCTTGAATTCATAATAAAACTTATTGTGTGATTGAATTAATGATTATATTTCCATTACACTGTTTCATGCAGGCTTATAGAAAATTGTGCCTTTATTATTTTATGATCATTATTGCATTGTTTGTAGCTCGTCTATTACATAATCTATTTAGCCTATTGAGCCTTTGGTGTTCTACCATCTTAGGATGACCAATCAAAAACGCCAACTGAGCTCTGAAAACTTAATCCTAAATACTCTCTGTGTAAGGTATCCAGTTGGATTTCTTAGCTTAGTTTCTCAGCATATTGACATGTTTCTAAATGTTTTTCTCAGATGTGCCTCGTTCTTGTGTAAGGAGGTGGCGGGGTGACCCTCAGTGCTCCCTCTCTCCTTTATGTGGCGCACGTGTCCCCCATGCAGTGCTTTGATAGTTTGGCTATGTACTAACGTATTACTGTCATGCACTGCTGTTTTATTGTTGTATATGTGCTGTGCGACTGTTCTCTTTTTTTCATATTCCTGTATTGTACTGCATTATATTGAACATGATTAGTTCAGTGACAGTAAGGGTTAACAAAAAGGGGCTGGGTAAGCAGCCTGGAAGAAGCAGCAATTTCCTGCTTCTGCAGCAGTGCAGGATGTGGCAGGATGTGCTCTTGTGCAGGGAGCAGAATACACCCCTGGAGGGGAGAAAGGACTGCCATCGGACTGCCAGGCAGTAGGAACGGGCACTAGGACTGAGGAGGTGCCCTCCAAAAGACTCTTAGCTCCCAGGAGCTGACTGGGAGCTGATGCTTCTGCTGCTGTTGCCGATGGAACAGCATCTTTGAATAGGGACAGCTCAGGAATTGTTATCTTCTTCTCTACTTGATCTTCATTAAACAAGTTGCCACTGTTGGGCTCTAAAAAGTGTGATGCGTGGTGCATCAAGAGGACACCATTCCAGCATGGAGAGCAGCCGTGTAACACGGGTAACCAACTGTGACCTGGGGCTGGGACTAGAACTGTCTTTTCATGTGCAATGGCCCGGGGTGCTCACTGGCTGTGGCCTAGTGGACTCGCCCATGACTACCACCCAGTGCCACCTTGTTACATTTGATTTAACAAAGCAGATAGTTTTCCTACATATGCAGAGAAGTCACTTTTGAGTCACAAAGGCAAAAATTGACTACCATGATAAAGAAGACCTACAACCTCTATTTTGGCTGCAGAATTGGAGATCACTACAAGAGTTGAGCTCCGTACGTACAGCTCTTGCAAAAATGTAGAGACCACCACATCAAAACCCTGTCATGGGCAGCCCAATCTCCAGACCTGAACCTCATTGAAAACCTGTGTAATGCAATCAAGAGGATGATGGATAGTCACAAGCCATCAAACAAAGAAGAACTGCTTAAAATTTTGCGCCAGAAGCCGTGTGAAAAACTGGTGGAGAGCATGCCAGGATGCATGAAAGCTGTGATTAAAAATCATGGTTATTCCACAAAATATTGATTTTTGAACTCTTCCTGAGGTAAAACATTAGTATTGCTGTTCTAAATGATTAGGAACTTGTTTTCTTTGCATTATTTGAGGTTGAAAAGCACTAGATTTTTTTTAATTTTAACCATTTTTCTTTGTCAGAAAAAAAATACAAAATGTATTGCTTGGAAACTCGGAGACATGTTGTCAGAAGTTTATAGAATAAAAGAACAATTTACATTTTACTCAAAAATATACCTATAAAGAGAAAAACTGAACATTTTGCAGTGGTCTCTTAATTTTCACCAGAGCTGTAGGCTGTGATTGACGTGCATCACATATTACCCAGTGGTTGCATGAGAAGAGGCAATAGATGCCTTTTGCAGTCCTAATGATCTGGAGAGAGCCAACCGATTACACTACCAATTGCTATTTCTGCAAGGTGCCCTCCATTAGGAAAGAAGTTTCAAGGAAGGACATGGACTTTACAGTATCCAAACATTCCATCTGCAAAACGCACAGTGCCACATAAAAAAGTAATGCTGGCTGTCAAGTGAGGAAGAAGAGGGCGCTTGATGTTATGAAACTTCCTCTCACGATCCAGATTTTCTGTCAGCAACTCCAAGTGAACCACACCTTATAACACAAAGTGAACTGAATGACCTTGTTAGAGATTTGGATCTGCCCAAGAGTGGCTGAGCTCTTAAGGTACTGTTACACTAAACGACTTACCAACGATCACGACCAGCGATACGACCTGGCCGTGATCGTTGGTAAGTCGTTGTGTGGTCGCTGGGGAGCTGTCACACAGACAGCTCTCTCCAGCGACCAACGATCAGGGGAACGACTTCGGCATCGTTGAAACTGTCTTCAACGATGCCGAAGTCCCCCTGCAGCACCCGGGTAACCAGGGTAATCATCGGGTTACTAAGTGCAGGGCCGCGCTTAGTAACCCGATATTTACCCTGGTTACCATTGTAAAAGTAAAAAAAAAAAACACTACATACTCACATTCTGATGTCTGTCACGTTCCCCGGCGTCCACAGGGTTACGCGCTGCTGCTCAGAGCTTTCCGCACTGACTGTCAGTGCCGGCCGTAAAGAAGAGCACAGCGGTGACGTCACCGCTGTGCTCTGCTTTACTGCCGCCTGACACAGTCAGTGCAGGAAGCTCTGAGCAGCAGCGTGTAACCCTGTGGACACCGGGGGACGTGACAGACATCAGAATGTGAGTATGTACTGTTTTTTTTTTTTAACTTTTACAATGGTAACCAGGGTAAATATCGGGTTACTAAGTGCGGCCCTGCGCTTAGTAACCCGATATTTACCCTGGTTACAAGTGAACACATCGCTGGGTCGGCGTCACACATGCCGATCCAGGGATGGACAGCGGGTGATCAGCGACGAAATAAAGTTCTGGACTTCTAGCTCCGACCAGCGATATCACAGCGGGATCCAGATCGCTGCTGCCTGTCAAACACAACGAGATCGCTATCCAGGACGCTGCAACATCATGGATCGTCGACTTTCTCGCTGCAAAGTCGCTTAGTGTGAAGGTACCTTTAGATTCCAGGCTACAGCAGTGGAATCTCCTAGCCGGTGATGTTCAGATTTCTTTCGATAAAGATCTTGTCCAATACTTCTTCATGGAGAACAATTTTGTGGCATGTAACAACATCAACAGTTTAAAAGAAGCTCTGAAGATGAGTCATAATCCAGAGAAATTAAAGGGAACCTGTCCCCGGAATTTGGCAGGACCGGTTTTCGATCATATGGGCGGGGTTTTCGTGTGTTTGATTTACCCTTTCCTTACCCGCTGGCTGCATGCTGGCCGCAATATTGGATTGAAGTTCCTTTGTCTGTCCTCCGTAGTACACGCCTGCACAAGGCAATCTTGCATTGCGCACGCACAGTATGCTTTGCCCAACTGCAGGCAAAGCCGAAAAGCATTAGTGCGCATGCGCCGGTGCACTATGTCCCGGAACACAGCGAAATACTGAAGAAGTATCCTTCAGACTGTTTAGGACATGTGGAAAAATGAGAAGAAAAGATGAGTGTTACCTTGAATCCCGTGTCATGCCAACAGTAAAGCATCCCAAGACCAGTCATGTGAGGAGGCTTTTCGTCCAAGGCAGAGGGCTCACTCACAATTTTGCCTAAGATCACTGGCATGAATAAAGAGTGGGATCTAATCATCCTCCAAGAGCAACTTCTCCCAATGATCCAGGAGTAGTTTTATGAACAATGCTTTTTCCAGAATGATAGAGACCATGTCACAAGGCGAATATGATATCTAAGTGGCTCGGTGATCAAAACATTGTAATTTTATGTCCAAGGAGAGGAACTCACCCCCCAATCTTAATCCCATTGAGAAATTGGTCACTCCAAGAATCGGGAAGACAAACAAAAACAAGGGAATTATCATAAACTCCAAGCACTGATTAGACAAGAATAGGCTGTCATCTGTCTGAATTTATACAAGTTTATTGGACATTTGTTTTTTTACCTTGAAAAAGGCGTCAGTCTAGTGTCAAAATGCGTTTGTTAATAAAGATATTTTATTCATATCATGGAGGATTCATAATTTCCACAAACACAGATTCCAAGTCTCTTAGGCTGGGTTCACATTACGTTTTAAAAGTCCGTTAGATGGACTGTGTTACACCGCAGCATAACGCGGTGTAACGCAGTCCATTAACGCTACCATTAATTTCGGGCGCTCTATTTCGGGCGCATCGCTAGCACATGCCCAAAATGAACGTGCGCTAGCAATGTGCCATCATTGAGTGATGGACCCTGGGACGCGGGCTGCAGAGTTTCTGGGTCCATCACTGCTAGCGCAGATAGAGCATCTGCAAACTGCATATGATAATGAGTGAAGGGATGAAGATTGCAAACTGTTACTTAGTTTAGTTTCATTAGCTAAATGCTAACATACGTAATGAAAAAAACATTTTTTTTCAAAGTTGTCGATAGTCTTTAACACCACGACATGCACCGCACATGTATTGTGGATGTCGTGTCTCTCGCTTTGATGTGGGCTCCGGCGCTGAGCCCACATCTTTCCTGGCACATGTCAGCTGTTTTGAACAGCTAACATGTGCCCCTAACAGCCGCACGTGGAATTGTGATCCACTGGCTGTTAACCAGTTAATTCAGCTGTCAATCTCTGACAGTGGCATTTAATGTGATCCCGCCGGAAGTGTGTCACTAATCCCGCCCATCGGTGCCCATGTCACATGACCGCGGGTCGCCGATTGGTTGGTATGTCTGCAAGAGACCCCTGTGGTGGTCACTGCCACATTGCTATGAATGCCGCCCATCGGTCAGTGCTCATAGCAAGTGAGCATTGCTGCTACACCCAGGCGATCTGATCATCGCCTGTGTGTAGCAGAGGCAATCGGATTATTTCAGCTTCTAGTCTCCCATGGAAACTATTGAAGCAAGTGGAAAGTACAAAAAAAGTTTTTAAAGATCTGAATATATATATATATATATAAAAGTTTAAATCACCCCCATTCGCCCCATTCAAAATAAACATTTAAAAAAGAATTAAAAATGCACATATTTGGTATCGCCGCATTCAGAATCAGCCGATCTATCGAGATATAAAAAATAATAATCTTGGATGTTAAACGGCATAGCAAAAACAAAAGTCAAAACACTAGAATTATGTTTTTTGGTTGCCGCAACATTACATTAAAATGCAATATCAGGCAATCAAAAGATCATATCCACACCATAATGGTATAATTTAAAACGTCATCTCAGCACATTAAAAATAAGCCCTCACCCAGCTCCAGATCACGTAAAATGGAAACACTACGAGTCTCGGAAAATCACGCCATTTTTTATTTATTAATTTTTTTTTTATCAAACTTTGGATTTTTTTTTTTCACCACTTAAGTAAAAAAGAACCTATACATGTTTGGCATGTACGAACTCATAATGAACTGGAGAAATATAAAGGCCGGTCAGTTTTAGCATTTGGTGAACATGGTAAAAAAAAATTAAAAAGACATTTATGGAAATGCACTTTTTTTGCAATTTCATCGCACTTGGAATTTTTTCCTGTTTTCCAGTACACAATATAGTGTTGTTCAAAAGCACAACTCATCCCACAAAAAACAAGCCCTCACAAATTGACGGAAAAATAAAAAAGTTATGGCTCTGGGAAGAAGGGGAGCAAAAAAAACAGAAATGCAAAAGTAAAAAAGTGCTGCGGCGTGAAGAGGCTAAACTTTTGCCTTTCCTATTGCACAACTGACCATTGGCACAATGTTATAAAAAAACTGTATAACTTTTTCATATAGTTCATTGCACAGAAAAGATATTCTATTATATTGGGTAAGACAAATGTTATCACATATATACTTGTGAAAGTATTCGGCCGCCTAGAACTTTTTAACCTTTTCCCACATATCATGCTTGAAACATAAAGATACCAAATGTAAATTTTTGGTGAAGAATCAACAACAAATGGAACACAATTAAGAAGTTGAACGAAATTTATTGGTTATTTTAAATTTTTGTGGAAATTCAAAAACTGAAAAGTGGGGCGTGCAATATTATGCGGCCCCTTTAACTTAATACTTTGTTGCCCCACCTTTTGCTGCAATTACAGCTGCATGTCACTTGGGGTATGTCTCTATCAGTTTTGTACATTGAGAGACTGAAATTCTTGCCCATTCTTCCTTGGCAAACAGCTCGAGCTCAGTGAGGTTTGATGGAGATCGTTTGTGAACAGCAGTTTTCAGCTCTTTCCACAGATTCTCGATGGGATTGAGGTCTGGACTTTGACTTGGCCATTCTAACATCTGGATACGTTTATTTGTGAACCATTCCATTGTAGATTTTGCTTTATGTTTGGGATCATTGTCTTGTTGGAAGACAAATCTCCGTCCCAGTCTCAGGTCTTTTGCAGACTCCAACAGGTTTTCTTTAAGAATTGTCCTGTATTTGGCTCCATCCATCTTCCCATCAATTTTAATCATCTTCCCTGTCCTTGCTGAAGAAAAGCAGGCCCAAACCATGATGCTGCCACCACCATGTTTGACAGTGGGGATGGTGTGTACAGGGTGATGAGCTGTGTTGCCTTTATGCTAGACTTATCGTTTAGCATTGTTGCCAAAAAGTTCGATTATGGTTTCATCTGACCAGAGCACCTTCTTCCACATGTTTGGTGCCTCCCAGGTGGCTTGTTGCAAACTTTAAACAACACTTTTTATGGATATCTTTGAGAAATGGCTTTCTTCCTGCCACTCTTCCATAAATGCCAGATTTGTGCAGTGTATGACTGATTGTTGTCCTATGGACAGACTGTCCCACCTCAGCTGTAGATCTCTGCAGTTCCTCCAGAGTGATCATGGGCCTCTTGGCTGCATCTCTGATCAGTCTTCTCCTTGTTTGAGATGAAAGTTTAGAGGGACGGCCGGGTCTTGGTAGATTTGCAGTGGTATGATACGTCTTCCATTTCAATATGATCGCTTGCACAGTGCTCCTTGGGATGTATAAAGTTGTGGAAATCATTTTGTATCCAAATCTGGCTTTAAACTTCTCCACAACAGTATCATGGACCTGCCTGTTGTGTTCCTTGGTCTTCATGATGCTCTCTGTGCTTCAAACAGAACGCTGAGACTATCACAGAGCAGGTGCATTTATACGGAGACTTGATTACACACAGGTGGATTATATTTATCATCACTAGGCATTTAGGACAACATTGGATCATTCAGAGATCCACAATGAACTTCTAGAGTGAGTTTGCTACACTGAAAGTAAAGAGGCCGAATAATATTGGACGCTCTATTTTTCAGTTTTTGAATTTCCACAAAAATTTAAAATAAGCAATACATTTTGCTCAACTTCACAATTGTGTTCCACTTGTTGTTGATTCTTCACCATAAATTTATATTTGGTATCTTTATGTTTGAAGCATGATATGTGGGAAAAGGTTGAAAAGTTCCAGGGGCCGAATACTTTCGCAAGGCACTGTACATTAGTTAAAGCCTTACATAATTCTGTGTTTGACAATTTTGCAATGTCTACATACAGTTGTAACAATCATTTACATTCTCTCACACATTCTAATTAGGGGATTATTTTTTATGTAGTGTGACAAAGTCACTGATGAAGTGATGGAGGGGAGATATGTGTCACTGCGCATAATGGTGTCAGTTATGTGAAACCAGAGTAGTTTCCTCCAGCACACTACTTGTTGTGAGGGTTAAATTAAAAATATATTATGGGCTGGTTTTTATGTGGACATTCATAGTGCGGGTGGGAAAATGTCCACCTTATATCCACCTGCTGTGTGCAGACAGGACCTTGGTGATGTCACAGTCAGGTGATCAGTCACATTGTCAGGGGCTTAAATGACTGGTTGCTAAAGCTTTTAGTGTTCAGTGTGTGTGCCTGCAGAGGAACCACTTCAGAAAGTGTGTGCTAAAAACGTGAACCGTGTGTGTTCTGCTATCTGTGAGCAGGAGGAACCCGGCTCTCAGAAGGACTGTGTTTTCTGCCACCATTTAGTTTTGTTTTCCTGTTTTTACCCAGAGGGCTGTATTTGCTTTACTACACCTTGGTTTATGCTGCCTATAATAGACCAAAGGAAGTTCTTAAAGCCACAGTGTCTACCTCTGTGTGCAGCCAAGTGAACAGATCTACCACAGTAGATATACAGGTAATTTGTCCAATTTACAGTAATTAGAAGATTTACATGTAAAATAATTACAATTAAACCCCAACCATGCCCCAGTCATAAACCCGTTGGGTTCCCGCCAAAGAAATAAATTGATGCTTTGCCTAGCATAGAGAAAACCTGTTGCTTCAGAGGTTTGCACTGAAAATGTTAAATTAAAATTCAAGCTGTTTATAAACTGTTTCCTCTGTTCTCTCTTTGTAGATAGAAGGTCTCATCTTAAGCGAGAAGAATACTGCCTTGAATCCTATTGATTTTGTGATTTGTGAGCAGCTGAACATCTCCAGTGCTGTGTAATCTTCTAATTAGGACTGGAGTTAACTCTAAACAGGTGATTTGCAGCTAGTCCAACAATAGTTGAATCATGAATTATCAATTTTAGTCAATATGTGTTTTTCTTTTTATGCTGTCTTCCGTCTTGTGTCTGTATCTGCAGTCATATTCGATGATTTGGCTCCTTTGTCACAATAATTATTCTTGTAAGCACAGGCAGAGTGCCAGCCTTGTCCCCAGTTGTCCTTGCCTTATCAAAATTCTGCACGTACCGCCTGACCATTGGTGTAGCTACTAGAATGAGAAACTTCAGCAGTACCATGGTTGTCGAGCCTTAAAAGGGAACATAACAGTGAATTCATGCTGCCCAAACCACAGGCATCAAATGCCAGCTCTATTAATCCAGCCTAGTATGTTTTAGTCTGAAACGTTGCAGTGTTTCAGAGAAGACATACTTTGAAAGGCCAACCAGAGAAGGTGAGTTTGAAAAGACCAGTCCGAGGCCGGTTCCTGGGAGCTTGTACCCACCCCATTCTCCTTGACTGATTGATCACTCCATATATGTGTGTATATGCCACACCCTCCATATAATCATTCCCACTGCCTGTGACCTCTACCACGAACCCCAACACATGTTTCGGCCAAAAATCTCCTGACCAAGTTTCAGGGAGAAATTAATGTTGGGTTCTGGAGCGAAGGCTGCTGCATGGGTGAATAATAACCAACATGGGCTAGTTTTTGACATACCCAATTGTTGTGTTGGTGTATCATATAAAATCCTAATAAAATACATTTACATTTGTGAGTGTAACATAAAAAAAATGTAGAAAAGGTCAAAGAACTGTAAGAGGTGATCAAATTGATTTGAGGCCAACTGAATTTGATTTGAATTTCACCAGAATTTTTTCCAAATGTTTCTGAATTTTACTGCCTATTCTTGTCCCACCATCACCAGTTCTCCAATGAGCTTGCATATCTTCTATCTTCTCTCTTCTTTCCAGCCTGGTCTTCCATTAACCAGGCCTCATGCATGTCAAGGATGTATGTTATACATCATGTGACTACATGCATTAGGGGAGAGATGACCCATATGGAAAGAGAAAAGAAGATAAGAAAAAAAGATTGAAGAGTCCACCGGATAACTTTTTTTAAACCAATTTAATTTGCATCTTATTCAAATAGAACTTCCCCCTGAATTTATCAAATTTCAGGAGAGTATCTCAACTTTAATTATATAATATTTTGTATCAACAAGATGTAGTCTGTAAATTCCATTTTTTTTTTACATTTTTTATTGTTATATTTTGGACTATTCACTATCCAATGAACAGATTTATTTGCTTACTTTTAAATTGATTCTAAAGTGTTTTCTGATATAGGAATATTAACTCCTTCTCCTCAAAGCCTGTTTTCACCTTCCTGACCAGGCCAATTTTTACAATTCTGACCACTGTCAATTTATGAGGTCCAAACTCTAGAATGCTTCAATGGATCTCACTGATTCTGAGACTGTTTTCTCGTGACATATTGTTTTTCATGATAGTGGTAAAATTTCTTTGATATGACTTGATTTCACTCTATGTGACTGCAGACTTGTGAATTCGCACATCACTCATATTCGAATATGTGAGGATTCTCCGGTGCCAATGCCATGAGTGGCGGTCATGCGATTGCAAGCATGTGATTTGCATACATGTGGCAACATGACGACTAGGAGGGCGAAAGCTCACTCAATGCAAATGTATTGAGTGAGGCTGGACATGTCTAGTTGGAATCACATATAAATAAAGTGACTTCATACTTGTAACCTAAGACCGGACAATCTCTTTAATCCTAAGTACAACACTATGGAATATTTTAGCAATAAATAAATGATCGGAGCTCTATAAATAAATAATAATTTGATTGCTATGCATTCATACCTAATTTCTTGATAATGTTAAAGAGGCTTTCTAGTTTAAAAAAAAAATTTGAAAACATTATTTGGGCATTGTGAATTAATGAGAATAATCCCTTGATCTGTACCAATTAGCTAGATCTGAGAAAAATGCAAAGATGGTATCGGTCTCCTTAGAGGACCAGTCACATTTCACATCCCATTGATTTCAAGGCTCACTATGTAATACTTCATCTGTCCAGTGGTGGCACTGCAGAGAATCTGAACTCATGCTGTTCATTTGCTTTGCACACTCGATCACCGATCACTTGTGTTCAGATTAATAAACAATTGTAAGAAAAAAAAAAAGTACATCATAGGCAAAATCTTTGGTGGAAAGAATTATCTAGCAACAGCATTGGAAAAAGAGACTCAACTAGACACCAGGCAACATGAAGCTGTTAATTTTATAGGGTCTCCTAGAAGTCCACAGTCCTCATAGAGCAAAAATAAATCAGTAGCACGCATTTCACCATAAAGAGGTTATTGTGGAAACAAGGAATTTAGGAACGCCGGTAAGACAAACGGCATTATCGCATGGAGTCTCAAATTGGCTATTTTGGAATAACACCTTAAGCTTGCAAATCATCATCTAAAAAGTCTGACAATCCAAGCACAATCACCTTGTGCACAAGGACGGATGTTATTTGCTGCTAAAGAGACAAAAAGTCAGCATTTAAAAAATGTCCGAAAAGCTGAAAAGAAACTTTCCGTGGCACGAATGTTGCTATGCATCATTTATTAAGAAACTGAATATCTTATAAGGTAATACAAGTGGATGAGATGAGTTTTTTGCAGTCAGCACTACGCAACGTTGTTGGATGTGTGCAGATGGATTTATCACTATATAACGGTATGCCTTTACATTCTTATACTCGAGATGGGATTAGTACGGCTACAAACAGATAAAAACGGTGTCGAATCAACCGTGCTGAAGCCGTAATGATAGCAAGATCTTCTTTTTTAAGTTCTGAACACCGGGAGTCGAATGTCAGCCTTGGGACTCGTAACAGAGGTTCATCCATGTTCTCCTACTTATTTTCACTTATCAAGCAAATGAAGATATTATTCTTCTGACATTCAATGTCATGGCGCCATTACTCCCGAGTCTTGTATCTAGAAATATATATAAATATCTAACACATTAAGTCCTCGTGGAAATAACAATGAAAAATGGAGATGGTGCGTTCAATATGCGATGCGTTTTTTATCGTAGATAAACCTTGAAGATTATATTTAATAGATCTGTTCTCATCAGTAAAGTACTGATCAGCAGACAAGAATTATAAATCTACCTTGGCCTTTCCCATTCTGGGTATACAGCTCCGACAATCCTTCTGTTGAGTTTTCCTATTAAAGACTGAGAAGATGAATGTGATATATTTATCTTTTGCAAAAGCATCTGATACAGAACCACAGGCTTGTACTGAAGCTACAGATACCAGAACTGGCGGACAATATTTGTACATGAGTAAAGAATTGGATAAAGGACAGAAAAGAAAGAATTGTAAGAAGAACACACTGTAAATGTGCTAAAATCAGCAATGTCGGCTGTAATTAGGGCAGCACAGTGGCTCAGTGGTTAGTACTGTTACTTTGCAGGGCTGGGGTCCTGGGTTCAAATCCCACCAAGGACAACATCTGAAAGGAGTTTGTATGTTGTCCCCGTGTTTGCGTGCAGCTCCCACGTTCCAAATCCATACTGATAGGGAATGTAGAATGTGAGCCCCAATGGGGACAGTGACGATGGCGTCGGTAAAGCGCTGTGGAATATGATGGCAATATATATAAGCAAAGAATAATAAATAAAACTGCATTTGACATAAAATTTATAAACTGTCTATTAATGATTGGGATTGAATGTAAAGCTTAAATGGTAGATCTTCCAATTGCCAAGAGTTGGCAATTCTTTCATGCACCACCAAAACATAAAGCAGTTTTCAGGAGTCTTCAGTTAAACCTAGATACTCATTTAGAGTGTAAAAGACTAAGTCTTTGCCTGATGAAGAGACCTGTGTAGTCTCGAAAGCTTGCAATTTGTTACCATCTTTTCAGTTAGCCATTGAAAGGTATCAACCACTGAGGACTCTCAATTCTAAATATTTTTCTATCCACTGGCTAACACAGTACCAAGATATATATCTTTCCTGTATCATTTAGAGTGTGTAAGAGGTGTCTTAGACCACTGAGAGTCTCCCTGCTACTTATATTGCTGTTCACTGCCTGTTGTCAAGTGCAATCTGTAGTCAGCTGAGATTGTTTACAGGAAGCGTATGCTTGCAGTCTTCAGCTTTCTGCTCCCATCTCAGTCAAACTGCATTAGATCAGGGCAGGCAAGCTATTGGGCAATGTCAACAGCAATGCATGCTGAGAAGTAAGGAAAAAGAAAGTTCCAGCACTTATAATGCTTGCAGAATAATTATAAAGATAAAGAGGAACTACTCACAGAAAATAAAGTAGATGGCCAGTTCCGGAATATGATACTGCTCCTGGACATATTAGACTGGTATGTGTTCGAAAACAGTTTTTTCCTTGTTATGAAGATTGAGAAAAGCAAAGTCAAAATCTCCTTCAGGTTTTGTTTTACCTGTTTGCAGACGGCTCAATGACTTAAAGCATCAGGCATGTCTGCATAAAACTCTGCAATCATGTTTTAGAGTTATCACCTGCAAAGAGATTGTGCATCTGAAGGAACCAGGATTTATCTGTCAGACACAGCTACACTCCCCATACAGCAGGCAGAGATAGTTTATTAACATCTCTGCCTTCCTCATTGCTGTAAACACATACCTCAATGAGCGCTATGTATGCAGTTCAGGAAGCAGAAACAGTGCTTCCTCCTTCTCCTCCAAGCGATCATGTGCAGACGGCAGCAGACTCTCTCATCTAAGAGAATAGTGACGATTAGGCAAATCTCACTCTGATCAGAGCTTAATCACAGTGTGATCATAGAGTGATCTGATTCTTTCGGATGAGGAGAAGATGGAGAAAACAATGTTTACAACTTCTGCATCCTGTGAGGCCACAGAAATAGGACTGCACTCAGATGTCATCCAAGTGCAGTCTGCTGGTTTCCAAAAACTCATTGACTTGTATGGCCAAGTGCGATCCAAATATTGAATCCAACTCGGGCATGCAGTGATTTTTTTTCTCGGACAGACACTGGCAAACATGTGCACATCACCATAGAATAACATCGGTCCGAAGGTGATCTGACGTTTTGTCGGATCGTACTTTGACCGAAAATACATTTTTTTGCACCTACCCTAACTGGAACTAATAAGCCTTCAACAGATACAGGGGAAATCAATAAAAAATATATATTTAAATGTGAAAATGGCCCTTAAAGGTTTTTTCTACAACCTAAGGCCGGCGTCACACTAGGCGTAAGACAATACGGTCCGTTTTTTACCGCCGTAATACGCAGGAATGTTCCCAAAATAGTGATCCGTATGTCATCCGTAGGCAGGTGTGGCAGCGTATTTTGTGCATGGCCTCCTCCGTATGTAATCCGTATGGCATCCGTACTATGATATTTTCTCGCAGGCTTGCAAAACCGACATCTAATGGATTTATGGGCTCAAATGTTCTGTAAAACATATATACAGTATATATATATATATATATATATATATATATATATATATATATATATATCATTGAGACACATATATATATATCTATATTTAATTCAGTGCGATATAGCAGAAAAGCCGGTAATTCAATTGCCGGCTTTTCATTTCTCCTTCACAAACCCGACAGGATATGAGACATGGTTTACATACAGTAAACCTTCTCATATCCCTTTTTTTTTGCAAATTCCACACTACTAATGTTAGTAGTGTGTATGTGCAAAATTTGGGCGCTGTAGCTTGTAAAATAAAGGGTTAAATCGTGGAAAAAATTGGCTTGGGCTCCCGCGCAATTTTCTCCGCCAGAGTGGTAAAGCCAGTGACTGAGGGCAGATATTAATAGCCTAGAGAGGGTCCATGGTTATTGGCCCCCCCTGGCTACAAACATACACCCCAGAAAAGGCACATCTGGAAGTGCCTATTCTGGCACTTGGCCACTCTCTTCCCACTCCTGTGTAGTGGTGGGATATGGGGTAATGAAGGGTTAATGTCACCTTGCTATTGTAAGGTGACATTAAGCCAGATTAATAATGGAGAGGCGTCAATTATGTCACCTATCCATTATTAATCCAATAGTACGAAATGGTTAATAAAACACACACACATTATTTAAAAGTATTTTAATGAAATAAAGACACAGGGTGTTGTAATATTTTATTATACTTGTAATCCACCTGAAGACCCTTGTCACCTGAAACAAAGTTAAAAAAAAAAAAACAACAATATTCCATACCTTCCGTCATTCTGTCCCACATTGTAAATTCATCTGAAAGGGTTAACTAATTTTACAAGCAGAAGCCTGTTAATGCAGCTGCCCCTGCCTGTAAAAACCTGGGGAATGAATGGAAAGCAGGGTGACCTGTAGTTACCTTGAGTCGCGGTGATGCGCCCTCTGCTGGATGTCCTCATGAACTGGAGCCTGAGAAAAGTTCCCGAGAAGAGTTCATATGAGGACATCCAGCAGAGGGCGCCTCACCGCAACTCAAGGTAACTACAGGACATTCCCCTGCATTGCATTCATTCCCCGGGGTTTTGCACACAGGAGCACAATTGCATTAGCAAAGCTCCTGGGTGTAAAATGATTTAACCCCTTCAGATGGATTTACTTTGTGGGACTTGACCTGAACGACGGAAGGTATGAGATATTGTTGATTTTTTATTTTTCCTTTTTTACAGAACGAGGTTCTTCAGGTGGATTAAGAGTCTAATAAAATATTACAACACCCTGTGTCTTTATTTCATTAAAGGACTTTGTAATAATGTGTGTGTGTTTTCTTAACCATTTCATACTATTGGATTAATAATGGATAGGTGTCATAATTGATGCCTCTCGATTATTAACCTGGCTTAATGTTACCTTACAATAGCAAGGTGACATTAACCCTTCATTACCCCATATCCCACCGCTACAGGGAGTGGGAAGAGAGTGGCCAAGTGCCAGAATAGGCACATCTTCCAGATGTGCCTTTTCTGGGGTGGCTGGGGGCAGATGTTTGTAGCCAGGGGGGCCAATAACCATGGACCCTCTCTAGGCTATAAAGATCTGCCCTCAGTCACTGGCTTTACCTCTCTGGCGGAGAAAATTGCGCGGGAGCCCACGCCAATTTTTTCCGCGATTTAACCCTTTATTTTACAAGCAACAGCGCCCAAATTTTGCACATACACACTACTAACATTAGTAGTGTGGAATATGCAAAAAAAAAGGGATATGAGATGGTTTACTGTATGTAAACCATGTCTCATATCCTGTCGGGTTTGTGAAGGAGAAAGAAAAAGCCGGCAATTGAATTACCGGCTTTTCTATAGAACACCGGTGCGTATTTCTCGCAGGTCACACTGCTGCTCCGTGTGTAATCCGTATTTTTCTCGCCCCCAGAGACTTTCGTTGGTGTATTTTTTGCGCAATACGCTGACAAACGCAGCATGCTGCGATTTTCTACGGCCGTACAAGACCGTATATTACGGATGCGTAATATACGGCTGATAGGAGCAGCCCCATAGAGATTCATTGGGCCGTGTGTAATGCGTATTTTACGGACGTATTTTCTGCGCTCATACGTCCGTAAAACTCGCTAGTGTGACGCCGGCCTAATGGTGAGCACAGTGTAAAAAGAAATGTCAAATAAAAAAAAAAATGAAATAAAAACAATGCCACCTCCAGTCAGAATTGCTGTTTGCGGTCTCCTTCCTTGTAAAAAAAATTATAATTGCTACCGAAAAGGGAGTACATGTTAAAATATATTTTCACAGTCATTTGTGGTCTTAAAAAATAATAATAATAATTTAGACACATATCTTTTTTTTTACATTTTCTTGATACCTTCAACAGAATAATCCTAAAAATGACATAAAAATTTGTCAACATGTAGCATGAAAAAAGTGGCAACGATTTGATTATCCAAACAAGAAATCATTTTAGAGATTTTAAAATCGCATCTGTGAAAATAGGCATGGTCATGAATGGGTTAAACATATTTGTTCAATGGCAAATGAGGGATTTTCTATGAGGGGACTTCATTATACTCTATGGAGGTGCTGCATTATACTCTATGAGGGGGCTGCATTATACTCTGTATGTATGTGTGGGGTGGCTGCATTATACTCTGTGTGTGTATGTGTGTGTGGGGGGTTGCATTATATTGTGTGAGAGGCCCTGCATTATATTCTATGAGGGGGCTGTATTATACTCTATGAGGGGGACTGCATTATACTCTGTATGTGTATGGGGGTGGCTGCATTATACTACGTGAAAGACTATGTGGTGCATTATACTATGAGGAGTGCATTGTACTATATGGAGTACTATGGGAGGTGCATTATACAATATGGAGGACTATGGGGCAAATTATACTATATAGAAGACTATAGGGTGTGCATTATAGAATATGGAGGACTATGGTGGCATTATACTATGTGGAGGACTATGGGGTGTCTTATAGTAAACAAGCAAAATGCTGCCTATGTTTGGATTGTTAATGCTGGAACAAAAATCATTGTTCTCAGCATCACATCGCTCACACATGTGTTTAAGGCTCTGTAGTGTGCGATATCACCATGGTAAGTATATGTTGTTGGTGTCATATGCAACGTCAGTCTCGCCAGTTATTAGCCAGCTGTATGTTAGAGCTTGTTGCTTATTCACACTGATGTTCATTTGACTGTCTTTTTAACAGAAGGGACATGCCCTGAACAGAGGCGGAACAATCATTTTAACTCAGTCCCTGGCAATCTCCATAGAGATCTTGATGCCACAGATGTCATATTTAAGGGCAGAGTCAGGCTTCCACTTTATGGGCAAATGACTGCTGGACCACCTCTCCAGTAACAGGAACTTCAGAGCATCTGTATTGGAGGGTGGGACTATAGATTGCCACACGTTGAACATGCAGGTCTTTTATCTCATGCTTCCACTCAAGCGGACGCCAGTAAACATTCCCAAATGGGATAGCATATAGTGGCAACACCCTAGGTGGCCAAGTGGCCCAAATTTCGTTCTTACTCCAGAGAGGGGGCACAGTAAATTTTAATCCAGAGGGAAGCTCCCATTGTGGACAGAGAAAGTGTGCTATACTGTCTTCAGGGATAAGGCGTTATCTAGGGTTGAATGAACGAGCTCAGTAATACTCGGATATCATTCAAGTATATGGGTGCTTGGATGTGATCGGCACTTGGCGAGCATTAGTCGGTGCTCGAATTTAAAACATGAATCCCTGCCCCGCATGTTTAGTGCCTGTTACATAGCCAATAAGCATGCAGGAATTGCCTGGGAGTCACTGTAATGCCGTAGCCATCTTGGTAGTGGCATTACAGTTATAGTCCATAAAACTCGCTAGTGTGACGCCGGCCTAATGGTGAGCACAGTGTAAAAAGAAATGTCAAATTAAAAAAAAAAAAAAATGAAATAAAAACAATGCCACCTCCAGTCAGAATTGCTGTTTGGGGTCTCCTTGCTTGTAAAAAAAATTATAATTGCTACCGAAAAGGGAGTACATGTTAAAATATATTTTCACAGTCATTTGTGGTCTTAAAAAATAATAATAATAATTTAGACACATATCTTTTTTTTTACATTTTCTTGATACCTTCAACAGAATAATCCTAAAAATGACATAAAAATTAGTCAACATGTAGCATGAAAAAAGTGGCAACGATTTGATTATCCAAACAAGAAATCGTTTTAGAGATTTTAAAATCGCATCTGTGAAAATAGGCATGGTCATGAATGGGTTAAACATATTTGTTCAATGGCAAATGAGGGATTTTTTTTTTCATGCCCTGAATTTAACTAAATATTAAATTACACAATTTTTGGGGGGATTGAATGTTAATTCTTCTAAATTGGGAAACGAAATCCAGTTAGAACATTTTTAACGGAAGAGTATAATCTGCAGCAAAGACCGATCCAGTACAATCCTGGCATCACCCTGTAGTCTTATGGGGATATAGCTTAATGCATTGGCAGGAGCAGCTTATCAAATTTTGCATTGATCAGACAGCAAAAGTCAATTCAGTGTGCTCCATCTAGGCTGTGTTAGCTAACAATTTCCTCTGTTTGCTGATGGTTATCTGCTTCATTGCACACACACTCCACTTCAACAGTCTCTCTCCCTAAGTAAGTCAATATACTACCTTGCATGCAAAGAAAAGGGCTTGTGCTCACCGAGCGGCCAGAGATCTGTAGTTTTCATTTCATCTACTCTTTCCGATGTCCCAGGGGTCATTTTAAAGACGTAGTTGTTGCAACCAGATCTTGTAAATGTGAAATGAAACCAATACATATATATTAGTTAATAATATTTATTGCAGAGGATTACCAGGAGCAAAGCTGATAAAATAAAGCTTGTTACACATGCGGCTATAATTCTGCAGATGCTAACTTTATTGGACAAGCTACCACTGCATTTCATGGGAATCCAATTATTGGTAAGTTTTTGGAGCGTAGAGAGAAAATTTAAGTAGCATAGAAAGTCTCTCCTAAATATAACTTTTAATAATTATCACTAAATACTGATCATACCAGGAAAAACAAACTTACAAACAGTCCCTATACCAATACATTAGTAGATAATAAACCTGTGTTGGTAGACATCATGTATTTTTAGGAGAAACTAGATGGAATGTACCATAGTGCATAAAAAAGTTTAGATCTCACACATTTAACGAATAGTGATGTCAGGTTCCACGGGCAGCAGGAGTCAAATGTTGCCTCTATTTAGGCTGTCGTGCCCCATGTATATGCTCCCGCCCGAGCAAGGGTAGTAACCAAGTATAGCTCTAATAATAGTATCCCCGGAAGAAACAATTCCCTCCCAATGCTTTTCTCTCTCTATAATGAGATTTAATCAGGGGAGTGTACTTGCAAAGGGGAAGAGAAAAGGTAATTGAGGCCTGTATTGCTCCAAAATTATACACTCTATGATGTGGCTGCAGTATACTCTATGGAAGGGCTGCATTATACTCTATGGAAGGGCTGCATTAAACTCTATGAGGGGACTTCATTATACTCTATGGAGGTGCTGCATTATACTCTATGAGGGGGCTGCATTATACTCTGTATGTGTGTGTGGGGTGGCTGCATTATACTCTGTTTGTGTATATGTGTGTGGGGGGCTGCATTATATTGTGTGAGAGGCCCTGCATTATATTCTATGAGGGGGCTGTATTATACTCCATGAGGGGGACTGCATTATACTCTGTATGTGTATGGGGGTGGCTGCATTATACTACGTGAAGGACTATGTGGTGCATTATACTATGAGGAGTGCATTGTACTATATGGAGTACTATGGGAGGTGCATTATACAATGTGGAGGACTATGGGATGCATTATACTATATTGAGGACTATGGGGAGTACATTATACTATAGGGAGGATATGGGGAGTGTATTGGACTATGAGGAATGTGTTATACTATATGGAGAACTATGGGGCAAATTATACTATATAGAAGACTATAGGGTGTGCATTATAGAATATGGAGGACTATGGTGTGCATTATACTATGTGGAGGACTATGGGGTGTCTTATAGTAAACAAGCAAAATGCTGCCTATGTTTGGATTGTTAATGCTGGAACAAAAATCATTGTTCTCAGCATCACATCGCCCACACATGTGTTTAAGGCACTGTAGTGTGCGATATCACCATGGTAAGTAATATGTTGTTGGTGTCATATGCAACGTCAGTCTCGCCGGTTATTAGCCAGCTGTATGTTAGAGCTTGTTGCTTATTCACACTGATGTTCATTTGACTGTCCTTTTAACAGAAGGGACATGCCCTGAACAGAGGCGGAACAATCATTTTAACTCAGTCCCTGGCAATCTCTATAGAGATCTTGATGCCACAGATGTCATATTTAAGGGCAGAGTCAGGCTTCCACTTTATGGGCAAATGAATGCTGGACCATCTCTCCAGTAACAGGAACTTCAGAGCATCTGTATTGGAGGGTGGGACTATAGATTGCCACACGTTGAACATGCAGGTCTTTTATCTCATGCTTCCACTCAAGCGGACTCCAGTAAACATTCTCAAATGGGATAGCATATAGTGGCAACACCCTAGGTGGCCAAGTGGCCCAAATTTCGTTCTTACTCCAGAGAGGGGGCACAGTAAATTTTAATCCAGAGGGAAGCTCCCATTGTGGACAGAGAAAGTGTGCTATACTGTCTTCAGGGATAAGGCGTTATCTAGGGTTGAATGAACGAGCTCAGTAATACTCGGATATCATTCAAGTATATGGGTGCTTGGATGTGATCGGCACTTGGCGAGCATTAGTCGGTGCTCGAATTTAAAACATGAATCCCTGCCCCGCATGTTTAGTGCCTGTTACATAGCCAATAAGCATGCAGGAATTGCCTGGGAGTCACTGTAATGCTGTAGCCATCTTGGTAGTGGCATTAGAGTTATAGGCTGGCAGTATGACATCATCAGAGGTTATAAAAGGACAGGCACCACCACGCTCGGTACACTGATACCATTGCATAGCTCAGGGACAGTTCTTATTTGAGGAAAAAAGTGCTTGTCCAGGACTGTGTGTGCACAGTTGAATAAATCAGAGTCCTCCAGCATTGATACTGGTGCTGATTCTGTACCATCATACTATCAGCCCTTGTAAGGGCTAAATCTGTGTTTTGCTGTTTGTATCAAATGTATTCTGCATTTAGCATAGGAAGGGACAGTTGCAGGATCAGGGAGAGTGGCAGAAACAGTCTCTAGGCAGGGCTTAGTGTTTGCAGTCTGTTGCTAAATGTATAAGAGGGGGATGAAAAAAAATAACTATATTTTCATTCATAGAGTATTACATGCTTTGTTGTACATTTCTGTATAAGACTCCAAAAAAGCATGTAAAAAAATGTCTGGGTTCAAATTACTCACCCATAGGGTATTGCATACTCTGCGGTACATTTTGGTGGTATATAATACTCCAAAAAAGCGTTGACAATTTTTTCTGGATTCAACTACTCACCCATAGAGTATTTGTGCTTTGTGTTACATTTCTGTCGTTCATAACACTCAAAAAAGTGTTTTGTTTTTTTTTCTGGATTCAATTACGCATCCATCCAGCATTACTTGTTTTTGGTACATTTCTGTGTTATATAATTCTTCAAAAAAGTGTTAAAAATTTTTTATGGATTCAATTACTCATCCTTACAGTATTACATTCCTTGTGGTACATTTTGGTGGTATGTAACACTACAAAGAAGAGTTGTAACATTTTTCTGGATTCAATTACTCATCCACAGAGTATTATGTGCTTTGTGGTACAGTTTGGAGCTATATAATGCTCTAAAATAGCGCTGAAACATTTTTCTGGAGTCAATTACTTATCCACAGAGTATTACGTGCGTTCTGTTAAATTTCGGTAGTATGCAGCACTTAAAAAAGTGTTGAAAAATTTGTCTGGATTCAATTACTCATCCATAGGGTATTGGGTGCTTTCTGCGACATTTGGGTGGTATATAACACTAAATCACTCATAAAGTAGATTCAATAGGAAAGGGTAACAAACAAAAAATACCACCAGAAAGCAAATACCTCTAAAAAGATAACTTTTACTAATACTCAAAGGGTAATACCAAAAAAGATTACAAAAATAGATGTATGTAAAAACACCCCAAAAGGATTAATACACAGGAAAGCCAGGCAGTGGCCCCGGGGCGGTAAAACAGTATTCCTAACACTCCCCCTGTAAGCCCTGGAATCTGATGGCTTACCTGGCAGCGGAGGTGGGCACCCTAAATATGCAATGTGGCGCTTTACTCCTTACCCTCCTTGTGGAGTGTGTCAATGACTGCCTTCTTGGCATCTGTCAAGTCAGCAGTCTTCCACATGACTGTGAAGCTGTTGTAGCTGTTTGCGCTCTGACCCAATGTCAGACATGCCAGATCACCAGTGAGGCCAAATCAGGAGGTTACGCCCTTCATTTACAAGCGCGCTTGGAGAAAAAAGGAAATCTCACACGTTCTGTGAGCAAAGTCACTTTTATCTGATATCTCAAAAACAAGGCAATATTTTATACCATTTACAACAAATGCATTTCAATGTAACTCATTTAGCCCCCACCATTACCCAGGGTCATACTTTATTTACCACGCACCTACAACATGTTGTGGCTGACTATTGAGAACATACATGATAAGAAGTATAGTCTCCTAGAAGAAGAGACCATCAGACTACGGCATCAACAGATTCTAGAAATTCTAGCAATTAAAGGCAAAAGGCACTTAAAGGCAAACTATTAATCCTTCTATATCAAAGCCTAGTGAAACAGACTAAGGGACCTTTTTAAATGCATAGGAAGCATTTGCTGGTGTTTTTTGTTAATTATTCTAATTTACTGAGATAATGACTTTTTTGAGTTTTCATTGACTGTAAGCCATAATCATCAACATTAACAGAAATAAACAGTTGACATAGATCATTTTGTTTGTAATGACTCTATATAATATGAGCTTCACTTTTTGTATTGAAAAACTGAAATAAATTAACTTTTTGACGATATTCTAATTTTATGAGAAGCACCTGTATTATCTAACACTACACAAAAATTGTCTGGATTACAGTTCTCATCCTTATAGTATTCCGTGGTCTTGGGTACATTTCTCGCTGCCTTGGGGTAATCTTTGACACTGATCTCTCCTTCAAACCTCATATCCAAGCCCTTTCCACTTCCTGCCTACTCCAACTCAAAAATATTTCCAGGATCCGTACATTCCTCAACCAAGAATCTGCAAAAACCCTAGTCTGTGCCCTCATCATCTCCCACCTTGACTACTGCAACCTCCTTCTCTGTGGCCGCCCCTCTAACACTCTTGCACCCCTCCAATCTATTCTAAGCTCTGCTGCCCGACTAATCCACCCGTTCCCCCGCTATTTCCCAGCCTCTCCCCTCTGTCAATCCCTGCACTGGCTCCCCATTACCCAATGACTCCAGTTCAAAACCCTAACCATGACATACAAAGCCATCCACAACCTGTCTCCTCCATATATCTGTGACCTCGTCTCCAGGTACTTACCTGAACGCAACCTCCGATCCTCACAAGATCTCCTTCTCTCCTCCCCTCTTATCTCCTCTTCCCATAATTGCTTACAAGATTTCTCCAGCGCATCCCCCATACTATGGAACTCTCTACCCCAACATATCAGACTCTCGCCTACCGTGGAAACCTTCAAAAAGAACCTGAAGACCTACCTCTTCCAACAAGCCTACAACCTTCAGTAACCACTGATAGACCAAACCACTGCATGAACAGCTCTATCCTCACCTACTGTATCCACACCCATCCCTTGTAGATTGTGAGCCCTCACGGGCAGGGTTCTCTCTCCTTATGTACCAGCCATGACTTGTATTGATTAAGATTATTGTACTTGTCTTTTATTATGTATACCCCTCCTCACATGTAAAGTGCTATGGAATAAATGGCGCTATAATAATAAATAATAATAATAATCTATAAAACTGCAAAAAGCGTTAAAAAAATTTGCAAACGAAGGGTAAATTGAATACAGCGAGCAGTAGTATCCACTTAAAATATAGCTTTTAATGAGCCATTTTAAAAAACAGGAAACATTAAATACAATGGTGTTCCACCAAAAATGTAAAAAAAGCAGCACATTATAGCAGTATACACATTATGCAGCGTTATACTAATGCTGGCTGTTGGTTTCCTGTACAGGGCTATATGAACGCTGCTATTTTCATTGTCCGCCATCAATTTTACATCCATAAAATTTATAATACTATTGTCAAAAAATATGTAAATTTAAGATTGAAATTATTAGTGTTTATTTAATCTACAAAGTTAATGGCTTCTGACTGGGGGACTCAGGTTGTTGTTTTATATATTCTATATCGCCTTTTTAACCTTGTGTTGTTTGATGAAATGTCATTTGTCTTTTCTGTGTTATACGCAGCTGTTTCTCAATTAGCAGGCAGTTTGTCTTCTTGAGTAATCAGCTGAGCTTCTCCACGTGGTAGGGTATTTAAACCTCTTAATTGTTTTTTCTTTATACCTTGAGTAAAGGTACCGTCACACTAGGCGATATCGCCAGCAATCCGTGACGTTGCAGCGACCTGGATGGCGATATCGCTGTATTTGACACGCAGCAGCGATCTGGATCCCGCTGTGAAATTGCTGGTCGCTGCTAGAAGGTCTGCACATTATTTGGTCGCTAGGTCGCCGTGTATCGCCGTGTTTGACAGCAAAAGCGACGATACCAGCGATATTTTACACTGGTAACCAGGGTAAACATCGGGTTACTAAGCGCAGGGCCGCGCTTAGTAACCCGATGTTTACCCTGGTTACCAGCGTAAAAGTTAAAAAAACAAACAGTACATACTCACCTGCGCGTCCCCCAGCCTCTGCTTCCTGACACTAAAGCGCCGGCCCTAAACTGAAAGTGAAAGCAACAGCGGTGACGTCACCGCTCTGCTGTTAGGGCCGGAGCTCAGTCAGCGTCAGGATGCAGAGGCTGGGGGACGCGCAGGTGAGCATGTACTGTTTGTTTTTTTAACTTTTACGCTGGTAACCAGGGTAAACATCGGGTTACTAAGCGCGGCCCTGCGCTTAGCAACCCGATGTTTACCCTGGTTACCCGGGGACCTCGGCATCGCTGGTCGCTGGAGAGCGGTCTGTGTGACAGCTCTCCAGCGACCACACAGCGACGCTGCAGCGATCGGCATTGCTGTCGCTATCGCTGCAGCGTCGCTTAGTGTGACGGTACCTTAAGACAATTGTCGAAACATGTAGGTTATAACGCTGCATAATGAGTATACTGCTATAATGTGCTGCTTTTTTACATTTTTTTTGTGTGACACCATTGTATTTAATGGATTTTTAGTGGATTCTACTGCTCGCTGGATTCAATTTACCCTTCATTTGCTTCACGACTGGCTGCTCAACCCTTTCCATGCGAGCTGTGAACATAGGGAAGCACTGCAGGACAGGTGAGTTGACTACAATTTTTTTTTCCTTAAAAAAATTTGCAGGCTTAAATTTCTCAGCCATACAGTATTATGGGGTTATAGGCGCTGGGATTCTCCCGCTGCACAGGTTAAATCCCAAGCCTTGCCTGCAGTCTCCCATTCTGCTTTTACTGCTGCAGGTGCTGCTGAGCATAGATGTCGGTCTCAGCATCTTGCTCAGGTTCGTGCTATTTATCTGGTTACTGCTGGCTCTTCAGCCAAGCCTATGGTAACCAGTGGTAGGCAGCGACGAGTGAACACTCTGAAGACTAAGTCCAGAGATCACCCTACTGAGCATGCTCATGATGTGGCAACGTCTCATTGGTGGTCAGTCGTCAGCTGCTCTGGTGTTGTGGCAGCTTCGGATTGGTCCACGGGCAAAGTCCTGTCCGACTGGACTTGAGCTTTATGTATAAAAGGTTCTCAGAGGCACACACCGGTGCGCCAGTATCAACCTATTTTCATGTGTGTATGTGCTTTGCAACAGTGTGGTCTGTGTCAGTATGTGCTCAGGGTCAGCTGAGGAGTTTGGTTGTATGGATTCAGGGCTGGCGAATAGCCACTAGAATTCCGGTACCTCCGGAGAGGAGTTGTTTTAAGTGCTGTTGCTGACTGTTCAACTACAGCGTGCTACCTGCTCCGTTAGTGGGCTTTGATCCTCTGTGAAGTTAACAGGGATCATGTCTAGCATCATATCTTTTGTTACTGTGTGCGAGTGACACAGCTCTATTGCAGAGCATCTGCTCCGTTACTGTGTGCAAGTGGCACAGCTTTACAGCAGAGCATCTGCTCCATTACTGTGTGCGAGTGACACAGCTCTATTGCAGAGCAACTGCATCATTACTGTGTGTGAGTGATACAGCTCTATTACTGAGCATCAGTTTTGTTACTGTGTGCGAGTGATACTACTTCGAGTGCTGTTCACTGAGTGATGTGTAACTCAGTGTCAGGTAGCAATTGCTCACTGCATACTCCGCAATTGTTCACATTAGCTGCAGTTTCACATCTCAGCATGGTGGACCCTGGGTTGCAATTGCAATTTTTCATTTAATCTATTTAGTGCAATCAGCCAACCCTAACATGGGTTCTGTGATATATAACCCTCCCACAAAGAGTTACAAAATTTAGCTGGATTACAATTCTCATCCATACACTATTCTGTGGTACATTTCTGTGATATACTGTATAACACTCTCACAAAGCGTTTAAAAAATTAGTATTTCGTCTTCTGGGGTACATTTCTGTGATATATAAAACTCAAAAAAAATCATTAAAAATTTTGTTGGGTTAAGTTTCTCACCTATACAGTATTACGTACTTTGTGGTACATTTATGTGGCATATAAAACAAAAAAAAAGCGTTAAAACATTTTTTCTGGATCACAGAGCACGTAGTACTGTAAAAATGAGTAATTGAATCCAAAAAATTCGGAGCCAGCATGGGAAGAGAGTATAGGCTTTATTATTTTGTCGGGCAGAACATTTAGTTTAAGAAGGAACTTTCCTAGTAGTGGACAACCCCTTTAATAGCTGCTGTTGTAAAAAACGGCATTGCACATGGATAAGTGAGAAGAAAATCATCCCACTGTTCTCCATAAAACTATGAACAATTTTTTATGCAGTTGTGGGAACCTACCCTAACACCACTGTATACATTTTAAAGTTATGCTTTGATGTCTACAGTAACGCAAATCTCTAGAACCACTTTTGCAGTACCTAAGGCGAGATGGCTGCCTCCATAACCATGTAAAATACAATATAAAAATATACCATCAGAAAATAAAACTAATACAAATATTATGCATATGCTTTTAACCCCTTCGCGACATGCGCCGTACTAGTACTGCGCTGCCGACACTGCATTTGTGCCAGCCGCAGTACTAGTACGGCGCATCGATCACCGCGGTCTCACGCTGAGCACCGCGGTGATCGGGTGTCAGCTGTATATGACCCCGCAGCAATGCCCATGATCGGCGCTAGCGCCGATCGCGGGCATTTAACCCCTCTGATGCCGCTGTCAGTAGTGACAGCGGCATAGAGGGGGATCGTGCAGGGACGGGGGCTCCCTGCGCTCTCCCACCGGAGCAACGCGATGAGATAAAATGACCTGGCTTGCCGGCGCCTGCAAGAGCTGCTGAGAGCAGGCGCCGGAAAGCCTCCTGAAGTTGCCTGTCAGATCGTTGATCTGATAGAGTGCTATGCACACTGTCAGATCAACGATCTGATGTAATACAGTGATGTCCCACCCTGGGACAATAGTAGAAAGTAAAAAAAAAAAAAATCCCCAAATAAAGGAAAAAAAAAACATTTCCCAGTAAATCCATTTATTTAAGTAAATTAAAAAAAACAATAAAAGTACGCATATTTGCTATCGCCGCGTCCGTAACGACCCGCTCTATAAAACTATCCCACTAGTTAACCCCTTCAGTGAACACCGCAAAAAAAAAAAACAAGGCAAAAAACAACGTTTTATTATCATACAGCGAACAAAAAGTGGAATACCACGCGATCAAAAAGACGGATATAAATAACCATGGTACCGCTGAAAACGTCATCTTGTCCCGCAATAAAAAAGCCGCAATACAGCATAATCAGCAGAAAAATAAAAAAGTTACAGCTCTCAGAATAAAGCAATGCAAAAACAATTATTTTTTTTTATATAAAATAGTTTTTATTGTGTAAAAGCGCCAAAACATAAAAAAATTATATAAATGAGGTATCGCTGTAATTGTACTGACCTGAAGAATAAAGCTGCTTTATCAATTTTACCACACGTGGAACGCTATAAACGCCCCCCTAAAAGAATTTCAGGAATTGCTGGTTTTTGTTCATTCCGCCTCCCAAAAATCGGAATAAAAAGCGATCAAAAAATGTCATGTACCCGAAAATGATACCAATAAAAACGTCAACTCGTCCCGCAAAAAACAAGATCTCACATGACTCTGTGGACAAAAATATGGATAAATTATAGGTCTCAAAATGTGGTGATGCAAAAACTATTTTTTCCAATAAAAAGCGTCTTTTAGTGTGTGACAGCTGCCAATCATAAAAATCTGCCAAAAAACGCTATAAAAGTAAATCAAACCCCCCTTCATCACCCCCTTAGTTAGGAAAAAATAATACAATTTTAAAAAATGTATTTATTTCCATTTTCCCATTAGGGTTAGGGTTAGGGTTAGGGCTAGGGTTAGTGCTAGGGTTAGGGTTGGGGTTAGGGCTAGGCTTAGGGCTGGGGTTAGGGTTGGGGTTAGGGTTTCAGTTAGAATTGGGGGGTTTCCACTGTTTAGGCACATCAGGGGCTCTCCAAACGCGACATGGCGTCCGATCTCAATTCCAGCCAATTCTGCTTTGAACAAGTAAAACAGTGCTCCTTCCCTTCCGAGCTCTGCCGTGCGCCAAACAGTCGTTCCCCCCCATATACGGGGTATCAACGTACTCAGCACAAATTGGACAACAACTTTTGTGGTCCAATTTCTCCTGTTACCCTTGGGAAAAAAAATGTGGGGGCTAAAATATCATTTTCGTGCAAAAAAAATATTTTTTATTTTCACGGCTCTGCGTTATAAACTGTAGTGAAACGCTTGTTGGTTCAAAGTTCTCACAACACATCTAGATAAGTTCCTTGGGGGTCTAGTTTCCAATATGGGGTCACTTGTGGGGGGTTTCTACTGTTTAGGTACATCAGGGGCTCTGCAAACGCAACGTGACGCCTGCAGACCAATCCATCTAAGTCTGCATTTCAAACGGCACTTCTTTCCTTCCGAGCTCTGCCTTGTGCCCAAACAGTGGTTTCCCCCCATGTATGGTGTATCAGCGTACTCAGGACAAATTGGACAACAACTTTTGTGGTCCAATTTCTCCTGTTACCCTTGGGGAAAAAAATTGCGGGCTAAAACATCATTTTGTGGAAAGAAAAAATGATTTTTTAATTTTCACGGCGCTACATTCTAAACTTTAGTGAAACAATTGGGGTTAAAAGTGCTCACCACACATCTAGATAAGTTCCTTATGGGGTCTTCTTTCCAAAATGGGGTCACTTGTGGGGGGTTTCTACTGTTTAGGCACGTCAGGGGCTCTCCAAACGCGACATGGGTTCCGATCTCAATTCCAGCAAATCTTGCATTGAAAAGTCAAATGGCGCTCCTTCCCTTCCAAGCTCTGCCATGTGCCCAAACATTGGTTTACCCCAACATGTGGGGTATCGGCGTACTCAGGACAAATTGTACAACGACTTTTGTGGTCCAATTTCTCCTGTTACCCTTGGTAAGATAAAACAAATTGGATCTGAAGTAAAAATTTTGTAAAAAAAAAGTTAAATGTTCAATTTTTTTTAAACATTCCAAAAATTCCTGTGAAGCACCTGAAGGGTTAATAAAATTTTTGAATGTGGTTTTGAGTACCTTGAGGGGTGTAGTTTTTAGAATAGTGTAACTTTTGGGTATTTTCTGTCATATAGACCCCTCAAAGTCACTTCAAGTGTGAGGTGGTCAGTAAAAAAAATGGTTTTGCAAATTTTGTTGCAAAAAAGAGAAATCACTGGTCAACTTTTAACCCTTATAACTCCCTAACAAAAAAAATTATGTTTCCAAAATTGTGCTGATGTAAAGCAGACATGTGGGAAATGTTGTTTATTAACTATATTATGTGATATAACTCTCTAATTTAAGGGCATAAAAATGAAAAATTTGAAAATTGCTAAATTTTCATAATTTTTGACAAATTTCCAATTTTTTTCACAAGTAAATGCAAGTCATATTGAAGAAGTTTTACCACTATCATAAAGTACAATATGTCTCGAGAAAACACTGTCAGAATCACCTGGATCCGTTGAAGTGTTTCAGAGTTATGACCTCATAAAGTGACAGTGGTCAGAATTGCAAAAATTGGCCCTGTCACTTAGGGCCCCTTCGGGGTGAAGGGGTTAATTTATGATTCCGATATACCATATAAGCTAAGCAAAAATAGACAAACCTTACGATACTATAGATCTAAAAGTATAAAAACTGAAATAGTTTACAGAGTTTTGCTCAAGATAAGTTTTGGTTTCCCGGCACAACTTAGATCATATAAATATTCTGAAAATTGCTGTGCTAGAGGTCACCTCCATATGCTCAGTGTCATAAAACAGCAAGAAACAATAGTCTGTTAAGGTACTCATTGATATTTCACAGCATAGCACCAGCACTATAAAATCTCTGCCTATTTTTAATCAAGATTTTGACTTGAAAGTCCTTAGGGCATGCATCTAGAGTTACACTTTTTTTCCTAAACAAAAATGGACCTCCGCTGTGCTCACCGATACCGCAGCCTTTTATCTCTTCTGGTTAAACTCCTACTGATAGAAGTTATTTCCTCACTTTAAAACTTAGACTAAAGTTCTATGTGGAGGACACCCTCCAGGCTTTATTTCCAATGTGGTCTACAGGATGCGAATAGACCTAAAGTTATCATTCACTGTATTTCTGATCTCCAGGTGTGCAGCTATCACGAATCCAATGTTGGCTTTATAGCAAATACAACAGATTTCCTCTAGACCTGTAAATATTATTGGGACACATTATAAAAGGTACTATGTGAAAGCTTTAGGTAGGTGTGGAAAAATTGCTACAATGAAGTAAGAATGCAAAAATATTTGGTGCGATTGCCCTTAACCTTCAAAACTGCATCAATTCTTCTAGGCACTTGTACTAAATTTTTGAAGTAATTCAGCAGGGAGGTTGTTCCAAACATCTTGGAGACCACAGATCTTCTGTGGATGTCGTCTTTCAGAAAGCTTTCATGTTATCCTAGACAGGCTGGATGATGTTGAGATCAGAGCTCTGTTAAGACATAGCATCTAGTCGGGTTTTCCCTAGCAAGCTCGGGTGATCTCCGAGTATCTGTTAGTGCTCGGAGATTTAGTTTTCCTTGCCGCAGCTGCATGATTTGCGACTGTTAGACAGACTGAATACATGTGGGGATTCCCTAGCAACCAGGCAACCTCCACAGTCCTCAGGCTGGCTAGCAGCCTAAATCATGCAGCTGTGGCAACAAAAACTAAATCTCCGAGCAGTTACAAATACTCGGAGACCAACCGAGCGTGCTCGGGAAAACCCGAGCAACGAGTATACTGGCTCATCACTAATAGCATCACTTCCAGAATTCCTTGTATTTCACCTTATTGAGGACACCATTTTTCCTGATAAAATCCCCAACTCCATTTGCTGAAATGCAGCCCGAAACCTTCAAGTACCCTCCACCATGCCTCTCTGTCAGACACTTATTATTGTGCCGCTCTCCAGCCCTTCAGGGAAAAGTCTGTCTTTTGCTTCAGCCATTCTGTGCCCTGCTGTTATGAAGGTATTTTGATCTAGATTTTTCTTTTGTTCAATTACTTAGCATTTTGTTAATTCATACACTACAAACTATTAACACTTCTACTTTTTAAAGCATTCCTTGCAGCATTTTTCCCACACCTGCATAGTATTGTGCATCTGATAATTCCTCCTATATGTCATAATGCTCTTTTCAGCTTCTTTATTTGTCATACCACTACTTCAATCATCTTCTAAGTGCAAGACCACTCCATCTAAAGTCTTCTTTGTGCCAGACTAATCCTCATTTAGCTTTTCTATACACGAGAAAACACAACCTCCTATGCTTCAGAGGACTCCATGACATCTCCAACCTTGTTTGTTCTCCATTACTAGCTCCTTTATACAGCTCTGGCACAAATTAAGAGACCACTGCAAAATGTTCAATTTGTCTGATTTTTCTCTTTATAGGTATATTTTTGAGTAAAATGCAATTTTTTTCATTTATTCTATAAACTTCTGACAACATGTCTCCGAATTTCCAAGCAATAAATTTTGTATATTTTTTCTTACAAAAAAATGGTCAAAATAAAAACAAACAAATGGTACTTTCAGACCTCAAATATTGCAAAGAAAACAAGTTCATAATCATTTAGAAACAACAATAATAATGTTTTAACTCAGGAAGAGTTCAGAAATCAATATTTTGTGGAATAACCATGATTTTTAATCACAGCTTTCATGCATCTTGGCATGCTTTCCACCAGTCTTTCACACTGCTTCTGACTCAATAATGTAAGCAGTTCTTCTTTGTTTGATGGCTTGTGACTATCCATCATCCTCTTGATTACAGTCCAGAAGTTTTCAATGGGGTTCAGGTCTGGAGGATTGGGCTGCCCATGACAGGGTTTTGATGTGGTGGCCTCCTAATTTTTGTCAGAGCTGTATGTCAGACTCTGCCTTCTCTGGCCTCGTATGTGCCAGACCACTTTGTCGCCATTTTAATCTATTCCTCCTCCAGTTCTAATATGCATGAAACCACTTTTTCTACAGTCTCTCTGTACAGATGTGTCCTTTCCTCTTAGAGTAGCATCTTCCAAAAATGGGGTAATATTTCCTCATTTGGTGACAGCTAATAGATCTAGGTTGTTTGATAAGCCAGGCTGCCTGGGAAAATGGGGTGGAAATTGGCTCTTGCTACTTCCAATAGGTGGCTAGGTGGAACTAGAGCTCTACTTCTCTTCCGCTTTAAAGAAACAATTTGCATATATAAGTTCCAAGAGGAGCATTTCATGGCCTCATTACACTGTCATGTCAGGCATGTCACTCTCATCAATGAGAAACTTTGCCCTTAGAACAGTCAGAAGTGTCTCATACAACCAAATCAAATCTCATACTTTGCACTGGAGAGGGGCAACACCCCGAAACATGTGTCTGCAAATTGAGATCCTGGTTTAGTTTTTGTCCTAAGTCAGATAGCAAGGCTCATTAAAGGGTCGATATTGAACTTTAGGATTGCTACTTCCAATGGGTGGCACTAGAGTTCAAGTGCTCTTCCTCTCTGAAGACACAATTTGCATATCCAGAAAATAAAGAAAGCTTTTGCTCACCTAATGGGAAGTAACCAATCAGTTCTTGCATCTGCAACCCTAAAAACAACTGTCTTCTTTTGGAGTAGCCTCTGGTTTGTCCCTTTTTCCCTAAAGGGCATTATTGCATTTAAGAAGTTGTTTAAGCCCTCTGACATGTTGCAAGGCTTGTTGAAGGATTGGTTATTAACATATGGCATCTACCTCCAATAGTTAGCACTAGAAAGACAACACTCTTTCTCCTGGATTAGACCTAATTTGCATATACATAATTTGCATAAATCAATGTGTGCAGTGTAGCTGTGATGTTGCTCTTGAGTGATGTCTCTAGCCGTCTTCTAATTAGTAGTAACAGCTGTAACGAATGAGGGGATGGGCTGTGAGGCATTCGGGTGCAGAGCGCCTTGGACACATCAGTTTAATAGAGTGTCCAATGGACACTTGTGGTTGAGGAGTGAGTTGGATGCAAACGCCTATTTCTTTGCCATACAACAAGTATGACCATCCATCTATGGACTGCCTTACCCTTCATCTATACACCCCTGTCAGCAATATTTAGGGGTCAAAAGTGCTAACAGATTGCCTTTAAATTTGAGATTTAGTTGGAACTCTTTTCAAAAATCTACACCACATGTTCAATGCTGCCCTTTGGTACAATATATACTGCTCTATTCTGGGCAATTTTAGGATTTTTTTAAATTATTGAATTCTATTTTTTGGGAGGGAATTCTTTTTATTGGCAATACGATTTAACTTCACAACAATGTTGGATATTTCATCTTCTCCACTTTATCAAGAAAGATGCTCCCTGCTATTTTCCAATCTGAATTCGTGATGAGAATTTAGCTACGAATATCTCACTGGAGAATACTTTTTAGATATCATACTTTGGTTATTGTTCCTGCTTTTGTCTAAATCTGTCCAATTTAAATAAAATTGTTTTGCTACAGTATCAGTCACAAACTCCAACCTACGCACTGTATCATCCGAAAGACTAAAGTCACCGGCACCTACAAATGCAACGCACATAAAAAAAGCGAAGAAATTAGTCGTCTTGGTTTCATGTTTTGTTTAATGGAATCCAATGGAGATAAATTAACATATATAGAATAGCTGCAGGTAGACTCTCAGCGGAAACGCATTTTTATGTGCCAGAACAGAAGTCTGAGCTGCGTATCTTTATTATTGAAAGGACATTCTGGGGTCTTTGCTGCATAGAGAATGTGCCTCTTAGGGTTCAGCTTAGAAATGTACAGGTGACCATGTATTTCATTTTAATGCGTTATTCGCCATAAGCCTCTCAGTGGTAAAAGAAGTTACTCTGCATCAAAGCCTTTTCCTGTACGCGAGTCCGAGGGAGGTTGTTTCTTTCCTTCAGGCATAGTTAACATTGTATTTGCTCACATTCTGAATTTTTAACGGGATAGACCAATTGCTTTTTTTTTTTTTCTGTTCTATGTTTAATATTTTTCTCTACATTTTTGACACACCTCAATTCCCCGATGGTGAGATGCATTGTGAGTTTTACCTTTGTTGGTCACATTGTTTTTCAGATCTTGCTTACTAAATGTTATAGTTTATTCCTTTTCTTAATTTTTAATAAATTCTATTTTACATTAGTTTTATCTTTTACAGAAATAGTGCAGAATGTGACTGACATAAGGTGCAGACCAATGGTGAGGATTATATTTGGAGACCACGGGAAAGGACTCAGCTCACCCATAAGAAGATCCGAAGCATGGAGACTGGCGGTACCGTAAAGGGAACAATGGGAGAGAAAATTTTAGGCATTAAACATTGAAATGATTAGGTTTTGAAAATCACAACCTTGTATAGGATATCTATCAAATGTGTACTGCTGTCATTAAAGGGAACCTGTCAGGTCCCCCGTGCCCCCAGAACCACCAGCATTTGTGTCTATATGGCTAAATTCCCAGCCTAGCAGTCCTTGTATTACATTACACATATAAACAATTTTTTAGAAAAAGCATTTCTAAATTCTGTTTATGATATGTAAATGAGGCCATTGACTAGTCGATGGGGTGTTAGTGTCCCCTGACAAGCTGTCCCACTTAGCATGTTATCGCGCTCCTTTGGATTGATAACATGACTTACAAGTGCGGGTGTCATCTCCAGCACTACACATACCTCACCCATGTGCGCAGCTTATTTCCATCATTGCATTGATCTTCTGAAGCCGGGCTTAATGATCCTCTGAAGAGAGGCACACTGCACATGATGGGAAGTCCTCGTCACTTCCGATCATACACCTGGCTTCAGAGGATCAATGCAGTAACGGAGAGAAATTGCGCATGTATGAAGTATGTATAGCGCTGATGATAAAGTCGGCATTTGTTAAGTTATGTTATCACAGGAGCGTGATACCATGCTAGGTGGTCGATCCTCTCATCTCTAGTTATTGCCAATGTATCGGATGGGGATAAATGCCTACTCGCTGTGACAAGTGGGGATCTCTAAAGCAGGGTTCTATGCTTTCACTTCTTCTTACCGCAGGACTTCTTTAAGAGGAAGTTTCAGTGAACAGGTGGTCACCCATGCACTCTATGGTCAGTTCCACTTTTATAGGGTTGACCAAAAACAATAGTGTACAGTGCTTAACAGTCCATTGACTCCGTAGAAATTAATTGCATAGCGGGGTAATTACATGGTCACTATACAACTTACTATGGTTGTACAGAGAAGATGAGTTTAAATAGGGTGCGGTCATGCATGTGCCCAGCTGCTCCATTCAATATCTTTTGCAGTTTCCAAAAAAAACAAAGTATGTTGTATAGTTGTTTCTGTTAACCCCAAAAAAGTTAGTCAAGTGGCAGGATTCATGTGCTTTTCAATTTGAAATGAGAAACAGTGGCTTTACTTGATCCTTTACATTTAAAGTACTGTATGTATCCCAGAGAACTCTCGTATATACATACATGCTTATTGCCTCCAGATGTGATTGACATGTTACTGTATGAATTATTCACTTGGGTTGGATTTAATAGCTTAGCAAACGTGACCCACTATACAATATGTATAATTAAATTGCTTCTACATTATTTACTTAAAACTCAATAATTTCATTCAATACCTTCCTGAAGCAATGACGTTAACTCTTGAAAAAGATTAAATGATGCAGTTTGCCTTAATTAGAAGAGATCAATCAAGTATTATTTTTTTTTCAGAGTTAGATTGGATTGCATAATTAGTAATTATCACTTTGCAGGCTGTAAACTTCAGATATCACATTTACAATTGTATAAACTATGCCTGAATGAATCCAACATTGGAGTGCTCGTTTAATGGAAAATGTTGAAGTTAAATGATCCCTTTTGTTTTTTGTACCTTTAGGCTTCAACCATTGCATACAAGATTAAAGTGAATTACCACTTTTTTTTATCATCACGCTACTTCTAGAACCAAACTTCTGCACTGAATAATCTTTTATATCTTTAAAGGGAACCTGTCATAGACATAAACGGTATTTATAAGGTAATCTGCAGGTAAATAGGGTTGAATCCCTGTGTAGCTAACTTACTGGAGCAACAGCTAAAGGGAGAAAATTATGTTTTATCATCTCTGCAGCCACTCACTTCCAGTCATCAGGGCGGTTCAGGAAGTGGTTATAATCACTGCTTTCTATATTGTGAGTGTGCTGTAATTAATTCTCCAACACTTTGATTAACAACCTTCTCTGCAGTGTGTGTGTGTGTGTGTACAACATTTGTGTGCAAATCAGTCTGTCAATGTGTCGGGAAGTGATTACAGCTGGGCTCACTATATAGTGACTAGTGTTGAGCATTCCGATACTGCAAGTATCGGGTATCGGCCGATATTTGCTGTATCGGAATTCCGATCCCGAGTTCCGATATTTTTGCGATATCGGAAATCGGAATCGGAAGTGTGCGGTGCGTATGGTTCCCAGGGTCTGGAGGAGAGGAGACTCTCATTCAGGCCCTGGGATCCATATTCATGTAAAAATTAAATAATAAAAATAAAAAATATGGCTATACTCACCCCTCCGGCGGACCCTGGCTCTTAGCAGTGCCTCCGTTCCTAAGAATGCAGGGAGTGAAGGACCTTCGATGACGTCGCGGCTTGTGATTGGTCGTGTGAGCGGTCACATGAGCGGTCACATGAGCGGTCACGCGACCAATCACAAGCCGCGACGTCATCGAAGGTCCTTCACTCCCTGCATTCTTAGGAACGGAGGCAGACGCTTGGACCGGTGAGAGCCGGGGCCGTCTGAGGGGTGAGTATATCAATATTTTTTATTTTTATTCTTTTTTTTTTACATAAATATGGATCCCAGGGCCTGAAGGAGAGTTTCCTCTCCTTCAGACCCTGGGAACCATTCCGATATTTTGTGTCCCATTGATATGCATTGGTATCGGGTATCGGTATCGGCGATATCCGATATTTTTTGGATATCGGCCGATCCAATCCGATACCGATACCTTTGCTTATCGGAAGGTATCGCTCAACACTAATAGTGACTATAACTGCTCCTTTGAGGTTAAGGTGTTGGTTCACTCACTGAATACAAGAACTTTTTTAACCCTATAACATGTAAGGAAGATTAATAATATAACTTTCATTGAAAAATACTCAGCTTTACTCAAATTGGTTGATGCAAAAATGAGTACATCCCACATCAAAAACAACTACAAATAGTATTTTGTGTGACCTTCATGATTTTTAAGGACATCACCAAGTCTTCTAGGCATGAAATGAACAAATGAACAACATATTACAAAATCTCTCTTTTTCTATTTTTTCAAGCCCAATCTCTGTTAAAGCCTGGATGCTGGATGGAGAGTGATGACAAATTGTCTCTTCAGATCTGGAGACACTTGGCCACTGAATCACTTTCAAGCTGTTCTTCTTCAGAAATCCAACAGTGGCCTTAGATGTGTGGTTTGGATAGTTGTCACGTTGGAAAAGTGCTCATCTACCAAGGGCATAGAGTGATTGGAGTATCTTCTCATTTAATATAAAGCAATGGATCTGTGAATTCATGATACTGTCAAAGAAATGTAGCTCCCCGAGACCAGCAGCTCATGCAGCCACACATAAGGACACTGCCACCACCATGTTTCACTGTAGGCACCATGCTTTTTTCTTTGCACTCCTCACCTTTGTGACGCCATACAGTTTTTAAGCCATCAGCTCCAAACACACTTATCTTGGCATCATCACTCCAGGTATAGAGTTCCAGTAGTTTTCATATTTTTTTCAGCCTGGACCTTGGCAAATTGTACTTGGCCTTTATGTGCATAGGCCTTAGCAGAGGATTCCTTGTGGATGATACCCAAGCATGCCAATCCTCTGCAGGGTTTGCCATATTGTGTCACGGGAAACAACCACCCAATTTGACTTTCTACCTCTTTAGCTAACTGTAGTGAACTTGCAGGTTGATTTTCTTCAAGCTTTCTCATGAGAAAATGCTCCTGTTTAGGTGTTAACTTCCATGATCGGCCTGGATGTGATTCTGAGATGGCTGCAGTGCCATCTTTGTTATATTTTTCTAGCACTTTTTCTCCAAAATTCTGACTAATAGGAAAAGCTTTGCTGATCTTCTTGCAGCCTTCTCTTTTCTTGTGTAAAGAAGTTATTTTCTTTCTCAAGTCTACTGGACCCATAGAAGCGTCAGCAGAACGCAAAATTGTCCACTCTGTCCCCTGCATGAATTCCCTGCAAACCCGCTTACCGCAATGATTTTCATTTAATGAATTAAAAGACTTTTTAGAAAAAAAAGGATTTGGTAAGCAGCACTGTTTTTCGTTTTTCCAAAGGATATTGTTCCAGAAGTTTAATGGTTTATTCTTATGCAACTTTGCAAACGATAGCTGTATTGTCATGTTCTTTTAAGAAAGATGAGGCTTTCCACTTGCAACCCTTCTAAACAAGTGATACTTGTTCTTTTTCTAATTCTACTGTCATGAATGTGAACATTTACCATGTTAACTGAGACCTTTAGTCTCTGATCCATAGTTCTTTGGTTTTTGCAATTTCTCTGAACATTATGCAGTGCACAGGGCAACCCAGAACACCATGAATTGGTCAGATCCCTGGTGTCATCGATGTGGTGATGACTGTGGATGTGTGGGGTGACTCCAGCATTACTGTTCCCTCACGGGTTGAATGGTCAGTTGCGCTCCCTGTGTTGGTAATTGTAGGAAGTATATAGAAGAGAAGCAGCAAGTAGCAGGCACGGTGATGGACAAAACTAAACTTTATTTTCAAACAGCAGCAGATGGAACAGCAGGCAGTGTTACATTCTTTAAGACAAATTCCAATAACGGCAGTTGCAGCCACAGAAACAGTGAGAGAAAATTGGAAAGCAGTAGATTTACTGTTCCAAGAGAGTCATATGAGCTGCTGGTTAACATGGAAGACTGAACTAAACACTTATTTACCGAAAATCTTACACTTTATTTGGAGTTGCTACACTGCAGTGGGCTTCCAGATCCCCCCTACTTATTATGTAAGTTGGTGATCAGTGTCATCATGGGCCTCTTGGCCATCCTTGGCTTTGCCACTGGTACTTACATGAATACCTGGCACACATCAATGCTTCTGTGTATCAAGGTTTCCCCCTATTAAGGGGTGAAACAGGATTAATCTGCTCCATTTTCTTCAGATAGCTCCACTGTGTCAGCCTACTGGAACAGAGGAGAGAGCTGCTCTCCGACATCTTCACTGTGGTGCTTCACTGCTATTCTGCTCTTCCCTAACTAGCAACCATGGCTGTTGCATTTCATGATCTAAAATTCCATGGACCCTCTAGCTTAACTAATTAACTACCTGGAGCTGGAAACTCTATGGTGTATTAAATACTGAATCATCCTTCTCAAAATAAAGGAGAAAATAGCAAATCAAATGCATAAAACAATATCGATCTTTGCAGGAAACAGTCCACCAAGTCAAGTTTCTAAAGGCATATGTAAAATATACTTTATATTGTAAAACGTTAATGTAATCCTCAACTTTGGAACCTTACAATTACACAGTTTAACCATGCAGTGATTGTGTTGGGACATCAAGTCTTGGAAAGATTATCAAGTGTCTTGAATATTTTCTACTTGTGAATAGAAAGATTGACCACTACTTAAAAATTGCCTTATAACCCTTCTCAGATTATTGAGCAACAACAATTGCATCCATTGCATCTAACATAATTTAGGATTTATTTCCCCCTCGGCATTGTTTTGATATACTCCTGAATGCCCAATACCAGCAAACCAGTCACATTTACTTATAGAGGTGGTCACAATCACCAGTGAACAATCAGTTAAGGGCATGTAATTATCATCAGCTGGCTGCTACTTACTTTTTCATTCTAGGAAAGCATTAATGGCACTTTTGCTTTGCATTTTATACCAGTTCTTAAATAAATAATGACATGGTGTATTTTTTTGGTCCATCAGGCATATTTACTTTTAAAACATTCTAAGAACCAGATGTTTTTTTATTATGCTCTGATATGTAAAATGACAGCATTCAAAGTTTTTCTAGAGTTAGCTTTTCTCATGACTTTGCTAATCTGGCTGTAAACTAAGAAATAAATAATTTTTCCAGTTTGAGAAAACCAATGTCCAATGGTTGCAGTTTGATTTAAAAAAAATTTGAGGTTTACCCACCTTCCCTAGGTCCAGAGCTGAGTCTCTGTCACTGCTTCCAATACCTATTATTGTTAACAGCATTGGCGTTACATCGACGATGCTTCAGACAATTGAGTCCTGCAGCATTGACCGGCTTGTGTCATCAACTGGGACAGAGCCATTGAGCTAGGTGATTGGCTGCAGCACTGGCGACATCAGACAATAATAGACACCAGAAGCAATGGCGATGGCTCAGCTCTGGACCAAGGGAGGACGAGTAAGCCACAGTTTTGTTTTGTTTTTTTAAACTGAATTCCGAAAAACCATAAAAACTTCTCTAAATGTCATTGTATCCAGTCTACACAGTGATATATCAGTAAATCCATCAGCAGCAGTTGCACAAATGTTTGTTAGCTACTCTACGATTCATCAGTATGAGGTGCATTCATTTAGCTCACAGAGCATTGTCTGGATTGGATACAATTGTATCCACTTTTCAGCTGAGAACAGGACTAGCTATGCGCAGGGTTTGCAGTTTCCGAATGGAAACAAGAACAGTTCTCATACACGGACAACAAAGAAAACCCCTTTAAGTGCAATGGAGTTAAAGGTACGATTTGCCTGCCCTATAAATGTGCTTGCTCTTTAGGGAAATGAAAGATAAATGATGCTCTTCAGTTGAAGACGAGATAATATACAAAGCTCTTAACGGTAAGAATAATTTCATCTTTCGCGTTTTCAAGAGTATGCTTCCTCTTCCTCTGAGGTCTGTAGAGAATCTACAATCCTATTTACAACATTCATGCTTTACACAATTCCTACAGAATAATTGGTGAACTGCAGGAATGAAAGGACGGAAGATGTTTAACTCATTTTGTTTGCTTTTATTAGTACTGCGATGTCAGTTCTGAAACCTTCAAATTCCAGAGACGATATCACATTTCTCTCATAATAAAACATATTTAATGTTCATAGTCGAAAACAAATTGCGATGATTGCGTATGAGATTTTTTTTTTAGAGTTTTCAACACATTTGTGTCCCCCTTGGGGAGCAAGCATGTAATGAAAAAAAAAAAAAACATTCAAGCTTGCAAGAACATTTAATAGAGCACGACTGTCACTTCACATTAACATAAATGCAACGAAATTCATTTAATGAACAGATAATCAATAGATGAAAGAAACCTGAAGTACGGCAACACATTTCTATAAATGTAATTCCTGTGAATGATGGGACTAATTTTCTTTTTATTATAGCTATAGTTTATACATTTACTATGCTCTTTATATTGTTTTTTTATACAAATACTGTGTTTTAATGCGTCTTATGTTAATGATTTTTTCTATTTTTCCCCTCTCCTCCAAAACAGTACTGATTACTGCTAAATAGTAGCCTACATAGAAAATAAGGAGCACAATAGTTACAAATGCCACCCCCATTACCCCCTAAAAAAAGATTTCTTCATGCTCACTTGCTCTCTTTTCGTAAGAATTTGCAGTTACTGCAGCGCTGCCCTGTTTGCTTACTCACACATGTTATTAGGTAGGCAGTGCAGCGAGTACCAAAAGAATGAAGATGGATGAATGAGATGGTTGGTAGTGTTGTAAGAGGTGACAGAGTCCGTCAGGTGTCTTCCCCCCCCCCCCCCCGTGGATGCTGTACACATGTACCACGTGCGGCACCTTGATGTTTACTAATGTTAATGTATTGTTGCTGTATTGATTGCGTACTGTAATGTGATGTACTTGGTGTGTGTTATGTATAGAAGTAGGGTAAGGATAGAAGGTAGCATAGGGTAACAGTGGGGTTAGATTAGTGGGGTACAGTAGAGATAGGGAATAGGAATAGGAATATTAGCTTAGGGTATAGTCAGCATAAGGGTTTTCCAGTTGGGAGGCTACAGAGCAGTGCAGCATAGAGCAGGGGATATAAGCAGGGAGTTCATGGTTAGGGCTCAGTGCAGTCAGGATGAAGCAGTGAGAAAGGACAGTTTGCCAGCCGTGGGGATAAGGCTGCTATGGCAGGAAAGGGTCCCAGGCTGGGCGGCATGCAGGCGGTCACCAACATGAATAGAGACCAGCCTGTGGAGGATCTGGGGTCTATGACCAGGGCAGGTGAATCTGAGATGGCAAACCTGGCACTTTTTCCTATTGAAGCCGAACCAGGGGATGGTAGGAAGCTGGTGGCCCTAAAGGCATGGACGGGACAGGGATTGTCCAGAAGTACAGAGATTGCCAGGAAGAACAGATGTAGCTGGGAAGACAGAGAAAGCTTGAGAGATGCCCCTCTGTTTACACTGTGCTGCGTGTGTGATGGAAACTCTACTGCTCAGTAAAGTTAAACTGTTATAAAAGGACATTGTCTCTGAAGTGGTTTGTGGAGCTCGTGGATCGGGAGCCGGAGTGACAGAAGCCGAGGGGACTCTGACAGTAAATATGAGTGTACTGCTGCGCACACTGCACATGCAGCAGAAGGGACATTGCATTTCATCTGTGAGGCGCCAGGGTGTGGGAACACTACAGCCCATTGCCACGACTACCACCCTGGCTGCCTTACAGTATCACAGGTCCAAATAAAATAATAAGCCTGGGATAGCTAGCCTTTTAGGTCGAGGTTGGCACCAAAGTAAAAATTAATATGTGAAGAGATATGCTACAATCGCTGCACTGGGATGCTAGAACAACTTCCTGATGCGAGTACCCCTTAGATCATTAGTACAAAAAACATTTTTGCACTCTTGTGGCCTGCCTCCATTGGAACTACACCATTGCTGCATAAATAAAAGGTTTGCAATAAGTTTAAAAGTTTTGCTTTATCTCTAGGTGATTATTGATCGTTGGGGTCCAACATCTGGGATCCAAATCGATCCCCAGGACAGAGCTTGGCTATCAATGAAAAACAACATGGATCCAGCTCAAGGAACAGTTGCGAAGCTACAGGAAACGCATTGATGCTGCCTGTCATGTGTAGAAGCCTTGTTTTATCCTCCATTTTGTAACGACAGAGCTTGGCTATCTCTGACAAACAGTGATGAACAAGGATCCAGCTCAACAAACTGTGAACACTTGTGAGGTCACTCGAAACGCATTAATGCCACCTGCCATGTGAGGAAGCGTCGTTTTATCCTCCACTTTCTATCCAGGTGAATAAAGACTATTCACAGTTTGTTGAGCTGGATCCTTGTTCTTCATTGATTGCTTCCACGCTCTGACACAGCATTCTCTGGGCTCCAAACAAGCAAAGGATATGACACATGGTGAGCTGGATTCAATTTACTTATCTCTGGCAATCCCTTACAGTATAAATAGAGTAGAAGTGAACATGTTTGGCCTAATCTCCGTTCAGAAGAGACTCTGGAAAACATAGATCACTAGAGGTCTCAGTGGTTGTACCAACAACGATTAATAAGTTAAAGGGGTTATCAGGCCTTAGGATATAAGTCTGCAGTCACTCTATGCCACTGCAGACTTGTGAATCCTCTCTTCTGCGCACCGTGCTGTGGCTGGGAGTGGCAAGCACATGACAGCAAGCATGTAATTTGCATCCATGCAGTCATGTGCCGACTAGACTTGTTCTTGCATTGAGTGAGTCTGAATACATCTAGTCGAAATGTGACCGGAAGTATGCAAATTGCTTTCTTGCAGTCACATACCCACCCGCTCCTAGCGGATATAGTGACTGCAAACTTATAGCGTAAGATAGGAGATCTCAGATAATTATCAACTTGGTATAAACCCTTTTAATGGTAGTATATGAGCAGTTATCTCCATATAAAACAGCAACAGCACTGGGAGGTACACTTAAAGGTGTTGTGTCCTTTCTGAAAATCCCAGTCCCAAGGCTTTACTCACCACTCTGGGTCCACCATTGAGGGTCTGCCACTGCTCATGTTGTTTGGTATTGCAAATTATGAATTCTGGATTTGCATCTGAATGTTCTTCCATATTTTTAAATAATCTATAATGTACTTTATTATGTATATTGTAATTAATACATTTATTGTTTTGGATTGCATTTTGGATGTCTTATTATTACTGTAGATTCAACAAATTATGGATTATAATAAACATATTGGTTATTTTCTTTACCACCACATTGTGAGGCACTAACAGAAGGCACCACACATGGCACCATCCAATGCATCACTGGCCCTGATATTTCTCGGAGGTATCACAAGTGTTTAATGCATTACGCTAAGTGAATGTTATGCGCTAAAACTCTGGTTTTACAGTCTACAGAATTGAGGTTCAATTATTTTCAGTACATTTAACAAAGTTACTTTTCCACCATTACTTATTTAACACACAATTTGATCTGCAGGGAGGAAAGCTGAGTTTGATGAATGTTAACACATCGTGTCACTAACCTGCCTTCACGCCTACATTGTGTTCATCATTAACATACCAGTCTGCTAGGATTGGCAATGAGAAAGTGGATGCGATATGAACTGCTCCCAGGAGAGGTCACATACACTCACAGGTTATGTGCCAAATTTACCAAGCTTAAAAATAACTCATTCACCGCACAGATACCAAGCAGAATATACAGTGGACTGGTGGTGCGACTGGTTAATATGCTCATCGGAAAATTCTCAGCTTTAGAGCATTCGACTCCTGATACATTTTCTTTTTGCTCTTTTGATCATGTAGAATTTGAAGTCACCGCAAAGTCTGTAAGTGAGGATCGTTCAGAGGAGTTACGGAATGATGGCGGCAGAACAGATGACCTGATCTATATTCATGCATATGTCTTAGGTTTCATGAAGTTACACAACTGAGCTTCAACATTGAGTAGTTTGTAATTGCTATACAGAAGAGTTCCATGGAAAAACTCTGGGGTGTTGCCAATTTTTAGATTTTTACGGCACCAAAGTTGTAAAGTCGATAGCATGGTTGGCCGACCAATGACAACATCTCCATGGTGTTTCTTCATGATCGTGTGGGTGGCAACTACACCGTATGTGAAGCTGTGGATGTCTGGCTCTGTACACTGGTTACTTCATGCTGAAGCAGATTCTGCATATAGAAAATTAGAAAATGTCCACAGATATTAATGCAGTTTCCTAATAAGTCATCAATATCTAAGTAATGGACAAAACCTTTCACCTAACATCATGATCCAGAGGAAGGGAAAAACTCAACGAGGCAAATGCTAATTGCCCCACATAATTGGAAAAATTCCTTCCCAACTCCACGTATGGCAATCAGACGTCCCATCAAAAAATCTAGTATCCATAACTTGAAATATATTTTTCAAGAAACTCATCCAGGTCCTTCTTGAACTTGTTTAGTTAATTAATCACTACAATAAGTTATGGCAGAGTGTCCCTTGGTCTCACTGCTTGCACAGTAAAGAATCCGTAGTCTCACTGCTCTTACAGTAAAAAACCCATAGTCTCAATGCAGGCACAGTAAAGAATCCATAGTCTCCCATCTCAAACAGCAAAGAACCCATAGTCTCTTTGCTCATACAGTAAAGAATCCATAGTCTCCCTGCTCACATATTAAAGAATCCATAGTCTCACTGTTCCTATAGTAAAGAATTTGTAGCTTCCCTTCTTATACGGTAAAAATATTCCAGGCTCACTACTCATACAGTAAATGATCTATAGTCTCACTGTTCACACAGTAAAGAATCCAAAGTCTCACTGCTCGTACAGTGAAGAATCCATAGTCTCACAGTTTGTGTAGTAAAGAATCCATAGTCTCACTGCTCACACATTAAAGAATCCATAGTCTCACTGCTCACACATTAAAGAATCCATAGTCTCACTGCTCACACATTAAAGAATCGTACAGTAAATTAACTATAGTCTCACTGTTCATACAGTAAAGAATCCATAGTCTCACTGCTTTTACAGTAAAGAATCCATAGTTTTTCTTCTCATACAGTAAAACATTCCTTAGTTTTACTGCTCATACAGTAATGAATCCATAGTCTCATTGCCTGGACAGCAAATAATCCATGGTGTCACTGCTTGTGTAGTAAAGAATCTATAGTCTCATTGCCTGGACAGTAAGGGTACCTTCACACTAGCGTTTTTTGCAATATGTCGCAATGCGTCGTTTTGGCGAAAAAACCCATCCTGCAAAAGTGCTTGCAGGATGCGTTTTTTCCCCATTGACTAACATTAGCGATGCATTTGCGACACATTGATACACGTCGCAACCGTCTTGCGACGGTTGCGTCGTGTTGTGGCGGACCGTTGGCAGCAAAAAACGTTGCTTGCAATGTTTTTTGCTGCGTCGAGAACGTCTTTTCCGACCGCGCATGCGCGGCCGGAACTCCGCCCCCTCCTCCCCGCACCTCACAATGGGGCAGGGGATGCGCTGAAAATCAGCATCCGCTGCACCTGTTGTGCAGCGCTAACAACGCTAGCGTCGGTACGTCGGCCCAACGCACTGCGACGGGCCGAGTACGACGCTAGTGTGAAAGTAGCCTAAATAATCCATGGTGTCACTGCTTGTGCAGCAAAGAATCTATAGTCTAACTGATCGTAAAGTAGAGAATTCATAGTCTCAATACTAGTGTTGAGCGATACCGTCCGATACTTGAAAGTATCGGTATCGGAAAGTATCGGCCGATACCGGCAAAGTATCGGATCCAATCCGATACCGATACCCGATACCAATACAAGTCAATGGGACTCAAGTATCGGACGGTATCCCTGATGGTTCCCAGGGTCTGAAGGAGAGGAAACTCTCCTTCAGGCCCTGGGATCCATATTAATGTGTAAAAGAAAGAATTAAAATAAAAAATATTGCTATACTCACCTCTCCGACGCAGCCTGGACCTCACGGAGGGAACCGGCAGCGTTCTTTGCTTAAAATTCGCGCGTTTACTTCCTTCCGTGAAGTCCCGGCTTGTGATTGGTCGCATGCCGCCCATGTGGCCGCGACGCAACCAATCACAGCAAGCCGTGACGTAATTTCAGGTCCTTCAGGATTTTAAAATTACGTTCTGGCTTGTGATTGGTCGCGTCGCGGTCACATGGGCCGGGACTTCACGGAAGGAAGTAAACGCGCGAATTTTAAGCAAAGAACGCTGCCGGTTCCCTCCGTGAGGTCCAGGCTGCGTCGGAGAGGTGAGTATAGCAATATTTTTTATTTTAATTCTTTCTTTTACACATTATTACATTAATGTTGTTTCGATACCGATACCCGATACCACAAAAGTATCGGATCTCGGTATCAGAATTCCGATACCCGCAAGTATCGGCCGATACCCGATACTTGCGGTATCGGAATGCTCAACACTACTCAATACTTGTACAGAATTCATAGTCTCACTTCTCGCTGCTCGTACAGTAATACATTTCATACTCTCACTGCTTATACAGTAAAGAATCACTATCTGTGCTGATAACTAAACCTTTCTTCTTTTGGATGTAGAGGATGTCCCCTTGTTATTGTTGCAATCCTAAGGGTAAAAATATCATTAGAAAGATCTCCGTAGTCTCCCCTCATATTTTTGTTCATTTTAATAAGAGCCCCTAAGAATTCATTTTCCAAGCTGGGTAGCCCTAAATTTGATAACCTGTCTTGGTTCTGTAGTTCACCCATTCTCCTAATAATCTCAGTCACTCTTCGATGCAACCACTCTACTTCAACTAGACTTTTGTATGTACAGTATATTGGAATTCAAAATTGTATATATTATCTAAACATGGTAATGACTTGTGTAGTGATAAAACTATGTTCTTGTCATGAATATCCCTACTTCCATTAATGCATCCATGAATTTATTTGCCTTTGCAGCAGCTGCCTGGCATTGGTCACTAAAGATGAGTTTGCCGCCCACCCATACACCCAAGTCATTTTCCGCTCCAATTCTACCCCAGATTGTATTATTTAGTTGCTACAACAATTCATTGAGCAGAGACTTTCACGTACGAAGTGCAACATTTGCCGACTCTGAACTGATTCCTTTTTTCATGTAATGTGATCAAATACCACTACGTACACCTGCAGCAATGATAAATGATATCCAGGGAAGAAAAGGGTGTGATTGCACAGATTGTATTTTTCTTTTTTTTTTCAATCTGTAAGGTTATGAGACATATCTAGGGAAGGAAACTATATAAAATGGAACAGATTGTTGCTTACTCCAGCCTAAAGTGAGGTCATGTCTGGTAGTTTTAATTTTGCCAATTGCAGAGAGCTAGAAATTCTATGGACGCATTACAAACAATTTACATAGAAATGTAAGTGCTTTTTCATGCATATATTTGCATTTTGGTTGAACGGTTTGAGCAAAGATATTCAATTAAGAATTTAATTTCTATTTATATGCAAATCATTCTGTTATACACATGGATGACTTTACAATTAATGAAACAACACATAAAAAGGCATATAGTTGTCTTGTTGTCTTTTTATTGATGTCAACAGTTTCGGATTTGTCTTTGTCTGTGATTAACCAATTAAATCCATTTCCTTAAATGTCTTCCCCACATTTACAGACTGATTACAGAACACTGTTAGAACAAAAAGTAGAGAATTGAAAAAAAGAACTTGCTGAAAGGGAAATTCTGATAAAACCTCAAAAAGGTTTTGGTGGAATTGAACAAAAACTTTTTTTGTATTCTGTTACCAATTCTTGAAGTGGTCCCTGTACATTCATACAACTGGATCCTCTGTGATAGATCATGTGATAAAAAAGACAATCTCTAAATCACTTCATTTAAAAATAATAATTTACTCACCAAACAATCTCTACAACTAAGTGTTTCCCTTTTGTGTAACTTTACGTTTGCTACCTGTCATCAATAGAGTTGAGAAGACCCATTGAAGTTCAGGTTCTGGTAGACGAACCGAACATTTTTCCAAAGTTCGGTTCAGGTTTCAGAATTTTGACCAAACGTGAACCAGAACCCGAACCCCATTGAAAACAATGGGGATCCGAACTTTTGAGCTAGAAAAAAAAAATCTCATTTCCATCGGAACTCCGGGAGAAGTCTGTGTTCGGCGTTTAGAACTGGAACCCCAAACTTTTAAGTTCCGGTTCGCGCATCTCTAGTCATCAAGCGTAATTCATCTCTCACAGCAGAGATTAAAATGAATTACAAGATGAGGTGAGGTTCTTTTCCTCTCTACAGAAAGTGGGTTTGGGTCTTTATTTTCTTCTGTTTTCCACTTTCTGGCCTTTCCTTACAGGAAGCAAGCCATTGAAAAATGGCAATAGCAATGCATTTTAGGAAATGATAGAAAGGAAATTCCAGCACCCATAGTGCTGGCAGCATGGGATGATCTGGATGTCAATACTCTATGAGCCATAGGAAAAGACTAGTGAGTATAATCTCCGCTAACTCCATACTGAAGTAACAATAAAAATGGCACTATGCTGCAGGAATGTAGGATTGCAACTTGGTACATGTAGTTCACCATGGTTCAACCTCCTATAGAAGGTAACATAGAAATATTAAACAATAAGCCGACCATACACATTAAATGGCTGTCAGTTAAACGATGCTTTGGCCTATCGGTCTGTCGACAGCCATCTCAGCTGTCTCTCTCATACATGGAAGGGCTTGCTCGGTCGAGCTCTTCTGTGTTCTCAATAAGAGTCACCGACACGATTGCCAGTCCAGAATTTGACATGCTCCATTGATATCCCCCGGAACCATCAGAGACAATTTGCAGATAAAGTAGGTGCAATGACATTGTGCAAGTTGGGGGTGAGGTTTTTTTTTTAGGATTCAAAATTGAATCTGTTTTCAGGACGTGCCAATATTTGTTAAGAATTTTTCTTATCTCATTTTGGGCTTATTAAAGTTAATAAATTTGGTTTTGTCCAGTTTGACCTATTTTAGACTTAAGCCAATTTTGATAATTGATTTCTCTAGTTATCACATTTCTCTCAATCTATTCTGTTGTATTTTTGATATGATTGTAAAGTCCTGCTTTATTGGCGTAATTCCTTGTTAGTCTTTTGTAATGACAGAAGCTAATTATGCAAATTGTCTCTTCAGAGAGGAAGAGAACTAGAACTCTAGTTGTCACATGACTTAGGATGATAGCCAAACCAGAATTTCAATTTGCAGACACTGTGTTTCGAGGTACTGCCCTTCATCAGTGCAAAGTGGAGATCTGGTTTGGCTGTGTGAGAGGCATCCATGTGACAAGGCTCGTTAAAGGGTCGACATTGACTTGTAGGATTGCTACCTTCCAATAGGTGGCACTAGAGTTCTAGTTCTCTTCCTCTCTGAAGAGACAATTTGCATAATTAGCATATTTCCCAGAGGAGCATTGCGGCTTTAAGTCTCCTCATCTCGGCATGCATAGCATGTCAATCTCTGTAACTTCTTGGGTAACGACAGAAGGAAAGCTTAACCATTGTTATAAAATCCACTATCAAATTCCAAATAGTTATTGGTGTCCACTGATTTTCAGCAAAGTTATTTGAGGAAAATGAATGTTCCTTATTATACTTTGGGTTCCCAAGAGACACCAAAGCAGAGTAAATATAAGATGCAAAAAAATAATAATAATACTCAATGCCCACCTGTTCCACCAACTTGGCAGCCTGCCATCCGGTCCTTTGCCCATCTACTATTCACTCCCCCTCCGTCTTGTGGGACCCTCACTCACGTATAAGCTGAGGGGGGCTATTTCAGCACAAAAAATGTGCGGAAATACTCATCTTATACTCGAGTATCTACAGTAGATATCATTTCTCCGTGGTTACGCAACAATGCTAACAAAGAGGCACATATCAACAATGTACTGAATACACTGAAAGGACAAAGTCCAGTGTACTATAAGTATGCTGTTATATAGTGGCTGCACACAAGGTCCCACATGGATGAAATGTATGAAATTACAGGACATGCAATTGTGTCAGAAGAGACCTGGTTGCGACAATAATAAGAAAAGGGTTTGCACTCTCTGTGACCATGCCTTGCGCCCCATGGGCAGAAAGATTATGCTTTTCTATATGTTTAGTGTGGTAGGACACATAAAACCAGTATCATTTCATATCAATATAAACACTGCGAAAACTCACAAAAATTCTTATTGAAATGTGCACATTGTAGGTTCAGGCGTAAGGCAGGGAAAACACAGGTGAGCACACATGGAAACAAGGTGTAAAGAAACACGTGTGAAACAAACCATAAAATGAATTAAACCTTAAACCAGGCATTTTGCCAGAGTTAGATGAATTGAGGCCTCAAATTTTTGGATTTGCCAGAATTCAACATTTTGGGAGAATCCAGAAGAAATCAATTTACTCATCTGTAATTATTAGACATGAGAAGGTCAGGCCAAATTCGAATTTGCCTGTATTGGTGTTTTTTTCTGGGTAATTTGATTCTGGGAGCAGTTATTCTTCTTGAATTTGATGTCCCTCATTATGCTCTGCAGTTTTTAGAGTCCCCAGAGCATAAGAAACAATATATGTAAAAAATTAAAAAAATATTTACTCTTACATCTTCAGATCTTCCACTCCTCACCATCAGCCATCCGATCCTTGTCGTATCTTCACATCACTTCTGCTTGGGCTGAAATCCCCAAGTCCTCATGCTGAGTCAGGACTTCTGGCTTTGATGGATCCATGAAGCTTCTGCACCTGTGCACACAAAGGACACCGCGCATTCTGTGATGTCACCACGCTATGACCTTTCGCACGCTTACACAGAACCTTCCAGGGTCCTCATCAAAGCACGAAATCTCAGCTATTGTGAGAGGCCTGGGGATTTCAACAACAGCGGAGGCGAACCGAAGGTGCAACCGCCATTTTGCTAGATTTGCGCATAATTGAATTACTAAAAAAATTTGCATCTTATCAAATAAGGATTTTTTGGAAAATTTTAACAAATTTAATTTCCACCCAAATTTATTCACTCATCTCTACTAATTATGAAACAAATCAGTACTTTTGCCATTTTTAAACTTGTTGGTGGTCTTGCCCTTTTTTTTTTGGTGAGAGTAATGGAAAAGTGACAAAAAGGTGCAGATTCGTGTACAGTAGATGTGTCTCTTGTGCAAAAAAAATACCCAACTTTGTGATTCCTGAATGTCCCCCTTTGTCCTCTTCTGTGATAAAAGTTAAATAAATATCTTATGTTTTTCTGTAGTTTTTCAGTCACACAAAATAACATCAGCATAGCATCTAAAGAGCTTGTCTGTAAAACGCTAAGCAAACTTCAAACTTACCAAATGTCGAGCATGACATAGGCAAATCCAGGCGTATCCTCTTCAGCTAATGAGAAAGCCTTTACTTGCATAAAGTTCCAAAATTATCGATTGCTTGACCTTTCCTGATGACGGCCGGGCATTAAAATACACTTAGGCTGCACTTATGCGTTTCGTGGCTTCATCAATTATATTTGTTTGTTTTTTTTCTTGCTTGAACAGTTTTCTTTTCATCTGAATGCCAATTAAATGGATCCACTTCAATTGCCATTACAGGGATTATATGATAAGTGAGGCCAAAGAGGTCTGTATAATACAAGGTAAATCCCAATGAAACATGAAAGGAGACATGAGAGCGCCATTCATTATCCTTGTGATATTTTCATAAGAACAATCGTAAAATGTGGAGGTTGGTTTACAAATCACTTTCCTATACACTGAGGATGTCACAGCTTCCATAATAAATTCCCTCCAGAATCTAAACTCCTGTACATAGAAGGACATGGGGAGAGGTGGATTAGGAACTCGGGGGGTCTCTGATGTCTTCATTCATTAGGAGCATGTGGGTTCTACCCATGGAGTTATATCAACCACATGAAAAAGAGTCTAACTGGTGTCTTTAAGGACTGCTGATCAGGTTAAGGCATAATAATCTAAGACATTGGATGATACTGAGGAGTCTTTTTTGATAGGCAATCATGTAATACTACATTAGTAGCCAAAATGGTTTCCTCTATTGATAACAGCTAATCACTGGAGTTAGGAGAAGGTGGTCCTATGGCTTTCCATTAGAAATTAGCTATCTTGTTGAAATATCTTCTTTAAAGTGACCCTATCAGAATGATTTTACTACTGATGCTAATGTAATGGTTGTATAACAATAATAAAAATCAGGAACAATTATGGTTGCACTCTCAGCAACCGGGAGTGGGTCCGTGCTGTAGGGGGTTTGCCGACACCAGTGCCTATTTCACCTGGATGTTCGTCCTCGGATGCACGTTCAGCTGAAATGATGCAGAGACCAGTCAGCTCCCTGCACCACAATATGCTCCACCGGCCAATCAGAGGCCGCTAACTGACGTCGGCTAGCACGTCATGGGCGGAACGTGGCAATGATCCTAAGCGCTGCCCTTGCCAGCAGGCCCAAGTCAGCTGCCTTCTTCTGCTCTGGCAATAGAAAAGGATGTTGTGCATTATGAGATCTGGGAAGGTAATAACAATTGTTTGTTTATATTTAGAATGTGCTGGAGAAGTACGAGGGACGTTAATATGTCAATGGGCTCAGGATTGGGGGGCATTATACTAGAGAGAAGCTCAGGATTGTTATAGAATGGAGCCAAAGCTGTAGGGGGCATTATTACAGTAAGGAGCCAGTAAATGGACATTATTACTGGAAGGAGCCTTATATGGGGACATTATATTTTAGGAAGGGGCCCAGGATGGGGACATTATGAAGGGGCCCATGATAGGGATCATTATGCTCGGAAGGGGCCTAGCATGGGGGACATTGTACCAGTAAAGGGCCCAGGATGGCGGATATTATAATAGGAAGCGGCCCAAGATGAGAGACATTATACCAAGAAGCGGCCCAGGATGGGAGACATTGTACAAAGAAGGGGCCTAGGGTAAGGGATATTGTTATAAGAGAGGCATATCATTATTACAGAATGAGCCAGGATGGGGGACATTACATCGGGGATAGTTATGCATTTTTTTAAAGGTTCTTGAATGCTACAAGGGCCCATACATCGGACCAACAAAGAGTTGGAGGCCCAGGTCCAAATATTTCACCGGGGCCCATCAGACTCTAGTTACGCACTGGTAAAATGATACCTAACTTGCAGTAATCCAATATGAGAAATCAAGCTGTGAAGCCACATGGACATTTACCTGGAAGTGCATTGGGGACATGCCAAAAATGTATGTGTGCTTCAACATGCCCAATGCACTTAGATGTGGCTTCATTTCTCAGCACTGACACATTGGATTACTGCAAGACAGGTCACATTTTAATTATTGTACTAGGCCCCATGCAGCCGAACCTTTAGTTTCAGCAGTAAAATCCTCCTGACAGATTCCCTTTAAAGTTTATAATTGCTATTGATGTTATGTTTACTGCTCATCCATAAGACTCCATTGGAGTGGATCATTGCTTATTGATGAGAATCCCGCTAACTGGGGAAACATTAAAATATATATATCAATTCTTTCATTAGAGAGTAATTAAATCTTTATAAGCTTTTTTCATATTTGAATGCCATTATCAAACAGAATAATGGGGTCCAGACTCTGAAAGCTCCACTGATCGTTCACAAAGCCTCCCAAGAGGTATTTAGTTCGGGGAACAGGAGCATATAGTTCCTATCAGAGAGCACATACAACCTGGAGTATGGATTCAAGGGAAAGCATAGGCCTCATAGACAAGCCCTGCTCTGGTCCAGCACCGCCATCTTGTTTTAACCACATCTTCTGACTGATGGGAAATCAGAGGTAACAGTCACAAGTTCTCAATCTAATTCTATGAAAGTGTAATTCTGGCCTCATTCTGGCCTCGTTCTGGATCTAATAGGCTTACATTGAGTTGTGACTTCACCCAGTAAATACTGGAGCAATCCCGCAGGTCACAACCTGCAGAAGTCTGACTGGAGCGGCGCCAATAAAAGATGAAGCCTATGCTTTACATTGAATCCATACTTTGTTACGTGTGCACGCTCCTATCTCCCTAGTGGCGCAACTCTTGTGGGGGAGGTGGGTGCTTAGCGATCGGTGAGGGTTTTGGACCCTGACTCCCATCAATCTACCTGGAATTATAATTGCATTCAAATATTAAAAAAATGCATAAAGGTTTTGTCACTCACACTGTGGGAAGACTAAGTGTAACACGAGGAGAAGAGGAGAAGGAAGCCCAAATACTAGGGAAAGGGGGAGAGGAAGATGCCTAGGTAGATCTAATAGCTCCCTGCCTCCCCTACCGCCCCTATATTGGTTCCACACCAATCGCCAAGCAGGAACCTAAGCCTTGTATATCCCTAGAGCTGGCCCCTAAATAGGGAAGGGGGATCAGCACTGGTCAGTCCCCACTGAACACTAAAGATAAGATGGAAGACAAACAAGGAGAAGCAACTTAACTTGAACAGACTCCAGAGAGATAACACCAATTGTCCTCCAGCAGCACCAGAGAGAAAGTAAGCTGACTGCTTTCACTCCATGCCTTCACAAAGAGAAAATGTGAATATCACCGGCGACTCCTTGAAGCAGACTGAGAATCTATAAACATCCAGGTCCAGTTGTGTCAATTACAGCCAGAGGAAGGTTGCCACTGGAACCAAAAGTCAGAAGGATTAAGAAGGAGTCTGCAATGCCAAACGCAGAGACCTTCTTCAGCCAGATGCAGAGCAGCTGTCTGTAGCATCTGACACACCCGTGACAGGTTTATTTACTCTTTAAAAACTTTATTTAAGCCACTGCAGGGAAAATGTAGTATCTAATGGTGGCCTGTCATATGAATAGTCATCCATGCAATAAATGTATGGGCCATGACTGCCAGATCGATAATATGTTTTTATTTATGATCTCTGTGATGTCTGTAAATGGGACAATGCAATGAGACAATTCCTTTAAAAGTATTCAGCAATCCTACAAAATGAGAATTAATTTTGTGAATGAAAGGAGTAGTAAAAAATCTGAAAAATATGGCTGATTTTTTTCCTTATACAAATAGCACCACATCTGTGTAAGGGTTATGCCTAGTATTGTAGCTCATTTCAATTAAAGGGAATCTGTCAGTAGGATCGACCCTCCTAAGCCATCAGTTTAGGCATGTGGGTCATAGGAAGGTGAATAAAATGATACCTGCAATTTCATATTCCAGAAAAATCCACATTTTTCTTAATATGTAAATGGGCTGTTCAGATCTGTGGCCCAGCCATAGATCTCTGTGAGTAGCTTATTATAAATGAAAGGGAGCATTATTTGTGTGAGACATGTAATGACTGACAGTCTGCTCTCCTGATCTACATGTCTTACATTGGTAATGCCCTCTTTCATGTAAAATAAGCTCTGGAGGCAGATTCTAAGGGAGATCTATATACAACCCATAGATCTTAACTGCTCATTTACATACTAAGAAAAATGTGGATCTCTCTGGAACAAGACATCGGTATCATTTATTCAGTTTCAGATTGTTTAGGAGGGTTGATCCTACTGACAGATTCCCTTTAAAAGGGGTTGTCCAGACTTGGGGCTCAAGACCGCAGTTACTCTATGTGACTGCAGACTTGTGAATCCTCACAGTGCATGCAGTGTGCACTGTCAAGATTCTCCGGTATCAGCACCATGAGCTGGTAGCCATGTGTCCACAAGTATGCATTTTGCATACTTCTGGACAGTTTCCGACTAGACATGACTGGCATTGCTTAATTCACTTGTACTCAGTGAGGCTGCACTCATCTAGTCGGCACATGACCATATGTATGAAACTTGCATACTTGTGGTCACACGCTCACCTGCTCCCAGAGCTGACACCGGAAAATCCTGGCAGTGTGCACTGTACACGCTATGATAATTCACATATCTGCAGTCATATGGAGTGACTGCAGACTTAAGCCCTAATTCTGGGAAGCTCTTCAAATGGATTGCCCAGTCCAAATTGATAGGTGTGCAGTCACTCTGTGTAGCAAAAAGAAAATGATTCAGCTCACCCTTGTGATGGTATTCTCACAGCCCATGAGAAATTTGATCCGAGCACGGAAATGTCTCTGCTTGACACCAGGTACTTGTGCATGAAAATGAAGGTATCCAGCTCAGGAAATAAAATCAAAATTCTTTATTTGGACAAATTTAAAAAGTAAGCTGCTTGACAAACCAGTGAATACTGGAGGAAGGAATGCCTTTCGACCAGACAACCCCTTTAAAGGTAAAAGGTTCTATAAACTGCCTGTGGACAAGTGGGGCCTTGTCTTCATGACGGAAACAAAAAGAAAGCAATAGTGTTTTTCTAGTGCTGGACAACCCCTTTAACACAAATACCATGATTATCAGGATATATACTTTCAGGTGTCTTTGAATCTCAGTATATTGTGAAAAGAAACAGTGCATGCCATTTTTTTTATCTGAAAATACCCAGTTTTGTCTAATAAATGACAACAATGACGCTGTAATCCTCGCCATTACAGATGTTTGTAAAGCGGATATTAAAGCTGTAGATCATTGGGATATTACATTGTAACTTCCGTGTTCTGCTTCATTGAACATTGTAAAGTCTGCCTGACATCATCATAAATATCTGAGACCTGCGCTGAGAACCTGGTCGATTCAGTGAAATTGCACTTATTAAAAATAAATTACGCTTTGATTTTATTACATGAGAAACATCATAAACCCTCAACAGTTCATTATGAAGAATCTGTAAGCAATTATCTTGGTAATGACACATATTTCAGGCTGAACATCATTTGAAGCGATATCCTGGGCGCATGTCACATCATAGCAAGCAAATATGTATTAATATACATCAAGCGCACGGTTCTGAGTATCTCCTCCGCTACTATAAAGGGACAGAAATGCCAAATAGCTACATTGTACATATAAGGGAAGGTATATCAGTACTGAGAACCAATACAGGGGTTATACCAAGATTGCAAGTAGCATAATGATTGCTAGAGGTCACACACCAGTTATGAGAATTGGGGTTAAAAGTCCCCCATGTGATCCGAGGGGTGGTCAAGTATGTGCACTGCTACTCCATTCAAAGTCTCTATGACTGACGAAGACAGCCAAGCACTCTAGAAGAAGAGATGCATATGGCAGTGGATCCTCATGTTGGCTTATGAATTAGGGTTTTAGTTGTGCACCCTTCTCTTGCATACACTGATGAGAAAAAGGGTAACAACGTTTGGAACTTTTGACTTCAGGCTCCGTTTATCAACATCCACTTCTGCTTCAAATGTGAGACTGCCATCATTTTATAGACAATCATCTTGGTAATCTGATCCATAAATGAGACCTGCAACTATTTAGCCTATAATTAGCTATGCAAATTCTTGTCATGTCACTGCATTGTTACTGTTTTGGTCCTAAAAATCTAAATTTTAATTTTTATTATGTTTTTAGTATTTTGTAAATCCACCTTTGGCTTACAACAATACCTGAATCCATCTGGCTGCTCTCAATCAGATTCAAGCATGTTTCAATCGAAATCTGATCCCAGGTCTCTTCTACACATTCCCAAAGTTGGTGCATACTGGTAGACTTGGGTACGTATACAGATTTTTTTTCAACTCTTCTCACAAGTGTTAGATTGGGTTGAGGTCTGGGGACTATGGTGGCCAATCCAGCACCTCTACTTCATTGTCATTAAACCATTTATTTGCCAATCTCAATGTATGCTTTATGTTGTTTTCCTGCTGGAAAACTATGTCGTTCTTTTCATACCCATAGTACTCAAGTGTACGAAGTAACTTGTCTTGTAAGATACTCACATATAGCTCAGCTTTGAGACAACCATCATTTCTGGTCAAGTATCCAATGCCTTTGGCTGTGAGACAACCCCATACTTCTGGCACCTTCCCTTCTGCTTTCAAACTTGCCACAATCACGCCTATCCTTAAAAAGTCAACCCTCGATCCAACTGCTATTTCCAGCTATCGCCCAATATTGCTGCTCCCATTCGCTTCCAAACTCCTGGAGCAGCATGTCCACGCTCAACTTTCCTACCACCTCTCATCTAACTTGCTCTTTGACAATCTACAATCTGGTTTCCGCCCCCATCACTCAACAGAGACAGCCCTGACCAAAATTACTAATGACCTACTTACCGCCAAAGCTAACGGACAATACTCTGTACTCCTCCTTCTAGACCTGTCCTCTGTTTTTGACACAGTTGACCACTGCCTCCGACTAAAGATCCTCTCCTCCTTTGGCATCAAAGACCTTGCCCTATCCTGGATCTCCTCATACCTTTCCAACCGCACATTCAGCGTCTCCCACTCCAACACTGCCTCCTAATCCCACCCTCTCTCTGTTGGAGTCCCCCAAGGCTCTGTTCTAGGACCCTACTCTTCTCAATCTATACACTTGGCCTGGGACACTCATAAAGTCTCATGGATTCCAGTACCACTTTTATGCTGATGACACTCAGATCTACCTTTCTGGCCCAGATGTCACCTCCCTGCAGTCCAGAATCCCGGAGTATATATCAGCCATATCCTCCTTCTTCTCCTCTCACTTCCTCAAACTCAATGTGGACAAATCTGAACTCATCATCTTTCCTCCATCTCATAGATCGTCCTTACCTATCTATAGCAATTAACGATACCACGCTTTCCACAGTGCCGGAAGTCCGCTGCCTCAGAGTAACCCTTGACTCTGCCCTGTCCTTCAAACCGCACATCCAAGCTTTTTCCACCTCCTGTCGCCTCCAGCTCAAAAATATCTCCAGAATCCATCCTTTCCTCAACCGTCAATCTAATAAAATGCTTGTGCATGCCCTCATCATCTCCCGCCTGGACTACTGCAACATGCTTTTCTGTGGCCTCCCTGCTAACACCCTTGCACCTCTCCAGACCATTTTTAGCTTTGTTGCCTGACTAATTCATCTCTCTCCTTGCTACTCCTCCACTTCCCCCCTCTGCAAATCTCTTCATTGGCTCCCATTCCCTCAGCGTATCCAGTTCAAATTACTAATTACCCGATATCTTCCCTCACGTAATCTCCGGTCCTCCCAAGATTTCCTTCTCTCCTCTTATTCACTCCTCACCCAACCGCCTCCAAGACTTATTCAGAATATCCCCATCCCCTGGAATTCTTTGCCCCATGTCCGACTATCAACCACATTCGGATCCATCAGACAGAACCTGAAAACCCACCTCTTCAGGAAAGCCTACAGCCTGCACTGACCCCGCTGCCTCGTCACTACTACCAAAGCTACTGCCTCACCAACACCAGAGCTCCTGCAACCCTCGACCTACTGTCTCCTTCCCCATAATCCTGTAGAATGTATGCCCGCAAGGGCAGGGTCCTCGCCCCTCTGTACCAGTCTGTAATTGGTAGTTTGTTTACTGTAAGTGATATCTGTAATTTGTATGTAACCCCTTCTCATGTACAGCACCATGGAATCAATGGTGCTATATAAATAAATAATAATAATATCATCAGGCTTCCTCCACCAAACTTGACAGTTCCTTCAATTTCTCAATCCATAATCCCTTTTTTCCTTTGTTTCATATAGACTCATTTGCACCCATCACAGCCTAGTCTATTGACTTTTGTTTCATCGCTCCAAATCACCCATTTCCATTCTTCTACTGTCCATTTTCTGTACTTTTTTGCATACTCGAGCCGACGTTTCTTATGATATTGAAGTTGACTTCTACACCTTTTTTCCGTCCACAATTCCAGACTTGTGTCGCACCCTGCTTGCATGGACATCTGTAATCTTACTATTATGAAGCATACAAGCCACCTCCACTGCCGTGTTTGTCACGCCAGAACAGATAGACCTTGTAATGAGCAGACTTGTTGACTCCAATATTTTGCCTAGAAGTCCAACTCTTGGCTTTTGAATAGATGGACAAACTTAATTTCATATTCTACCAATTGTCATGACCTCAAATAATTGAGTTTGGCAATTTTCTTGACCAAGAGACCGCTATCAATGAGCTGGATGATGTTGTTTCCTTTTTCTTGGGAAATCTTTTTCATGGCTGCTCCTCGATTTGAACCAGTGACCTTTCGCTGGGAATCAACCTAATAACATACCGAGCTATTAGGGAATGTGAGAACAGGTTGCATTTTGTAGCATTTAGGAAAAAAAAGATTTTTCCACCACCAGGAGCAAAAGAGTAACAATGCAGTGACATGAATCTGCATAACTAATCATATGCTAAATAGTTGCAAGTCAAATTTATGCATGAGATAGCCATGATGATTGTCGATAAAATGATGGTAGTCTCACGATCGAAGCAGTAGTGGATGGTGAGATATGGAGCCTGAAAGTCAAAAGTTCAAACGTTTGTTACCTTTTTGCTCATCAGACTTTTTGCTATAGGCAGCAACGGAAACATCATTTTGCAGCAATGTGGGTGGGCAGAAATGCACAAGGGTACACTGAGAATTGGTATAGAACATATTCTATATGGACAGTCCCTGTATTACCGGAGCAGTTTTTGAGAGCTGATAGCTTTGGTCCCACTATCTCAAATCAATGGGATTTTCATGTAATACATGAATGAGCCCGGTTCCCCTAAATGAGGTCAGGCTTATAAATTAGAGGCTAATGGTGGACCACATTCTTATTCAATAAATGATCATTTAATTTAAAAAAATGTTAAAGGGAATGTGAGGTCTAAAGCTATGAGTCTGTAGTTACTTTTTGTGACTGCAGGATTGAGAATACTCACATTGTGTGCACTGCATGCTGTCAGAATACTCCGGTGCCGGTACTCAAAGCGGCAGGCTCGTGATCGCAAGTATGTGATTTGCATATATAGGGTCGCATGCCGACTAGACATGCATGGCTTTGTTCAATGAGTGACGCTGAACACAGTCTAGTCAGAATGTGACTGGAAGTAGGCAAATCGCATATAACCAGCCGGTTCCTGGTGCAAGCACAGAAGAATACTCACAAAGCATAGTGTGCGCAAGTCTGCAGTCAAGTAGAGTGACTGCAGACTTGCAGCCTAAGGCTGGTCTATCCCTTTAACTATAGCTCACCTACTCCAGGGTTCAATAGTTTCATTAATAATTAGACCAGAATAGGAAAAATCATAGTTCATTGTATGTGAGCTAAAACCAGTATGAAGAACTATTACATTATTTTTAGGGAACCATTGGGTCCCCCATTCCTGCAGCGATCCAATGCAACTGTGCTAGTTGCATTTCAAGTATATCCACTTCTGGCTTATTTTCTCCTTGGATTACTTTGATCAATTCAACAAAGGATATAGCACTCAAGACAAATCATGCAATGTGACAAGTAGTAAAGCTAAGTAATGCTTCAGGAAAGATTCTCCAATGTAATGACATGTCTTAAAGGACGAAGACCAAGAATCTGCCAATATTGGCATCCTATAGTTGTTTTTTATTGATGCTGCTACATGGGAAATCATTAATTTATGAATGTTTAATTATTTGTGTTTTATTTAAAAACAGGAACTGAAATGATACACATAGATCAACAAACATCTATCTGTCTATCTATGTAAGAGAATAAAAAGAACTATAGAACATTTGGCAGTGATAAGTGATGGCAACAATATATATTGAGAATCAGACATTTATGGTTTATCCTGATGATTTTCCCTTTGTACTTATGGAGGGATAGCCCCTGAAGTAGTAATATATTGTGGATTCTCTGTCCAAGGTCCTGAAAATCTCCATACACTTTTCCAATTCACATCTCTCTTCATAGTACTGAAATTAACTTCTCCCAAAAGAATGGCAGTTCTAGGAACATTAATAAAGAGCAGCCTTGTATTTTCAGCTAAATATCCAACAGAGTAATAAAATGACAAAGTAATTATATCTACACATGTTAATGAAAACACTATATGGACCAAAAATGGAAATACTGAATGTACAAAAAAAAGAGCCACAAAGCTACTTTTAAAGTGAACCTGTCATCAGTAAACTACAGACACTGTCATGCTGGCTCTGTTATACTGATTAAAATGATACCTGGGTTGATTGAATCTGTCTTGTGGTTGTTGTTTAATCTTTATTTGCAGTTTTCAGTTAATGAGATTCTCGTTCTCTGGGCGGGGCCTGTGGGCGTGGCTGTGGGTGGGGCTGTGTGTGGGGCTTTATGTGGTGCTCTGCAATGTGTGTCTGTTTTTTTGGAGATCGCCTTGCTAACACCCCAAATGCGGAATAATGAAGATTATTGCCCCTGATAAATTGTCAAGTACGATTATCTCTACCCAGATCGCGCCAGTCACACAACTGCTAGATAAAGATACGCTATTTTTTAGAACAATAGAAAATGAAGATTTTTTTTTAATCGGCTTGCTGACACATTGCAAATGCGAAGTAATGAAGATTATTGCCCCTGCTAAATTGTCACGTACGATTCACTACCAGGATTGTGCCAATTGCACAACTGCTAGACAAATATTAGGTATTTTAAGTGGAAAATAGCAGAGAGCTGCTGCATGTACTTGCAATGATCAGAACACCCAGGTGCCTGCCTGCCTTTCACCCACCTTCCCACCTATTAAATCTCTCACTACTAAATCCCCACCTAACAAACAAGTAATCTTGACAGTCTTCAGCTCTTAAAAGAGCTTTTGGAATAAACAACGCTCACTGTAATTTCCTATACCTTTCCCTATGCTCCTATCACTCTCCCTACGCTCACACTATGCTGTCTCTGGGTGCAATGTGCGCAAGATGGTGATGGCAGACTTTAAATAGTCCCTATGATGATGGAAGGCCAGCCAATCACAGTAATGCCACACCAAATATGGCGCCGGCATTACTGTGATTGGCAAGCCAGCCCATCATGTTCATTGGCTCTAAATATAGTGGCAAACATGTTGGGCGGGTCACTCAAATACACGGAGGCAAATACCTAATTACTCGCCGAGTAACGAATAGCCCGAATATCATACTATTCGTGCCAGTATCGAATATTGGCCAATGTATTTGCTCATAACTATTAATTATATGTATCCTATAGTCCAGTGCCAACTGGATATCTGTCCATAATTAAGAGTTCCATTTTGGGGTTCCAACACTTTAACAGCAGTTTGGTTAATTACCTGTGCATTTTTTTTGTTCCATTTTGTATCACGGACGGAGGAATTCCTGAAAGATCTCATACACCGAATAATAAGTGAGGCTGAGTGGTCAGTGTGCTTAGAAACTTGTCGATATTCCATTGTGTTATATAGGAAAACCTAAAATCATCAGGGAAGATCTGTGAAGGGAGAGAAAGCACCACGTAAACCTCAGAGGCAATAGTGTTTGAACTCTACTCACTCCACTGGATGTTTCACTGTGTTTCACGGGGTTTCTTACCATACATACAGAAATTCTTAGACAGGGATCGTGCTGGGAATTGCTTATTAAAATAAAAAAATATTCAAGATAACATCTTGAAAACATTAATTCCTTTCACAATCGTGTCCATGAGATGATCTGCACTTGTCCCAATGGTTTTTCCACTGTTCAAAACATTTTTTATATTCTTCCGTACTAATGCTGGTAAAGCCTCCAGGTTTTTTTTCTTAACCTTTTCTACGTTCTGAAAGTGCTTTTACTTTAGTATTTTCTTCATTCCTGGAAATAAGAAGTCGTTGCGGGGGCTAGGTCGGGTGAGTAAGGAGGCTGATCCTGATTTTTTTGTCAAAAGTCTTCTCAAGGGATGAATCCTGATATTAAGCCTATGATCTCGAAACAAAACAACAGCCCAACCAGTGGAAGACGCCTTTACCGCCAGACCCAAAAAACACCTCAAGTTAAATCAAATTTGAAGTCCGTGAAGGAGTACTTCACATGTAATATGTTCCTCAGGACACCGCAGTGAACCAACATTACTTTGTGCAAGTGCTGAAGCCATTGCGTGAGGCAGTGAGAAAAAAATTACCTCAATTGTGGCAATCGGAGAACTGTCTGCTTCATCATGACAGCGCACCTGTTCGCATAGCGTTGAAAATCATCCAGCTTTTGGCAAAAAAAATCATGACACTGATTTCTCATCCCCCTTACTTGCCCAACCTAGCCCCCTGTGACCTTTTATTTCCATGGATGAAGAAAAACCTAAAGTGAAAGCGCCTTCAGGACGAAGAAGAGATTAAGAAACAATAGCTGGAGGCACTTAACACCATTAGATCAGAAAAATATAAAAAATATTTTGAACAGTGGAAAAAATGTTGGGCTACCCTCTCGAATGCATATTTATGTGGATATCTATGGATAGATAGATAGATAGATAGATAGATAGATAGATGATAGATAGATAGAGAGATAGATAGATGATTGATAGATAGATAGATAGATAGATGATAGATAGAGAGATAGATAGATAGATGATAGATAGATAGATAGATAGATAGATAGATAGATAGATAGATAGATAGATAGATAGATAGATAATAGATAGATGATAGATAGATAGAGAGATAGATAGATGATTGATAGATAGATAGATAGATAGATAGATAGATAGATAGATAGATAGATAGATGATAGATAGAGAGATAGATAGATAGATGATAGATAGATAGATAGATAGATAGATAGATAGATAGATAGATAGATAATAGACAGATAGATAGATAGACAGATAGATAGATAGATAATAGATAGATGATAGATAGATAGATAGATAGATAGATAGATAGATAGATAGATAGATAGATAGATAATAGATAGATAGAGAGATAGATAGATGATTGATAGATAGATAGATAGATAGATAGATAGATAGATAGATGATAGATAGAGAGATAGATAGATAGATGATAGATAGATAGATAGATAGATAGATAGATAGATAATAGACAGATAGATAGATAGACAGATAGATAGATAATAGATAGATGATAGATAGATAGATAGATAGATAGATAGATGATAGATAGATAGAGAGATAGATAGATGATTGATAGATAGATAGATAGATAGATAGATAGATGATAGATAGAGAGATAGATAGATAGATGATAGATAGATAGATAGATAGACAGATAGATAGATAGATAATAGATAGATGATAGATAGATAGAGAGATAGATAGATGATTGATAGATAGATAGATAGATAGATAGATAGATAGATAGATGATAGATAGAGAGATAGATAGATAGATGATAGATAGATAGATAGATAGATAGATAGATAATAGACAGATAGATAGATAGACAGATAGATAGATAGATAATAGATAGATGATAGATAGATAGATAGATAGATAGATAGATAGATAGATAATAGATAGATAGAGAGATAGATAGATGATTGATAGATAGATAGATAGATAGATGATAGATAGATAGATAATAGATAGATGATAGATAGATAGATAGAGAGATAGATAGATAGATAGATAGATAGATAGATAGATAGATAGATAGATAATAGACAGATAGATAGATAGACAGATAGATAGATAGATAATAGATAGATGATAGATAGATAGAGAGATAGATAGATGATTGATAGATAGATAGATAGATAGATAGATAGATAGATAGATGATAGATAGAGAGATAGATAGATAGATGATAGATAGATAGATAGATAATAGACAGATAGATAGATAGACAGATAGATAGATAGATAATAGATAGATGATAGATAGATAGATAGATAGATAATAGATAGATAGATAGATGATAGATAGAGAGATAGATAGATAGATGATAGATAGATAGATAGATAGATAGATAGATAGATAGATAGATAATAGACAGATAGATAGATAGACAGATAGATAGATAATAGATAGATGATAGATAGATAGATAGATAGATAGATAGATAGATAGATAGATAGATAGATAAACAGAGTTCTTTTTCAATAGTGAACAATATTGTTAGGAAAGATGTATTTATATATTATACTACTTTTGTCAAAATAGATTAGATCCCATATTTTAATTGAAAATGTTGCCGGTTTACCACACTAAATTTTTTAAACTTTTTTTTTAATCTGTAGGCAGGATCCCAAAGGGCCCAAACAGTAAATTCTACAGCCAATTAATGGCTATGTAAACCATTCTTTGGCATCGCAATTTAGCTGTAGTGTGAAAGCTCCATAAAGAATACAACACAATATATTATATGCAAACATGTCATGGTGACTTGCCTCTGATGACTGAAAAGCGAGTCCTGTTATCACAGATGATTATTATTGCTAACGTTGTTATTTCTACATTTATACAGTAGGATATGAATTTTCTATCTATCTATTCATCTGTCTATCTATCTATTCAGCTATCTATTCAAAAACAGATAGAGGCAGCACACCATAATAAAGTAGAGAAAAGTGCTCTTTTAATTGCCCATTATTTTATTATGGTGTGCTGCCTCGATCTGTTTTTTATATTATTTACAAGGACTGGTATGTACCTGTGAGGCTGGCACCCTATTTTAACTGTGCTGTTACCCTATCTATTTTATCTATCTATTCATCTATCTATCTATCTATTCATCTATCTATTCTATCCATTATCACTACCTGAAGGTCAATAGCAGGTGGCCGTAATCAGCTCTACTTGCCCATAAATTGTAGGCTAAACCCAGGAGCAGACATGAGTGTCCAAAATTGTTGGTTGATAGTCCAAGAGAAGGCATGTACAGTAGAGTAGGACCCATCAGAGGGAGGTCACCTTGCCGTGGTTGATGGGCACACATTGTTTGGCCAATTTATGCGCTAAGAACCTCCATTTTCATTCATTTCCGTAAGTTTAAAAAAGGTTTTTGAAAAAAAAGGTTTTGAGTAGTAAAATCTAGATTATATGTTTCTAATATTTTTCTGTGTTTTCACATGGCCTAAACTTATACATAGTGCTGCTGTGCTTTCTTTTTCTTTCTATCTATCGATCTATCTATCTATCTATGGTCTATCTATCTATCTATCTGAATATGTTTTACCTTTGATTATAGCAGGACCTTCAGGTAGACTTTTGGTTTGCTTCCACAAGTCTGGAAGGCTTCTTAGCCACTCCTTAACATTTTTGGGGGCAATGACTTGGCTCGGGGCTATTGTTGCTATGATTTGGAGAGGGAAATCAAAGCTTCACTTCACCAATGGCTGTGGAAGATTTGTATAAGCCTAAATTAGGGTTGGTTCTCTACATGAGACTTTTAGAAGTGACATGTTGTAGCTCTATTATAAATATCCCTTATCCCTTTCACGGTATTGATTCAGTCTTTTTCCAAATTTCTTTGCCACTGATTAAGGATTTTTGGAATCAACCGTAGTGGAACGAAATCTAGAGTGATGTTGCACAAACATCAACTTGAGAAACAGAATTACAGAACGCTATAGCCAATTATCTCGTACCTTAAACGCCATCCATCCAAAAAGTCTGATTTTATTTTCAAAAACAGTTTCATATCTTTGTCCAGGTTATGTATGGTATTGTATTAGAGTTTATTTCTTTCTATGTAGTGGTGCTTTAATACTAAAAAAAATATTAATGCCTTGTAGTCCAACCACACCCCCACCACTGATTGGCAGCTTTCTGCCTATAGAAAGTATACATAGAAAGCTACCAATCAGTGGTGTGGGCGGGGTTATTCAGAGCTCAGCATTCCAAGGTCTGCTAGATCTGTGGGAAATAAAACATGAATTTTATTAAAATTATAGCAAGTAGCTCAGGAAGTGATACATCGCTGAAGTTAGGATCCCACCCTTACATCATGCTGCTTTCAAATTGAGTAGCAAAAACTTGGTGACAGATTCCCTTTAAAAGGGATCTCAGACTGGTTCACACTGGTTTCTACAGCTCGTTCCTGTCTTAAAATCCCTAAAATGATGACTCGGTCAAATACTGCCTGAGAAATGTCTTTGATGTGGCCAATGATTGGCTAAGGAGATATTTCCTGCCGTTCTCTGTGTGGTTGGAGGTAAGACCAGAAACTAGAAACCAACTGGAAATAGGTTAATATCGTAACGGGAACTGTGTGGGATCAAAATTGAATTGTATAAAACAACATGACCCTTTATGGTCTGCTGGACAGTTTGGCCATCTACTATACTTTACCCCCTGACAAAACTTGATGCGAAACCCACATGGGGTGTGTTTTCTTCGATAAGTAAAGTGTACTCTATTCCACTATGCATTATTATCATTATGTGAACTTTCATGTGATGACACTCTCTCCCTGTTTACCTGTATGTTTCTTAATTGGCCGTAACTTATACTGGCTATTTTGGCTTGTACCTATTGAGTGTCCATCTTCAATACCATAAATAACTATGTGTTGATTTGTAGCATTCTCACAAGCGAGTCTTATCATTATCACTTTCCTACCTTTAGTATTTTTATGTCTGATTTTTGCATATCTTTTTATTTTTTTAATTATTATGGTATCCAATAAAGAATATATTTTTTATTGATTTTGAGCCTTGCACATTCCTACATATCTATTGTTAAATTTGTCGGTGCATTTTGGCCCCTTATATATAGTTCCTTACAATTGTGCTGGTGTTCCTTATTATTTTAATATAGTAAAGTTTCAAAAATGATTTTTAAGGATATGCAAAATCTGCTGTATGTATACAAGGGATGGACACAATATCATTCTGCGAAGAAGAAAAAAAAGCATTTTAATGGTAGAGGCTTTTTAACGTTAGATATTTAGAACATAGATATCACCATTGTTACATACTACAAATTATTCATTTATTCACTTGTCCATCTCCCAGCTTTTTTTATACCAGTCTAAGACCTTTAAAATCATGTTTATATCCTTATCCTTATATCCTTTTAGCTGTCAAGTTAATGTGTAAGTTTTTATTTCCGCAGCCATCTAACAACATGGCTCCTTTTTCCGTAAAATTTGGACCAGCTCCCAAGTGCCACCAAATACAAAACTTTTATCATTTTACACTAATTTAATTTGAAAACAGAATATTTCCCCTGATACATTATTTTCAAAGTTTCCACCAATAAGTTCCTCAACAGGCCTCCTTCCTGAAAATTTAGAAATCAATCTTCCTATATGATATTGGTCAAATCAAAGGAATCTGGAAACCTAGAGAGTAATTTCTTAGCCTTAAGGCACGATATCATCTCACACGGAACCTTATTAAATCTGGAAGCTTTTTCTTTGAAACAAAATTTTTTGTGTTCGTCTGTCAACAAATATAGGTTACACCTTGATTAATCTTTCATCAAAGTGACGTACAATGGCTCCATAGAAAAGAATTAAAATCAGCGAGTTAGTAGATTAAAGCGGATTACTTCCCTTGCCTGCGCGAAGAAATTACATTTGTGTGTATGCTACATGACAAATTGTTGAGCGGTTTATTGAAAATGTCTCTCTCTCACTTTGTACATATTGAAATACTGAATTTAGATGAATATCCAAGGGCTATGGGAAAGTCTTCAGCTTGCCTTTTGGGGATATAATTTATAATGTACAAATATAAAAAAATGTGTTATTAAGGGTTTGTCTGCTTTAACCAGTTGAAGACCAGGCAATTGATCCCCATCTTGACCATACACATTTTAGTGTTTTTTTTTCATACATGTGGTTTAAAGAGCTATCTTTTTTCTTTTTTTTTCTCACTCAGATATTCAAGTAATTTTTGCATCTTTTTTTCATGATACACAGGGCTTCATTTTTAGTTCACTGTCATATTCTCTCTCCCTTTTTCTGCTGATATCGGACAGTGGTGGTGAAAAATAAGGGACATTTTTATGACCATCAAAATACATTTAAAATAAATGTTCCCCGTTCTGTAACAACAGTGGTATATTTTATTTTTTTACCTGTTATTTATTAATTAATTTATTTATTTATTTCTCCTTAATTTGACATATTGTTCCTCCCATATAGTCATAAAAAACCTTTGCGGGGTATTTAAATATTGAAATATTTTTATTTTCTTTTTATTTCCCTTGTAACTGGAGCTAGTATATTAGCCCCAGTTACAAGGGAAATGCTGCCTCCTGGATATATAGAAGAAGTCTCCTGTGACTCATCAGTTCCTGCTTTCTCTCTATATACAACGATCACATGACTGCTGTTTACAGAGGATGATGCGCTGTCGGTGCTTCCTATTACTGTGCACACAACACATCTTTAGCACTATGAATACAGCGATGGAGAAGGCACAGATGGTAATAAACCATCTCTGTCTTCTCCATGGGAATATTGGCTTTATATCGGTTTTTGACAGCCTAAGGCTACTTTCACACTAGCGTAGCTTGCTGTACGTCGCAATGCGTCGTTTAGGAGAAAAAACGCATCCTGCAAAGTTTTCTGCAGGATGCATTTTTTCCCCATAGATTAACATTAGCGACAGATTGTGACATATGGCCACACGTCGCAACCGTCGTGCGACGGTTGCGTCGTGTTTTGGTGGACCATCGGCACAAAAAAAGTTACATGTAACTTTTTTTGCGCGTCGTGTCCGCAATTTTCGACCGCGCATGCACTGCAGAAACTCTGCCCCCTCCTTCCCGGACCTTACAATGGGGCAGCGGAACTGTCGTAAGACTGTTTCCGCTGCCCACGTCAGGCATCACTTTCACAACGCGCGTTGGCACGTCAGGCCGACGCATAGCGATGGCCCCGTGCCGATGCTAGTGTGAAAGAAGCCAAATCCCCACTTCAGCATATACACAATCATGTGTAGCTGACATTTTACCATAATATGTAATGAAAAGCAGGAAATAAATTTCAAGATTAGAAGATAGCTTGCAAAATGCATGCCTCTGAATCCGGGGAGCGTACAACTGGCTTCAGAGACGCAGTGACGCTGCCAGAATGAGCGATGCGCATGCGTGAGATTTGCATGAGCGGCGATGACGATAGTCATTCAAATTATGTTTTCATGCCCACAGGGGCATGATAACATGGAGAGAGGGCTGACAAGTCTGGGGCAACTATTGCTCCATCGACTAGTCAAGGCCCTCATTAGCATAGCAAACGGGGACATTATAAATGTTTTTTTATACCTTGTTTTCACTCAATAATGTTATACAGGGCTGGTTAGGCAGGGAACTTGCTCATACATGGGTCAATTCTGCTGGGAATGGAGGGCATGGGGGACCTGACAGGTTCCCATTAAGATTATTTTTCTTTTTTAATTTTTTTATTCTATTTTTTATACACAGACTTTCTGCATGGAGTTAAAAACATTAAAAAAAACGTGAAAAAGACACAAACAAGAGAATCCCTTTGTCATCCTCCCTCCTCCAAGTTTTTCTAAATGTCCTTTTAAAATATAAACATAGTTACACAAATTCAAATTTCTAAAACAACTGACAATCCAAATTGGAGAATTATTTAATATTTAATTATATATTGATCAAGATTAAAAAAATATATATTAAATTCATAATTCAAAAATGTATATCCTCATGCAAAAACAAATACTTTAAGTGGTTAAAAATTCATTTTTCTTTTTTTTTCTTTTTAAACCAAACTAAAATGGTTCAAGGATTGTGCCATATAAGATTGCATTGCTAAGATCTTAATAGAATGAATTTTGGGTCACAGGTTATACTGTACCCAAACACACAGACACAAAGCTGAATCAATTACTTCTAAATTTACAATTGAGGTTTTGACTCTTCAAACCATGAACAACTTAATAAGGAGGTGACTGAGTGACAGAGGCATCAATGTCCTCGCTCGTAATCTTGCATGGTTGAAGATCTATCATGAGCTACCCAAAGGAGACAATAAATGCATTCAAAGGGGAGTTTCATGTTTATAATAAGATGAAAGAGACAATAAGAAAAGAACAGAATCCAGTCGGAAACAAATAAAACTAACACTACTATTTCAAATTCAATTATTTTTTTTTTAGGAAAAGTGATTGAAAATGTTCTATTCTTAATAAAGCTATAGAAATCACCTTTGAAAAATATAAGATGTTGGGTCAGCAAGATGATTCCAATTTTAACTCATCTTGAATATAGATCCAGGACCCTTGGGTCCATCAGAGATGATTCTGAGGTCCGTTTTATACTGAGCATGAGAACATCCACTCTTATTTGCAAAGATTGTGTTCACATCTCCACAGTAGCCTCCATCAAGGATTCCACCAAAAATGCTTTGCAAACTATTTTGTCCAGTAAAATAACAGATGATGATAATGAGAGGGCCCATATTACAGTCAGAGAGGTTCTGGCATGGATTTGGCAATGCTAATTTTGTTGTTCTGTTGCTATGAAGGATTAGAACAATAAAAAATAAAAGTGCAGATGTGAACAGAGACTAAGATTTCACAGGCTATTTGTTAATCAACTGATTAAAAAATGGACTCTAGCAGCAAGTTATTGGTTTCTAATTCATCTCTAAATGGGATTGTTTTCTTCTGAAACTTTAGTTCTCTGTAAATGTATGTAAAAATGGGTAACTCGACATTCCTTTGGTGACAGATGTTAGACTGAAGTCAACGAATCAACTTGAATTCACTTCAAACTTTTTGTGAATCCTTAAAAATGTCAGATGGACAGCCAACATTTTGCTGGATTTTAAAGAACTTTGAAGGGGTTAATTTTTTTAACATTACGTCGTCCCAGCCTTCATCTGTCCAGCTGTACAGCTGTGTTCTGGTCTTCTGTCCAACTCTGTCTTCCAGAATCAACTACGCCTCCGATGTTGAGTAGACCTCATGGGACAACGCACAATATTACGTCATGTGAGTCCTAGTCCTGTCTGGTCTTCAGTCTGACTTTGTTTTCTGATATCTTTGCTGCCTCCAGCATGACATTGTAAGGGATGTAAATATGGTTTTGTTCCCTTCTCCTCCCCAACCCCTTTTTAGTGTAAACAATGTATATGTCATTAATGTGTTCGTACACAGTGGTACTGCTACACATAAAGTGTATTACCAATGTGTACAAGAGCATTGCTATACTGTCCGTATATTGCTCTGCATATGTTTTGCACACTTTTTGCTAGGGACAGTTTGTCCCCGGGGACAGTATAGTGATAGGGACCTAGTGTTCATAGTTGGCCATTAGAGGAGGGGCACAGTGGCATAAGAATAGTTAGACTTCCTGGTTTTAGTCAGCCAGGGCATGGGCACCTGTGCAGCTCACTGGGCTGCCTGGCCAGCAGTCACTGTGCCCCACAACGTTACAAGAGAGGGGCCCAGCATAGAAAAGTTTGCACAGGAAGGTTCCTCTAGGAGGAAGAAGTGGGGCGGTGCCGTAGATGCAGCTAACGGAATCTGTGCTCATAGAGAAAGAAAGAAGTTTGTTCAGCCGGGCAGCACAAGCAAGATGTGGCAGGTTTTTGCCTGGGCGGCAGTTCTTAGAACCAGGGCGAAGCGGTTCCAAGGCAAGAATTGAGGATGAAATAGATTCTGCGAGACCGGAAGATATGGTCCGACCCGGGGCTGAATATAGAGAAGGAGAGCACAGAGCAGGGACAGAGAAGAAGGTACTGACTGTGATACCCGAAGTGCCTGTATTTGAGCAAGTTGTGCTGAGTAGTGTTGAGCATTCCGATACCGCAAGTATCGGGTATCGGCCGATACTTGCGGTATCGGAATTCCGATACCGGGATTCCGATACTTGCCGCGTATCGGATACCGGAATCGGAAGTTCCCAGATTCAAAATGCACAAATTCAGCCAATGAGAATGATTTCAAGTGTGGGCACATCCTGTTCAGCATGGAGGGCATGAAACTACTGGCATGGCTGTGATTGGCTGCTGAAATGATGTCATGATGCAGTTTAAAAGTCGCTGGCGCCATTTTGCGATCACTCTGCTGTGAATTCAGTTAGTGACAGGACGCTGTTTGCTGACTGAGGGCCAGTTTAGAGATAGCGATTTGCTTCTTTGTGCTTTCCAAAAGCTAATTTAGCAACCGCTGTGTTCACCTACTATTCACCTTGCTTTTGCCTTGTAGCGCTGTTTTCACAGCGATCTGCAAGGTCTGTGTGTGTGTGTGTGTGTGAGTGCAGCCAACTCTCTAGTCTGAGTGCAGCCACATAGGCCATCCATAGCTGGTTGTATTCAGTTCAGGGAGGGTGGTTCATTGCCTCATACTGTTCTTTTTTTTTTTTTTTTCCAAGTAGTGTAGTCTGCTGCTAAGTTTTAACAAAAAATCCTATTAGTGTCTTTCCACCCGTCCCCAGCTAATTTGTGGAAAAACACTACATAGGATAACGTAGAGCAGGGTTTTTGGGCCTTGCAGCGCCGTTTACGGCTGTCTGCACGGTCTCCGTGTGACTGCAGCTCGCCCTGTAGTCTGTGAGCAGCCATAGCCTGGTTGTCTCCAGCTCAGGGTTGTTCACTGCGTCATACCGCAAAATCAATTTTCATTTTGTTTTAAGTAGTGCAGGCTGCTGCACATTTTTTCAAAAAATTCCTATTAGTGTCTTTCCACCCGTCTCCAGCTAATTTGTGGAAAAACACTACATAGGATAACGTAGAGGAGGGTTTTTGGGCCTTGCAGCGCCGTTTACGGCTGTCTGCACGGTCTCCGTGTGACTGCAGCTCGCCCTGTAGTCTGTGAGCAGCCATAGCCTGGTTGTCTCCAGCTCAGGGTTCTTCACTGCGTCATACCGCAAAATCAATTTTCATTTTGTTTTAAGTAGTGCAGGCTGCTGCACATTTTTTCAAAAAATTCCTATTAGTGTCTTTCCACCCGTCTCCAGCTAACTTGTGGAAAAACACTACATAGGATAACGTAGAGGAGGGGTTTTGGGCCTTGCAGCGCCGTTTACGGCTGTCTGCACGGTCTCCGTGTGACTGCAGCTCTCTCTGTTGTCAGTTCAGCCCCCAAAAAATAAATAAATAATAAAGTTCACCAAACACACCAGTGACACCACTTTACATTTCTGTAGGCCACATTAGCTCATATTAAAGTCTAGTCCACACTTTAGAAAATTAGTGTTTCTTATACCTGTTAGGAGGAGTTGTTCAGGAATAAGCACACAAAGCCGTTAGTACTTTTCTGCTTATCTTTATCAGTCACCCAAGATGAAGAAGGCAGTGAGTAAGGCACGTGGGCGTGGGCGTGGGCGCGGAGCAGGGAGGGGACGTGGGGATTCTGTGCCCGCTGTGGGCACCGGTGACTCATCAGCACCCACTTTCACAAGGGAACAGTCATTCATGCGCAGCTTTGTCGCAGAGCGCCGTACACCGCTGCTGCGTGAAGACCAAATTGAAGCCGTTGTCGGATGGATGGCAGCTAATGCATCAACTTCAATTAGTGCCACATCCTCTCAGACACAGAGCACTGGAGACCAGCCATCTGTCTCTTCACCACCTGCCAAATTGCCCAGGCAGACAGAGAGCCCAGGACAGGAGCCATCTGTACTTCTGTTCTCTGAATCTCTTGGCTTGGAAACAGGGGGCCAGCCAAGCAGCATTGGAGAAATGGAAGAAGAGGCAGGGTGCAGTGATGCCCAACAGCTTTTTCTCTCTGAGTCTGAAGAGGCGGGTGGGCCAGTGCCTCCGGTCACCACATCGCAGGCCGCATCCGCTGATGATGACACTCAGGTGCCACTTACTGGTGCGTGCTCTGCTGCTGAGACTACCCAGGAGGAGCAGTTGGGGGCAGAGGGTAGTGTAGATGATGAGGTCCTTGACCCATCTTGGCGTGAGGGACAGGAAGGTGGTGGGAGCAGCTCTGAGGAAGAGATTCCCCGTACGGCCCAAAGAGGGAGAGGGAGGGGGAAGACTGCGGATCCTGCAGCCTCCGCTTTGGCACCCGTTAGGAGCATGTCTCTTCCAAAAGCCAAAAAGGGCGCTCCCAAGACTTGCAGTGCCTGGGCCTTTTTTGACACAGTTGCAGATGACATTTGCTATGTCAAATGCAAGGTGTGTCATCAGAAAGTCAAAAGAGGTCGAAATGTCAGCAGCCTCAATACCTCCAACATGTGGAAACATGTGCGCAACAGGCACGCGGCGTTGTTAGAAAAACACACTGAAGAGCTAGGCCAACCAACAGCGGCAGCTACCACCTCTTCAGCTCATGTTGCCTCTTCCTCCAGCTCACACGCAGCTGGTTCGGCTTCCTCCCAGGATCGCCGTGGAAGAACCTCTGGCCCTGTTGTCCAGAGACCCGCTGTAATTCCACCCGCAGCACCACTTTCCCAGTCATCCACACACTCCCAGCCCAGTGTACAGCCATCGGTAGTACAGGCATGGGAGAAAAGGCGGACTTTCTCGTCAAACCACCCACGAGCACAGGCTCTGACTGCAGGCATTGCCAAACTTCTGTCACTGGAAATGCTGTCATTCAGGCTGGTGGAGATTGACAGCTTCCGTGACTTGATGTCATTGGCAGTCCCCCAGTACAATGTGCCCAGCCGCTTTTACTTCAGCAGGCAAGCCGTCCCTGCCCTGCACAAGCATGTGGAGGGACACATAAAACACGCGCTACTGAACGCCGTCAGTAGCAAGGTCCACCTCACCACCGATGCGTGGACCAGTCACCATGGACAGGGACGATACCTTTCCCTCACTGCCCATTGGGTTAATGTCGTTGAGCCGGGTACAGACCGTGCGAGTGGTGCAGGACGTGTCCTGCCCACTCCAAGGATTGCAGGAATCCATTCTGTATGCATTGACTCCTCCTCCTACACCAGTTCCTCAGAATCATCGCTGCAGGAGCCGTCACAGTCCACCTCCACATGGACCCGTGATGAACGTGTACCTGTTACGACCGACATGAGCACAGCCGTGGCCAAACGTCAACAGGCCGTCTTGAAATTAATTTCTTTGGGGAATCGAAGCCACACAGTGCAGGAGCTCTGGAATGCCATCAAGCAGGAGAGCGATGTGTGGTTTGTGCCAGCGAATCTCCAGCCAGGCATGGTAGTGTGTGATAATGGCCAAAATCTGGTGGCAGCTCTGGGCCTCGGCAACCTCACTCACATCCCATGTCTGGCACATGTGCTCAATTTGGTCGTGCAGAGTTTTCTGAGGGACTATCCGGATCTTGATGCTCTGCTGCACAAGGTCCGCCTAGAGTGTGCTCACTTGCGGCGTTCCAGCACGGCAAAAGCGCGCATTGCGGCTCTGCAGCGCCGACACCGCCTGCCGGAACATCGCATCATATGTGACCTACCTACCAGGTGGAATTCCACGTTACATATGTTGGAGCGGTTGTGTGAGCAGCAGCAAGCTGTAATGGAGTACCAGCTGCTTCAGGCGCAAAGAAGTCGCACTCAGCACCGTACAGACTTCACAACCACAGAGTGGGCCACTATGAATGACGTCTGCCAGGTTTTGCGTCCCTTTGATTATTCCACGCGGATGGCGAGTGCAGATGATGCACTAGTCAGCATGACTGTCCCCCTTATCTGCCTGCTTGAAAAATCACTGCAAGCGCTAAGGGATGATGTTGTGGAAGAGGTGGAGGATGAGGATTCAGCATTTCCATCATCTTCTGGACAGTCAGCGCCACGTGGTTCCTCACAAACGCGTAGGCAGGGGACAGTTTGTGAGGAGGATGAGGAGGAGTCAATGGAGGAGGAAGACATCCGTCCAGAGGAGGGAGTTACACAATTGTCCAGTAGTCAGTGTGTACAGCGAGGGTGGGGTGATGACGAGCGGGCAGAGATCACGCCTCCAGCAGGGGACAGCGTTTCTTGGGCAGTTGGTAGTCTGCAGCACATGGTGGATTACATGCTGCAGTGCCTGAGAAACGACCGCCGCATCGCCCACATTCTCAACATGTCTGATTATTGGGTGTTCACCCTCCTCGATCCTCGCTACCGGGACAACGTAGAAAGCCTCATCACACCGTTGAACCGGGAGCGAAAAATGCGGGAGTACCAAGACACACTGGTGAATTCCATCATCTTCTCCATTCCAAGTGAGAGAAGTGCTGCTAGTGCATTCCAAAGCAGCTCAGTGCGTCCAGGCAGCGGTGGAGGCTCTGCACAAAGAGGGAGCAGAAGCAGTGCCTCTGCCCAAGGCAAGACCAGTATGGCCCAACTGTGGCACAGTTTTCTGTGCCCGCCACAAAAGTCTACACCATCACAGACGGCTCCAGTCAGCAGGAGGCAACGGTTCCGTCAGATGGTGACAGACTACATGTCTTGCCCTCTTGCTGTACTCCCAGACGGCTCTTCCCCTTTCAAGTTTTGGGTCGAAAAGCTGGATACATGGCCAGAGCTAAGCCAGTATGCATTGGAGGTGCTGTCTTGCCCTGCGGCCAGTGTATTATCGGAACGTGTCTTTAGTGCTGCAGGTGGTGTACTAACTGACCGTCGCATGCGACTATCCTCCGATCACGTTGACCGGCTTACTTTCCTGAAAATGAACAAGGCCTGGATCTCGCAGGAATTTGCCACTCCTCTTCCTGATTAAATAATTAGGTGACTGTCTACAGTATACAGGTCTCCTGTTGTGTTCATCTTTCTACCACCCGAACTTAAATTCCTGGGCTCCAACACCGCCAGTTGAGGCTCAGAAGTGCCGTCTGCACAGTCAAAACATACGACCCAGTGTTATTGGGTTTCAGTAACGTCAGCTGATCCCCAGCTGTGTAGCCGGCAATGTGTCCTGCGACCGCCACTGTTGTGAATTTGGATTCTGGGCTCCCCCGGTGGCTACTGGTGGAATTGAACTGGTATCTTCATCTTCTCTGTTCACCTGTTCCCATCAAGATGTGGGAGTCGCTATATAACCTTGCTGCTCTGTTAGTTGCTTGCCGGTCAACAATGTTATCAGAAGCCTCTCTGTGCTTGTTCCTGCTCCTAGACAACTACTAGATAAGTTGGACTCTTGTCCATGTTTGTTTTTGCATTTTTGTTCCAGTTCACAGCTGTAGTTTCGTTACTGTGTCTGGAAAGCTCTTGTGAACAGGAATTGCCACTCTGGTGTTATGAGTTAATGCCAGAGTTTTAAAGTAATTTCTGGATGGTGTTTTGATAGGGTTTTCAGCTGACCATGAAAGTGTCCTTTCTGTCTTCTGCTATGTAGTAAGTGGACCTCAAATTTGCTAAACCTATTTTCATACTACGTTTGTTATTTCATCTTTATTCACCGCCAATACATGTGGGGGGCCTCTGTCTCCTTTCGGGGTATTTCTCTAGAGGTGAGCTAGGACTGATATTTTCCTCTGCTAGCATTATTTAGTCCTCCGGCTGGTGCTGGGCATCTAGAATCAACGTAGGCATGCTACCCGGCCACTGCTAGTTGTGCGTTAGGTTTAGTTCATGGTCAGCTCAGTTCCCATCTTCCAAGAGCTAGTTCCTATATATGCTTATGCTATGTTCTCTTGCCATTGAGATCATGACAGTTTGACCGGCCCACTAAAGGGTTAAAATCCTTGGCTGAGAAAGGAGAGAAATAAGTAGTCTGCTGAAATTTTTTTTTTTTTTTTTTCTCTCCTTCTAATCTTTGAATGGCTCTGTGTCCACCTGTTTGTAATGGATCTTCAGAGTGTAACTGCAGGTTTGAATAATCTCGCCACGAAGGTACAAAATTTGCAAGATTTTGTTTGTCATGCACCTGTATCTGAGCCGAGAATTCCTTTGCCGGAATTTTTCTCGGGGAATAGATCTGGGTTTCAGAATTTTCGAAATAATTGCAAATTATTTTTGTCCCTGAAATCTCGCTCTGCCGGAGACCCTGCACAGCAGGTCAGGATTGTGATTTCCTTGCTCCGGGGCGACCCTCAAGACTGGGCTTTTTCATTGACACCAGGGGATCCTGCGTTGCTCAATGTGGATGCGTTTTTTCTGGCCTTGGGGTTGCTTTATGACGAACCTCATTTGGAGCTTCAGGCAGAAAAAACTTTGATGTCCCTATCTCAGGGGCAAGATGAAGCGGAAATTTACTGCCAAAGATTCCGTAAATGGTCTGTGCTTACTCAGTGGAATGAGTGCGCCCTGGCGGCGACTTTCAGAGAGGGTCTCTCTGATGCCATTAAGGATGTTATGGTGGGGTTCCCTGTGCCTGCGGGTCTGAATGAGTCCATGACAATGGCTATTCAGATCGATAGGCGTTTGCGGGAGCACAAACCAGTGCACCATCTGGCGGTGTCCACTGAGAAGTCGCCAGAGAGTATGCAGTGTGATAGAATTCTGTCCCGAAGCGAGCGGCAGAATTTTAGACGGAAAAATGGGTTGTGTTTCTATTGTGGTGATTCTACTCATGTTATATCAGCATGCTCTAAGCGCACTAAAAAGCTTGGTAAATCTGTTTCCATTTGCACCTTACCGTCTAAGTTTATTCTATCTGTGACCCTGATTTGCTCTTTGTCATCTATTACCACGGACGCCTATGTCGACTCTGGCGCCGCTTTGAGTCTTATGGATTGGTCCTTTGCCAAACGCTGTGGGTATGATTTAGAGCCTTTGGAGACTCCTATTCCTCTGAAGGGGATTGACTCCACCCCATTGGCTAATAAAAAACCACAATACTGGACACAAGTAACTATGCGTATTAATCCGGATCACCAGGAGATTATTCGCTTTCTGGTGCTGTATAATCTACATGATGATTTGGTGCTAGGATTGCCTTGGCTGCAATCTCACAACCCAGTCCTTGACTGGAGAGCTATGTCTGTGTTGAGCTGGGGATGTAAGGGGGCTCATGGGGATGTACCTGTGGTTTCCATTTCATCATCTATTCCCTCTGAAATTCCTGAGTTCCTGTTTGACTATCGTGACGTCTTTGAAGAATCCAAGCTTGGTTCGTTACCTCCGCACCGAGAGTGCGATTGTGCCATAGATTTAATCCCGGGTAGTAAATACCCAAAGGGTCGTTTATTTAATCTGTCTGTGCCTGAACATGCTGCTATGCGAGAATATATAAAGGAGTCCTTGGAAAAGGGACATATTCGTCCATCGTCATCTCCCTTAGGAGCCGGTTTTTTCTTTGTGTCAAAAAAAGACGGCTCTTTGAGACCATGTATTGATTATCGGCTTTTGAATAAAATCACTGTTAAATACCAATACCCATTGCCGTTGCTGACTGATTTGTTTGCTCGCATAAAGGGGGCCAAGTGGTTCTCTAAGATTGACCTTCGTGGGGCGTATAATTTGGTGCGAATCAGGCAGGGGGATGAGTGGAAAACCGCATTTAATACGCCCGAGGGCCACTTTGAGTACTTAGTGATGCCTTTTGGTCTTTCAAATGCTCCGTCAGTTTTCCAGTCCTTTATGCATGATATTTTTCGTGATTATTTGGATAAATTTATGATTGTGTATCTGGATGATATTCTGATTTTTTCGGATGACTGGGACTCTCATGTCCAGCAAGTCAGGAGGGTTTTTCAGGTTTTGCGGTCTAATTCTTTGTGTGTGAAGGGTTCTAAGTGTGTTTTTGGGGTACAGAGGATTTCCTTTTTGGGATATATTTTTTCCCCCTCTTCCATTGAAATGGATCCTGTCAAGGTTCAAGCTATTTGTGATTGGACGCAGCCCTCTTCTCTTAAGAGTCTTCAGAAATTTTTGGGCTTTGCTAACTTTTATCGTCGATTTATTGCTGGTTTTTCGGATATTGCTAAGCCATTGACCGATTTGACTAAGAAGGGTGCTGATGTTGCTGATTGGTCCCCTGATGCTGTGGAGGCCTTTCGGGAGCTTAAGCGCCGTTTTTCCTCTGCCCCTGTGTTGCGTCAGCCTGATGTTGCTCTACCTTTTCAGGTTGAGGTCGACGCTTCTGAGATCGGAGCTGGGGCAGTGTTGTCGCAGAAAAGTTCTGACTGCTCCGTGATGAGGCCTTGTGCCTTCTTTTCCCGTAAATTTTCGCCCGCTGAGCGGAATTATGATGTTGGGAATCGGGAGCTTTTGGCCATGAAGTGGGCTTTTGAGGAGTGGCGCCATTGGCTTGAGGGGGCCAGACATCAGGTGGTGGTATTGACTGACCACAAAAATTTGATTTATCTTGAGACCGCCAGGCGCCTGAATCCTAGACAGGCGCGCTGGTCATTATTTTTCTCTCGGTTTAATTTTGTGGTGTCATACCTACCGGGTTCTAAGAATGTTAAGGCGGATGCCCTTTCTAGGAGTTTTGAGCCTGACTCGCCTGGTAACTCTGAGCCCACAGGTATCCTTAAGGATGGAGTGGTATTGTCAGCCGTTTCTCCAGACCTGCGGCGGGCCTTGCAGGAGTTTCAGGCGGATAGACCTGATCGTTGCCCACCTGATAAACTGTTTGTTCCTGATGATTGGACCAGTAGAGTCATCTCTGAGGTTCATTCTTCTGCGTTGGCAGGTCATCCTGGCATTTTTGGTACCAGGGATTTGGTGGCAAGGTCCTTCTGGTGGCCTTCCCTGTCACGAGATGTGCGAGGCTTTGTGCAGTCTTGTGACGTTTGTGCTCGGGCCAAGCCTTGTTGTTCTCGGGCTAGTGGATTATTGTTGCCCTTGCCTATTCCTAAGAGGCCTTGGACGCACATCTCGATGGATTTTATTTCAGATCTGCCTGTTTCTCAGAAGATGTCTGTCATCTGGGTAGTGTGTGACCGTTTCTCTAAGATGGTCCATTTGGTTCCTCTGCCCAAGTTGCCTTCTTCTTCCGAGTTGGTTCCTCTGTTTTTTCAAAATGTTGTTCGTTTGCATGGTATTCCTGAGAATATCGTTTCTGACAGAGGGACCCAATTCGTGTCTAGATTTTGGCGGGCATTCTGTGCTAGGATGGGCATAGATTTATCTTTTTCGTCCGCTTTCCATCCTCAGACGAATGGCCAGACCGAGCGGATTAATCAGACCCTGGAGACATATCTGAGGTGTTTTGTGTCTGCTGACCAGGATGATTGGGTTGCTTTTTTGCCATTGGCGGAGTTCGCTCTCAATAATCGGGCCAGCTCTGCCACTTTGGTGTCCCCGTTTTTCTGTAATTCGGGGTTTCATCCTCGATTTTCCTCTGGTCAGGTGGAATCTTCGGATTGTCCTGGAGTGGATGCTGTGGTGGAGAGATTGCATCAGATCTGGGGGCAGGTGGTGGACAATTTGAGGTTGTCCCAGGAGAAGACTCAGCTTTTTGCCAACCGCCACCGTCGTGTTGGTCCTCGGCTTTGTGTTGGGGATTTGGTGTGGTTGTCTTCTCGTTTTGTCCCTATGAGGGTCTCTTCTCCTAAGTTTAAGCCTCGGTTCATCGGCCCGTATAAGATATTGGAGATTCTTAACCCTGTTTCCTTCCGTTTGGACCTCCCTGCATCCTTTTCTATTCATAACGTTTTTCATCGGTCGTTATTGCGCAGGTATGAGGTACCGGTTGTGCCTTCCGTTGAGCCTCCTGCTCCGGTGTTGGTTGAGGGTGAGTTGGAGTACGTTGTGGAGAAAATCTTGGACTCTCGTGTTTCCAGACGGAGACTCCAGTATCTGGTCAAGTGGAAGGGATACGGCCAGGAGGATAATTCTTGGGTGAATGCATCTGATGTTCATGCCTCTGATCTGATTCGTGCCTTTCATAGGGCCCATCCTGATCGCCCTGGTGGTTCTGGTGAGGGTTCGGTGCCCCCTCCTTGAGGGGGGGGTACTGTTGTGAATTTGGATTCTGGGCTCCCCCGGTGGCTACTGGTGGAATTGAACTGGTATCTTCATCTTCTCTGTTCACCTGTTCCCATCAAGATGTGGGAGTCGCTATATAACCTTGCTGCTCTGTTAGTTGCTTGCCGGTCAACAATGTTATCAGAAGCCTCTCTGTGCTTGTTCCTGCTCCTAGACAACTACTAGATAAGTTGGACTCTTGTCCATGTTTGTTTTTGCATTTTTGTTCCAGTTCACAGCTGTAGTTTCGTTACTGTGTCTGGAAAGCTCTTGTGAACAGGAATTGCCACTCTGGTGTTATGAGTTAATGCCAGAGTTTTAAAGTAATTTCTGGATGGTGTTTTGATAGGGTTTTCAGCTGACCATGAAAGTGTCCTTTCTGTCTTCTGCTATGTAGTAAGTGGACCTCAAATTTGCTAAACCTATTTTCATACTACGTTTGTTATTTCATCTTTATTCACCGCCAATACATGTGGGGGGCCTCTGTCTCCTTTCGGGGTATTTCTCTAGAGGTGAGCTAGGACTGATATTTTCCTCTGCTAGCATTATTTAGTCCTCCGGCTGGTGCTGGGCATCTAGAATCAACGTAGGCATGCTACCCGGCCACTGCTAGTTGTGCGTTAGGTTTAGTTCATGGTCAGCTCAGTTCCCATCTTCCAAGAGCTAGTTCCTATATATGCTTATGCTATGTTCTCTTGCCATTGAGATCATGACACGCCACGCTGACACAACAACTGAAATGTAAGGGAACCTGTCCCCCCCCCAAGGCGTTTGTTACTGAAAGAGCCACCTTGTACAGCAGTAATGCTGCACAAGGAAAAGGTAGCTATTTTTGTTTAGCTCCTTGCACACGCAGAACTTAACACTTATAAAATGTGTCCCCTGATACCGTGTGACCGTCCCGGAGGTGGGACTTTCCTTCGTAATATGACGCAGCACAGCCGTCATTCCTACCCCCTTGGCACCGTGCCCCGGCTCCTCAGCGTTGTTTGATTCCGTCCCGGAGCCTGCGCTGTTATGTTATCCCTTGGCCAGGCACACTTAGCGCTGCCCGTCTTCTGACATCATTTGGTGTCAGGATGGCTGCGCCTGTGCGGCCGCGCTGGCCGAGAGCCCGCCTCGCAGTGTCTTCTGATTTCATCCCACTGGGGGCCTGAGATCCATGGACATGCGCAGTGCATATCTGAACCTCCACCTCTCACTCATCTCCCTACGGCTTCTTCAGACTGTGCGGTGTCAGCTGGTCCCTAATAGCATGCCACGGCCGTGACACCGCACAGTCTTAAGAAGCCGTAGGGAGGGGAGTGAGAGGCGAGGATATGCACTGCGCATGGCCACGGATCCCAGGCCTGCGGTGGGATTACATTAGACGACACTGCGAGGCGGGCTCTCGGCCAGCGCGGCCGCACAGGCGCAGCCAGCCTGACACCAAATGATGTCAGAAGATGGGCAGCGCTAAGTGTGCCTGGCCAAGGGATAACATAACAGCGCAGGCTCCGGGACGGAATCAAACAACGCTGAGGAGCCGGGGCACGGCGCCAAGGGGGTAGGAATGACGGCTGTGCTGCGTCATATTACGAAGGAAAGTCCCACCTCCGGGACGGTCACACGGTATCAGGGGACACATTTTATAAGTGTTTAGTTCTGTGTTTGCAAGGAGCATCATGAAAAGAGCCACCTTTTCCTTTTGCATCTTTTTTGCTGCACAAGCTGGCTCTTTCAGCTACAAACGCCTTGGGGGGGGTTAAAGGTTCCCTTTCGACTTTCTCCAATCAGGCTTCGGCCTACATTGTGTTCCTCTGCTTCTCCTCCTGTCCCTGGGCTCCAACACCGCTAGTTGTTGCCTGGTAGTGCTGTACGCACAGTCAACAGTCCCTCCTCTGTTATTGGGGTTCAGAAACGTCAGCTGTTCCCCTGCTGTGTGTGTGGCAATCCCTCCTACCTCCTCCACCTCCTCCTCCTCCTCCACCTGTCCCTGGGCTCCAACACCGCTAGTTGTTGCCTGGTAGTGCTGTACGCGCAGTCCCGACAGTCCCTCCTGTTATTGGGGTTCAGTAATGTCAGCTGTTCCCCTGCTGTGTGTGTGGCAATCCCTCCTACCTCCTCCACCTCCTCCTCCTCCACCTGTCCCTGGGCTCCAACACCGCTAGTTGTTGCCTGGTAGTGCTGTACGCGCAGTCCCGACAGTCCCTCCTCTGTTATTGGGGTTCAGTAACGTCAGCTGTTCCCCTGCTGTGTGTGTGGCAATCCCTCCTACCTCCTCCACCTCCTCCTCCTCCACCTGTCCCTGGGCTCCAACACTGCTAGTTGTTGCCTGGTAGTGCTGTACGCGCAGTCCCGACAGTCCCTCCTCTGTTATTGGGGTTCAGTAACGTCAGCTGTTCCCCTGCTGTGTGTGTGGCAATCCCTCCTACCTCCTCCACCTCCTCCTCCTCCTCCACCTGTCCCTGGGCTCCAACACCGCTAGTTGCCATCCAGAAGTGCTGTCCACACAGAGCCAAACACCTCGCCAATGTGTTAGTGGGGTTCAGTAACGTCAGCTGTTCCCCTGCTGTGTGTGTGGCAATCCCTCCTACCTCCTCCACCTCCTCCTCCTCCACCTGTCCCTGGGCTCCAACACCGCTAGTTGTTGCCTGGTAGTGCTGTACGCGCAGTCCCGACAGTCCCTCCTCTGTTATTGGGGTTCAGTAACGTCAGCTGTTCCCCTGCTGTGTGTGTGGCAATCCCTCCTACCTCCTCCACCTCCTCCTCCTCCTCCACCTTTCCCTGGGCTCCAACACCGCTAGTTGTTGCCTGGTAGTGCTGTACGCGCAGTCCCGACAGTCCCTCCTCTGTTATTGGGGTTCAGTAACGTCAGCTGTTCCCCTGCTGTGTGTGTGGCAATCCCTCCTACCTCCTCCACCTCCTCCTCCTCCTCCACCTGTCCCTGGGCTCCAACACCGCTAGTTGTTGCCTGGTAGTGCTGTACGCGCAGTCCCGACAGTCCCTCCTCTGTTATTGGGGTTCAGTAACGTCAGCTGTTCCCCTGCTGTGTGTGTGGCAATCCCTCCTACCTCCTCCACCTCCTCCTCCTCCACCTGTCCCTGGGCTCCAACACCGCTAGTTGTTGCCTTGTAGTGCTGTACGCGCAGTCCCGACAGTCCCTCCTCTGTTATTGGGGTTCAGTAACGTCAGCTGTTCCCCTGCTGTGTGTGTGGCAATCCCTCCTACCTCCTCCACCTCCTCCTCCTACACCTGTCCCTGGGCTCCAACACCGCTAGTTGTTGCCTGGTAGTGCTGTACGCGCAGTCCCGACAGTCCCTCCTCTGTTATTGGGGTTCAGTAACGTCAGCTGTTCCCCTGCTGTGTGTGTGGCAATCCCTCCTACCTCCTCCACCTCCTCCTCCTCCTCCACCTGTCCCTGGGCTCCAACACCGCTAGTTGCCGTCCAGAAGTGCTGTCCGCACAGAGCCAAACACCTCGCCAATGTGTTAGTGGGGTTCAGTAACGTCAGCTGTTCCCCTGCTGTGTGTGTGGCAATCCCCCCTACCTCCTCCACCTCCTCCTCCTCCACCTGTCCCTGGGCTCCAACACCGCTAGTTGTTGCCTGGTAGTGCTGTACGCGCAGTCCCGACAGTCCCTCCTCTGTTATTGGGGTTCAGTAACGTCAGCTGTTCCCCTGCTGTGTGTGTGGCAATCCCCCCTACCTCCTCCACCTCCTCCTCCTCCACCTGTCCCTGGGCTCCAACACCGCTAGTTGTTGCCTGGTAGTGCTGTACGCGCAGTCCCGACAGTCCCTCCTCTGTTATTGGGGTTCAGTAACGTCAGCTGTTCCCCTGCTGTGTGTGTGGCAATACCTCCTACCTCCTCCACCTCCTCCTCCTCCTCCACCTGTCCCTGGGCTCCAACACCGCTAGTTGTTGCCTGGTAGTGCTGTACGCGCAGTCCCGACAGTCCCTCCTCTGTTATTGGGGTTCAGTAACGTCAGCTGTTCCCCTGCTGTGTGTGTGGCAATCCCTCCTACCTCCTCTACCTCCTCCTCCTCCACCTGTCCCTGGGCTCCAACACCGCTAGTTGTTGCCTGGTAGTGCTGTACGCGCAGTCCCGACAGTCCCTCCTCTGTTATTGGGGTTCAGTAACGTCAGCTGTTCCCCTGCTGTGTGTGTGGCAATCCCTCCTACCTCCTCCACCTCCTCCTCCTCCTCCACCTGTCCCTGGGCTCCAACACCGCTAGTTGTTGCCTGGTAGTGCTGTACGCGCAGTCCCGACAGTCCCTCCTCTGTTATTGGGGTTCAGTAACGTCAGCTGTTCCCCTGCTGTGTGTGTGGCAATCCCTCTTACCTCCTCCACCTCCTCCTCCTCCACCTGTCCCTGGGCTCCAACACCGCTAGTTGTTGCCTGGTAGTGCTGTACGCGCAGTCCCGACAGTCCCTCCTCTGTTATTGGGGTTCAGTAACGTCAGCTGTTCCCCTGCTGTGTGTGTGGCAATCCCTCCTACCTCCTCCACCTCCTCCTCCTCCACCTGTCCCTGGGCTCCAACACCGCTAGTTGTTGCCTGGTAGTGCTGTACGCGCAGTCCCGACAGTCCCTCCTCTGTTATTGGGGTTCAGTAACGTCAGCTGTTCCCCTGCTGTGTGTGTGGCAATCCCTCCTACCTCCTCCACCTGCTCCTCCTCCACCTGTCCCTGGGCTCCAACACCGCTAGTTGTTGCCTGGTAGTGCTGTACGCGCAGTCCCGACAGTCCCTCCTCTGTTATTGGGGTTCAGTAACGTCAGCTGTTCCCCTGCTGTGTGTGTGGCAATCCCTCCTACCTCCTCCACCTCCTCCTCCTCCACCTGTCCCTGGGCTCCAACACCGCTAGTTGTTGCCTGGTAGTGCTGTACGCGCAGTCCCGACAGTCCCTCCTCTGTTATTGGGGTTCAGTAACGTCAGCTGTTCCCCTGCTGTGTGTGTGGCAATCCCTCCTACCTCCTCCACCTCCTCCTCCTCCTCCACCTGTCCCTGGGCTCCAACACCGCTTTTTGCCGTCCAGAAGTGCTGTCCACACAGAGCCAAACACCTCGCCAATGTGTTAGTGGGGTTCAGTAACGTCAGCTGTTCCCCTGCTGTGTGTGTGGCAATCCCTCCTACCTCCTCCACCTCCTCCTCCTCCACCTGTCTCTGGGCTCCAACACCGCTAGTTGTTGCCTGGTAGTGCTGTACGCGCAGTCCCGACAGTCCCTCCTCTGTTATTGGGGTTCAGTAACGTCAGCTGTTCCCCTGCTGTGTGTGTGGCAATCCCTCCTACCTCCTCCACCTCCTCCTCCTCCACCTGTCCCTGGGCTCCAACACCGCTAGTTGTTGCCTGGTAGTGCTGTACGCGCAGTCCCGACAGTCCCTCCTCTGTTATTGGGGTTCAGTAACATCAGCTGTTCCCCTGCTGTGTGTGTGGCAATCCCTCCTACCTCCTCCACCTCCTCCTCCTCCTCCACCTGTCCCTGGGCTCCAACACCGCTAGTTGTTGCCTGGTAGTGCTGTACGCGCAGTCCCGACAGTCCCTCCTCTGTTATTGGGGTTCAGTAACGTCAGCTGTTCCCCTGCTGTGTGTGTGGCAATCCCTCCTACCTCCTCCACCTCCTTCTCCTCCACCTGTCCCTGGGCTCCAACACCGCTAGTTGTTGCCTGGTAGTGCTGTACGCGCAGTCCCGACAGTCCCTCCTCTGTTATTGGGGTTCAGTAACGTCAGCTGTTCCCCTGCTGTGTGTGTGGCAATCCCTCCTACCTCCTCCACCTCCTCCTCCTCCACCTGTCCCTGGGCTCCAACACCGCTAGTTGTTGCCTGGTAGTGCTGTACGTGCAGTCCCGACAGTCCCTCCTCTGTTATTGGGGTTCAGTAACGTCAGCTGTTCCCCTGCTGTGTGTGTGGCAATCCCTCCTACCTCCTCCACCTCCTCCTCCTCCACCTGTCCCTGGGCTCCAACACAGCTAGTTGTTGCCTGGTAGTGCTGTACGCGCAGTCCCGACAGTCCCTCCTCTGTTATTGGGGTTCAGTAACGTCAGCTGTTCCCCTGCTGTGTGTGTGGCAATCCCTCCTACCTCCTCCACCTCCTCCTCCTCCTCCACCTGTCCCTGGGCTCCAACACCGCTAGTTGCCGTCCAGAAGTGCTGTCCGCACAGAGCCAAACACCTCGCCAATGTGTTAGTGGGGTTCAGTAACGTCAGCTGTTCCCCTGCTGTGTGTGTGGCAATCCCCCCTACCTCCTCCACCTCCTCCTCCTCCACCTGTCCCTGGGCTCCAACACCGCTAGTTGTTGCCTGGTAGTGCTGTACGCGCAGTCCCGACAGTCCCTCCTCTGTTATTGGGGTTCAGTAACGTCAGCTGTTCCCCTGCTGTGTGTGTGGCAATCCCTCCTACCTCCTCCACCTCCTCCTCCTCCTCCACCTGTCCCTGGGCTCCAACACCGCTAGTTGTTGCCTGGTAGTGCTGTACGCGCAGTCCCGACAGTCCCTCCTCTGTTATTGGGGTTCAGTAACGTCAGCTGTTCCCCTGCTGTGTGTGTGGCAATCCCTCCTACCTCCTCTACCTCCTCCTCCTCCACCTGTCCCTGGGCTCCAACACCGCTAGTTGTTGCCTGGTAGTGCTGTACGCGCAGTCCCGACAGTCCCTCCTCTGTTATTGGGGTTCAGTAACGTCAGCTGTTCCCCTGCTGTGTGTGTGGCAATCCCTCCTACCTCCTCCACCTCCTCCTCCTCCTCCACCTGTCCCTGGGCTCCAACACCGCTAGTTGTTGCCTGGTAGTGCTGTACGCGCAGTCCCGACAGTCCCTCCTCTGTTATTGGGGTTCAGTAACGTCAGCTGTTCCCCTGCTGTGTGTGTGGCAATCCCTCCTACCTCCTCCACCTCCTCCTCCTCCACCTGTCCCTGGGCTCCAACACCGCTAGTTGTTGCCTGGTAGTGCTGTACGCGCAGTCCCGACAGTCCCTCCTCTGTTATTGGGGTTCAGTAACGTCAGCTGTTCCCCTGCTGTGTGTGTGGCAATCCCTCCTACCTCCTCCACCTCCTCCTCCTCCACCTGTCCCTGGGCTCCAACACCGCTAGTTGTTGCCTGGTAGTGCTGTACGCGCAGTCCCGACAGTCCCTCCTCTGTTATTGGGGTTCAGTAACGTCAGCTGTTCCCCTGCTGTGTGTGTGGCAATCCCTCCTACCGCCTCCACCTCCTCCTCCTCCACCTGTCCCTGGGCTCCAACACCGCTAGTTGTTGCCTGGTAGTGCTGTACGTGCAGTCCCGACAGTCCCTCCTCTGTTATTGGGGTTCAGTAACATCAGCTGTTCCCCTGCTGTGTGTGTGGCAATCCCTCCTACCTCCTCCACCTCCTCCTCCTCCACCTGTCCCTGGGCTCCAACACCGCTAGTTGTTGCCTGGTAGTGCTGTACGCGCAGTCCCGACAGTCCCTCCTCTGTTATTGGGGTTCAGTAACGTCAGCTGTTCCCCTGCTGTGTGTGTGGCAATCCCTCCTACCTCCTCCACCTCCTCCTCCTCCTCCACCTGTCCCTGGGCTCCAACACCGCTAGTTGCCGTCCAGAAGTGCTGTCCGCACAGAGCCAAACACCTCGCCAATGTGTTAGTGGGGTTCAGTAACGTCAGCTGTTCCCCTGCTGTGTGTGTGGCAATCCCCCCTACCTCCTCCACCTCCTCCTCCTCCACCTGTCCCTGGGCTCCAACACCGCTAGTTGTTGCCTGGTAGTGCTGTACGCGCAGTCCCGACAGTCCCTCCTCTGTTATTGGGGTTCAGTAACGTCAGCTGTTCCCCTGCTGTGTGTGTGGCAATCCCTCCTACCTCCTCCACCTCCTCCTCCTCCTCCACCTGTCCCTGGGCTCCAACACCGCTAGTTGTTGCCTGGTAGTGCTGTACGCGCAGTCCCGACAGTCCCTCCTGTTATTGGGGTTCAGTAACGTCAGCTGTTCCCCTGCTGTGTGTGTGGCAATCCCTCCTACCTCCTCCACCTCCTCCTCCTCCACCTGTCCCTGGGCTCCAACACCGCTAGTTGTTGCCTGGTAGTGCTGTACGCGCAGTCCCGACAGTCCCTCCTCTGTTATTGGGGTTCAGTAACGTCAGCTGTTCCCCTGCTGTGTGTGTGGCAATCCCTCCTACCTCCTCCACCTCCTCCTCCTCCACCTGTCCCTGGGCTCCAACACCGCTAGTTGTTGCCTGGTAGTGCTGTACGCGCAGTCCCGACAGTCCCTCCTCTGTTATTGGGGTTCAGTAACGTCAGCTGTTCCCCTGCTGTGTGTGCGGCAATCCCTCCTACCTCCTCCACCTCCTCCTCCTCCACCTGTCCCTGGGCTCCAACACCGCTAGTTGTTGCCTGGTAGTGCTGTACGCGCAGTCCCGACAGTCCCTCCTCTGTTATTGGGGTTCAGTAACGTCAGCTGTTCCCCTGCTGTGTGTGTGGCAATCCCTCCTACCTCCTCCACCTCCTCCTCCTCCACCTGTCCCTGGGCTCCAACACCGCTAGTTGTTGCCTGGTAGTGCTGTACGTGCAGTCCCGACAGTCCCTCCTCTGTTATTGGGGTTCAGTAACGTCAGCTGTTCCCCTGCTGTGTGTGTGGCAATCCCTCCTACCTCCTCCACCTCCTCCTCCTCCACCTGTCCCTGGGCTCCAACACCGCTAGTTGTTGCCTGGTAGTGCTGTACGCGCAGTCCCGACAGTCCCTCCTCTGTTATTGCGATTCAGTAACGTCAGCTGTTCCCCTGCTGTGTGTGTGGCAATCCCTCCTACCTCCTCCACCTCCTCCTCCTCCTCCACCTGTCCCTGGGCTCCAACACCGCTAGTTGTTGCCTGGTAGTGCTGTACGCGCAGTCCCGACAGTCCCTCCTCTGTTATTGGGGTTCAGTAACGTCAGCTGTTCCCCTGCTGTGTGTGTGGCAATCCCTCCTACCTCCTCCACCTCCTCCTCCTCCACCTGTCCCTGGGCTCCAACACCGCTAGTTGTTGCCTGGTAGTGCTGTACGCGCAGTCCCGACAGTCCCTCCTCTGTTATTGGGGTTCAGTAACGTCAGCTGTTCCCCTGCTGTGTGTGTGGCAATCCCTCCTACCTCCTCCACCTCCTCCTCCTCCACCTGTCCCTGGGCTCCAACACCGCTAGTTGTTGCCTGGTAGTGCTGTACGCGCAGTCCCGACAGTCCCTCCTCTGTTATTGGGGTTCAGTAACGTCAGCTGTTCCCCTGCTGTGTGTGTGGCAATCCCTCCTACCTCCTCCACCTCCTCCTCCTCCTCCACCTGTCCCTGGGCTCCAACACCGCTAGTTGCCGTCCAGAAGTGCTGTCCGCACAGAGCCAAACACCTCGCCAATGTGTTAGTGGGGTTCAGTAACGTCAGCTGTTCCCCTGCTGTGTGTGTGGCAATCCCTCCTACCTCCTCCACCTCCTCCTCCTCCACCTGTCCCTGGCCTCCAACACCGCTAGTTGTTGCCTGGTAGTGCTGTACGCGCAGTTCCGACAGTCCCTCCTCTGTTATTGGGGTTCAGTAACGTCAGCTGTTCCCCTGCTGTGTGTGGCAATCCCTCCTACCTCCTCCACCTCCTCCTCCTCCACCTGTCCTTGGGCTCCAACACCGCTAGTTGTTGCCTGGTAGTGCTGTACGCGCAGTCCCGACAGTCCCTCCTCTGTTATTGGGGTTCAGTAACGTCAGCTGTTCCCCTGCTGTGTGTGTGTGGCAATCCCTCCTACCTCCTCCACCTCCTCCTCCTCCTCCACCTGTCCCTGGGCTCCAACACCGCTAGTTGCCGTCCAGAAGTGCTGTCCACACAGAGCCAAACACCTCGCCAATGTGTTAGTGGGGTTCAGTAACGTCAGCTGTTCCCCTGCTGTGTGTGTGGCAATCCCTCCTACCTCCTCCACCTCCTCCTCCTCCACCTGTCCCTGGGCTCCAACACCGCTAGTTGTTGCCTGGTAGGGGTTCAGTAACGTCAGCTGTTCCCCTGCTGTGTGTGTGGCAATCCCTCCTACCTCCTCCACCTCCTCCTCCTCCACCTGTCCCTGGGCTCCAACACCGCTAGTTGTTGCCTGGTAGTGCTGTACGCGCAGTCCCGACAGTCCCTCCTCTGTTATTGGGGTTCAGTAACGTCAGCTGTTCCCCTGCTGTGTGTGTGGCAATCCCTCCTACCTCCTCCACCTCCTCCTCCTCCACCTGTCCCTGGGCTCCAACACCGCTAGTTGTTGCCTGGTAGTGCTGTACGCGCAGTCCCGACAGTCCCTCCTCTGTTATTGGGGTTCAGTAACATCAGCTGTTCCCCTGCTGTGTGTGTGGCAATCCCTCCTACCTCCTCCACCTCCTCCTCCTCCACCTGTCCCTGGGCTCCAACACCGCTAGTTGTTGCCTGGTAGTGCTGTACGCGCAGTCCCGACAGTCCCTCCTCTGTTATTGGGGTTCAGTAAAGTCAGCTGTTCCCCTGCTGTGTGTGTGGCAATCCCTCCTACCTCCTCCACCTCCTCCTCCTCCTCCACCTGTCCCTGGGCTCCAACACCGCTAGTTGCCGTCCAGAAGTGCTGTCCGCACAGAGCCAAACACCTCGCCAATGTGTTAGTGGGGTTCAGTAACGTCAGCTGTTCCCCTGCTGTGTATACGGCAACGTGTACTGCGACCGCCACGCAGGCACAACAAGTTAAATTTAAGGGAACCTGTCCCCCCCCCCCAGGCGTTTGTTACTGAAGGAGCCACCTTGTGCAGCAGTAATGATGCAAAGGGAAAAAGTGCCTCTTTTCGTGGTGCTCCTTGCACATGCTGAACCTAACACTTATGAAAAGTGTCCCCTCCTACCGTGATACCGTCCGTTAGGTGGAACTTTCCTTTGTGATGTGATGCAGCACAGCCGTCATTCTTACCCCCTTGGTGCCGTGCGCCGCCTCCTCAGCGTTGTTTGAATCAGTCCCGGAGCCTGCGCTGTTAGGTTAGCCCTTGGCCATGCACACATTTTGCGCTGCCCGTCTTCTGACATCATTTGGTGTCAGGCTGGCTGCGCCTGTGCGGCCGCGCTGGCCGAGATCCCGCCTTGTACTGTCTTCTGATTTCATCCCACTGGGGGCCTGAGATCCATGGACATGCGCAGTGCATATCTGAACCTCCACCTCTCACTCATCTCCCTACGGCTTCTTCAAACTGTGCGGTGTCAGCTGGTCCCTAATAGCATGCCACGGCCGTGACACCGCACAGTCTGAAGAAGCCGTAGGGAGGGGAGTGAGAGGCGAGGATATGCACTGCGCATGGCCACGGATCTCAGGCCCCCAGTGGGATTAAATCAGAAGACAGTACGAGGCGGGATCTCGGCCAGCACGGCCGCACAGGCGCAGCCAGCCTGACACCAAATGATATCAGAAGACGGGCAGCGCAAAATGTGTGCATGGCCAAGGGCTAACCTAACAGCGCAGGCTCCGGGACTGATTCAAACAACGCTGAGGAGGCGGCGCACGGCGCCAAGGGGGTAAGAATGACGGCTGTGCTGCGTCACATCACAAAGGAAAGTTCCACCTACCGGACGGTATCACGGTAGGAGGGGACACTTTTCATAAGTGTTAGGTTCAGCATGTGCAAGGACCATAATTAAAAGAGCTAAGTTTACCTTTTCCAGCATTAGTGCTGTACACGATGGCTCTTTCAGCTACAAACGCCTGGGGGGGGTTAAAGTTTCCCTTTCAACTTGCTCCAGTGCAGGCTTCGGCCTACACTCTGCTCCCTCTCCTCCTCCTGCTGACCCTGGGCTCCAACACCGCCAGTTGGGGCCCGGTACTGCTAGCTGCACAGAGAAAAACACCAGCCAATGTGTCAGTGGGGTCCAGCACCGCCAGCTGTTCCCCTGCTGTGTAGCCGGCACCGTGTCCTGCAAAAGCCACGCAGACACAAGAACTGAAATTGAAGGGAACCTGTCCCCCCTCCCCCAGGTGTTTCTATGTTTTACAGCCACCTTGTACAGCAGTAATACTGCATGTGTGCAAGGTGGCTCGGAAACTTATTCTCCTTGCCCATGGGGAACTGAACACTTCTAAAATGAGTCCTCTGAGACCATTAAAACGTCCCTCAGGTGTGATTTTCCTTTGTATTGACACGCAACAAGCTCCTTGGTAGCGCTGCCCGTCTTCTGGCCTCATTGTTTGGCTGGCTGCGCCTCTGCCGCCGCCTTGCCCCACACAACGCCCCTCGGTGTCTTATTTATTGGGACTGCGAGGGTGTGATTGATGGGCTTGATCGGTGCATTTCTTCGCCTGTCTCTCATCTCCTTCCGCCTTCTTCGGACTGTGCGGCTTCATGGCCGTGGCATGCGATAAGGAATCAGCTGACGCCGCATAGTCTGAAGCGGGTGTAAGAACCCAAGCGAGAGGCAAACATATGTACTGCACCAGGCCATGAATCCCAGCCCCGCAGTGTTTTAACAATGTTAAGACACTGTGGGGCTGGGATTCATGGTCATCGCAAACCGCAACGGCCGACATTACATGATGTCAGAGGATGGGCAGCGCTAACAGCGCAAGGCCAAGGGATAACACGACAGCGCAGACTCCTGTACAGCAAATAACAACGCTCAGGAGGCTGCACCCAGCACCAAGGTGGGATTCTTGACATCTGTGCTGCGTCTCATTACGAAGTGAACTCGCGCCTCCAACACAGTTTGACTGTATAAAGGGCTAAATGTTATACGTGTTTTATTCGGCGTGTGCAAGGAGAAAAATTAAAAGAGCAACCTTTGACTTGTGTGGCACTACTGCTGCATAAGCTGTGTCTCTTCTAGTTTGTAACCCCTGAGGGGGGGTTAAAGGTTACCTTTGAAATCGGTTCAATTAGGCTTCGGCCTACACTCTGCTCCACCGGCAGAGCCCGGGCTCCAACAACGCTAGTTGCTGTCCGGAAGTGCTGGCTGCACAGAGCCAAACACCTCGCCAATGTGTCAGTGGGGTTCAGCACCGCCAGCTGTTCCCCTGCTGTGTAGCCGGCAACGTGTCCTGCGACCGCCACGCAGGCACAACAGACCCAAAGCTGCCGCCAGTGCAGGCTTCGGCCTACACTCCCCTCCCCCTGCTCCTCCTTCTGCTGACCCTGGGCTCTAACACCGCCAGTTGGGGCTCTAGGAAGACAAGCTTGAATAGGTCCCCATACTGGTTCCAGTACCGTCAGCTGGTTCCGGGCAGAGCCTTTGGCTTAGGTGCCTCCCTCTGGGTATCCGAGTTCCACCAACGTCAGGTGGTCCTTGGTAGTGCTTTCAGGCACGGGTACCTCCTGCTTAGTAACCGGGTTCCAGTAACGTCAGCTGGTCCTCGGTAGTTCCATTGGCTCTTGGACCTTCGGCTACCCATCCGGGTTCCAGTACCGTCAGCTGGTTCTCGGCAGTGTCTTTTGCTCTTGTACCTTCTGCTCCCCATCCTGGTTCCAGTACCGTCAGCTGGTTCCGGGCAGAGCCTTTGGCTTAGGTGCCTCCCTCTGGGTATCCGAGTTCCACCAACGTCAGGTGGTCCTTGGTAGTGCTTTCAGGCACGGGTACCTCCTGCTTAGTAACCGGGTTCCAGTAACGTCAGCTGGTCCTCGGTAGTTCCATTGGCTCTTGGACCTTCGGCTACCCATCCGGGTTCCAGTACCGTCAGCTGGTTCTCGGCAGTGTCTTTTGCTCTTGTACCTTCTGCTCCCCATCCTGGTTCCAGTACCGTCAGCTGGTTCCGGGCAGAGCCTTTGGCTTAGGTGCCTCCCTCTGGGTATCCGAGTTCCACCAACGTCAGGTGGTCCTTGGTAGTGCTTTCAGGCATGGGTACCTCCTGCTTAGTAACCGGGTTCCAGTAACGTCAGCTGGTCCACGGTAGTTCCATTGGCTCTTGGACCTTCGGGTAGCCATCCGAGTTCCAGATCCATCAGCTGTTTCTCGGCATTTTCTCAGCCTTCTTGTACCTTCTGCTACATTTCCAAGTTCAAGACCCTAAAGACGATGACCCGGAAGACCACCCCTAAGATGATGACGACACCAGAGACGAAAACCACCGAGATGAAAACGACCCTGGAGACGATGACCCTGAAGACGACCCCGATGACGACGACCCCAATGACGACGACCCCGGAGACGACGACCCTGGAGACGACGACGACATGGGAGACCGAGAAGCAGAAGAACAAGAGGCTGCAGAACAAAGAGCAGAAGAACATTAAGCATAAGACTAAATATCAGAGCAAAAGATATTATCTAAATTATAAGCAGAAGAAGACTAAGCAGTGTATGGGGGTGAGTCCGTTCCTCCTCGTGGTGCCCCTGGATAAAGCCTGATGCTGCAGGCCAAACTGAACGCGGACAAATGTAACTCTTTTGTGACAGGCAGAACGGAAGGTGTAATCTTCAAACTTTTATAGATAACAACTACGGGAATGCCTGTCACAAATAAGAATATGATGAAGAAGTTGAATATGAAAAAGATAATAGTTAAATAAAAAGAATATGAACAATGTAAAAAAAAAAAATTAGAGGTAGAAGAAGATGAATAAGGTGAAGATAGTTGATGTCAAAGAAGCTGATGATGAGGATAATGAAGAAGAAAGTGTGGGAGAAGTAAAAAAGAAGGTGAAGGACGTGGAAGTAGTGAAACATCAATATCTGACAAAAAAAAAAAAAAATAGTCAAAATCTTTCTAACGCCGACTGTCATAAAAAAAAAACAAAAAAAAACTGCTATTCTATTTGTTTGGGCTAAACCTCTGTGCCTTTAATGTCTCCGCCACCTCCCCCAATACATCCTACATTATTCTTAGTTGTTTTCCTTCATGTACAATGAACCTACAAGGAATGAAAGGGTTTATTTTAATTCCGATATTTTCGTCCCATTGACTTGCATTGGGATCGGGTATCGGTATCGGATTAGATCCGATACTTTGACGGTATCGGCCGATACTTTCCGATACCGATACTTTCCGATATCGGAAGGTATCGCTCAACACTAGTGCTGAGTAAACAAGTTCATATTGAAATTAAGCCGGAGTGAGTCTCCTTTATTTCAGAACCGTCTGTGAGGAATACATTCCCATACTGGGCAAGTCCAGATGGCACAGAGAGTCAGCACAGAGGTAATGCAGCAGAGAAATTTGAACTTATGCAGGAGGGGTCCAGGGAGTGATACAGGGATTGCTGTTGGCCATGGCTACCTCCCTGGCTCCCCCTTCCTACAACATTGAGGCCTTGTCAGTGCTAGAGGTGATAATGATGAGGGAAGACAGAGTTGGACTGGAGAAAGAACTGGTGACACTGTTGAGGCCCATGTCGGGGTGAGTAGAATTTTTTTAAACCTACTTTTATTAATAATAAATTAAATTTGAATACAATTTGTTGGTAAAATTTGCGCAAACCTGATTAATTCAAATTGTAATAATTATAGGGGATAACTCAGAAGACTTTGCGTGGAACAAGACAACTACAGGACACAGTTTTATAAGTGGTAAAGTCTATATTATCACACGGTGATTCAAACAGGTGCAGAGAGAAACTCAAGTCCACAACACTTGGAGTAAATATTAAATGCAGCTTAGCAGTCTATAGGAAACTTCAGAGGAAAATGCAATCACGCAGAAAGTCTATGAAGCACAGTTATTCTTGAGGAAACTTGACACGAATAGATCCTTGACTTAGTCCAAAACACAGATAGATATGCTTATAAGGCAGTTCAAATGATATCTTAGCTCAACCAGGGAGGCCTGGGTAATAGTCTCAGGTTCTTGCAGAGCAGCAAAGCTTACATGTCCAGCAAATGCAGATGGAAGTAAACACGAGCAGCAGATGAAGGAGGATTACTGGAACTGGTGTATGCAGCAGGAACTCAGAGCAGAGTGGCAGGATAACCCCACAGGTTCACAGGAGCAGGTATATAGCCAGGGAGTAACCAGAGGTCAGGAGCTGGATGCAAGGCAGAATACTCTAGCACAGACTGAAGGCTGGGGTGGAGTTTTATAGCAGGAAGACACAGTGCACATGAGACCAAAGACGCCATCTTGGAAAAGGGCCGTAATGCACAAAAGGTAATAAAAAATGTTCAGAGTCCTGACACAAATTTTGGCAGAGTTGCTCATTATTAGATTCCAGTATGCCCAATCCTTTTGTTCTCAGGTGAGTTAAGCTAATATCCAATATGATGTCTGGCAACTGCATAGGCCTTTATCCCTATTTAGTCAACATTTATGCTCACCCGAAGAGCAGTCGGGAGGGATAACATTTACTAGACAGCTATCCATAGTGCCTGGCCAGCTTATGCCAACTGGAAAGTTTTCTGGTATATTAGTAAGCAAATCCAACCATGGATCTATGCAATTTTTTAGTTGAAAATGCTTATACATTTATTCCTCCATTCCTCTACAGATGTCATTTGTGAGATACAAATATCGGTATGCATCTCTACACTTTTCCTTACCTTTCATTTGACAGCTAATAACTGTTGACTTAAGGTGGTTATTATCTTTTTACTAGGGGACTAAGAATAAACAGGTAGGTAGTTACTCTGCTCTGCTGACAGGCGTGACTGCCAATGCCATGCTGATTGACAGCCAACTCCTCATTGCCTATCTAGCATGACAATGGCAGTTACGTCCCTTTTGACATAGCAGTCATGAACAACATGAGGAGCTCTGTAGACATGGATCAGCTGAATCTATGGCAGGGGCAGTCAGTGACCTCTGTGAGCCGACACTAGATAGAATAGGCAGGTACTTGCCTCTGTTAGCAATATCCTGGCTATTAGTATTTAGGTCCATAGTAAAAAAAATAGTCCTGGAGAACCCCTTTAAAGGAGATAGATCATGCTTGAACGTTATACCCTATCCAGAGTATAAGAGATAACTTGCTGATTGAAGGGGGTTTTAACTCAACAAAATGTAGCGGAGGAGTCCATCATTCGCACAGAACCTCCATTCATTCTTATGGAAGTGCCTAAGATTAGCTGAGCACAGAGATTGGCAATCTCCAGTGGTCCCATCAAGAATGAAAGGAGCGGTAGTGCACATGATCAACCTCAGAACCATTTGGCTGAGGAAAGAGCATTAATTCTAGGGATTTCTGGGGGCCATGTCAGTCAAACCCCAAATGATCACAAATTTATTCCCTATCCCATGAAAACGAGATAACTTTCAAAGTTGAGAATACCTCTTTTAGGCTGGGGTTACACTAGCATATATAGCATCCGATAAGAGAGCATTGCTAATGACACTCGGCTCCAGCTCTGCTGCAAGCATGAGCCCAATGTCAGTGCTCTGTGCTCCAATCCTCTGGCATGAGAGAATCTCAGCATATGTGCGGAGGAGATGGAGAAATTAATTTTTCCATCTCCTCCATTACCGGTGATGACATCTGAGTGCAGTTCGATGTTTTACACGCACCCATAGACTTGTATGGGTGTGTGAGATCTGATTCTCGCAGCCATTTGCAGCATCCGGCAATTGTTTTCGCATTCCGAATCAGCATGAGAAAATAGTCGCAGATATGAACTGCCCCATAGGATAACACTGCAGTTCGATTTTTTTTTTAATCGAACGCGTCCTATTTATTTGCTCGTGTGAGCGAGCCCTCAGCCTAAGCTAATAAAATTATACTGGATTAATTTTGAACTGGTGTACCTGATTATCTTAACTGGTCAAAGTTATTAGCCAGCTGAGATATTATTTTTCTATGGTTGAGTTGATTGATTTTCTAAATCTGTATTTTGATAAATCTTATGGTTCTCTGTAGGCATTCTGCATTATAATGTGAATATACCCATTGAGGGAAAATATCAGTCTTTCTTATGTGACAGCTAATGCAATGGAAAAGTTCTCATGTGAAATAGTATTCTAATGATGGGACTAATTAACACATTTCTTTTCAACATAACTTAGACTAATGGTAACAGGTAATGAAGCAGTTAATTAACAACGGACCAAAAAGTCATCTCCTGTGTTAAAGTACACTTGAAATGTATACGAAATGGTTGGTTGTATGAAGAAAATAGCTCTCAAATTTGTGCTAGAAAACGTAATATAATTTGAGCCTGACTTGATGTGTTAGTCCTTGTTTTAACCTTAAATTTAAAATGGACTCATTATTAGCAGAAATAGTGCCACTCCTGATCATAGGTGGTGCATGGTATTGCAGTCACTTAGGGCTGAGCTGTAATACCATACTCATGTCACAGATAATGATGACGGCGGTTTGGAAAGAAATAAGCAGATCATGTTTTATAATCTCATACTTCTTCTTTAGGTTGAAATTATTTGTGCAGTTTTGCAGCTGTTTTTAGACAAACACAGACGCGGATACAAAAGAGAGGAGACCGATCATTATCAAGTCTTTCATTTAAACTTTCTTCATTTTGGATCATTTTCTTATTTTGGCACAAAAATTGAATATTTCATACCAACCTAAGACAAGCATATTACAGGCACATTTCGAAGTCCCAGCCTGACCGTGAGTCTGAGGACCTGAACTGAAAGATTCTTAGATCAATCAGTTTGGGTCCTTTGGACCATGGTCAGGTCAGGACATCATTCATCATCTGGGTCCATTTTTGTGCTCATCTGAAACCGAAGAGTAGTTTTACACACAATGGTCCACTTTTATTAATCAGTTGTTGTACCATACTTGTCAAATATTAAAAAAAAATTGTCTCATAAAGTCCCAGGAGGGGACATGGTCAACAACTTTTATAAAGAAATTTAAGCAAATGTTGGCACAAATCCGTACCTGCTTATGGGAGATGTATAGTTAAAAAAAATATATTTTTGAAATTTTTTGCAGAACAGCATTTTACTGTCAGAATGAGATTGGCAAGTTATTTTACATTTTCAGTTTTCTTACCTTTTTCGTTTTACTTCTCCTTTAACCTACCAATCCCGGGGAAAAAAAGAAGTAATATAAAAAAAAACATAAATCGTGTAAAACAGCGCTGCAGTCAGTTGCCATAGTAGTTTGTTTTGTCCGCTGTCAGCGTATGGCCGGCCTTCTAATCTTTCCACCATAGATATTTTCTCCCTGAGCCTAATAGACTTGGAGATGACTTGTTAACTCATACATATGCCTGACCTTCAGCTTTATTGCTGTTATTTATGGCACGGACCATTGTGCGGTATTTTCTATCAATACAACAATAATAACTTTATCAGTATCAGAGCGGTAGTTGGGTATGAGCAATAATTGCCTCAAAATGCATCTTCGTAACATCAATATTATTGCCGGTCACAAAAATAAATTTGCCAGGATCTAGTGTAAAATCGATACCTAATTTCATTCTTAGTATAAGTTTTTAAATTATTTCTCTAGAGTAAATGGAGGCCAGGATGTATAGGACTCTGTCAAGGATTCCCTCTTCCAAAAATTTACAGCCTTACTGCAGCGCTAATTAAGTGAATGGCGTTAGATGGAAAAACAATTGTTATTCTATATTTCATGCGTGACGGAACGAGCTCTGTCATCATTATTCCGGACGCGAGTCTCACTGCATTGCGATAGAGTTTCAGCCTGTAGTAAATATAATTCTATAACTGAGGCTTTTGGGTAATGTAAGTGGATTTTTTTTAAATAAATGGAAAAAAAATATTATAAGAATTTTTTTGGTTAAAAAAATATATCCTGGTTTATTAATTTTGCATATTGTTATATTTTGATATACTGACATCAGCTGTTGAGGTTTTAAGGGGTTCTCCTATCTTGATGGCCTAACTTTAAATTATCTGATTGATGGGAATCTGACCTATGGATCCTGTTGATAAGCATAATAATCAGGATAATGTTTCCTTGGGAGCTGCAGTGATATACAACTGTCCCGAGTATCCCAGTCTCCGCTCTCTACTCGTGGGTCCGCTGCCCTCTGTTGTGCTCCACGTTGAGTTTTGCAGGTTGCCCGGTGAGCATCTATAACATCATTTCTCTAAACCTATTTAAGGCCCATTGACACACACATATGTATCTTGGGATTTAGACTCTTTAGTCCTATGCTAGGTGTTCTCTATCATCTGTGCTGTTTGTGTTTTATGTTTTGTGCTTGCATTTATCTCTGTTGTGTTCCATTTCCATTTCATCCATCCTGTTGATGCTGAGATTCTTGGTGAATCTCTACAGTCCTCCCAAACCCCGTGCCTTCCTGCTCACTGCAATGACGCCTGGGGTGCCCAACGGGACCTAAGGCTTAGAGGATCCACTTCATCAGGTGAGCCTTAACATGCAATATTAAGCTTAAGTATTTATACAAAGAAACAACTGTGAACAATGAATAAGATGAAGTCATTCAGGTAACATTTAATTATGCTGATCAGCAAGGGTCAGGGTGAACAAACACTAATCAAATATTGATGGCCAAATCTAAGAAAAACAATCAATATCATACTTTCACACACCCCATTTAAAGGCTATAATATAGATTTTTTAGATCCAAGATGTAATGATGTAATCATATTTCCATGTTTTTTTTAATAAAGCATTGAACACAGTTCTGCCTGTCAGGGCCAATAATCATCTAATGTAATTGAACCAAGACACCCACGTGAGCAAAGCCTAAAACAAATTGTTGAAGCATGTCAAACTTGTGCATATATCTGTATAATATGTTCAGAAACAATGCCAAGTTTCTCTGTAATTTGCTATTCATTCTTTGTGAGTTGGCACCTACTCTTTAATTAACATTCTGGCAGTGCTTTAGGTGCTGTAGGTTCCTTTTCATTATGTCCCAGCATTCCTTGTTTCTGCCATTGTCCAATGGCTTGCCTGCACTAAGCTTAATGTTTGCTTTTGTGTTATCCTTTTCTGTAGATTAACATAAAGGGATGCAGTAACAGACAGACAATTCCCTGCCCTCACTTCCTGTGGAGAGAAAACAACTTACTTCCCACTTCCTGTAGAGATACAAAGAGTTGCCACCACTTCCTGTAGAAGGCAGACTAGCCTTCCAATTCCAGAAGAGCAAGAAAGAACCATTCCTGTAAAAGACTGACTTGCCTCCCACTTCTGTTAGAGATACAAAGACCTGCCACCACTTCCTGTAGAAGACGCTCGCCTCCCACTTTCTGAAGAGCTAGAAAGAACCATTCCTGTAGAAGACAGACTCACCTTCCACTTCCTGTAGAGATACAAAGACCTGCCACCACTTCCCGTAGAAGACAGACTACTCACCTCCCACTTCCTGTAGAGATACAAAGACCTGCCACCACTTCCTGTAGAAGACAGACTCACCTCCCACTTCCTGTAGAGATACAAAGACCTGCCACCACTTCCTGTAGCAGACAGACTCACCTCCCACTTCCTAAAGACCTAGAAAGACCCATTTCTGTAGAAGACAGACTCACCTCCCACTTCCTGTAGAGATACAAAGACCTGCCACCACTTCCTGTAGAAGACAGACTCACCTCCCACTTCCTAAAGACCTAGAAAGACCTATTTCTGTAGAAAACAGACTCGCCTGCCACTTGCTGTAGAGATTGAAAGACCTGCCACCACTTTCTATAGAAGACAGACTCGCCTACCACTTTCTGCAATGACAAAGGTCTGCCCCCACTTCCTGTAGAGCAATAACGACCTAGCCACATTTCCTTTAATCCATCTTGGTGTCTCTGCTGCTAAAGATGGATTACACTTAACAACAGGCAGTGGACAGCAAGTTAAACAGAAGGGAGTCACCTAATGACAGGGATGTGGCAAAATTTATTGGTAGTAAGACAACATAATTTTTAATGAGGCATAATCAAACAGCATTTCTTGAAGAATATGCATTATATCAGATGGAGATCCCCGAACAGCATAACACAGCTCATGAGAGATTTGCTCATCTCTGGTGTGGAGACATTTTGGAAAGAATGCAACTGTAGCCTTTTAATCCTGAACAACTCTTTTAAGGGAGGACATTCACTTTAAGTACTCTTAGGTATAGGAGAACACCATGGTGCAGCCTCATTCCAAAATATATTCAATTTGTGAATTATCCAATTTTATATGTAGACCCTAGATTTACTTACATAATTAGCAAACAATTTGTCTTATCTAACAACACTGAAAATAATGACCTCCGAAGGATTTGTACTCTGTTAGTAAACTAAATATGTATGTAACTGCACTCATTATGCAGGAAAAGCGCTCTATGCAGCCAATAACAATTATCCAAGATTTGCCATCATACTATTTAATCAATTATATAGAGACGTGCTTACATTTCCATGTCTTAAGATGTTAATATTAGTTTCTCGTTTTCTAAATGGAAATGCCTTTATATTAGACGCTTTTTCCAATTGTTCCTAGGAAGTGATCGCATCATAAATTAGCATTACGAATATGTTAACGCCACCAATATATTCATATAGTCTTCAAAGCAAATAACTAGAGAAAGGAGCTGCACAATGTGGATTAATGGACCTTACTTTCAACAGTTCGCAATGAGCCACGGATATAATGTAAACAGCACGTTGGATGCTGATTATTAAAATGCACGAGAGTGTGGAGGTTTATGTCCCATCACAATTAATAAACTACTCAAAATACAATTCTTGGGCTTTGACAATTTTTCTGCTCAAATATAAATCTCAGTTGCTACATTACATTGGAACGGGGTAATCTTATCAAATACATTTGTTCTACACAGCAAAATAATGCTTGCACCTAAGCTTTCTGTGAATTGGTAGATTGCTTTATTAGCATTTCAATTTGCATGAAAATAGTATATGGCTCCACTTCTTCTTTCTTAAAGTGGAACACTTATTGGATTATCCTTGGACTGCAGGTCATTTCCGTATTAGCATTTGCTAATCTGCCTACAGCTAATGAAAAAGTATTCCGCCACTCTCTTATTTAATCTCCTTCCTTTCTTTAACCCAAGTATTTTGCTTCACATTAAAATTAAAAATGAGAAATATCCATGTGTCCCAAGAGATCCGCCACGTCCTATCTCCTCCTCATCAAGGCCTTTTGTCTGATTGTGAGACAACTGGCTGCAGCAGGAGCCTCCTCCCAATGGTCAAGAAATGCAGCCGGTTCTGGAGCCTGATAAAAGGTCCAAAATTGTATTCAAAGAAAGTCAAGCACTCGGAACAGACAAAAGACAGCTAGCGCTGCTGTCAATAGCACACGGCTCTGTTTCTTCTTTCTTTAAGTGAAACACTTGCTGGATTATTCTATGATTGCAGGTCATTTATATATCAATATTTGCTCATAATCTCCTGCATAACTAAAGAAACAAATAATAATACTAATCCCGACACTCTCTAATCTAATCTCGTTCTTTGACATCTGTATCGGTGCCTGGCCTTCCTGCTTCTGCTTCTGCTGCCAGGTGACACCACAACAGTTTTAGTTTTGAGTCCTTTGAGACCTGTAGTCCCATACATACTGGGAGATATAAAGTTTACTGCTGTGTGGTTTGGGCTGCAAGCTATTTAAGCTCCTGAAACTCTGCTGTCCACGGCCAGTCAGAATCTGGCCTGCTCCTGTGTAACTTGTGAATTGCTTTTCCCCCACTGAATAGTCCTGATCGTGTACTTTAGCTCCCTTTTTTACTACTCTCCTTCCTTAGAATTTTCTCCATGCATCGACCTCCTGATTCTGACCTGGCTACCCGACTATTTCTTGCCTCTGGTTTGCACCTCCAGATAGCAGCTCTTCCATGAAAGCAATCCAATGGACCCCACATTAAAGGGTTTGTCTACTACTAGGACAACCCATTCTCACTCTAAATGTTTGCCAATCTTAAAATAAAAACTACTACACTTAGCTCCCGCACTGTTCCAGCAGTGTTTGCGCTCACGCTTCTAGGACTCACGTGAAGTTGTTATGTCACATCCGCCCTGTGCCCAATCGGTGCTGGAGTCACTATGCCTGTGTTCGGACATATAAGCAAGCAACATGAAGTGAGGTAAGAGCTGCGGCTCACTCATCCCTTTCTCTTGCTCATTCAGGTGTGGAAAGTAATGCTACCGATGCTTGGGCGCAGAGTTCATGTGACATAACAACCTTACGTGAGCCCCAGGAGTGCAAGTGCCCACACTGCTAGAACAGCCCAGGGATGGTAGAAGGATATACAGTTGTGTGAAAAAGTGTTTGTCCCCTTCCTGATTTCCTATTCTTTTCCATGTTTGTCACACTTAAATGTTTCAGATCGCCAATCAATTTTAAATATTAGACAGAGATAACACAAGTGATCATAAAATGCAATTTTTAAATGAAGGTCTTTATTATTAAGAGAAAAAGAAATCCAAACCTACAGGGCCCTGTGTGAAAAAAGTGATTTCCCCCCTCTCACCTCTTAAAACATAAATTAGCTGTGGTTTATCACAAGTTTGGGAAGCTGAGTTCAAATTCCCTAATTACTGCCACATCTTTTCTCAATCAAGAAATCACTTAAATAGGGCCTGCATGACAAAGTGAAGTAGAACAAATGATCCTCAAAAGTTAGACATCATGCTGTGTTCCAAAGAAATTCTGTAACAAATGAGAAACAAAGTAATTGACATCTATCGGTCTGGAAAAGGTTATGAAGTCATTTCTTAAGCTTTGGGACTCCAGCGAACCACCGTGAGAGCCATTCACTATCCACAAATGGAGAAAACATGAAACAGTGTTGAACGTTTTCAGGAGTGGCCGGCCTACCAAAATTACCCAAAGATCGCAGCGATGACTCATCAAAGAGATCCCAAATGACTCTTTAACAACATCCAACACACGGAGCTGCGGCGCCGGACAGCTGATCAGCTGCTCCATGTATCCAGGTTCCTGCTGTAGCTTATTCGGTATATATGCGCTATAGCTTGCCGAATAAGGAAGGACTAGTGATGAGCGAATATACTCGTTACTCGAGATTTCCTGAGCATGCTCGGGTGACCTCCGAGTATTTTTTAGTGCTGAGTTTTTGTTTTTCTTGCCGCAGCTGAATGATTTAAATCTGTTCGCCAGCTTGATTACATGTGGGGATTCCCTAGCAACCAGGCAACCCCCACTGCTGGCTAACATATGTAAATCATACAGCCGCGGCAAGAAAAACGAAATTTCCGAGCACTAAAAAATACTCGGAGGACACCCGAGCATGCTCGGGAAATCTTGAGTAACGAGTATATTCGCTCATCACTATGTCACTAGGAAGGACCCAAACATATTAAGTCATATGCGAATTAGGCTGGAAGTGCACTGTGGGCGTGTTAATAGACTTGAAAGAGACACTGACATTCACCTTTGTATTTCCAGTCTGATTCATAGTTAAAGCTATGCAAATTAGGTCTCCTTCAAAAGGAAAACAACTTTCTCTCTAGTGCCATCTATAGGTAGCTTAAGATAGCTTATAGATAACCTAGAATGATAAAATTCTGACTGCCTGCCACCAGCATTAGGAGAATCTTACTGGATATTGTTTATACATTAAAGGGGTTGTCTAACAGTGAAATCTTTTTTTTCCAGACATGGATGGCTGAAAAATAATAAATAGAGGCATTCTCAATTTCCTGTGGAATCATAACAGACCACTCTGTTGACGTCCGCTAATTACAGAAGCAGTACCCGCCGTGTTTTGAAGTCACAGCATTGCTGTAGCTTGGAATTGCCTGCAGTGATCAAGTGAGTAAGGGCTCGCTCACACACGTGTATAACTCGGACAAGCGCAATTCGATAAAAAACAGGATTGCACTCAGAACAATGTTATTTAATGAAGCGGTGCAGATCTGTGTATTTTTTTCTTAGCTGTATTCGGAGTGAGAAAAAAAATCGTAGCGTCCTACAATTTCACTCCGAAATTGGATGGGTGCAAGAAAAAAAAATTGGATGCCATACGGACCATCGGAGTGACATCCGATTTTTAAGGATACATTACAATTCTGTAGCACGGATCAGACACTGCTTCTGGAGGCAGCGCACCCCATTGGAGTAGTCTACGATGGATCCGGGGGAGTTCTCGAAAGTGAGTATTCCTCAGATTATTATTTTAAAACCTTCCATAAAGAAAAATATATTTCACTGTTGACCAACCCTTTTAGACTTGCATGCTATAATAACATTGCATACTGTGGGCTCACAGATCTTGTCCCCGTCCCCTTAGTGATCCATGTATGACATTTCTTATTAGTCTGACTAAAATGGGATACAGATTAGTTACGCCACAATAAAGAGTATACCATAATAACATCTTTGTATTGCAAAGATACAATTAATTGCAAAATAGCCAGTCGGACTGGACCGATTAGGCCTCTTTCACTTTCACTTTCTCTTTTCACTTCCGTCGTTTGTCATCCGTCACAATCCATCGTTTTGGGCAAAAAACGGATCCTGCAAATGTGCTCGCAGGATGCGTTTTTTGCCCATAGACTTGTATTAGCGACGGATCGCGACGGATGGCCACACGTCGCGTCCATCGTGCGACGGATCCATCGTGTTTTGGTGGACCGTCGTCACAAAATAGTTCAAGTGAACATTTTTTTGTCCGTCGTGTCCGCCATTTCCGACCACGAATGTGCGGCCGAAACTCCGCCCCCTCCTCCCCGGACTTCAGAATGGGCAGCGGATGCGTCGAAAAACTGCAACCGCTGCCCACGTCATGCACAAATTTCACAACGTGCGTCAGTACGTCGACCTGACGCATTGCGATTGACCCGTACCGACGGAAGTGTGAAAGAGGCCTTATTCTTCACCGGTCATCCCTCCTAAACTACTTACTTGGAATCATTAAAATAAGTCCCTCCGTGGGGACAGAAGACATAAGTCGGGCACTAAATGTATGTATAAATGCCAAAACATCTGATCCAAGCATATTAGTCTGCAATCCCTCCTGGGACTAATAAAAATGTTATTAATGATTGTAAATGCAACCAATTTAGTATTATTAGAAATTTAGAAATTAGTATTGATGCCGCCATACCTAGAAGCTCAGATCATATTTGCCATTAGTAGAGGAAAAGCAGACTGGAAGCAAAAACACAAAAAAAATATATACTCCTTGTACAAGAAAGTTTTGGTTGAAAAGCCCTCCAATCTATTTATCCAAATATTCTGTGTATCCACCAGCACTTAGCTGCAATGTGTGAATGAAACCCATATTATGAGTTGAATTCCCCTGCGCTGCCACCACAGGGGAAAGAGAGCATTACATCGGGTCCTCCAGAGTGACAGCTGCTCTTTGTAGCTACACTTCAATTTAGCTGGGACATAAGACTATGTGGATCTGAGTTTTTGGGCTACACACAATGTAAGTGTGTACGTATGTGGATACTTTCTTAAGTTTATGTATGTTTACAATATCTGTGTGTATGTTTCTATTTTTTCTGAATGTTACTGCTTTTTTAACTTTCTTACCTAGCTATTGCCGTATCTATATATGCACATGTATGTAATATACAGCCACATATTACATATATATTATATTTATGCATATTATATATATTTATTTTGTATTTATTTCATTTAGTTGTTTTAGTTTAGTTTATTTTCAGTTTTAGCATCAGGCAGCAGAACGCCTGTATTCTCCCTTGTCCTTGAATAAAACATAGGGCAAAAAGAATATTTGAATATTTGACCTTTCCTTTTTTGTTTTCTGCTGTTCAGTGTTGATTTACCTTGATGGTGTCTGCTTATTTTTAGGGAAAACCGCATAGCATAAAAGATATGGAATTTTTCACTGACTGAACCCACATCACAGAAGACATAGTACCTCTAACTCCACAAGACTAATGATTGTCAAATCAAATGACTACTAGACGCAGGATAAACTCATTTACAGTGAGATTTTTGTTAGTCCCTGTTAATGGCAGATTGCTTCTTGCTATAACACACACTGGACAAATACTGCACAATAATACATTTTTCACACATATATCTCTTCATGAACTTTCCTCTTTCTCTGCAGCATGCTTTCTCCACCCTCTCTGACACTCTAGTTACTTTCCCCTCTTCACATTGAATTTCTGAATATAACCCCCACCCCAGCTCTGCTATCTCTGAGGTTAGGTTCACATGAAAATATAAAAAATTGTCCAGTTTCACGCAGAAAAGTGGGACCTTTTTTTTTTCATTCATCATCCGTGTGCAGTCTGTTTTTTTTTTTTTTTACAGCAGCATGTAATAATTATTTACAAGACCATTTACAGTTTCCTATGTTACAGGACTGCAATAAATCTGTAGGAATCAGATTCTGTACTGTGGCTCCATATGGACATCTAATTTTTTTTGGCGCATCCTTTGACTTAAATGGGCGAGATTTGGTCATGTGCTGGGTCATCCTGGGCTTAGTCACTGCCTAATGTGAAATTGCCCTCCAGGGTTTCAATGGCGTTAAGAATAGGCACCAAGGACCTACAAGGGGGTGCAAGCAGTAGTTTTTTTTAAGCCCTTTTGACGGCTTTTCTTGGCTTTGCAAAATAGCGCCTTTTGCTAGATTCTCATAGAGTGAATTACAAACATTCCACATTCCGCGGAATCCAGATTTTGGCAAAATTTAATTAAACTTGATTAGAAATTGGCCGATTCTCTCGTCACTAGTAAGTATAGCTTCTTTTCTTTTTTATACCGATGGCTTGCCACTCTCATTAGTTTTAAAAAACCCTTAAGCCTCTTTAATACATGATGTGGGTCGTTGAAAAAAAAAAGTCATATTATTGGGGGGGAGGGGTTAATAAAAATTGTCCATAAACAATAAAATATATTTAGACTATAAACCTGTAATCTGTTATTTTCTGGTAGAATGGTCATGTTCAGTGAAATGTTATCCTCTATGGATCCATGAATCCCTAACACTAGGACAATTCGCAATGCATGGCCATATTCTGGAATTCGCACTGAAATATCTTTTTTCCGTTATGACTGGTTACGTGTCTTTTATAGCTGATGCCGTGAGCACAGGACACGAGCTTTTTAGTGATTTTGCTTTTTTTTTTTTTCAGAAGAGATGCTCTTGCATACTGTGAAGGTTTCAGTATTGTGATGTATTTCCTGTGAGTGACGGGTTTATTTCAAACCGCTGCGTCTGGAAGTGGCGATAACCGGACAAAAAAAAATTCTACTCGTCAGTTTCCCAAACTAGAAATGGGCATCTCCTATTCAAGATCGCCTGCGCCATTAATACTGTCATTATCTAAAGTCAAGGTAAACATCTGGTTAATTTAATTTGGCTGCAGTTATCTGTCACGCTAATGAGACGGGCACTCTCCGAAGTCTTCATAACTCAATTCTATGTTCTGTCATTGTCTATGTAAATTCCTGGCTTATAACAGTTGCTCTTAAAATTTTACAAAAATTATGGAGCATTTACAATACAGAAATATGGAATATGGAGGAGTATACAAAATATATTTATATATATATGCAATGTATTTTATTGTTAAAAAAAATCACTTTTTTTCCTTTTTTTCATGCATAATAGCTTTGCTGTGTAGACTAAGGAGGCTCAGCAGAGTCATCTCATTACAATTAGAATGAGAGGAATTGAGTGACAGCTCTGTTTTAGCCTGCATAAGGCAAGATGTGAACACTATGTACAGAACGAGCTCTTGCATGAAGTTCACCTGATCTCTGGGGTACGGTCTTATATTTCATCTCTTTCCGAAAACTATTCTAATCTATGAGCCCTCATTTTGTCTACAGTTACATATTTCTAAACTGTGTATGCAGACAATACAAGACGGTTGTGTCTCCAGCTTGGCGGCCACGAGAAAAACTTTAACAAAAAAAAAATTAAAAAAAATAAAAAAAATTTAAGTAATCACTTTTATTTTTATTCAGGCTAAAAAAAAAGCTGTCATAAATGTTTTGCTATTTAATCTGAGGTAGAGAGCCTGATTCCAGTGATGTGTCACTTATTAGGCTTAAAATACAATCAGTGTTTTATCAGCAGGAGATTATCACTGCTGGACTAGGTGTGTTGTGCCAGACAGTCCAGGTAATCTATATAGCCCTCACCACTGATTGCTGATAATGTACAGTGTACACAGGAAGCTACAAATCGGGATTATGGGGGAGTTATACAAGGCTAACATTCTAACCACTGCTACATCAATTGCAGAGAAAGCAGGAATTCTTTAAAAGCTGCATCACGCAAACTAGTAAGTGATACATTGCTGGAATCAGGCTCTCTGTCCCCTACATCATGCTGCTCTCAGATTACATATAACTACTTGCCGATAGTTTCTCTTTAACTTCAATAAATTAAGCTGAAGTTAAAAGGACAAAACCTAAGACAGAAACAAAATGAACATACACCCTACTGTAAGTAAATAATAGTGCATATAAATAAATAGGGTATTTAGTAAATACCTTGTTTGATCAAAAAAGTGTAAAAGTCATCCCACCAGCGTCAAGGTGTACCCAAATTTGAGATGGACCTAACCTCTAGTACTAAAACCTTACCCTGTGTCAAAGTGACGTCAATGTGAATAAGGGCCGAGGAGGACCGGGTCCTAAACACGAGTACTCAGCAAAATGGGAAGCTGTATAAATGTAATGTCCAGCTCAAGGAAAAGGGAGGTCATACCTTACCTGCACTAACTGCACAAACCTGAACTAAACTGAAAAATTTTTACTGGAATATAAGTTGGTACGTATGCAAAATAGGAGCATGTTCACACAGGCCATTATACAGAGAAAACCAGACAGAAACAAAATGAACATACGCCTCACTGTAAGTAAATAAGTAAAAGCAATAGTGCATATCATCATCGGTTACTTAGTGAGCACTAAAAAAGCCATCCCACCAGCATCAAAGGGAGTTAAAGGGCATCTGTTAGCTGAAACTGACAGTATAACCTAAGAATATACCTTTGCAAGAGATATCACAACTATAAAACCCACACGTTTATTGTTTTAATTGCTTCCTCCATTTTGGAGAAAGTGAAGTATAATCAAATATTCTAATGAGGCTGCTCTGTGCACCCTTGGTGTGAGCAAAATGCTCAGTGCACATTTTTACACACTGTGTTTGCATCCCCCTACCTCCCCCACAAGTGACGACAGCTGTGACTTCCTGAGCTCTCTACACAAACAATGCCCACTCCTGTCATGCCAGTGCTGTCAATCACCGGAGAGTGAGGTGGAGCATGCAAAACCAATGGGCGGATCAGTACACTCAGCCTCTTAGCCAGGATGCACCCATCACCCCAATTACCACATTTTTCTTACAATAAGAAGCATTTCACATTTCAATATCAAAAGAGCAGAGCTATTAGAAAACTAAAAGTGCAATTTTTATAGGTCGTACATCCCCTACTGGAGTATTTATTATTATTATTACTATTATTATACATTTTTATAGCGCCATTTATTCCATGGCGCTTTACATGTGAATACGGGGCAAATATAGACAAATACAATAAACGTGAGCAAAAAACAAGGCACACGGGTACATAAGGAGGGAGGACCCTGCCCGCGAGGGCTCACAGTCTGCAGGGGATGGGTGAGGATACACTAGGAGAGGGTAGAGCTGGTTGTGCGGTGGTTCAGTAGGTTGAGGATCACTGCAGGCTGTAGGCTTGTCGGAAGAGGTGGGTCTTCAGGTTCTTTTTGAAGGTTTCTATGGTAGGCGAGAGTCTGATGTGTTGGGGTAGAGAGTTCCATAGTAGGGGGGAAGCACGGGAGAAGTCTTGGATGCGGTTGTGGGAAGAAGAGATGAGAGGGGAGTAGAGAAGGAGGTCTTGAGAGGATCAGAGGTTGCGTGTTGGTAGGTACCGGGAAATCATGTCACAGATGTATGGAGGAGACAGGTTGTGGATGGCTCTGTATGTCATTGTGAGGGTTTTGAACTGGAGTCTCTGGGCAATAGGGGGCTTGGCATAGGGGAGAGGCTGGGGACTAGTGGGGAGACAGGTAGATCAGTCGGGCAGCAGAGTGTAGGATGGATTGGAGTGGTGCCAGAGTGCTAGAGGGGAGGCCAGAGAGTAGTAGGTTGCAGTAGTCAAGGCGGGAGATGATAAGGGCATGCACTAGTGTAGGGGATATAGTGTTGATTCAAGCTGACAGACTGCCTTCAAATTTTGGAAAAAATAAATGTTAGTTAAAGTTCCTTTAAATCAGGTTTCTTTATGAGCTGTAGTAGCCTACACTGCATAGCACCACCAGATGTTTTCCTTTTCACTTTGATCTACACCATTAAAAAAAAAGTCTCACAATATAGCAATTTCAAGGAATTTCTCGAATTTTTAATAATTTGGTTCAGTGTTAAAGGGAATGTGTAATTTAAAAAAATGATTTCTTGTTTAAATCTGTTCTTTGTGTTAATTTTTTTTGGGGGGAGGCAATTTTCTTCCCTATTACAATCTGTATTAAAATAGGAATATTGCAATTTTTACACTGGGACTTTTTTAGGCCCCAGCTTTGTGTTATTTCAAGAAATGTACACAAATATTAACAGCAGTAAACAGACGCAACCACTATCTATTGTATTGAAGTGTCTAATGAGCATGTGCAAATTTTATTGTGAAAGGAGGAGGTGAGCTGTGACATCACCTATTGTGATTGGTGGATCCTGTGTTATCTCCTGTATATAGAGGTGTTATCAGTCATTGTACAGGAGGAGGAGGTGAGCTGTGACATCACCTATTGTGATTGGTGGATCCTGTGTTATCTACTCTATATAGAGGTGTTATCTGTCATTGTACAGGAGGAGGAGGTGAGCTGTGATATCACCTATTGTGAATGGTGGATCCTGTGTTATCTACTGTATATAGAGGTGTTATCAGTCATTGTACAGGAGGGGGAGGAGGTGAGCTGTGCTATCACCTATTGTGATTGGTGGATCCTGTGTTACCAGCTGTGTAAAGAGGTGTTACCATCACTGCCTCTGAGGAAAAGGAAACTGCTGTAAACTCTTCCTGAAAGACAGTATGAGTCTAAAATAGCCCCTCTAATCAGAGTATAAATTGTAAGATTACTATTTTTTTAAATATAAAAATTGTCATATAAAACAAAAAATTGCCAATTTTTTAAACCAATTCTTGTAACACAAAAAAACCTGATTTAAATAATACATAATTTTTTAATGACATTCTCTGTATTTTCACATTTGTATTGTGACAAATTAACATTATTCTTCAAAAATGAATAAGAACACACTAACTGAAACACATACCTAAATTTGGAAAAAAACTGTTGCTCTAGACTAGAGCACCAACTTTTATGATTTTGTATCATTGTGACTTGCTTTAGGAGGTGTGAATTGGGCTGTTACTGAAAATTAATTTCCTACAAACTTTCCTGCATTGATAAATCCCATAATTGTCATTTCTACTAAGCAGAGTGCCCATCTACAGAGAGAATCCATAGCGTTCTCTACAGTGTGTCTCCTGCACTAAACTATGTAGCGGTATTACGTGGACAGTGGACGGAATGATATGTGGATATTGTATCACGACAGTATTGTGTGATCATTGGGGTATTATTATGGGATATTATTTGGGATATTTTATTACTGTATTATTTTGGTCTGGAATAGTGGTATTACATTATCTAGATGCAGGCTCGGACTGGCCCATAGGGGAACAGGGAAATCCCCGGGTGCACCGCTGTGCAGATCTGCGCACCCAAACCCACTATATGGGCAGTACTTGGCATATTTCACTTAATTCACTCTGTACAGAAAAAAGCAGCATTTCATCATTGATTAACCAAACTACCCAGTTATTATTATATAGAGATAGACGTAAATTTGTGAACGAGGCTAGCATAATATTTATATGCAGGTGAAAAGTGGGTCACCCCGAAGACAATGTTACCGGTGGGCTCTTGGCTCCCCTGTCCGACACTGTCTACATGGATTTTAAAATTACAAGAGGATGGGGATCTACTTTACTTTTCCATAAAACCAGCCTTGTTACAATTTGAAGGTTTATTAATTTCTAATGAAAAGTAAAAGTTTATAAATGATGTTAGAAATGCAGTCAATTCACTATTGCACCATATATTTCCATTTAGAGAAGCAGTGTTGAAAAATATTATCAATGTAAAATATTCTCTAGTAATATTTCCAGATAGATACATTTCCTACACACTGGAGGCAGTCAGGGAGGACTGGTAAACCTCTGACAATGTAAACTTCCCCCGGGGCACCGGTTGTTTCTCTGAGCATCATATTGTTGATGTTCTTTAATCTGTCTGACCGGAGGTGGAAGACACAGAAACAAAGAGCATTGAATCTACAGTATATGAAGTGGAAGAAATAGAAACCCAAGAGAAATCAAAAGGAAACGTGTATTTTACTGGGAATATTTGAAAAATATAAACTAATATTCCCTTAGCTAATTCCTATAGACAGTGCCGGACTGGGTTGGCAGAGGCCTTCCAGTGAGATTCATTCTTAGGGCCCATTGTTTAGCTATATATAAAAATATCCGGACTCTAGAACACAAATTTACTTTTGCTTCTATGAAAGATTAGATAATACCTTTTTTATGCAAATTGCGAATCATGTGTAAGATATCTGCTCATTAGCACTATTTCACAGGGGCCTACCGGAGGATTTCCCAGTTCCCCTGTGGGCCAGTCCAAGCCTGACTAATAACTTGTTTGACAACAATCCCAAATTCTTTATTTTTAGTAGTTCCTAAAACTGTAGCACAACAACCAATGTTCGTACTATCAGGCTTTTTATATACATGGGGTAATATTTCTTCTTGCTGGATTATTGGGATTTTCAGGCCATTAGGTTCTGGAATAATTGGATTTTACTGTCGAATAAGCTAAACTGTAAAACTCCTATATCACGTATGCACTGGACTGAATAGAATGTCGTTCGCACATGCGAGCGGCTTCATTAATTGCATGCAGCATTGATGTAGAGATCTTAGTGCAGTACAGTGCTCTGCTAGCTTCTTGAGTCCTATTAGCAATTAATGGAGGAGAGTCCCATCATGCATGTGCGACTACCATGCCGTTCCAAAAGAGGGGCACAGGGCTCCTGTTTCCACGATTGGGGGTGATCAAACACATCATCTACCTTAAGGATAGGTTGTAAGTAGTGATGAGCGAGTGTACTCGTTGCTCGAGTTTTCCCTAGCATGCTCGGGTGGTCTCCGAGTATTTATGACTGCTCGGAGATTTAGTTTTCATCATGGCAGCTGAATGATTTACAGCTACTAGACAGCTTGATTACATGTGGGGATTCCTTAGCAACCAGGCAACCCTCACATGTGCTCAGCCTGGCTAGTAGCTGTATAACATTCAGCTGCCGTGATGAAACCGAAATCTCCGAGCAATCATAAATACTCGGAGGTCACCCGAGCGTGCTAGGGAAAACCCGAGCAACGAGTATACTCGCTCATCAATAGTTGTGAGTTGTAATTGTGAAGCAAGACCTTTAAATCAACCTGACTATATCTTTCTCATAGTCACCATTTCCAGGGCCCTCCGTTTGCCTTCCCTCTGTTTCTTGTAAGGGCTCACCATGTAAGGTGGTTCCGCTAAGCCTCTCGTCCAGGTGGGCACATGGACACCAGGCGTTGGTGCAGCTTCCAGAGGACACATGGAATCATGGGGACTATGATTCACTGGAAACTCAGGAGCAGACAGACAGATGGAGTAGAACGCAGCAGAGATGGATGCAAGTTCAAATACAGTAGTATAGATAATGGAGCAAACCAAACAAGGAACAGAAGGGTCTCAATCCGAAGACATAGGTGAGGGTGTGTCAATGGGACTTAAATAGGTCTAGGGAGGTGATGTCATTGATCCACACTATGCAACCGGCAAAACCCGAAGTGGAGCACAACAGAGGGCAGTGGACCCAGGAGAAGGAAACGGAGCAATGGATACCCGGGACAGGTGGGCAACACTTATTTTTCTCAGATTGACATCTTGGTCCACCTGCATCCGGGTAAACCTTGACCATACCTTTCCTGCAGGTACTATGCTATGGTAGAGTGATTCAGACTTAGTTGCTCTCTCTGCCTCTGTGGTGGCAATTTGGTTGAAAGAAGGCTGCAACATTAGTCTCAGGTGAGGAGGCGAATAGAGGGCACCAGGTAAGATAATTATATATAAGAAATGTATAATCACTTTAGTGCCAAGGTAGAGGGTTGCTTTTACCCCCTTCACGACCTTGGTACGTCCAAGGTTGTGTCCCTACCTTTGATGCGGGCTCCGACTCTGAGCCCGCATCTTTCCCTGCACATGACAGCTGATATTGAACAGTCCTCATGAGCAGGGAAAGATGTGGGCTCGGCATGCAAGTTCACATAAAACGCAGGGACATGACCTGTGACGTAAATATATGTCAAAGGTCATGAAGGGATTAAAGGGAACCTGTCACCACGTTTTTGGAAGATGGGATAAAAATAGCGTTAAATAGGGGCAGAGGTGGGCATTACATTAGTGTGTTTGTTATGCGTTTATTACCCACCTAAGTTGCCGAAATACCTTTGCAAAGTCTCCGTTTTCGCCTGTCAATCAGGCTGGTCTGGTCAAAAGGGCGTTGTCTTCCCCCAGATTTTGCGTAGTTTTCCGTTGGTGGCGTAGTGGTGTGCGCATGCCCAAGGTCCCGAATCCTCTGCCAGGGGATTTAAAAGAGCGCGCTGTTCGTTTTCATTGGTGATCGGTGGGCGCGGCCATCTTCCTTTGGCCGCGCGTGCGCAGAAGCGGCGCTCTGCTGGCCGCGGCTTCAGGAAAATGGCCGCCGCGATATCCATCTGCGCACGCGCGGCATCCCGCGGCCATTTTCCTGAAGCCGCGGCCAGCAGAGCGCCGCTTCTGCGCACGCGCGGCCAAAGGAAGATGGCCGCGCCCACCGATCACCAATGAAAACGAACAGCGCGCTCTTTTAAATCCCATGGCAGAGGATTCAGGACTTTGGGCATGCGCACACCACTACGCCACCAACGGAAAACTACGCAAAATCTGGGGGAAGACAAGACGCCCTTTTGACCAGACCAGCCTGATTGACAGGCGAAAACGGAGACTTTGCAAAGGTATTTCGGCAACTTAGGTGGGTAATAAACGCATAACAAACACACTAATGTAATGCCCACCTCTGCCCCTATTTAACGCTATTTTTATCCCATCTTCCAAAAACGTGGTGACAGGTTCCCTTTAAATGGACTTATGAAAGTAGAAAAACATGGCTGATGTGTTCATTAAAAGAAATAGTATCGCAACTGTCTATAAGTTGTTTGTGCTATTGTCGGTCAGTTTGGTTAATAGAATAAAAGTGAACCTGTCGTGTTAAAAGGATACCTGACATGCAAGCTGGCTCTTATAGAGCAAGAGGAGCTGAGCAGATTTATACATTTTATTAGGAAAAGTTTCAGTAAAATTTTAAATGTATTCATTGAAATCTCTAGTGTTTCTGTAAATGAGTCCAGTGGGTGGCCCTATTCAGTGATTGACAGTATTCACTGCATGATTATGCATACTCAGATAACTGTCGATTACAAGTAGGACCGCCCACTGGACTCCTAAGCATACAAACACCAGGAATTTCAATGAGTAAACTCCAAGATTTACTGAGTCTTTTCCAACAAACTGATGTATCATTCTGCTCAACTTCTCCTTCTCTATATCGAGATGTCCACAGATCAGTCTGCGTGCACAGCAGGATAACTTCCCTTCATCCTTCAATACCGCACATCACCAGGTGTGGCGCCATTTCATAATAAAAAGCTGCTATGTTTTTCTAATCCTGAACAATCCATTCAGGGTATATGCACACGTTCAGGATTTCTTGCAGAAAATTCCTGACAAAAAACTGACATTTCTGCCAGAAATCCGCATGCGTTTTTTTCGCGTTTTTTATGCGGTTTTTGCACATTTTTTTCCCAATGCATAGAATAGCGGGAAAAACTCGAAAAATCCGCAAAATTAATGAACATGTTCATTTTTTTACCGCGATGCTTTTTTTTCGTGGAAAAAAACGCATCATGTGCACAAAAATTGCAGAATGCATTCTAAATGATAGGATGCATATGTATGCGTTTTTAAATGCGTTTTTATAGCGTTTTTATTGTGAAAAAATGCGAAAATTCCTGAACGTGTGCACATACCCTCAACGGCAGACATGCAAATGTACTTTCTTTTGCACAGTCCATATAGTTGGAATTCAATTTACTTTTCAATTTTTTTTCAAAACTTTAATATTTATCCAGGTGGCAATTATATTTTTCCTGCTAGATTTTGCTTGACTTTTTCACCTTGTCTTAATCGCAGATTCTTACTAATTTTGATTTCATAGCACATTAATCCTGTTTAAACTCCCAGCCATTCTGTTGCCAATCCAGTTTCTGGTCTGTCGCCGTTTTGTGCTTTTGTTTGTTTTTTTCCGTGTCTGAAAATTTGAAAAAGCAGTGGCCCATGATTGTAAGAACTCTAATCCTCTTGTATTGCTTTTTAATTAGAAAAATGCATAATTTGCACGTGTATGTCTGCCAGTTTATTTCATACTGCTGTAAACATGGCAGGTCCTGTCCCAGTTTGATCTTTTCTTATTTTTAAAATGTCAACGCAAGAAACGTGTAAACAGCAGTTGACATTTACATTCACACAAGTTTTTCCTAGAATGTTTCACACATCTGTGTTTTGGTGTCAGTACTCGGGCTGCGATGCATGGACTGACAGCGGGGTCTCCTGACTCCAACTTGGAAATATCATATGTAGATATGAGGCTGCCGAGTTGGGCTTAGGAGACCCGTGACCAGTTTGTGCAATTTCTGCCATGTCCGGTAATCTGAGAGCAGTAAAATGTATGGACAGTGACAGTGTCCACGATTCCAGCAATATGTCACTTACTGGGCTGCTTGCGGTAATTTTGATAAAATCACTGTTTTATCAGCATCAGATTATCATTTGAGGACTAGTAAACCTGTTGCTCCATTTTAAATAGATGTAAAAATATATTTTTTTAAATAATAAAGAATAATAATAAAAAATCTAAAGATCTTGTATCTATATATATAATCGTCTAAGGTTCACTTCCGTCTGTTTGTCTGTCTGTTACGGAAATCCCGCGTCACTGATTGGTCATGGCCGGCTGGGCGCGACCAATCAGCGACAGGCGCAGTCCGGCCGCGAATTGGCCCCTCCCCTCCAGTCAGTGCCCCCTCCATACTCCCCTCCAGTCAGCGCCCACATAGCGTTTTAGCAGTCCATTAAATGGACTGCATTACACCATGGCATAACGCAGTGTAATGCAGTCCGTTAACGCTGCCATTAACCCTGCAAGTGTGACCAACTTTTTACTATTGATGCTGCCTATGCAGCATCAATAGTAAAAACATATAATGTTAAAAATAATATTAAAAAATATCATTATATTCTCACCTTCCGCCGTCCGCGGCAGCATTTCCCTCTCCTCGCGACACTCCGGTCCCAAGAATGCATTGCGGCAACGATCCGTGATGACGTAGTGGTCTCGCGAGACCGCTACATCATCATGGGTTATTGCCGCAAGGCATTACTGGGAACGGAGCATCGCTAAAGGCCTGGGCTGGATCCGGGGGCCGCCCGAAGGTGAGTATATAACTATTTTTTATTTTAATTCTTTTTTTAACAGGGATATGGTGCCCACATTGCTATATACTGCGTGGGCTGTGTTATATACTACGTGGGCTGTGTTACATACTGCGTGGGCCATGTTATATACTGCGTGGGCTGTGTTATATACTATGCTATGCTCTACGCTACGTGGGCGGTGCTATATACTATGTGGCTGTGCAATATACTATGTGGCTGTGCTATATACTACGTGGCTGTGTTATATACTACGTGGGCTGTGTTATTTACTGCGTGGGCTGTGCTATCTACTACGTGGGCTGTGTTATATGCTACGTGGGCTGTGAGACTCTTTTGCCCTCAAAAACCTGCAGCTGGCCCTGGCTTTGACAGGCGCAGTCCGGCCGCGAATTAGCATGGGATTTGAACCACGCTTCGCTAATTGGTCGTGCCATGGCCAGCCGAATCCTGTGTATTCATTGCATTATTCTGAAATCTTCATAAATAAACTACATACATATTCTAGAATACCCGATGCTTTAGAATCGGGCCACCATCTAGTCTATAAATAAATATTTGAATGAAAAAAATATATAAACAATAAAAGTACACATATTTGGTATCGCTGCATCTGCAACATCCCAACCTATAAAAATGTCCCACTAGTAAATCCCTTTAGTGAACACCATGAAAAAATAAACAGCAAGGCAAAAAACAATGCTTTATCATCAAACCGCCAAACAAAAAGTGGAATAAAACGTGATCAAAAAGACGGATATAAATAAACATGTGCAGCGCCCCAGAGTCCTGGTCGTTGCAGTACCGATGCTCCGCCGCTAAGGGGAGTGATGGTACGTCTGATGGCACTTAAGGAGTTCACCTGACCAGGTATCACAGTCACACATTACACTTCACACTCTGGCCTCCAGGGGGAGCAAAGGGTTCTATGTATTAGGCCACTCCTCACAATCTGGTAAAACTGGGGGTTGGATAGGAAGTTAGGGAGAAGCTGACTGGGTTTTGCCCAGGCAACATCCTGTGGCAGAGGGTGTTGCGGGGGGAGATTCAGGGGGGTCTCTGTCAGGGTTGGGATCCTGACAATGGCCTAGCGAAAAGGACAGAACGTTACGGAGCCGCGCCTGCACCCGTTGCGGTGGCATCCTAAGAAAGGACACGAAGTGAGGTTTATTGTGGAGAAGTGAGAAACGAGATCACAGCACAAAGGAGAATAGAACCAGTAGGAGTCATGCCTTAAGATCGTGGCAACATCCTAATGAGGCGCGTAGCCGGTGGCCGGAACGCCGAGGAAGTATTGGGCTCCAAGCATTACTTCAAACAGCGGCATGACAGTTAATTATAGGTTGGCTGTCTCACCTAAATCAACTAAGCAGACATAGAAGGCAATTGTGGGAGAGGGGCGTCTCTAGGGTCCCAGAATAACTCCAGGCCTACCCATCATATGGGTGCGTCCTAGCCATATCATCTGGGGGACGGAGAAGAGCATCAAAATAGATACGAGAGTTGTGAGAAAGAACATCAGAAACAGACACAACAGTTGTGAGGACTATCCCGTGGTGCTCAGCAGGGAGGTACTACAACACACAGGCGCTAGAAGGTAGGCACTGATTTCCACCTGCAAATGGAACTCTGGATGTGCCTTCGGACCGGCCGGTCTCAGCCAGCCCTGTTAGCAGTGCTCTGGATTGCGGACCCTGAAGCTTTCAGTAAAGAGGTAAAGAGACTGCAACCCTGTGTCCTCGTTATTCATCGTGCCTAGCACCATGCGCCATCATCACATCTTTCATTGGACGCCCCTTAGCAGGGTCACGGACCGGGTCTAGCCACCGTGACAACTCCAGGACCGAGACAGAGAGGCCCGGTACCGAGTGCCCCGCAGGCCCTGCATCTGGGGGCGCTCCAACTTGGCGTCACGAACAGGATCTGCTTAAGCCTGAAGAATCAGGTCATGTGTGCCTTGGAACTGTGTCTGAATTGTGCTTGAACTGACTTATTGCAAAGACTGTGTATTGCTATCGCCGCCAAACATTCCCGCCAAAACCGCTGCCATTACAGCGCCACGAGGAGCGCAGAGGAAGAAGAAGGGCGTGCCATGGGAGGAGACTATCAAAGTGTAGCCAAAAGTGGCGACCGCCCCCTCCGACTATTGCTGCAAGATGATGACCTGCCCCGAAGCAGAGGAGAACTGCCCCCTGGAGTGCAACGGCGGGAACCAAGACAAGAAGGAGCCCCACCTCAGAGAAATGGCAGAGCCAGGTGCATGTGCAGCTACCGACCTCGAGACCGCGAGAGTGACCAGCGAGTACCTGAATGACGACGGAGTGATCCCAGATTATCCCCACCGGCCAGAAGCAGGTCCAAACTCACCGCAGCTGAAGGACCTGAACTTCTCGGAGCCGCAGGAGGGGGAGCTGAGTCAACCTATCCCGGACATGGAGCCAGCCGATGCAAAGCAATGGAAGTCGGAGTTGTGCCAGGAGGACACCTTGGAAGAGCCGCGGTCCGAGCCGCAGCCGACTCCAGTGTCCTCGTCAATGGAACAGATCGGCATCGGTGGAACCACATCAGACGCAGGTATGGAAAGCGCCCCTGCTCTCCCGACCGATCCTGCTCCCATGACTACTCCCCGTCCCGACAATGACCGATTCTTCTCCCCCGAGCTGGTAGTGATAACCCCCGATACTATGGTGAAGCTGGTGCCTCCGTTACCGACGACTATGGGAGAACCGCTAGATGTAAGCTCGGAGGGGGTGATCTTCCAATGGGATACCCCGAGGATTGGGCCAGACGGGGCCAGGCAGGAGGGCCTCAGCATTGCTGTGCTCACCTGGGAACAGGATAAACAATGCTTAATTCTGCACTGGAAGAACCAAAAAGAGACTGAACAAAGTGACCCACCGAAAGTACAAAACCCAAAGACTGCACGCGGTAAGAAGGACTTGGTAAAACGGGGGACTGTACTAGCCTTTCACCCGAAACGGGTTTGGGGCTCTATACAAGAACCGGGACTGCCGACTGAAATCTTCTTTACCAGCTACAATGTGAAGACCCTGTTCCGCAATAGATGTGACAATCAGCTACTATGCAGAGGGGACCAGGTGATCTACACTCGCCATCGGAGTGCGCAGGGGTGGTGCGCTCGAGATGTCCAGCGATGCGAGCCTGCAGTAGCGCCACCTGCTGTCCCGACTACGACTAACCCTGATTTGACCAACTCTACCACTATCACTACGGTGTGCATTATCGCCGCTACTGAACTTGCAACCAAAGCCGACATTCAGATCCAGATGCCAGGTGACCTGACCGCACCTGGGAGACCAACCAATGACACCGACCCTGCATCTGCTGAGAACAAAGAACCACAGCCCTACCGGTCAGGAGGTGTTCGCCACCAGCTGTTGCGGTGTAACCTACTGTAAGAATAGACCTCGGAGCTATGAGGATGTACTGTAAATAGTTCTTTGTCTTCTACTGTTTTGCTGCTTTAAACCGGACCAGGGTTATTTTTAAGGGGATCCCTTTGTTTACCCGGGATCCCTATTGTCTTGCTTTTTGCTTTTTTTGTTTTTGTTCGTCATTGTTTACAAAGACTGCCGAATCATGGACGGTGAATGGTTCACAAACTGTGCTGTAATTAGTTTGCACCTTCTTAAAGGTGCCCCCTACTGGTTTTACAAAAAGGAGAACTTTTTGAAGAGACTGTTCTTGAATACAGCGCAGAAGTTCTTGCCTTTAAACGGACTTGCAGATAGAGAGTCTGCACTACCTTAAAGAGACTTGAGTCCCTCTTAAAGGGAATGTTCATATGTTGCACTTAAGTATAATGTTACTTTGAGAATGTTGAGGAAATTGAGGACAGGAAAGAACTGAAAACCGAATTTCAATGAAAGTGAACCCGTAGGGGTTAGTGAGTCCTCCTGGAAACCATAGAGAGATGGTTGATTGATCTTATACTGTGAATAAAGATTAAGCTTGCAAAAGAAAAGAGGCAGTAGGCCCGGACGAGTAGCCAGGCGGTCCTGCATGTTCCAAAATCAGAGAGTAAAGAGAAAATATTGCATTTAGAAAAGAAAAATAAAGACAAAGTTAATTTATATTTTCGAGTTTTATAGTAAGCCTTTAGTGGGTTCAGCCTATACACCCTTAAAGGAAAAGTTAAATTATTGTTCCAGAATTTGCACTTAGCAGATAGAATACCCGGCTGGGTAAAGATGGTTATTTATAGTCAGTTATTTAATAAGTGTTATTTAAAAACTTTAAATATGTTTCTGTTTGTAACGTTCAAGTCTCCTCACCTCCCATAAAGGGAAGCACTGTTAAATTTACTTGTTCATTGCATTTCAAAATTTTGTATGTCTTTTGCTAACATGTATTGTTGTTCTTCTTCCCAGTCCGGGAGTACTGGATTTAACCGGGGGGGAGTGCAGCGCCCCAGAGTCCTGGTCGTTGCAGTACTGACGCTCCGCCGCTAAGGGGAGTGATGGTACGTCTGATGGCACTTAAGGAGTTCACCTGACCAGGTATCACAGTCACAAATTACACTTCACACTCTGGCCTCCAGGGGGAGCAAAGGGTTCTATGTATTAGGCCACTCCTCACAATCTGGTAAAACTGGGGGTTGGATAGGAAGTTAGGGAGAAGCTGACTGGGTTTTGCCCAGGCAGCATCCTGTGGCAGAGGGTGTTGCGGGGAAGATTCAGGGGGTCTCTGTCAGGGGTGGGATCCTGACAGTGGCCTAGCGAAAAGGACAGAACGTTACGGAGCCGCGCCTGCACCCGTTGCGGTGGCATCCTAAGAAAGGACACGAAGCGAGGTTTATTGTGGAGAAGTGAGAAACGAGATCACAGCACAAAGGAGAATAGAACCAGTAGGAGTCGTGCCTTAAGATCGTGGCAACATCCTACTGAGGCGCGTAGCCAGTGGCCGGAACGCCGAGGAAGTATTTGGCTCCAAGCATTATTTCAAACAGCGGCATGACAGTTAATTATAGGTTGGCTGTCTCACCTAAATCACCTAAGCAGACATAGGAGGCAATTGTGGGAGAGGGGCGTCTCTATGGTCCCTGAATAACTCCAGGCCTACCCGTCATACGGGTGCGTCCTAGCCATATCATCTGGGGGACGGAGAAGAACATCAGAATAGATACGAGAGTTGTGAGAAAGAACATCAGAAACAGACACAACAGTTGTGAGGACTATCCCGTGGGGCTCAGCAGGGAGGTACTACAACACACAGGCGCTAGAAGGTAGGCACTGATTTCCACCTGCAAAGGAAACTCTGGATGTGCCTTCGGACCGGCCGGTCTCAGCCAGCCCTGTTAGCAGTGCTCTGGATTGCGGACCCTGAAGCCTTCAGTAAAGAGGTAAAGAGACTGCAACCCTGTGTCCTCGTTATTCATTGCGCCTAGCACCACGCACCATCATCACATCTTTCATTGGACGCCCCTTAGCAGGGTCACGGACCGGGTCTAGCCACCGTGACAACCCCAGGACCGAGGCAGAGAGGCCCGGTACCGAGTGCCCCGTGGCCCTGCGTCTGGGGGCGCTCCACATGGTACCACTGAAAACTTCATCTTGTCCCACAAAAACAAGCCATCAGTGAAAAAGTAAAAAGTTATAGCTCTCAGAATAAAGAGATGCAAAAATAATTATTTTGTCTATAAAAGGGTTATTACTGTGTAAAAGGGACAAAACATAAAAAAATATAAATGAGGTACCACTGTAATCATACTGACCTGAAGAATAAAACTGCCTTATCAATTTTACCATACACAGTAACGGCATAAACCCCCCTAAAAAAAAATCCTGAATTGCCTTTTTTTTGTTCATTCTGCCTCCCAAAAATGGGAATAGAAAGTGATAAAAAAAAGTCATGTGCCCGAAAATGGTACCAATAAAAATGTCAACTCGTCCTGCAAAAAAAACAATCCCTCACATGACTCTGTGGGCCAAAATATGGAAAAATTATAGCTCTCAAAAGGTGGTGATGCAAAACTATTTTTGCAATAAAAAGCGTCTTTTAGTGTGTGACAGCTGCCAATCATAAAACCCGATTTAAATCTGGTATCACTGTAATTGCACCGACCCAAAGAATAAAGTCGCCTAATCACTTACACCGCATGAGGAACAGTGTAAAAAATAAATAAAAACAATTCTTCACCTTCTATGGATTTTTTCATTCTGCCTCCCAAAAATCGCTGTAAGGCTCATCACACATTTATCCTGCACTCTGCGATGATCGCTTGCACCGGGGTTTCTGTGTAAATCTCTGAAATTCGTGATTCAGACGAAATCTCTGATGGAAGATTCCCTATAATGAGGCAAATGGAGGCACTGTAGACACCGTCTGACCTGTGATCTGGCTGTGTCCATCTTTTTAAGGATTGCATAAAAGTTCCGTCGGCTACAAACTCCGTTTTTCCCACAAATAAATGCAAATCACCACTATCATGAAGTACAAGTCATGAAAAAACATTCTCAGAATCACCAGGATCCTTTGGTCCAGAGTTATTACGTCATAAACTGACAGTGGTCAGAATTGTAAAAATTTGTCCGGTCATTAATGTGAAAACCACCTTCGAGGGAAAAGACGTTAATGTAAACAAGAATAATCCTGTCCACCAAAAGCAATCAAAAATTGTAAAAACTGAATAAAAAATTATGCAATTAGTTACAAGCCGCCTAGTAAGACTCATCATTCTGGTGCCAGCACTTATTGTGAGACACCTAACAAGGTGTCCATGAATTTTTTTATCTTCACATCTTCAGATAAGGATCCATCATAGCTTCCCTCCGCTATATGGGACGAAAGTAGTATTTTTCTGATTTTTCAACTGTCAAGATACACCAAGAACAGTGGGTCGGGTTTTAATTTTGTACCAGAGTTCTGGTGTCAAATTTTTTAAAGTGTTACAAAATTTAGTGCATTTTTACACCAATATTGACGAGCTCTAGGACTTTAGAAGGTGGTTAGAGTTTATACAGGTGGGGAGGTGGGTGCAGTTGACAAACTCATCATAATTTATGCCACAAAAGTGGCATAAATTAAGACAGAAATGTGCTGACTACATTTCTTGCAGCTGAAAAATGCACCAATTTCATTAAGAAGCTAACATTCAACAGCTTTGGCATATCTTACTCCATTGCAGAATTTATTGAGACAGGCCTACAAAACCAGTCTTTATGAATCGAGGCTGCTCTTCAGTATTTTGTGAGAATGGACCTGCCCTCTGACAAAGTAGTAAAGGTTGCAGTCAGCCGCGGCAAAGAAATGAGCCGGACCATACGTTGGTGTAAGTATAATGTGTAGGTGCACGTTCATACTGGGGCCATTTAACAGACAAAACCTAAGATGAAAACAAAATGAGCAAATACTCGGCTGTAAATAGGTAAGTAAATAGTAATCATACATGTAAATAACATACGAAACTTAGTTAACACTATTTTGAACCAAAAAGAGTCAAAGCCATCCCACCGCGACAAGGTGCACCCATTCGAGATGGTCCTATCTCTAGTATTAAACCTCTCTATGTGTCAGCAGTAGTGTTGAGCGATACCGTCCGATACTTGAAAGTATCGGTATCGGAAAGTATCGGCCGATACCGGCAAAGTATCGGATCCAATCCGATACCGATACCCGATACCAATACAAGTCAATGGGACTCAAGTATCGGACGGTATTCCTGATGGTTCCCAGGGTCTGAAGGAGAGGAAACTCTCCTTCAGGCCCTGGGAACCATATTAATGTGTAAAATAAAGAATTAAAATAAAAAATATCGCTATACTCACCTGTCCGACGCAGCCGGGACCTCAGCGAGGGAACCGGCAGCGTTGTTTGTTTAAAATTCGCGCTTTTACTTGGTTACGTGAAGTCCCGGCTTGTGATTGGTCAGGGCGGCCATGTTGCCGGGACGCGGACCAATCACAGCAAGCCGTGACGAAATTACGTCACGGCTTGCTGTGATTGGTCCGCGTCCCGGCAACATGGCCGCCATTAACCAATCACAAGCCGTGACGTCACGGGAGGCTGGACATGCGCGTATTTTGAAAAGCGCGCGTGTCCAGCCTCCAGTGACGTCCCGGCTTATGATTGGTCACGGCGCCATGTTGCCGGGACGCGGACCAATCACAGCAAGCCGTGACGAAATTACGTCACGGCTTGCTGTGATTGGTCCGCGTCCCGGCAACATGGCCGCCATTAACCAATCACAAGCCGTGACGTCACGGGAGGCTGGACATGCGCGTATTTTGAAAAGCGCGCGTGTCCAGCCTCCAGTGACGTCCCGGCTTGTGATTGGTTAATGGCGGCCATGTTGCCGGGACGTCACTGGAGGCTGGACACGCGCGCTTTTCAAAATACGCGCATGTCCAGCCTCCCGTGACGTCACGGCTTGTGATTGGTTAATGGCGGCCATGTTGCCGGGACGTCACTGGAGGCTGGACACGCGCGCTTTTCAAAATACGCGCATGTCCAGCCTCCCGTGACGTCACGGCTTGTGATTGGTTAATGGCGGCCATGTTGCCGGGACGTCACTGGAGGCTGGACACGCGCGCTTTTCAAAATACGCGCATGTCCAGCCTCCCGTGACGTCACGGCTTGTGATTGGTTAATGGCGGCCATGTTGCCGAGACGCGGACCAATCACAGCAAGCCGTGACGTAATTTCGTCACGGCTTGCTGTGATTGGTCCGCGTCCCGGCAACATGGCCGCCCTGACCAATCACAAGCCGGGACTTCACGTAACCAAGTAAAAGCGCGAAATTTAAACAAACAACGCTGCCGGTTCCCTCGCTGAGGTCCAGGCTGCGTCGGACAGGTGAGTATAGCGATATTTTTTATTTTAATTCTCTTTTTTACACATTATTACATTAATGTTGTTGCGATACCCGATACCCGATACCACAAAAGTATCGGATCTCGGTATCGGAAATTCCGATACAGCAAGTATCGGCCGATACCCGATACTTGCAGTATCGGAATGCTCAACACTAGTCAGCAGACCTCAAAATAGATGGGGGCAGAGAAGGATCCAGACACGGCTGGTCAGAACCCACCCATGGAAAGCTCTATTGACAAAATGTCTAACTCAAAAAGGGTGAGTCACAACCCTGTATGTATGATAGCACGCAAGTCAAGGCATCCATATAGCTGGAATGGCACTTGTGCAGGAGGAGGTGAGTATAATCTTTTCCTATTTTGCTCAAGGGACGTTGACAAAAGGGTAGTTGAGAAAGGAGTTGTTCAAATAGAGGACAGCGCTTTTTAACTATAGTGTTGGAAGTCTGGGTTGGACTAACCCAATAGGGTATCACACGATCCTTGTGTTGGCCAAGGTCTTGACAAATGAATGGATGGAAACCTTAAAGGGAACCTGTCACCCCCAAAATCGAAGGCGAGCTAAGCCCACCAGCATCAGGGGCTTACCTACAGCATTCTGGAATGCTGTAAATAGGCCCCCGATGTATCCTAAAAGATGAGAAAAAGATGTTAGATTATACTCACCCAGGGGCGGTCCCGGTCCGGTCCGATGGGCTTCGCAGTCCGGTCCGGGGCCTCCTATCTTCATCAGATGATGTCCTCTTCTTGTCTTCACACTGCAGCTCCGGCACAGACGTACTTTGTTTGCCCTGCTCAGGGCAGAGCAAAGTACTGCAGTGCGCAGGTGCCGGGCGTCTCTGACCTTTCCCGGCGCCTGCGCACTGCAGTACTTTGCTCTGCCCTCAACAGGGCAGACAAAATACGCCTGCACCAGGACCCCAGCGTGAAGACAAGAAGAGGACATCATCTTAGAAGATGGGAGGCCCCGGACCGGACTGCAATGCCCATCGTACCGGACCGCAGCGGGACCGCCCCTGGGTGAGTATAATCTAACCTCTATTTCTCATCTTTCAGGATACATCAGGGGCTTATCTACAGCATTACAGAAAGCTGTCGATAAGCCCCTGATGCCGATGGGCTTAGCTCACCTTCGATTTTGGGAGTGACAGGTTCCCTTTAAGTTCAACAGAAGAAAAGTATATCTAAATCTGATTTGACGCCATTCACTAATAATTGATTCTTATGGGACAATTTAGAAATAATTTGTCTCTTATGAATCTTATATCCTATATGTGTAGTGATCACAGTATATTTTATAAAACATGACGTGCACATGTTCTGGACAGATTGATGATAGGCCCTTAGGATCATCTCTTCTGGTGGTTCGAGTCTAACGGTGATCTGCAGATGATCATGGAATTCTAAAAAATGCAGAACAATTCAAAGATATTCGGCCTCACAAGACATAGAGGTCAAGAGCATTCAGCTATGGCAGAAATTCACTCACAAATTAAGAGAAAAAACCCCACTAAAAATGATAAAAATGATAGAAGCACTGGAGACATTTTCAAGAACATGTTAATAGTATTATTTTCTTGTCTGATGCTCAGTGAGATAATCATCTCCTGACATGTAAGTAAGAATTCTTAATATTCTGGACTAAACTGACAAAACAAAGCTGGTAATGTGACTATTGATCCTAGATATTACCAGACTTCATCATGTTCTGCAGAGTCTACTGACATAATGATCCCGAGCGCTGACATGTCTATTAGTTTCATTGCAAGAACAGATAGAACCATGCATAATATGAATCCAAAACCTTCTGACTGCCATAAACATGAAAAAACACTTTCAAACTTTGCTTTATGTTTTTATTACATTCTTTTCTATTTGCCTGTAAACTTGTATCCTAAAATATGGTAAAATAATTACAATTATAACATGTTAGTAGAAAAGAAAAATTCCTCTTTTGCTTCTTGCCTTGATTATTCATTCTCAGTTCACAGGACAGGAGAGATCTGCTACATACTGAAAAGTCAAATTAGAGTTGCTGTTCATAGAAATCTATGGAAAAGGTGGAATCGCGATCCACCCACGGCTGTTAACCTGTTAAATGCCGCTGTCAATGTCTGACAGCAGCATTTAATGTGATCGCGCCAGAAGCGCGTCAATAATCCCACTCATCAGAACCCATGTCACATGACCGCGGGTCACATCACAAATGGGTTTCATTGACAACTTGGCGTCTGTAGAAGACCTCTGTGGTTGTCATTGCCGAATTGCTATGAGCACCGCCCAGCTGTCGGCACTCATAGCAAGTGAGCATTTCTGTTACACCTAGGCGATCTGATCATTGCCTGTGTATAGCAGAGGTGATCAGACAACTACAGCTTCTAGTCTACCATGGAGACTATTGAAGCATGCAAAAAGTAAAAAAAAGTTGTAAAAAAATAAATAAATAAAAGTTAAAATCACCCCCCTATTCGCCCCATTCAAAATAAAACAATAACAAAAAATTAAAATGCACATATTTGATATCGCCACATTCAGAATCGCCCGATCTAGCAAGCTAGAAAAATAATTAATCTGATTGGTAAATGACGTAGCGAGAAAAAAGAAAAAACACCAGAATTACGTTTTGTTTTTTTTTTGGTAACCGCAACATTGCATTAAAATGTAATAACGGGCAATCCAAATATCGTAGCCACACCAATATGGTATCATTAAAAACATCAGCTCGGCAAAATGCAAAAAAAGTAAGCCCTCACCCAGCCCCAGATCACGAAAAATGGAGATGCTACAGGTCTCGGAAAATGATGCAATTTTTTTTAACAAATATTGTTTGTTTGTTTTTTCACCATTTAAATAAAAAAAACCTATACATGTTTGGTGTCTATGAACTCATAATGACATGGAGAATCATGGTGGCAGGTCAGATTTAGCATTTGGTGAACATGTTAAAAATAATATCCAAAAAACTGTTGCGGAATTGCACATTTTTGCAATTTCACTGCAGTTGGAATTTTTTTTCCTGTTTTTGAGTACATGATATGGCATAACTAATGGTGTCGTTCAAAAGTACAACTCATCCTGCAAAAAAACAATACCTCACTTGGCCACATTGATGGAAAAATAAAAAAAAGTTAAGGATCTGGGAAGAAGGGGAACGAAAAACAGAAACGCAAAGAACTAAAAAGGGCTGCGGCGTGAAGGGGTTAACACTGTAATGTCCAGCAAAATGTTGTTGACGGGAGAGCAGGATCTTCTCTTCTCTGTGTGCTTTTTATGGTAGACATTATGGCAGCTAGTCAGCACTCACTAGCTTAGAGAAAATTGTAAATTACAGATGGAATTTGCACAGGAAAAATGCAGGCTGCTAGTCATGTAATGGCCAGAAACCATGTTCGCACGTGAGAATAATAAAGCCATATGCAAAAATCCATTTACAATACCCATTCAAAACCAACCCGTGCATCTAACATTGCCCCAAAAAACTCATAACTAATCTTGAATTCAACTACAGTTCTTTGTCTCCCTTCATCGGTGACGATAGGACGTTACCACCAATTTCAGTTCTGTAACCACTGCTGACAACCACAGCCGTATTCATTTCCCCAGGCCTTAAACAATGCGAAAACTGTATCAAATTACCGTTGAACTTGTCATGTCTGTAATTACAAAGATAATTAGCCTTCTATGAGACGCCTAGTGTAACTGTAGGGCATTGACAGTCTAACACAGTTATCAGGCGTTTCTGCAGTTTCCTTGCTCCCATCATCATCTCCGGCTCCCGTGTGCTGTATGGCCGTGAATTCCAAATTATTTTCTGAAAACAATTTCTATCCCCTGGCTCCATTTTTCTTGAAAATGATTCTTAAATAACCTGAATAGAATAATTTAGTGCTGGAGTCCTCACCGCCGTAGCGTGGCGCAATTATTATTTTAATGTTTAACGAGGTTTCATCTGCTAATTAGTAGCGATACAGCGCGCTTTTCCCAGATAGTCGGTAGTTTGTAGCCTTGTTTGTTGTGTCTTTAGAACAGAAAAAGTAAGCGATTTTGGCTGATGGGGACATAAGGGAGCAGGGATTCATTCGCGAGAATGTAGACAATTATTGTTAATGGGAGATGCGATGCATTGAAGACGTACCTTTTAACATTCTCATTGAAATTCAGGACTGAAATGTTTCTCTAGCGATATAGATTAAACCGCGCTCCGGCTCTCCATGTACTTTGTGGCTAACTGCATCCCGAATTATGTATGTACCGTATATCGCTCTGTATCAAGACTTTCAATTTGCTGGACTTTTCAGATGCACGTTGTTTTTCAATTAGAAATTCATAGGAAATAAAATATTTCATTTTCTAATTCCCAATTTATTTTATCTATAGAGGAGGCGATAAGGGGTAAATTAGCCCATGGTAATGACAAATTGTGACAAATGGATATTAGTACATATTATATAATTCATCTATATTTTTACAAAACGTAGTCTTACTACATAGTTACATAGTTACATAGTTATTAAGGTTGAAGGAAGACTTTAAGTCCATCTAGTTCAACCCATAGCCTAACATGCCCTAACATGTTGATCCAGAGGAAGGCAAAAAAAACCCATGTGGTAAGAGTAAGCTCCACCATGGGGAAAAAAATTCCTTCCCGACCCCACATACGGCAATCAGACTAGTTCCCTGGATCAACGCCTTATCAAGGAATCTAATATATATACCCTGTAACATTATACTTTTCCAGAAAGGTATCCAGTCCCCTCTTAAATTTAAGTAATGAATCACTCATTACAACATCATACGGCAGAGAGTTCCATAGTCTCACTGCTCTTACAGTAAAGAATCCGCGTCTGTTATTATGCTTAAACCTTTTTTCCTCCAGACGTAGAGGATGCCCCCTTGTCCCTGTCACCGGTCTATGATTAAAGAGATCATCAGAAAGGTCTTTGTACTGTCCCCTCATATATTTATACATTAACATAAGATCACCCCTTAGCCTTCATTTTTCCAAACTAAATAGCCCCAAGTGTAATAACCTATCTTGGTATTGCAGACCCCCCAGTCCTCTAATAACCTTGGTTGCTCTTCTCTGCACCCGCTCTAGTTCAGCTATGTCTTTCTTATACACCGGAGACCAGAACTGTGCACAGTATTCTAAGTGTGGTCGCACTAGTGACTTGTATAGAGGTAAAATTATATAAAATATAGAGGCATATTATTTTTATTTTATATATATATTTTTCAGCATTTTTAGTTGACTCTGTCACCTGAATTTGGTGGGCCCTGTTTTCGGTCCGATGGGCGGTGTTTGTCCAACTGCGGGCAAAGCTGAAAATCATTAGTGCGCATGCGCTGGCGCACTATGTCCTGGAACACAGCGAAATACTTCCGGGACATATTGCGCCGGCGCACGCGCACTAAAGCTTTTCGGCTTTGCCTGCAGTTGGGCAAAGCATACTGCACGTAAGCAAGGCAAGATTGCATTGCGCACGCGTGTTCTACGGAGGAAACCTAATCAAATTCAAGACAATATTGTGGCCAGCGGGAAAGGAAGGGGTGAATGAAAGACCGGAAAACACCGCCCAATGGACCGTAAACAGGGCCCGCCAAATTCAGGTGACAGAGTCCCTTTAACAGGAGATAAATGAAGATTATGGTTTTTGATTATCATGGAATTCTAGAAATATTTCAAGATCTTGATCTATTAGCAAGATCAAAAAGCCACCTCCAAGCATGTACGTGCATTGAACACACATTCTGTAATGCATCATTCATCCTGTGGTGGCCCTGCAGAAAAATTTTGGCCTCAATTCATCGAAACCAGCGATTTTCTCACCAGTCTTCATGATGGGATTGTTGGAGTCACCCTCTTCCTATTCATTAAGAGGCGCACGAGTGTGTAACGCACAAAAAATAGGCATAAAAGGCATTTTTTTATAGATTTTTATTTTTCTACCCTAATATCCCAAAAAAAGGTTATTACACTGCAAAGTGAAGTATAGCAACGTTTCATGTAAAGTACCCTTCGTCAGGCCGTGAATAGGGTATGTGTAGAATGTCTGCCTTGGACGAAAAAAGGCAAAAATCCACTTGTACCAGTATATTAATGAATGGAATCACTGGACTGTCTAGAGATCCAGAGAAAGTGTGTGGAAATTAATATTGCCCAAAGAAGATGGGACCCAGAGGTCCAAAAAATAGCGGAGGTAAAGGAATGCAGTGTGTCGTATTTCTAAAATATACATTTCAAGCAAACTGACAGATACCCTTTTAATAATTATACTTTATACATGTGATCACTGTGCAGGACAAATTATTAAAAACTACTACCTGGACCTTTTCTTTGGTTACACATATGGTCACTAACCAGATACACAACCGGCCCTTGTACCATTTTTCTGCAATGGTATTTCCAGTACAAAATCAGAAGATTACATTTTCCAAAAATTGTTCCAACCACTCAAAAAATGATGGGTTGGACTGTGACCTGCCATCTCTGTCTCCAGATGTGCAGAATTTAAGTTTCTATGTTAAGTTATGTTAATACTTCAGGAACTCATGGCAACAGCGATGCCTATATGAATGAATATGAACATACTATAATTTTGCCTATAGGATAAACTTATAGTAAAGTCACAATTATTCAGGTTGCTTCTTTTGCCCTGTCGTAGAGCTGACAAGTAGAGAAGGACCATTTTTATTGAGTGGAAGTGAATTCTCCTCAAATGTACAAAAAAAAACAGCATTATTGAGAATACAGATTTTTGCAAATTGGCTTTGTGTGGACTCAACAGTAGATGGCCGGAAAAAGTTTAGAAAAGAAAAACCTTATACTCACCTAATTGCTCATTGGCTTTTGGTCGCAAACAGGCTTCAGAGATCACTACAGGTCATGATGACGTCACGGAAGATGGAGCAGCAGGAAGAAGACCAGATGGCAGGCAGCGAACAGTAGAGGGGCAGGACAGGTGACTGGTGAAGTGAGAATAAGGGTGGTTGTTGTTTTTTTTGGGCTGGCTTACATCTTTTGTCTATTTTGCTCAGGAACATATATGTCATCTCCATCAGAACCTTCTCCTCTGACTGCTGACTGATTCTGTTGCCAGGCGCCACTGTATTAACTCTGCAGGCAGTCCTGGTGATAGAAATGTCATAACCAGAAGCTCTGGACAGCAGGCTCTGTCCAGCCACTACTTTTAGAGTGGCTGGGACCTGTCATGTCATCCAGTCAGGCAGTATGAGTGCGTGCTTCCAGCTAAAGTTATCAGCTTCCTGCTACAGCCAATTGAAGATCACCACACCCTACTAAAGCTTCCACCTTCCTGCTGGAAGCTTTCAGATATAGCTTAGTGTTTCCCTGGCTAGGTGTGTGTCTTCTCCTGGTTGGTTTAGTTCAATCCTGTTTTTACACTGCCTTGTTTCTGACTATCCTTCTGAATCCTGATTTTGTCCTTGATGTGACCTCTCGGCTCTGATCCTGCTTAGCTACCATTCCTAACTCTGGACAGCAGACCCTTCCATGGTAGCATTATGCTGGGTTCTATTGTAAAACCAGATCCCTGTACAGGAGTTAAAGGATATTGGGAATTCTCTGGAGTCTACCAGACGGAGTGACTTATTCCAAGTCTGTCCTAGGCAACGTTTTGAGCCTGTGGCCTCAGGTTCTGACATTACAGTATAAGGGACATTCAATTCACAGAGAACAATGTTGCTGCAAATCGAGTTTGGTAAAATCTATGGAATTCTGCAAATTCGAATTTTGTCAGATCCTCTCATCTCAATTGGCATGGAATTCAGCACTTACTGGCAGATTATCTTACAGACTAGATGGTGGCCCGATTCTAACGCATCGGGTATTCTAGAATATGCATGTCCACGTAGTATATTGCCCAGCCACGTAGTATATTGCCCAGCTACGTAGTATATTGCCCAGCCATGTAGTATATTGCCCAGCCACGTAGTATATTGGCCAGCCACATATTATATTGGCCAGCCACGTAGTATATTGGCCAGCCACATAGTATATTGCCCAGCCATGTAGTATATTGCCCAGCCACGTAGTATATTGCCCAGTGACGTAGTATGTTGCCCAGTGAGGTAGTATATTGCCCAGTGACGTAGTATATTGCCCAGTGACGTAGTATACAGCACAGAGCCACGTAGTATATTGCCCAGTGACGTAGTATATTGCCCAGCCATGTAGTATATTGCATAGCCATGTAGTATATTGCCCAGTTACGTAGTATATTGCCCAGTCACGTAATATATTGCCCATTTACGTAGTGTATTGCCTAGCCACATAGTATATTGCCCAGTTACGTAGTATATTGCCCAGCCACATAGTATATTGCCCAGCGACGTAGTATATTGCCCAGCCACGTAGTATATTGCCCAGCCACATAGTATATTGCCCAGCCACGTAGTATATTGCACAGCCACGTAGTATATTGCCCAGCCACGTAGTATATTGCCCAGCCACGTAGTATATTGCACAGCCACGTAGTATATTTCCCAGCCACGTAGTATATTGCCCAGTGACGTAGCATACAGCACAGAGCAATGTAGTATATTGCACAGCGATGTAGTATACAGCACAGAGCCATGTAGTATATTGCCCAGCCATGTATGTCACAGGTTAAAAAATAAAAAATAAACATACTCACCTTCCGATCTGAGGGCCCCTTGAAGTTCTAACATACTCACCATGCTTGTAGTTCTGTCGCCTGTGCGAGGTACAGGCGACAGCTTCCAGACCCAGCCTGCTCGCGCAGGCGCGCAAGGCATGTGATGACGTCGCGGTCACATGACCGTGACGTCATGGCAGGTCCTGCTCGACTAGGCGCACAGGGCCTGTGATGACGTCGCGGTCACATGATTGTGACGTCACGGTAGGTCCTGCTCGCGCAGGCGCGCAGGGCCTGTGATGACGTCGTGGTCACATGACTGTGACGTCACGGCAGGTCCTTCTGCCAGACCATCCGTGCCAACGGAACGTGGCGGTTGCATCGCGAGGAGCGGGAAAGGCAGCGTAGGTGAGTATATAATCATTTTTTTTTTTTTTTAATTATTATTTTTAACATTAGATGTTATTACTATTGGCGCTGTATAGGCTGCGTCAATAGTAAAAAACTTGGTCACACAGGGTTAATAGCAGCGGTAACGGAGTGCGTTACCCGCGGCATAACGCGGTCCGTTACCGCCGGCATTAACCCTGCGTGAGCGGTGAGCGGAGGGTTGTATGCGGGCGCCGGGCAGTGAGTGCGGGGAGTAAGTTCGGCCATTTTCTTCCGGACTGTGCACGTCGCTTATTGGTCGCGGCAGCTATGACAGGCAGCTGGCGAGACCAATCAGCGAACGAATAACCGTTACAGACAGAAGGACAGAAAGACGGAAGTGACCCTTAGACAATTATATAGTAAATTGCAGATCTCTTGTTCCAACCTGCGGTCATCTTAAAATAGAAGGATTCTTCTCCTTAAATGTTATTCATGGCTCCTTCTTGTTATTAAATGATTCTACTGTTTCCAAGTAACTTCACCATGTCGCACTTGCTTTTACAATGTTTCCGACACAAACAATGACCTCGTTATCATCTCATAATATAAATTATAGTTTTAAATCCTAAAATTAAATAGTTGCTGGAGATAAACCTGGATGTACTTACATTCAAAACTAGGCTATGGGGTTCATTTTTTTAAGTGGTTCATTCTATTCATCGCAGATAATGAACTTATCTCTTCATTTATATAGTCACAGTAAATTAAGTCAGAAAGGATTTGGCATTTTATATGCAAATTGCTAAACAACCACCGAGCCTTCTCTTCTGATATCCCATATCTTTCTGTACGGAGTAATCTCTCTATGGTGTAATGCTAGTACATTACTTCCCGGCTCGCACATTACTGAGTAAATAAATGCCGAGGGGGGAAACAAGTTTAGAAATTAAATTATTTAATGGGATCATGTAATAAGGATGTATTTAGCTTGAATAATTGCAAAAATCTGAATTAGGCACTAACACCTAATAGGTTGGCAATGGCATTTCAAGAGACGAAGATTGAGTCAATTTATTGTGCAAGTTTAGAAATATATAATGTGTATGTATTAAATTGCAAGAAAGTCCTTGAAAAGATCTCAAAATGATGATGAAAATGAGGATTGGGCGGGATGAACTCACCTGATTTTTTTTTTTGGTTCCTATGAATGTAAAAGCTGGACATAAAGTAGGACTTTGAACCGAGGTGTTTGTTCTGACTTTTGAGAAATCCTTGGAAAACATTTTAGCTTGAAGCCCAAATGACCACATTAAGGCAGGTAGAACAATTCGCTTAGTTGGTCCTGGCATTGTTCTCCTAGTTGTCATTCTGCTGTTGCATTGAGCTAAAGTGTGCTGGAAAGTTTGTGAACCTATTAGAATTTTCCATACGTCTGAATAAATGTGGCCTAAAATTAGAAAGTTTATTTTTTTTTTTTACTCATTTGTTTTTATTTCTCCTAATCCAGTTTTAGGACTTGTGCAAATTTCTGATCATGTTTTAGGTAAAATTTAAGAAAAATTTAGAAATGTATTCAAACTTTCAAGCACCACATTGTACGTTCTTTGCAAGAACCTAACAGTTGGGGAGTACATTACTTAAATTAATACATTGTTTTAATGTGTAGTATGCAGCACCAAATAAAGAGTTAACCACATCATTTAGCTGCCAGACTGGAAATAGCTATGTCGGTGTAGTTTAGTTCATAAAATGCAATAACCATCATTGCTAGTTAGAGTAGTAGCAGTGAGGCAGCTACAGCAAGGACATAGGAGAGCAGCTCTCCCTGTCCCAGTAGGCCGATACAGTGGGACTATCCGAAAGCAATATAGTGCAATATGCCTGTTTCTCCCTTTAATAGGAGGAGTGCCCTGGTCCACAGATGCATCCAAGTGTGCTAGGTCTCAGGTAGCCCCCTGTGGTGAAGCCAAGGGTGGCGAAGAAGCAGATGATAAGACTGCTCACCAACCTACATGTAATGACAAATAGAACACCAAGGTGTAGCAACCCCATATGGAGTGAAAGATATTTAGGAAAATAGGCATTTTGTTTAGCCTTACAGGTTAACCAGCAGCTCCTATGGACTGTCCTGGAACATAACTCCACTGCACTCCCATTTATTCCCAGTTAGACTGTTTCTGCCTTAAAATTAAGGTTTACTGATGTTCAACACCATGTCTGTGCTTTCTCCTGTTTCCTCCCTACAATCACCATCATTGACCATCCAGCCAGGAGGGAAAAGTATTCTTGGCATCATCCCCACACATCCATTGTCATATGCCCACCACTTCATCGGTGCACCAGGCCCGGACACCACCAATGACATCAAACATCTGACCCATGCCCAATGAACCAGCTCTTAGTTTCTTAAAGAGCCTGTTTGTGTCTCCTGCACTTAATTTCAGCCAAAGAACCATTCCTCCATCTCTACTTGCCTGGGCAATTAGGTCTACTTGGTTCCTGAAATCTCCAAAGTGTGTTTGTTCCTTTTTTTCTTGGCATCAAACTATCTTCGACACTTGACTACATCTTTTTATCTACTAACCAACCTGCCTGGACTCTTTCACGCTATGAAGACAAGTGCATTCTCTATGATTCCTGCCCAATTGCCTTGGTACCTCAACTAGTCTTTAATCCATCAGTGTGTGAGTCATTGTTAATAGAGACTACTCCAAGTTAGTGAACTGGAGATTCCCTGTGATAAAATCCATACTCCCTGGAAGGATTGGGATGAAAAAAATAAAATTCATTGGATTCTACTAAAGTCAAATCTGCTTGGAACCCAATGAATCCACATTTCTTGTCTTTGATACAGTTTCATATGCTCTTAAAACTTTTTTGTAGGACATACAATATACCATGCTGAGCTTTTTAGGGTCTGTATAGTGGCTAAAGCACCTAGACCCCCTTCTCCAGAACTAATACTATCTATGGTAGTCTTGTTGTAGTTATCCTTTTTTAGTTACATTAATTGATTAATGATAAGCAAATGTATTTGGACAGAATTGAATTCTACTCAAGTTTTCTGCACTTTTGTTGGTTCTTGCCCTTCTAAATACATTTTATACCCTTAAAATAATAGAAAATTGTTGATAACACAGTATTTTGTAATGGTGAATAATTAAAGAATAAGCTTTTTAAATAATAATGCATTATTTAGATACTCTTTATTAAAATTATACCCAGTTGCAGGTCGTCAACAGCTGTAGCGTCAAGTGTTGAATGGGGTTCATGCCCATGGCTTTATTATGGATACTTTCAGCAGATAGCCATGTTAGAGCATCCATAGATCCTTGGGACCTCTACTATACCTTTCAAGTAAAAAAGATTTCATGCAAAGGTATGCAATGATTTGTTTTTTTTTCATTTGTTGGATTCATATGGAGACCATCTCCTGCCTTGACTTTGGAGGTTCTCCCCTGAAGCATTACTTTTAATTGTACCCAACAGAGTCTTGGTGCAGATTTGCCTCCTTTCATTGTCATTCATGTTCCTTGCACGGAGTTCAGCCTTGTGCATAAACCTTAAAATTGTCTATTAAAAAAGCCAATACAATGCACACTCCAGTTTAGGTAAGCAATAATAAATCTTGCAAAACAATTATTTTATATATACGGGCATTGGTCAATCAATTTATTTTCAGTGAATGACATAGAAACTGGTTTCCGAATCTTATGACCCCCCTAACCCACATCGCAATAAACTTCTAAAGAAATGCTGTAAGCTGATAGTGATAGATGGAGGCACAGGTAATGCAACACTTTTATTGCACAGAACATACAATTATATATTTTATTGTATTGTGCAGTAATGATTCCAACCTAAATGAAAAGTCTCAAAGGTTTTTATAAGAAAAGGAATTGCGGCAGTAAATGAAGCACAAAACTGACCTTTTTTATTAGAGTCCTCAGGCGCAGTAACGCTGGGGTGATAGGTGGAGAATTAACTGTGATCCCTCAACTTCCAGAGAATTAGGGAAGAATGAGAGATGTGTAAGTCCTAAGAATGGAAAGGAAATTTACAATAGTGGCAACAAGCGTGCACACGCTGTATGCAGTATCACAGCTTTCTATTTTGTAAATAATCAAAAAACACAATATATGTAATGAGGCCCAAAGCATAGTCACATCAAGCTTTCCCAAAATATAGTCAAATTCTCAATAGAAAAGTGGAGTACTCCAAATATAGTATCCAAAACCAGAAAAAAAGGAGTGTCAAATATCCGCAAAAGGTAAATATACATGTAATATTTATTAGAAAATTCACAGTAAAATCAGATCAGACATAGTACATAGAGATGGAGGAGACATGAAGGTAGGCAAGGGATAGATTCGGGGTCAACATTAGAACCTGGGAAGGCTGGGTTAGTAACTTTTTGCAAGTACATACATCAAGTGAAAAACCTAAGAGGCTAATGGCGAGGTATGCCTATTTGTCAGTGACAACACAAGCCATAGCACATATCCAGCTGCTTACCCATAATAGGTCCACTCTAGCCACTCTTGCGGCCCCTGACGCGCGTTTTGCATGCTTTGCTTTTTCGAAGGGGAGTAGATACTATTTTGGAAATTGTAACGTGTTTTAAGTATTTAAATGTGGTTTATCTTTATGGGGGGTTTTGTGGCAAAAAACAGAAATGGCAGCAGATTTCACCAAACCAACTGCATACATTATTAAATAGGTATTTTATACCTGATAAAGCTGGTGTACTTATTGTGAAAATCCATGTCAGAATAACTGTATAATCATTTTTGCAAGTTTAAATTTAATAGCTGTACATCTAGCCTGATTGACAGATCTTCTGAGTCCCTTCTGTCTGCTGCTGCTGCTAATTTCCATCCACCTAGTGTTTAGGCTCATCTGCAAAGGTAGATCCTCTAAGCCTCAGGTTGGGGAGGGCGCACGGACTTCCGGTATTGGTACAACTAGCAGAATGGCATGTGAGAAGCGAGGACTTGGCACACTCAGGAGTCTCAGGAGCATCAGGATGGATTACGTGGAACCCAGCAATGATGGATGCAAGTAAAGAACACTATTCATAGAAGGTGGAGCACACCAAACAGAAGTCTAGATTCTCAATCCTAAGACACAGGTGTTGTGTCCTAATGGGCCTTATATAGAATTAGGGAGGTGACGTCACTAAGCGACGCCGGGCAACAACAACAAGCAAAACCCAATGTGGAGCACAACAGAAGGCAGCTGACTGAGATGAAGGAAGCGGAACCCGAGATACCCGTTACAGGTGTGTAATATCTAGCCTTATTGTCAGATCCTCAGAGTCCCTCCTTCCTGCTGGTGATAAATCTCTGCCTACCTAGGCTAATTGATAGCTCCTCAGTGTCCCTCCTCCCTGCTGCTGAGATCTCACACTGCTCAATACAAGCTGCAGCTGTCAGTCTGGTTGGGGGAGACTGATTACACTTGGATTCATGAGCTCTCTCACTCTCTCGCTGTACTCATAGAATGCTCATTTCAATAAAGGATTTTACAAGCATTATGGTATGGATTTTCATGCTATGTTGGAAGAGATCTTCATCAGGCTGGCAATTTCCAAAGTGAAATCTGCTTTAACACACTTAGAGAATGATGACTTTTGGTAAAAATTACCACTTAAAACAGAAAAATAGAACTCTGTGGAGCAGATTCATTATTGCTTTTGTACATTTTTCTGGCAGAAAAATTAATCTAATACGGAATTTTGTATTAGTGATTTATTTGTTATTTAACCCCTTCACATCTGCCATACATTTACGACGCAAGTTGGAAGCAGGTGTTCTGCCCGCAATTGTTAACTGTTAAATGCCGCTTTCAATCTCCAAAATTGTATCAACGTCAGCATGGTGCGCAAAAAATAAGCCCTTTGATGTGGGTCCATTTTTTGGGCACTCCATGCATGTGTTGTGACTGTCACACAGCTGCAAGACATTCAGCTGCAGCGCCGGACACTGATTATCGGGAGCGCTCCAGGTATCCGGGTTCTCGATGCAGCTTCTTCGGTAAGCGCTTTAGCTATTCGGATAAGGAGGGAGCCGATGATGTTCGCTCAACTCTAGTTGTCTCTATATGTGACTGCAGACTTAAAAACCCTAACATTGTGTGAACTGCACCCTGTTAGGCTTCTCTGAAGCCAGGAGCATCAGCCTTGTGACCACACATATTTTATTTGCATATGTGCAGTCACATCCCAACTAAACAAGTGTATTGAGCTAGACCAGACACGTTTAGTGCGAATGTGGCCAGAAGTATGCAAATCACATACTTGTGGTCACATGACAATCCGCTCCTGGCACCAGCACTGGAGGATCCTCCCAGCACGCAGTGTACACAATGTGAGTATTCACATGTCTGCAGTCACATAGAATGACTGCAGATTTGTTGCCTAAGGCTGGAATAAACTAGCATACGGTTTCCAAAGCGAGAGCATCAGATGCGAAATGTTAATGACACTTGGCTTCCGCTCTGCTACGAGCTAGATCTGAGTGTCAGTGCTCCGATCCTCTCACATGAGAGAATTGCAGCACATTTGCAGAGGAGACGGAGAAAGTAATTTCTATATCTCCTCCATGGCCTGACTCGGCGTATAACAAACTCCACTGGGATGACATCTGAGTACAGTCCAATGTTTCACCCGCACCCATAGACTTGTATGGGTGTGAGTGAGCCGAGTCTCACTGTCAATCGCAGCATGCCAAATCGGTATGAGAAAATAATCGAAGATGTGATCTGCCCCGTAGAACAACACCGGGACGAGTGCCATGCAATGTTTTATCCCATGGCACTCAGCCGTGTTATACGGTATTGTAGCGCCAGCCTAAGGCCGGACAGCAACTTTAAGAGAAAACATACTGTACATTTAAAAGCCAGGCAGAGACTATACCACTAAGGTGACTAGTCCAAAAGGTCCTAGGCAGCTTCTCCACATCCCAGGTATCTTCCTGTCCACACACCTAGAGAGGGCCCTGTCACTGAAGGAGAGGGACGAAACAACCAGGACTGTCTTGGACTAGTCGTCACCCAAGCGTCATGGTCCCCAACTGGCTTTTTAATGTATGTTTTCTTTGTAATGCTGCTGCGTTTCAAAGTATAACATACCTGGATGAAATTATAGAGCCACTGTCTGTACCCATTAGCCCAGTTGCTTAAAATTTAATTTTAATGGTGTAATTGACTGTTCTGCTATTTGACTAAAAGAAAACATTATATCCACAATCTTTTTGTGCTGAAAAAAAAAGTGAAAAGTGTTCTTTGTTTTATATTACCAAGCATAAACTGAAATAACATTTTCTACCAATAGTGTTATTCTCTAGACTTATAGGAAAGAGTGTTGTGTTTCTGCAAAGCAGCTAGCAAGAAAAAAAGAGAGAGAGCATCCTAAGGCTACTATCATTCTCAAATTGAACACATGGGATTCAGAAACACTCACCAAGGTATCTCACAGGCTTCAGCTTGAGAACATGGAAGAACAGGGAAAAGTGCTTCCTAAATCCTCTGTGAGCAGTGCTGCTGTTTGATAGACTGTGATTCGTTCGACTGCTTTTTGCCCTATAGACTTCCTGTTTTCATTATACCAATGGGATTTTGTGGTCTCAGAAGGATCTCACACATTTGTCCTCGTGAATCTAACATGTCCTAAAACAAACTAAATAACTACATCCTACAAGTGCTTATGGTAAATCCGCATGGAAGCAAAGATAAATATAAATTCCCAACTCACCCTGACACTTTATATGTAAAAGCATACCCTGCAAAGTCTCCTAATTTGGTAATAACAAGACCAGGTTGGATTTATGTCTTGTAAAAAATAGACCTATGAAGGTAGAGAACCTCCAGGATATTGCAGATCTGATTCTAAATAGAGAATCCTAATTGTTTCTCAGGTCAAGGTTGGACCTTAGGTCGATCACATTGGGCTCAGTGCAACCGTCTATCGGGAATTTTTAGAGCACTTCATGCTTCCCTCTGCAAACAAACTTTTTGGAGATGGAAATGTCATTCTCCAGCAAGACTTGGCCCATGTCCACACTGCCAAAATACCAATACCTGGTTTACAAACAACAGTATCACTGTGCTTGATTGGCAGCAAACTCACCTGACCTTAACCCCATAGAGAGTCTATAGGGTATTGTCAAGAGGAAGATGAGAGACACCAAACCCAACAATGCAGACAAGCTGAAGGCTGCTATCAAAGCAACCTGGGCTTCCATAACATCTCAGCAGTGCCACAGGCTGATCGCCTCCATGCCACGCCGCACTGATGCAGTAATTGATGTAAAAGGAGCCCCGACCAAGTATTGAGTGCATTTACTGAACATACATTTCAGTAGGACAACATTTAGGATTTTAAAATAATTTTTTCAAGCTGGTGTTATAAAGTATTCTAATTTACGGAGATAATGACTTTTGAGTTTTCATTCGATGTAAGCCATAATCATCAACATTAACAGAAATAAACACTTGAAATCAATCACGCTGTTTGTAATGACTCTATATAATATATGAGATTCACTTTTTGTATAGAAGAACTGAGATAAGTTAACTTTTTGATGATATTATAATTTTGTGAAATGCACCTGTATCTCGGCACAGGAACATTTTATTTAAACACATCCAATTGTTGAAGTTATTATTATTCCAAAATCTATTGATTAAAATTAACGTTTGTTTGTGGAAAAATCCCTTTAAGAATATATGTTGCAGTTTCATGAGTTAAACGAGACATATTTATTTTTATTTTTAATTTTCATCTATATTAAAATTATGTTTAATTATATATAAAATATTTTTAAATAAGGTCAGGGGAAAAATAATTTATGTTTTCTGGATTGAGCTTACGACTGTTATTGAAAAGAAGGGCAGATATATGGGTCACTGATATGCTTTTTAAAATGTCAGAAATGTATTTTTGTACATGTTAAGTTGTCGGTGGTTATTCTCACTTAATAAAATAAACAATTGAGATGGAAAATTTCCTTTTTTTATTTAGTCACATAATAATTCTGCACACACAAAGACGTAACTTCACTTTTACTTTCTTAAATATTCAGATTTCAGGTTTATTAACCTCTCAGATTGACAGACAGCTCTGGAGTTGTTCAGTAATAAAATTAATAATCAAAAATTCTAATTGCCTAATAATTGTTCACCCACTGTTTGCCCTAAAAACATTAATGATAAATGGTCCTAGAGCATTTACAAGGAATAAGATTTTCTATATTAAACCCTTTGTCCTGGCTGCAATGCTGAGGCTGACGGCAACATGACAAATGGAGCACTTTTCCTTTATGTGGATCATAGTGCTTTAGGAAATAAACAGCCAGGAGTTTTCACAATCGTAACCACTAGTACCATCCAACTTTTCCACCTTGACTGCTGGTAGTGGTGCAGACTAGACATGAGATGATCAGACAAAATTCACTCGGATTTTCCTGATTATTTCAATTTGCAGATAAGTTATTCTTTTTGAATTTATGCTCTTTGGTTTCTCCCGATCCCAAAACATAAAAAATGTAAAATGTAAAAAATTAAATAAATCCTTATACTTCTGCTTACTTCTAAGGCCACTCCAATGCTCATCATCAACTGTTCAGTTCTCACCACATCTTCTGATCACTGCCATGTGTGTTGAAATCCCCTCTCATGCTAGGTTGAGACCTTTGGCTCTGATGAGATCCAGGAGGGTTCTGTGCAAGAACACGGAAGGTCTCAATGTCATACATCACAACGTATTTAGTTACATAGGTTGAAAAAAGACTGTAACGAATGGAAACGGAGGCACAGAAGTTGAAGTTCACATTCGTTTTTATTAAGGTTTAACCATGGTCCGGGGGGCTCCGAAGGGGGCGTGACATCGTGAGCCCCAGACACCTGTGGTAAGTCCCCTCAAACAGGGTCAGAATGGAATGCCTGGGGTACACGGGTGCTACCTCAAGATAGACCCCGAACTCGTGGCAGCTGTCCCAGCGGGACAAACGGACAAGCAGGGTTAGCAGGAGACGTGGAGCTAACCAGGTGATACCGGGTGTATGGGTAGAAGCTGGTTCCAGCGGTACTGGCGCTGTCCGGAGACGAGGATGACAGATTGGCGGGACGAGACGGATCTGGCGTAGACAGAGCGAACGTCGTCCAAGAAAGCCGGGTAACTTAAATTTTTAAAATTTAAAATTTTAAAATGCGCGCGTGTCCAGCCTCCCGGCTTGTGATTGGTTGACCGCGGCGCAACCAATCACAAGCCGGGACGTCACGGGAGGCTGGACACGCGCCCATTTTAAAAAGTGCGCGTGTCCAGCCTCCCGTGACGTCACGGCTTGTGATTGGTTAATGGCGGCCATGTTGCCGGGACGCGGACCAATCACAGCAAGCCGTGACGTAATTTCGTCACGGCTTGCTGTGATTGGTCCGCGTCCCGGCAACATGGCACCGTGACCAATCATAAGCCGGGACGTCACTGGAGGCTGGACACGCGCGCTTTTTAAAATGGGCGCGTGTCCAGCCTCCCGTGACGTCCCGGCTTGTGATTGGTTAATGGCGGCCATGTTGCCGGGACGCGGACCAATCACAGCAAGCCGTGACGTAATTTCGTCACGGCTTGCTGTGATTGGTCCGCGTCCCGGCAACATGGCCGCCCTGACCAATCACAAGCCGGGACTTCACGTAACCAAGTAAAAGCGCGAATTTTAAACAAACAACGCTGCCGGTTCCCTCGCTGAGGTCCAGGCTGCGTCGGAGGGTGAGTATAGCGATATTTTTTATTTTAATTCTTTCTTTTACACATTTATATGGATCCCAGGGCCTGAAGGAGAGTTTCCTCTCCTTCAGACCCTGGGAACCATCAGGAATACCGTCCGATACTTGAGTCCCATTGACTTGTATTGGTATCGGGTATCGGTATCGGATTGGATCCGATACTTTGCCGGTATCGGCCGATACTTTCCGATACCGATACTTTCAAGTATCGGACGGTATCGCTCAACACTAGTGGTAACGCAAAAAATATTTTTTGCAATAAAAAGCTTCTTTCAGTGTGTGACGGCTGCCAATCATAAAAATCCGCTAAAAAACCCACTATAAAAGTAAATCAAACCCCCCTTCATCACTCCCTTAGTTAGGGAAAAATAAAAAAATTTAAAAAATGTATTTATTTCCATTTTACCATTAGGGTTAGGGCTAGGGTTAGGGCTAGGATTAAGGCTAGGGTTAGGGTTAGGGTTAGGGCTAGGGTTGGGGTTAGGGTTAGGGTTGGGGCTAGGGTTAGGGCTAGGGTTAGGGCTAGGGTTGGGGCTAGGGTTAGGGTTGGGGCTAGGGTTGGGGCTAGGGTTAGGGTTGGGGCTAGGGTTAGGGTTGGGGCTAGGGTTAGGGCTAGGGTTAGGGTTAAGGCTACAGTTAGGGTTGGGGCTAAAGTTAGGGTTAGGGTTGGGGCTAAAGTTAGGGTTAGGGTTTGGATTACATCTACGGTTGGGAATAGGATTGGGATTAGAGTTAGGGGTGTGTCTGGGTTAGAGGTGTGGTTAGGGTTACCTTAGGGATTAGGGTTAGGGGTGTGTTTGGATTAGGGTTTCAGTTATAATTGGGGGGTTTCCACTGTTTAGGCACATCAGGGGCCCTCCAAATGCGAAATGGCATCCGATCTCAATTTCAGCCAATTCTGCGTTGAAAAAGTAAAACAGTGCTCCTTCCCTTCCGAGCTCTCCCGTGCACCCACACAGGGGTTTACCCCAACATATGGGGTATCAGCGTACTCGGAACACATTGGAGAACAACTTTTGTGGTCCAATTTCTCCTGTTACCCTTGGGAAAATACAAAACTGGGGGCTAAAAAATAACTTGGGGGGGAAATTTTTTTATTTTATTTTCACGGCTATGCGTTATAAACTGTAGTGAAACACTTGAGAGTTTAAAAGTCTCACAACACGTCTAGATGAGTTGCTTAGGGGGTCTACTTTCCAAAATGGTGTCACTTGTGGGTTTTTTTTACTGTTTAGGTACATTAGGGCTCTGCAAACACAATGTGACGCCTGCAGACCATTCCATCTAAGTCTGCATTCAAAATGGCACTCCATCCCTTCCGAGCCCTCCCATGCGCCCAAACAGTGGTTCCCCCCCACATATGGGGTATCAGCGTACTCAGGACAAATTGGACAACAACTTTTGGGGTCCAATTTCTCCTGTTACCCTCGGGAAAATACAAAACTGGGGGCTAAAAAATAATTTTTGTGGAAAAAAAATATTTTTTATTTGCATGGCTCTGCGTTATAAACTGTAGTGAAACAATTGGGGGTTCAAAGCTCTCACAACACATCTAGATGAGTTCCTTAGGGGGTCTACTTTCCAAAATGGTGTCACTTGTGGGGGGTTTCTACTGTTTAGGTACATTAGGGCCTCTGCAAACGCAATGTGACACCTGCAGACCATTCCATCTAAGTCTGCATTCCAAATGGCGCTCCTTCCCTTCCGAGCCCTCCGATGCGCCCAAACGGTGGTTCCCCCCCACATATTGGGTATCATCGTACTCAAGACAAATTGAACAACAACTTTTGGGGTCCAATTTCTCCTGTTACCCTTGGGAAAATACAAAACTGGGGGCTAAAAATAATTTTGGGGGGAAAATTTTTTTTTTATTATTTTCACGGCTATGCGTTATAAACTGTAGTGAAACACTTGAGGGTTCAAAACTCTCACAACACATCTAGATGAGTTGCTTAGGGGGTCTACTTTCCAAAATGGTGTCACTTGTGTTTTTTTTACTGTTTAGGTACATTAGGGCTCTGAAAACGCAATGTGACGCCTGCAGACCATTCCATCTAAGTCTGCATTCAAAATGGCGCTCCATCCCTTCCGAGCCCTCCCATGCACCCAAACAGTGGTTCCCCCCCACATATAGGGTATCAGCGTACTCAGGACAAATTGGAAAACAACGATGAGGTACAATTTCTCCTGATACCCTCGGGAAAATACAAAACTGGGGGCTAAAAAATAATTTTTGTGGGAAAAAAATGTTTGTTTTATTTTTACGGCTCTGCATTATAAACTTCTGTGAAACAGTTGGTGGGTCAAAGTGCTCACTAAACCTCTAGATAAGTTCCTTAGGGGGTCTACTTTCCAAAATGGTGTCACTTGTGGGGGATTTCAATGTTTAGGCACATCAGTGGCTCTCCAAACGCAACATGGCGTCCCATCTCAATTCCTGTCAATTTTGCAGTGAAAAGTCAAACGGCGCTCCTTCCCTTCCGAGCTCTCCTATGCGCCCAAACAGTGGTTTACCCCCACATATGGGGTATCAGCGTACTCAGGACAAATTGTACAACAACTTTTGGGGTCCAATTTCTTCTCTTACCCTTGGGAAAATAAAAAATTGGGGGTGAAAATATAATTTTTGTGAAAAAATATGATTTTTTATTTTTACGGTTCTGCATTATAAACTTCTGTGAAGCACTTGGTGGGCCAAAGTGCTCACCACACCCCTAGATAAGTTCTGTAGGGGGTCTACTTTCCAAAATGGTGTCACTTGTGGGGGGTTTCAATGTTTAGGCACATTAGTGACTCTCCAAACGCAACATGGCGTCCCACCTCAATTCCTGTCAATTTTGCATTAAAAAGTCAAACGGCGCTCCTTCCCTTCCGAGCTCTCCTATGCGCCCAAACAGTGGTTTACCCCCACATATGGGGTATCAGCGTACTCAGGACAAATTGTACAACAACTTTTGGGGTCCAATTTCTTCTCTTACCCTTGGGAAAATAAAAAATTGGGGGCGAAAAGATCATTTTTGTGAAAAAATATGATTTTTTATTTTTACGGTTCTGCATTATAAACTTCTGTGAAGCACTTGGTGAGTCAAAGTGCTCACCACACCTCTAGTTAAGCTCCTTAGGGGGTCTACTTTCCAAAATGGTGTCACTTGTGGGGGGTTTCAATGTTTAGGCATATCAGGGGCTCTCCAAACGCAACATGGCGTCCCATCTCAATTCCAGTCAATTTTGCATTGAAAAGTTAAATGGCGCTCCTTCGCTTCCGAGCATATGGAGTATCGGCGTACTCAGGACAAATTGTATAACATCTTTTGGGGTCCATTTTCTCCTGTTACCCTTGGTAAAATAAAACAAATTGGAGCTGAAGTAAATTTTGTGTGAAAAAAAAGTTAAATGCTCATTTTTATTTAAACATTCCAAAAATTCCTGTGAAACACCTGAAGGGTTAATAAACTTCTTGAATGTGGTTTTGAGCACCTTGAGGGGTGCAATTTTTAGAATGGTGTCACACTTGGGTATTTTCTATCATATAGACCCCTCAAAATGACTTCAAATGAGATGTGGTCCCTAAAAAAAATGGTGTTGTGAAAATGAGAAATTGCTGGTCAAATTTTAACCCTTATAACTCCCTAACAAAAAAAAATTTTGGTTCCAAAATTGTGCTGATGTAAAGTAGACATGTGGGAAATGTTACTTATTAAGTATTTTGTGTGACATATCACTGTGATTTAATTGCATAAAAATTCAAAGTTGGAAAATTGCGAAATTTTCTAAATTTTCGCCAAATTTCCCTTTTTTTCACAAATAAATGCAGGTACTATCAAAGAAATTTTACCACTATCATGAAGTACAATATGTCACGAGAAAACATTGTCAGAATCATCAGGATCCGTTGAAGCGTTCCAGAGTTATAACCTCATAAATGGACAGTGGTCAGAATTGTAAAAATTGGCCCGGTCCATAACGTGCAAACCACCCTTGGGGGTGAAGGGGTTAAGAGAGCGGGAGCGAGCGCGTGCATGACCTAAACACTGCCTGAGAACCTGCTGGCAGCGCGCCAGGAAGCAGGAGAGGAAGGAGAGGCAGAGGCTGCATCCAGACAGTGTGGAAGCGGCACAGAGTGGGAATCCCGACGGTAACCCCGCAAAGGTACAGAAACAGAACCGGGTGTAACAAAGACTTTGGTCCATCAAGTTCAACCTTCATCCACCAATTATACATTTTGTCACTAACTTAACTATAATCCGCAATGTTATTTGTATCAAGGAAATCATCCAGCCCTTTTTTTAAAAGCTGTTATAGTGTCTGCCATTACTACCTCCTGTGGTCGGCATTCCACAGTCTGACTGCTCTAACTGTAAAGAACCTTCCTATTTAGCTGCCGGAATCACCTTTCTTTCACCCGTAATGAGTGCCCCCTGGTCCTTAGTATGGTCTTAGGAAGGAATAAGTCGTGTGCCAGATCTTTTGCGCCATGAGTATAACATTTTTTTAATTAACATTTTGATGGTCCTATACAGTTTAGAAAAATAGCTGCCAGTTGCTATCAGTTTGCTGGATCCACGCAGAAGCAAAATTACAAAGAATCTGCATTTGGCAAATATGGATTTTTGTCAAATTCATATACAGTTCACTTACACTGGACTATATTTGCTCATCTCTAGTGCAGACACACCCGATAATAATGCTTTATCCACACAACAACCAAAAGAATGCAGGAGTGGAGCGGGCTGGAATTAAGTTTTGCTTTAATGTAGCATCATGTAGTAAACAAAGAAAAGACTGACGGCATTGATGTGCCCAAATTCACCCAGTCAGCGATCTCAGGCAGACACAGGCAATGTGCTCCTCAGCTGTGAGTACGAACACGCTCATTTAATTTTCATTGAAGTTAGAAAATTAATAAACCCGATAAAGAACTGAGGAATTAATTAGAAATAGCTATGCATTTTATAGATGCGTTGTGCTAACTATTATTTAGATTATTAGTAATTTCTTTCTTTAATTATGACTGAAAGAAAACAAGCAATAAGCCGTCATAAAAGGCAGAATAATGAATTCGTAATTATGTTAAGTTTTATGAGTTTATACAACAAAGTAATTTTTTTCCAATGGATTATTAGTAATTTACCTGCTGCTTGCAATAAAGGATTTTTTTTTCAAGTTAATGATACAATCGATAAGTCCCATTCATTATGTTACTTAAGGAAATAAATCAAAAGAGAATATCCAAATATATCACAATATAACCAAGAACGCAATAATGGGTGTTTGTAACCGTTCAAAACAGTGTAAACAGCTTATACGTTAGGCAACGGTCTGTTAAATGGGCATAGTGTGAGCGTGGAGCCATACATTGCACTTATACCAACATGTGTGCCGGCTCATTTCTTTAGTTTTGCTTTAATTTCTTGTACTTTGTATATGCCAGGGTGGATATTTTGTCTATATAGCTTTCCATGGGCAGGTGTTGAAACACTCAGATCTGGGTCCTGCACTGCTCCCGTCTATTTTGAGGCCGGCTGGCATGTAGCTTAGTGAACTAGAAGAATTAGCGACCATCCTAACCGGGTACACCTTGTCATGGTGGAATGGCTTTTATGATCTTTTGATCAATATGCACATGGAAACACAAGAAACAATGGAATGAAACTGAAAGAGAGAAAATACAGATTAGATATTAGAAAAAACTTTTTGACAGTGAGGGTGATCAATGAGTGGGAAAGGCTGCCACGAGAGGTGGTGAGTTCTCCTTCAATGGAAGTCTTCATACAGAGGCTGGACAGACATCTGTCTGAGATGGTTTAGTGACTCCTGCATTGGTTGTTGGACACGATGACCCTGGAGGTCCCTTCCAACTCTAACATTCTGTGATAATTATTTACTTGTACTATTACTATTTCTTTATTTGATTACTGCAGGATATTAGCTCATTTGTTTTTATCCTAGGTTCTGTCTGTTGCATGGCCACACACCTACACATGGCACTTATACCAACATGTGTTCCAGCTCATTTCTCTGGTCTTGCACATTAGAGCAGTGCCTGACAGCTGACAGCTGTCTCTTCCCAATCATCATACACAGGAACACTCCGCTTTGTCAATTGCTCTTGTGTCTCCTTGAGACAGCAGCTGCCAGACTCCTATGGAGATGCTTTATCTTCCAGAAAACAATAGAGTTAGTATTTTAGAATACCAATGTGCCTGATCCTTCTTTCGTTCAGCATCATCTGTTGCGGGATTGTCAGAAGGCCCCCATACACATTAGATTCTTGGACAATCAGCAAATCCAGTTAAAATTCAGTCTAATATGTATGGGGCCTTAGCATGCTTGCAATTACATAACTAAGCTCCTAGCATTTATTTGCTGTCCTCTCTGAATATATACTTCCCTCTCTATGAAGTATATGACATCACACATGACATGCCTCTTCTTTTTCTCCTACCGCACCGCTCCCTGGATTCCCCGCTTCCCTCCCTGTCCATGAAGGGAATGTGTTTCGCATGCTGGGCAGCAGATTTTACAGAGTGTGTCCAAAGCATCATAGTCTGTGCATATTCTTAGAGTAATTGTTTGAGTTCCCAATTATTATTATTATCTCATGTGTTGTGATCTTATGTTTTTTTACTCTCTACTGTATATTATTTTGCCTTTGCTGGGGCCTGCTGCACCCTGTGAGTGCATTTGTCATTGCAAAAGGACGTCCCGCCTGCTAATACTATGGGCGTGATCAATAGGTTGTCCAGACACTGTGCATCACATTTATCTGTGTGAATAGTGCCTTATGCAAGCCTTACCTGTGTGCATTTTTGCTACTAGGCAGCCAACCCCTCTAATGTTTGGGCGAGCGGGTGGTTGCTCTCATCAGTAGCTTGCACCTGTGCTGCTCTAGCATTTATTATCGGGGGCCTGCTGCACCCTGCGAGTGCATTTGTCATTTGACAAGGTTTTGGTGAGTCTGCTCTTCATGCTGTGGTTTTTTTGAGTTTTTCTATGTTAGCCGGTGAGCTACTTTTTGCTTTTGCACCACCAGATCAAGTTAAAGTCACTGGACACAACAAAACTCAGGCATACTGGGATACCACAGCCACAACCATGATAAAGGTACTACTCAAGATTGGTTGTGCCACTGTTGTGAACAATATAAAGAGAATGGGTCAATCGTGGTGCCAAGAAAAATGAAGGCTTAGGGGCGCTCTTATTACAGTGTACCAATATATGAAGGGGCACATCAGAGATATTTCTAATGATCTTTTTACACCTAGCCTTGTAATGGTGACAAGGCACATCCTCTTTGTCTAGAGGAAAGAAGGTTTAATCATAATCACAGACACAGATTCTTTACTGTTAGAGCAGTGAGACTATGGATTATTTACTGTTAGAGCAGTGAGATTATGGATTATTTACTTTTAGAGCAGTGAGACTACGGAACTCCTTGCATGAAGTTGTTATGGTCAATTCATGAGCTCCAGATTGCATGTAATGTCTGACAATGGAAAAGCAAAATCAAATGGAATACATTGGCCGTTGACTGTGCAACTACCTAAGCTGCACATTTGTTTTAAAATAGTCATCATTCACACTCATAAGTCATAAATTCAATGTAATTATCCACAGACCTTTCCTGGTCCAGAAACAATTCCAAACAGATCATCACTGCTCAGTGTTCTCATACTGGTCTTGATAAGTTCAAATGTTGCAGGTCTGATCTGGAAAACAAAAGGCAATCATTGAATAACATACTGTAATGTTCCTAACTAATATTAGAATAAGATAATCTTTGTAAATAAACAGCTTTTTTAATGCTAACCCGTTCCTCAGTTTGAAATGTAATTTAGAAATGGCAGTTAACATGAACATCTGAGGTCAAGATAAGGTTTGGAAGACCAAGCAAAATTTCAGTGACAGCTGCGAGTAGGATTTCTAGAGAAGCAAATCAAACCCCCTGTTTGACTAAAAACGACCTTCAGGAAGATTTAGCAGAATCTGGAGATGTGTACACTGTTCTACTGTTCAGAGACACCTGCACAAATATGGCTTTCATGAAAGAGTCATCAGCAGAAAACCTCTCCTGCATCCTCACCATAAAATTCAGCATAAGAAGTATGCAAAAGAACATCTGCACAAGCCTGATGCATTTTGGAAACAAGTCCTGTGGACCGATGAAGTTAAAATAGAAAAAGGGCACAGAATTTCAGGAAAAGAACATCTCGCCAACTATTAAGCATGCGGGTGGTTCAATCATGCTTTGGGGCTGTGTTGTAGGCAATTGCATGGGGACCATTTCACAGGTAGAGGGAATAATTGATTCAATTAAATTTCAACAAATTCTTAATGCAAACATAACATGATCTGTAAAAAGCTCAAGTTGAAAATAGAATGGATTCTACAAATGGATAATGATCCTAAACACACTTCAAACTCCACAATAGACTACCTCAAAAGGCGCAAGCTTAATGTTTTACTATGACCCTCACAGTCCCCTGATCAGAACATCATTGAAAATCTGTGGCTAGACCTCAAAATAGCAGAGCATGCTCACAGAACTGGAAGAAATTTCCAAGGGAGAATGGACGAAAATCTCCCAAACAAGTATTGAAAGACTTTTTTCTGGCTACAAAAATAGTTTACAAGCTGTGATACTTGCAAAAGTGGGTGCTACCAGGTAATCATCATCCAGGGTGCTCAAACTTTAGCATCAGCCAATTTTCCTTTTTGTTATTTTTAAAATCAAAATATGAAAATATATTTATTTTTGCCTAAAATACAAAGGAAATTTGTCATCTTTAACTGTATAAACAAAAAAATGAATGCACAGCCATTATATCTATGTAGGGTGCCCCATAATGTATAAAGACTGGAAGTTTTGTGCAAAACAGAAATATATTATAAAAATGTGCACACCTGAATAATACAAATACATTTTAATTAGAAAAAAAGACTACAAGTGACATGATAAAACCTTATAAAATCACAGAACCAAACTCAATTCCCGTTAAATATCTACTATATAATTGTCTAAGGGTCACTTCCGTCTTTCTGTCTTTCTGTCTGTCTTTCTGTCTGTCTGTCACGGATATTCATTGGTCGCGGCCTCTGTCTGTCATGGAATCCAAGTTGCTGATTGGTGTAGCCAGCTGCCTGTCATGGCTGCCGTGACCAATCAGCGACGGCCACAGTCCGATTAGTCCCTCCCTACTCCCTTGCAGTCAGTGCCCGGCGCCCGCTCCATACTCCCCTCCGGGTCACCGCTCACACAGGGTTAATACCGGAGGTAACGGAGCGCGTTATGCCGTGGGTAACTCACTCCGTTACCGCCGCTATTAACCCTGTGTGACCAAGTTTTTACTATTGATGCTGTCTATGCAGCCTCAATAGTAAAAACATCTAATGTTTAAAAATAATAAAATAAATAAAAAATCATTATATACTCACCTTCCGCCGGCAGGTTTCGGTGGCAAGGATAGTATGCGCGAAAGACCTGCCATGATGTCACGGTCATGTGACCGCGACGTCATCACAGGCCCTGCGCGCCTGCGCGAGAAGTACCCGTCATGACGTCACGGTCATGTGACGGTGATGTCATGGCAGGTCCTCGCGCAGGCACGAAGAAGCTGCGGTACCATGGGACAGGCAGGGACAGTGTCAGGAGCGCCAGGAGCAGGTGAGTATTTCATATTCACCTGTCCGCGTTCCATCCGCCAGGCGCCGCTCCGTCTTCCCGTCCTCTTGCAGTGACTGTGCATGTCAGAGGGCGCGATGACGTATTAGTGTGCGCGCCACCCTCTGCCTGACCAGTCAGTGCGGAGAGACGGGACGCTGAGGAGCAGCGACGAGAGGTGAGTATGTGATTTTTTTTTTTATTATTGCAGCAGTAGCAGCATTACATGTGGCACAATGCTGTATGGGGCATCTATGGGGCATCTATGGGGCCATAACTGCATGGAGCATTATATGGGGCATCTATGGGGCCATAACTGCATGGAGCATTATATGGGGCATCTATGGGGCCATAACTGCATGGAGCATTATATGGGACATCTATGGGGCCATAACTTCATGGAGCATTATATGGGACATCTATGGGGCCATAACTGCATGGAGCATTATATGGGGCCATAACTGCATGGAGCAATATATGGGACATCTATGGGGCCATAACTGCATGGAGCAATATATGGAGCATTATATGGGGCATCTATGGGGCCATAACTGCATGGAGCATTATATGGGACATCTATGGGGCCATAACTGCATGGAGCAATATATGGAGCATTATATGGGGCATCTATGGGGCCATAACTGCATGGAGCATTATATGGGGCATCTATGGGGCCATAACTGCATGGAGCATTATATGGGCCATTATGTGGGGCATCTATGGGGCCATAACTGCATGGAGCATTATATGGGGCATCTATGGGGCCATAACTGCATGGAGCAATATATGGAGCATTATATGGGGCATCTATGGGGCCATAACTGCATGGAGCATTATATGGGGCATCTATGGGGCCATAACTGCATGGAGCAATATATGGGGCATTATGTGGGGCATCTATGGGGCCATAACTGCATGGAGCATTATATGGGGCATCTATGGGGCCATAACTGCATGGAGCAATATATGGAGCATTATATGGGGCATCTATGGGGCCATAACTGCATGGAGCATTATATGGGGCATCTATGGGGCCATAACTGCATGGAGCAATATATGGGGCATTATATGGGGCATCTATGGGGCCATAACTGCATGGAGCATTATATGGGGCATCTATGGGGCCATAACTGCATGGAGCAATATATGGAGCATTATATGGGGCATCTATGGGGCCATAACTGCATGGAGCATTATACTACATGACTGGGCAAAATACTATGTGACTGGGCAATATACTACGTGGACATGCATATTCTAGAATACCCGATCCGTTAGAATCGGGCCACCATCTAGTAGGATATAATGGGCTAAGTTAATCCATACAATATAGGCGGTTCTCAACCGTAATATTCACAAAACAACATGTAATAGCCACAGGAGTCAGCACTCAGCAGTAATCAGACTGAATTGTTCCACTTTTGTGCACAAACTGAATATACAGCAGATGTATATCAAATTGCAATAAGTTATCATTTATAAATATACTTAAAAATACATTGTGAACAGCATGAAAAGTGGGGAGGAAAAATAAGATAAAGGGTTAAGTGACTAGGAGGTTCCAGTCATCTCATCCACAATATGGTCAGTCCAATGGTCATAGTAAACATATATAATATATTAGGACTAAGTCAGTAGCATATATCAGTTTCTCAATACGAAATCAATTAGAATAGATGTGGCAGAAGTAATAACAAGTGGCACATGATCTTATAAAGAGTAAAGAAATGTCAGTTACGCAAGGCGTAATAAAAACCCTATTCCCACCACAAGGTGGTGGTAATGCCTCCCTTAGGCAATGCCCAGAGGAAGAGTATGCACCCAAACATGCATGGGACGTTTCGCTGTTGCTTACAGCTTCATCAGGGACAGTGTGATGGAAGCTCCAGCTTGTGGCGGTTAAATACACCTTAATTAATTAAAAGAAATTATCACTTACTGGTGGAAGACAAATATGGATGCAGGAGGGGACGCCCACATCACGATGCTCCCCATGTGCACATCTCATAGAAAGAGGATTGGCAGCACGGGCGCCAGTGCATGTTCACACGCTAACTGGAAGTGCTAACATAATCCCTGCAGTCTGCAATCAAAGATGCAATCACATCCTTGTCAACCCAGCTGCCGGGAAGATAGGGGGTACAGGCACATGTGTATCATATACACATAGCATTGTGATCTTTGAAGCATCCCAGGCTATATATAAACTGCCATATTAAAATGTAAAGCACGATGGACCCAGATCTGGAAACAATGCCTGACACCAATGAATGACTGATAGCACAATATCCCATTACCAGAAGAATTCTGGACACACCTTGAGCACCCCCCAGAGCCTAGGGGTTGCTCGGTACTGGGTCTGGTGGTCGTTAAAGGGGTGGTCATGGTGGCAGCAATCCGGTCCGTGGCCCTGGGCGTCCAAGTAAAAGGGACGGTCTTTAAAGGGGTATGTTGAATAAAGTTTGTTTGTGATGCCACCTATGGTACTTGGTTAAGGATGACCGATGCTGCTTTAAGGGGTCCACTGGGGTGATGTTATGGCAGCAGGGATGGTATGGCTTCCCACAGGTGAAGTTGGGTCCCCAGGGCTCCCGGTGTAGTAGGGACAGGTGGTGTAGAAAGAAATAGAGGACACAATGTTGCAGTCTCTTTACCTTTCTACTGTAGAATTCAGGCAGCCACAGTCCAGGGTACCGGATTACAGGTGCTGGTGGTGGTTCGGCCGGCTTGGAAGCGAATCAGGGACCCCCTAGCCAGGTGGGATTGGAAACCTTCCCCTATGCACCGTGTTGTAGTCCCTTGCTGCCTTAGGCCTCACACAAGGTACTCACTTTCTCTCTGTTCCCCTTGTTGGTAAGACACTACCCGCACGACAGATAACTTGAGCCTTTTTCCAGGGTCTCTCAGGATGACTCTGGGCTCTATCTGTTACTGTGTCCATGGGTGTTAATGCTGGACAGGTGACTTGAAATCTAGCTGTCCGCCGGTTTCTGCCATGGGGCATGAAGTTACCCCCACAACCTTGGTCTTACGACTACCGGTTTCTGCGCTTCAGCGTGGAGGAAGCTCAGTTGCAGACTATTTGTAATTTGCTCTGTTCTCTTTTCTCTTCCCAGGAGCTGCAGCACCTCACATGGCTGCACAGCCCCAGCTTTCCTTCCTCACTCCTCACTCCTCTCTCACAATCTGACTAACTTCCACCTCCAGCCACAATATATATCTGGGGAAGCCACCCACAAACTGGATCAGAGCTCCCCCTTCTGGCCTGGAGTCAGAACAGTGTTGCATGTGCTGAATACATGATAAAGGGATCCTTCCTCGCTTCAAAGCATGTCATCACTCTCCCCGTGAGGAAAGCAATACTACTGTAACAGCCGGTTACCTGGGGTGTTACACGCCGTGCGTAAGCCATAGTGATGTGCTATATCATATCAGACATTGCTGCAATGTGGCAGCAATGTTTGACAACAGCAAACATCTGAGAGGCGCGTGCAACACTTACGACATACCCTACACACGGGGTAAACAAATGGACCCGCGTGGTCAAAGCATCTCAGAGGTTTAATGTCCGCCAGGATGGTAAGTCAAAAGGAACCCATGTACACATTAGTCCTTCTAATCATACCTATGACTTAATAATATATAAGCAAAGGTATACGCAGTAAGTATATACTGTATATCATGAGCCAAATTGAAGTTATGTAATAATTATAGGGGATAATTCAGGAGACTCTTTGCGTGGAACAAGACAACAGGACACAGTCTTATAAGTGGTAAAGTTTATATTATCACACGGTGATTCAAACAGGTGCAGAGAGAAACTCGAGTCCACAACACTTGGTGCATATAATAAAAGCAGCTTAGCAGTCAATAGGAAACTTCAGAGGTAGATGCAAACAAACAGAAAGTCTATGAAGCACAGTTATTCTTGAGGAAACTTGACACGAATAGATCCTTGACTTAGTCCAGACACAGATAGATATGCTATAAGGCAGTTCAAATCATATCTTAGCTCAACCAGGGAGGCCTGGTTAATAGTCTCAGGTTTTGCAGAGCAGCAAACAGCTTACATGTCCAGCAAATGCAGATGGAAGTAACACGAGCAGCAGATGAAGGAGGATTACTGAACACTGGTGTATGCAGCAGGAACTCAGAGCAGAGTAGCAGGATCACCACACAGGTTCACAGGAGCAGGTGCAGGTGCAAGGCCAGGGGGAGTAATCAGGAGCTGGATGCAAAGCAGAATAATCTAGCACAGACTGAAGGCTGGGTTGGAGTTCTATAGCAGGAAGACACAGTGCACATGAGACCAAAGACGCCATGTTGGAAAAGGGCAGTAATGCACAAAAGATAAAAAATGTTTAGAGTCCTGACAAGTTATCCCAAAAAGAATGTTTATGGGATTATGAAATGTTCAGTGATTGATGATACAAGAAAACTCTTCATATAATGTACGAAAAGTCTGATAACTGTAGGAGTCTGGAGTAAGTAAGTTGATCCCTAGGATATCAGGAAGGCCCTCGTAGATGCTTGTACAGGATGTAACAATAGCTGGAACCAACAGGGTTAGAAATTAAAGTAAAAAATCATCATAAGATTTTGTAAGTGCCCCTCCGATGCTGTCTAACCTCCATGCCTAACCAATGTGCCGGCAGAGCCGACATCAGCCTCCCTCAGCTTAAGAAACCCATGTACAGCAACTCTTCATTGAGGCCAGAAGGTGACAGAGATCCAAGATTAAAGATCCATCTGGATTCTATCTGTAAGAGCCTGTTATGGCACTCACCACCCCTAATGCTGGTATTAAGCTTTTGCAACCCAATGACACTAATACTATTGGGCTTACCTTGATGGAAATGTTGAAAATGTGCTGTGCCCGAGGTCTAGGTTTTTCCTTTAAGTAAATCGGCACGTGCCAGATTGATGGTAGAAATATGCATCTGGATTCTTTTCCTGAGTTCCTGCAATGTCTGACCAATGTAAACCTAATTAGAAGCACACGTAACAGCGTAGATCAAATTTTTTGTTTTACAATTGATGTATGGTACTATAATCAGGTTTCTTGTAATATGTCTTCACTATATTTTCGTTACTTTCACATAATTCAAATTCATCTTATTTGGTTTTATTTCTTCTATGCAGTGTTAAAAGCAAACCTGCTGTGGCTGTTGACAAAAATGAAGAAGCTGCTGTTGATGGATCTGTTTCCACCAGTTGTTCCTATTTTGTACGCTCTATATATATAATTATTTCCCACTGTACTCATTAACCCCTGCTGCTCTGCTCATTATCACATGAATACCAAACTAAAGTATTAGATATGCATATGTTAAATAGACTATTCCAATGTTCAGATGCTAAACTGAACTTAAGGATGTACTAAGTTACAATAAATCCATAATAAGTAGTGATTAGCGAACCTGTGGATGTTCGGGTTCTCCAGGTTCAGGTGGACTTTTTAAAAATTCCTCATCGGAACCCAAACTTGACCAGAATTTGACCCTTGACACCAAACCCCTTATAAGTCAATGTGGACCAGAACGTCAGTGCTGTAAAATGGCTGTTAAATGTACCCCCCAGAAACAGCTTACAAACTTCACCCCTAGACCAGGTGGCACAATACCCCCATAGAGGCTGATTCAAATTTCACCCACAGAGCTTGGGGGAAATATCCCAATTAAGATTATTAAAAATTTCACCCACAGGGCATGGGAAACAATATCCCCACTAAATTTTCATATTTCCCTGAGAAAGCTGATAAAAAATTAACAGCCAGACAATGGGTCACAGCACCCCCACAGCTCAAAATGTCTGCTCCAGTAGCGCATGTTAGAAATGCCGCCGATGAAAAGCTGGTAGTATAATCTTGGATCGAGATGGCTGTCTACATCGAGGCTTGCTACCAGCAATCCAGTTAACAATTTCCCCCACATAGCATGTTTACACACTTCCCCCACAGAAACTGATAATACATTTCACCCACAGAGCATTTTACACATTTAACCCACAGAGCATGGTCCAGACTACCCCCACAGATTCTTATTAAAAATGTCACCCTCAGAGCATGGCTTCACGTTTTACCCACAGTTCCACAATTTCACCTCCAGTAGTGAACAAGCAGCACCAGATAAAAAAATTTGTAGTTTGATTCTGGATACAGTTGGCGGTCCGCTGCCTTGATACATCTCCTCAATGCTCTTGCCTTAGCTTCCCAGGGACCAAAGTGTTTCCCTTGAAAAAGTTAAGGATCAAAGCAAGCATCCATGCCTAAAAAGTTCAGCTAGGGATACTGGAATTGTACTCCATTTCTATTTTCTTTAAACTGGGGCCATAATTAAGAGGGACCCGGTGAAACACAAAGTGAAGGAAATGGGGGCACTCTCAGCCATCCAACCTCAAACCGCCCACAGGCAGGGTAGCAGAGTACACATGGGTAATGGAGAATCAGGGTTCTATTCCAGAGATGCAGCCTGATAACCAGGTACCACATCCAAGGAAGGAAGCAGTCATGCAAAGTAACCACTTCTCAACCACTTCATCAGCTGCTGACAGTATAGCCATCCATGACAATTACGAGGTTCTGCAATTGGAATCAGTAGTTCAATGCTTTAATGAGCATTAGGCCCAGTGGTGGAGGAGGTGGACATGGCAGTGTAGGTGGAAGTGTCAGAAGAGGTGATAGCCAACACAGTTTTTTTGTTTTTGATTTGGGGAGGAGGCACCCAAATAAAACCAATGGCAAATAGAGTTGAACACTGGCTGGGTGTGGCTGCTATAGTTCTCTAGTCATCCAAAGGTATGGCCAAGTCCTGTGGGATCCATGCCAAGTGGATGAGGACAGGTGGTGCGCCTGTCTGTGAGCTCATCCCCTGCCGTGCTATACACAAGTTCTGACAAGACGCTTGCCGCAGGGCAGGTCAGCACCTCAAAGGCATAATGGGCAAGTTGAGGCCATGTGCCCAATTTGGAGATCCAGAAGTTAAATAGCGCAAACCTATCTGTTAGTACTTGGAGACGTGTGGACCCTATGACATGATGGTGCTGTATGCTGTAACATGCTCATAATGTTTTGCCACATTTTGGCCATGCTAACCCATCCTTCTGAGGTGCTGGCGGTGCCCTAGCTGTGTTGACTACAAACAGAAAAAACTGACCAGCACATCCCAACTAGTGTGACTAGGTGCCAGCTAACATAACAATTCTAAGAAAATATAAAGCTGCACTCTGGATTGTTTAGAATGGTACATCTTGAAAATTGGAACTGCATTACTGCCATAGAACATTTGTTAAGTGCTATATTATGTACATGTGGAATTTTGGAAAGTTGGGAATGCAACATTGCTATAGGAAAGTTTACAGTAAAAAGAAGGCGCTCCACAAATTTTCAGAAGGAAAATAGGGGAAAAAAAATTAATGTGTTAGATAGGGGTCCGTCTTACGGTTCAAATTCAGCTTACCGGGTGGAATTGTCAATGCTGGTGGAACGTGGTCACAGGGGGTGTTCGGTGGTCCGGCGATATGACTCCCATTCCAGACCGGTGCGGCAGGTTCAGCAGTGTTAAAGGTGCGGGGGCTCCGCCGACATTTTCTGAAAGCACAAGGCACTGGTTGTCAACTTGTCACTACTAAAGAGAGTATTGAATGTCACACCCCATTTGGGCAATGGATGTCATACTCTTGGGAAAACAAGGGTAATTAGGGTGCCGCCTCTGAAGACTGTACTGTTTGTGATGTTAAGGTGAAGGAAGAGGAGGAGAGGCTACTTGATGCAGCTCTTGCCATCAACTGGAGCATATGCTCTTTATGGCCCTCATCTACAAGGCATAGATTCTTTCTGGCCCTCATCTACAAGGCATAGATGAGGGTGTCCTGCAAGCTCTCAGCCTCGGGGTAGCAATGGATTCTGATCTCTCATTGAAAATGCACCCCCCCAATCTGCCTAAACTCTGATGCCTGACTAATCCACCTATCTTAAACACTATCCCCCGGCCTCTCCCCTCTGTCAACCCCTTCACTGGCTCCCCATTACCCAGAGACTCCAGTTCAAAACCCTAATCATGGCATACAAAGCCATTCGCAACCTGTGTCCTCCATACATCTGTTATTAACAAATTGCCTAAGGCAAATAATCCCTAACTAAAAACCATAAAATATAACTTTTAGTCATACTAATAAAGGAAACATTTTAAAATCTGCATGAGTCAGTATATGTCTTTTGGACACAATTATACTATCCATTTCACTAAAGTCCTAAATATATGCAGTGTCCTAATGATCAGTTCCTCTTAATATGGGCAGGGCTAGTTTGGTGCAATATAGCCCATTATCATAACTGACTAACACTACTACAATATACTCCTAAGCCTCCCCAACATGTTTCACCCGCTGGACTGGCATCATCACCTGGGTTACCAGATGTTTTAAAGGCTTAGCTTTGACTTCATCAGGGGTCAACTAATCAAAATGCTCTATACATTGAGCCAATGGTATCTCACATAACATTGTGAACTGAGATCACGAGCCAAGGAACAAATGGAGGACGACGAGCAGGAAGATGAGATGAGGCAGGGATTTCTTCCAGGCACTGCCCGCCCCAGAGCCTGGAAGAGATCATTAACATGTAACATTAAAACTGCTTTTCTCAACAACTACACCGCAGCTATGAGGCATACAGATAAGACTGGTGTAACCATTCTATTACTTGTATGCCCATAGTAATAGCCTAAATTCATCCAGGTGGTGACAGATTCCCTTTAAGTATTTATTCCCAGAGGCAAATAATAACTACGGTAACTTCCAAGAAATAATTTTTTAACTATCACATGCATGGCTACATATCTAATAACACACCAATAACACTTTAATGAAATGGCCTTTTAATCCAACCCTTGTAGTGTTTGTACTCATTCAGGAAAAGTAAGTAAAAGTGCGAAAGATATGTAAGAAATGTACCGTAGTAATGAGCGAAAAACATAAAAAATATGTCTTCATCTAAACGAAAGGTCTCCAGTGAGTGAAAGAAAGGCAGTTGACAACGTGCAAGTGCCTGGCACACACAGCTACATTAATAGGTCTATTTTCTGTATTGTGTCTGGATTCTAATGCACAAACCCCTGTGTAGAAATCTCTAAGAGCCAGAGGAAAATGCCTTTTCACTGCCAAGTCCTCTAAAATATTTCTGTGCAAATCGAAATGTTCTTTATTCCTATGACAACCAAGACTGCTGGATGTCTACAGAATTAAAATTCTTCTTTTGTGTGCCGAACATGGTTAAACCCTCACTTCATATTTATATTATTACACACATATATATATATCACTACAAAAGAAAATATACACACATATCCTATGAATGATGCAATTACCAAGAAGTGGCTCCAAAATTCTGCCTCTGTAACACAACTACTTGGGTTTTTATGATGATTGTTCATCAGTGTTCCTGCTTCTGGTTTAGGGATCTTCTCTTGCTTTTCTTCTCCATTTTCTTAGTGTTATAGTAGTAAAGAGGGGTAAAAAAAATTACAGTCTTATAGAGTACAGAGAAAACATTCTGTAAGAATAGAAGAACGCACAAGAGGAAAAAAGTTGCTGGGTGCTGTGGCTCACACTACTATGGGAGGCTTGGGCTGTTGGATCACTTGAGCTTGTCAGTTCTGGTTCATTCTGTGCTATGTGAACCAGGGGTCTTCTCCATCCTCAGCATCAATGTGGTGACTCTGAGCCAGCTGCTTGGATACTCTTGATGGAGAAGGGGGTGTCCTTGGTCAAAAAAAAGAAAAGAGGAAAAAAGTGTAGGATAGAAGCTGTGCTGATTTAATCAAGACAGGCTGTATTCATATAGACCTCACATCAAGCCTGTGTTACTGGGAGAGTCACTCAGTTGTGAGAAAAATCTGGAATTTGGATCAGAATATCAGAGGTCAAAAAATGAATGATGGAATGGAGACTGTAAGCTAAAACTTAACTAAAGGTTACCATTAACATATGTAAAAATATTTTTTTGCACATCAATGTTGTCCACAGTCTCTAAATGGGTGTTCTGATTTTATCTAGTTATCACCTATTGTCACGACTCGGTTGTTGAGTGACCTGGAATCAGGGGTTTCTTCCACGATGCACAGCAGCAGTGCCTAAGATAGTGGTTGATAATTAGGCGCTGGAAAAAAAAGTAGATTGTACCATCCAAAAGGTGTGGTCAGCCCTGAAGGTTTTTTCAGAGGCAGTTCGTAAACTAAAACTTCACTGTGTAATGGTGGCTTTCCTAAAGCAATCTGAATAGGTGGGACCTAATAAAAGAAGAAGCCATACTCACTGGCTGTAACCCCCTTAGCTCCAGCGCAGGCCACTCCAGTAGTCACCGCCTAGATGGGAAGAACTTGTGATTGGTTCTTTCTTATTAATAGCTGTCATAAACTGCTGATTTTTTTGCCTACAAGGGTTTTCCGAGCATCCCGTTCACCAATTTTTCCAGCGCGATGAAATACAGTGAAAACAATCTTTGTTCTAAAAAAAAATTGCAAAAAAAAAAGTATAAAAAAAGTAGAGCAAAAATGTCAATACATTGCACAGATGACAGGTGACTTCCACACCTTACTATAATAAGTAATACCATCGTACAAGAGCAGCCAAGTTTTATTATTTGGAGCAGAATCGCTTTAATGGAAATGTCTGCAGTGTAATGCAAAATGGTATTTTCCAAAGTATGAGTCTGCTGATTTAAAAGGGAAGTAAAACTGCTTACAAAGCGTGCTCTTCAATGAATTATTCTCCGCATCAAATGCAAATGCAGGAAGAGTCGAGACATATGGATCAGTTTTTGGGGACAAATAGTATTCTGCAAATAGCTTTGTATCAAGTAGAAAAGTAAAATCCAAATGTGTTCATGTACTCAGGATCTGTCATCAGGGAAAACATCTCTGCATTTTGGCAAAACAAGTGCAAAGATAATGAATAGAATTTGGGGAAAAAGAAAGAAATCTGTTCATTAAAATAACTAAGAAACTCTATTTCTTAGATGGGAACGCTCACAGATGGTTTGCATTTTGCGCACAATAGATGCAATAGTGCATTGGGGTTGATTTTCTTTGTTCCCATTAGACGAGGAATATCTCTTGGCACAGAGGAAAAATAAACTTTAATAAGTCAGTATATTATTATATGAGGCTGTGAGTAGAATACAATGATCTATTCACTTATGATCTTTATATTCTATATTATCATTATTATTCATTTTTATAGTGCCATTTATTCCATGGCGCTTTATATGTGAAAAAAGGGGGTATACATAGACAAGTACAATAAACATGAATACAAGGCACACACAGGTTCAGAAGGAAGGAGGACCCCGCGCACGAGTCTACAGTCTACAGGGGATGGGTGAGGATACACTAGGAGAGGGTAGAGCTGGTCGTGCGGTGGTTCAGTAGACTGAGGATCACTGCAGGTTGTAGACTTGTCAGAAGAGGTGGGTCTTCAGGTTCCTTTTGAAGGATTCCGTGGTAGGCAAAAGTCTGATGTGTGGGCAGAGAGTTCCAGAGTATGGGGAAAGCATGGGAGAAGTCTTGTATGTGATTGTGGGAAGAAGAGATAAGAGGGGCGTAGAGAAGGAGATCTTGAGAGGATCGAAGGTTGCGGGTAGGTAAGGACCGGGAGACCATGTCACAGATGTATGGAGGAGACAGGTTGTGGATTCCTTTGTATGTCATAGTTAGGGTTTTGAACTGGAGCCTCTGGACAGTAGGAAGCCAGTGAAGGGCTTGGCAGAGAGGAGAGGCTAGGGAATAATGGGTAGACAGGTGGATTAGTCGGGAAGCAGAGTTTAGGATAGATTGGAGTGGTGCAAGAGTGCTAGAGGGGAGGTCAGAGAGTAGGAGGCTGCAATAGTCGAGGTGGGAGATGATGAGAAATATTGATAAGGAGCTAAAGAAGTAAACGTTAGGTGCATTTAGTTTGTTGATGAAGTGTTTGCAATACAGCTATTCTGCCAGAGAATGCCAGAGTCGGATAGTCAGCAGTGCTGTAATTCTTGTCAGATTGGACTGAGCTATAGGCATGATTGGTGTGACGACACAGTGTCTATTTTTAATTTTGTTAGACGTATCGGGCCATTGTTCATATGAGCTTGTACATTGACTCATTTTGTATCTTAATTTGCTGTATGTTGATTTGTTAAAGGCCTGCTGATTGTTTATTGTATCAGCCCCTACAATTTATTTTTCTAACTAACCTTGGAGGACAAACACGCAGGTTAATTGAACAATGCACATTTGTTTATATGTTGAATGCCTGCCGATTACCCATTGTACCAGCCCTGCAGTTGATTATTCTACTAAACCTTGAAGGACAAAATATACAGGTTAATGGAACACTTGAACAATGATGGATTATCTTCTCCCACATTCCCCCAATCCTGTGGAAGAATGCTCTGAATCAGATCTGTGGACTTTTGAAAAAGGATCTGCCTCTGTTTCCAGAGAGACTCTACATGACAGCAGTCAAAGCACCATGGCTTCAACCGGAGGAATACAGTTTTGCTCTACTCACCATAACTGAACACACGGAGATGTTTGGAGAACCCAGGTTGGGACAATCAGGTAGCCTGGTCACATACTTTAATTGACTCTGTCAGCTTCCTAAGCTTGCCGCTACCTCCTCTCTATAGGTACCCGCCAAAAAATGGGTGCTACTATCCTATGAATAAGAGTGTTGTTGTACACGTGAAACATGTCAGGCTCTGAGATTTCAGTTTTATGTGATTTTAATCTTCTAGCAATAAAGTATTCTGCTTTGTCTCTGGGCTGGATGTGCAGATGAAATCCCTACCTTCCTTTACTACATGGCTGCAATCACTAGTGGGTGTGGCACCCACCGGACAGACTCCAGCTAGATCTGTGGATTCCTGATCATCGTCAATGTGGTGAGCTTCCAAACCTCTCCTTCCCTCCTACCCCTCATTTCATTTACTGGTTGGGTTATTGGCCCTGGAAGCCCCAAAGTTGCAGATGTTCGAATTTTCAGCAAGCCAGTGGAAGGGTGAGACTCTGTCATTTGCACCATCTTACGTACTTGCTGGAACTTTACTGTATGTTATTGACTGTTGGTGATGCAATAACGTATCACCCTATTGTGCTACCCTCACTCTGTGTAGTTTGAGTAGCATTCTGCCCACGGGGAACGAGACAGCCAACTGACGAGAGCACGCACTGGCCCTCGTGTCTCCACAATTGGTTTCACACTACTCCACCAATCTGACTCAGTCAATGAGCAGAAGAAAGCAGACTGCAGCTTTTCACACATAATTACTAACTTTTATGGAGGCCCTTCTGGGAGGTGATCTGGTGCAACAAACTAAGCACTGTACTGAAAAATGTCCCCATTGTCATGCTCAACCATAAATTTTGAATTCCCTTCCATACTGCTCCATGTCTCTTCCATACCCCCTAGAGTACATTTGTACAGAGCATTCTAACATCATATAGAAGAAACCTTCCCGAAGCACTGATATTTCTGTTTTTTGGAAGTTTTATCAGAGCCAGGGAGATATGCTAAACTATATGGGATTCTGTGATGACTCACCTTTTCCCGAGAGCCTCCTGGATAATCTTGGAGACGTGTAATGTATAATTTTAAAGGATTTATATATAAGTGTTAAATAGAACAACTTTTTATCCCCTTAAGAGCATTAATCTTGTCCATGAATGGAGCCAAGAAGCAACACTCCGAGTGTGGCATCGTTTTGAGAAAAAAACCTTCTAGATTAGCTCTAGACTAGTCAGGGACATTATTTTAAAACTCGCAACTTCATGGCATATTCTTGTACAACGGTATAGACAGTATATGTGTTATTGAAGAAAAATAATAGCAAAAGGGAATCTTGTAGACAAAAACAACTTCAGTAGTCAGAGCAGGATGTCACAAATTGTTCCGATGGACAATTCAAGCAAATTGTGAATATCAATGATGATGCTCCAACTAACATTTCCAAATCCAGTCATTCTTTAGCACAGATTAGCTCTAACAGTTCCAGCAACATTGCAATAAAAAAGGCAAATAAAAAGAAAGAAATAGTAAAGTGAGCAAAGAGCCCAAAAATTACATCACTGAACAGTGAAAAAACATTGTCTGGTCAGATAAACCCTGATTTCTGTTGCGTCATACTGGTAGGACGGTCAGGATGTGGCACAAGCAGGATGAATTGATGAACTATCAATAAAAAAAGAAATAACCAACCTATGTAATCCTAAAAATCATCAGAGGGATGAGTTAGAATGGGCTGCATGTCAGTACCTCCATCTAATTAGCGGCAACTGTGAGAAGCTATCCTGTCTCCATTTGCCGAGATTCCTGCAGAAAGATTTCAACACCAAGTGGGATCTATTCCTTAAGAAATAGCTGAAGTTCTGAAGTCCAAAAGAAACCCAAAGCTCAATTACATGGGGACTCGGCTGTAGTAAATACCTGCATTTCCCAATTCTGGACTTTTTTCCTAGAACTATGGACCAGATTCATGAAGGTGTTTTGCAAATGGTAGAACCATATGCACCATTGACCAATTGTGCTGAACTCGGTAGGTAAAAAATATAGAAGTGCAGGAAAGTTGAGGCACCAAATCGGCAGATTCTTGGTTAAAAAAAAAAAACTTGGTGTTTTGCCAATTTTCGGTCTTAAAACACCATCAAATGTTGAAAAAAATGTGGTTGTTTTTAATCCAGTCCTGGCCAGTTCTCCCGAAATTGAGCATCTAATTCATCCACATTTATGCCCCATTGGTGGTGTAAATTTCACCAGTAGTGTATCACAGTCCCTGACTGGGGTACCATTTCTGGCAGAGGCACACTCCAGTTGTAAGGTGTGCCAAATTCATTAGGTGGTGTGCCCCTCTTAATGAACTAGGAGCACCTCAATACAGCAGTCCCGTGCTTTAAGACTGGCATGAAAATGTCAGCCTTAATGAATTGTGCCCTATCTGGTGGTACTAAGTCAATGCTACGACACAGAGGTTATGTCTTTTGAAAAAAAATGGAATATCCTTATATTGGCTTGTTTTGTTTTTTACAAATTTGTTTTTAAGATTGCCAGATCCGGATGCCACGTTATGTCTGTAGTAAGCACGTATCATTAATCTGACAGCAGAGCAGCATTCAGGCACACACGTAACACCAGCCCTGAGATTTACCATCTCATCAGTTTACAATATTTCTGCTCGGCTGACTGTAAGATTGAGAGTAACAAAGAGCATCTAGAAAAATAAGATGTGTGTCTTCTTTTTATATATTAAATTACAGCCCGTGATTGTGTCGTTCAGCCTCAGAATGGAAGGAGGAGAAAGGTTCTGATGATATTACGGATGTATCCTAATTAAAATGCATTATTATTTTAAAAATGCCATTACCATGCTCCAGCGCTTCAACTGATTACACAAATGCTGCAATGGGTCCCGCAGCTGTCATCACACTGAATTATGGGATTTACAAGACTTAAAGGGATATTCATATCTACTGAGCAATGGCATAAAGCAGCATGACAACACAGTTGCGCTCTAGAACCTGTTTGTGAAAATGAATGGGTTGCACAGCAGCACTCCTAACCATCAAGCTATACAAGGCCTCATTCACTTCTATAAGGACGTCCTGCAGTCCTGTGTATGGGATTTGATTTTGCAGGGAAAAAAAATATTTAAAGGGGTATTCTCAGGTTTGAAAGTTATGCTCTATCCATGGTACAGTGGGGGAAATAAGTATTTTATCCCTTGCTGAGTTTGTAAGTTTGCCCACTGACAAAGACATGAACAGTCTATAATTTTAAGGGTAGATTGATTTTAACATTGAGGGACAGAATATCAAAAATTAAATCCAGAAAATCACATTGTATAAATTATATAAATTTATTTGCATTGTGCAGTGAGAAATAAGTATTTGATCCCCTACCAAGCATTAAAGGGAACCTGTCACCACGTTTTTGGAAGATGGGATAAAAATAGCGTTAAATAGGGGCAGAGGTGGGCATTACATTAGTGTGTTTGTTATGCGTTTATTACCCACCTAAGTTGCCGAAATACCTTTGCAAAGTCTCCGTTTTCGCCTGTCAATCAGGCTGGTCTGGTCAAAAGGGCGTCTTGTCTTCCCCCAGATTTTGCGTAGTTTTCCGTTGGTGGCGTAGTGGTGTGCGCATGCCCAAAGTCCTGAATCCTCTGCCAGGGGATTTAAAAGAGCGCGCTGTTCGTTTTCATTGGTGATCGGTGGGCGCGGCCATCTTCCTTTGGCCGCGCGTGCGCAGAAGCGGCGCTCTGCTGGCCGCGGCTTCAGGAAAATGGCCGCGGGATGCCGCGCGTGCGCAGATGGATATCGCGGCGGCCATTTTCCTGAAGCCGCGGCCAGCAGAGCGCCGCTTCTGCGCACGCGCGGCCAAAGGAAGATGGCCGCGCCCACCGATCACCAATGAAAACGAACAGCGCGCTCTTTTAAATCCCCTGGCAGAGGATTCGGGACCTTGGGCATGCGCACACCACTACGCCACCAACGGAAAACTACGCAAAATCTGGGGGAAGACAACGCCCTTTTGACCAGACCAGCCTGATTGACAGGCGAAAACGGAGACTTTGCAAAGGTATTTCGGCAACTTAGGTGGGTAATAAACGCATAACAAACACACTAATGTAATGCCCACCTCTGCCCCTATTTAACGCTATTTTTATCCCATCTTCCAAAAACGTGGTGACAGGTTCCCTTTAAGAGTTCTGGCTCCTACAGATCAGTTAGATGCTCCTAATCAACTCATTACCTGCATTAACCCCTTCCCGACCTGTGATGCCACATAGGCCAAACTGACCTGTGACGCCTATGTGGCTTCATGGCAGGATCGCGTTTCTGCAGATCGGGTGAAAGGGTTAACTGTAATTTCACCCAACCTGCAGGGACAGGGGGAGTGGTACTTGAGCGCAGGGGGGGTGGCTCTGCCCCCCGTGGCTACGATCGCTCTGATTGGCTGTTGAAAGTAACGTTCCACTTTCAATTAAAGAAATCGTAATATTTCACCAATGAAAATTGGTGAAATATTACAATCCAGATAGGCCGATGCAATATTATCGGCCATGGCTGGAAACCACGATCTGCCACCGCCACAGATCTCCTCCCCTCCATCCTCCGTCCTGTCCTCTGCTCCCCTCCGTCCTCCTGTCCGCTCCCCCATGCTCCGATCCCACCCCCCCATAATTACCGACCTCCAGTGTCCCTCCCGGTGTCCATCCGTCTTCTGCATGGGTGCCACCATCTTCCAAAATGGCGGGCTCAAGTGCAGTGTGCCCGCCGAATCTGCCGTCCGGCAGATTCTTTCATTCATTTTGATCACTGTGATAGATCATATCACAGTGATCAAAATAGAAAAAATAGTAAATAAACCCCCCCTTTTATCACCCCCATAGGTAGGGAACATAATAAAATAAAGAAAATATATTTATTTTTCCTCTAGGGTTAGGGTTAGAACTAGGGTTAGGGTTAGAACTAGGGTTAGGGTTAGGGTCAGGGTTGCAATTAGGGTTAGGGTTGCAATTAGGGTTAGGGTTAAGGTTACGGTTAGAATTAGAGTTAGGGTTAGCATTAGGCAATGTGCACATGGTGCAGATTTGGATGTGGATCTGCAGCGGATTGGCCGCTGTGGATTCATAACAGTTTTTCATCACGTTTACAGTACCATGTAAACCTATGGAAAACCAAATCCGTTGTGCCCATGGTGCGGAAAATACCCCACGGAAACGCTGCATTGTATTTTCTGCAGCATGTCTATTCTTTGTGCGGATTCCGCAGCGTTTTATGCCTGTTCCTCAATAGGAATCCACAGGTGAAATCCGCACAAAAAACACTGGAAATCTGCAGTAAATCTGCAGGTAAAATGCACTGCGTTTTACCTGCAGATTTTTCAAAATCCGCACACAAATCCGCAACGTGGGCACATAGCCTTAGGGTTGGAATTAGAGTTAGGGTTGGAATTAGGGTTAGGGTTGGAATTAGGGTTAAGATTAGGGTTAGGGGTGTGTTGGGGTTAGGGTTGGGATTAGGGTTAGGGGTGTGTTGGGGTTAGGATTGTGGTTAGGGGTGTGTTGGGGTTAGGGTTGTGATTAGGGTCATGGCTAGAGTTGGGATTAAGGTTAGGGATATGTTGGGGTTAGTGTTGGAGTTAGAATTGAGGGGTTTCCACTGTTTAGGCACATCAGGGGCTCTGCAAAACAATGTGACGCCTGCAGACTATTCCATCAAAGTCTGCATTTCAAAACTTCACTACTTCCCTTAAGAGCCCCGACTTGTGCCCAAATAGTGGTTTACCCCACATATGGGGTATCAGCATACTCAGGACAAACTGAAAAACAACTTTTGGGGTCCAATTTCTCCAAGTGCTCATCATACATCTAGATAAGTTCCTTGGGGGGTCTAGTTTCCAAAGTGGTGTCACTTGTGGGGGAGCTCCAATGTTTAGGCACACACGGGCTCTCCAAACACGACATGGTGTCCGCTAACGATTGGAGCTAATTTTTCATTCAAAAAGTCAAATGGCACGCCTTCCCTTCCGAGCCTTGCCGTGTGCCCAAACAGTGGTTTACCCCCACATGTGAGGTATCAGTGTACTCAGGAGAAATTGCCCAACAAATTTTAGGATCCATTTTATCCTGCTGCCCATGTGAAAATGAAAAAATTGAGGCTAAAAGAACTTTTTTTGTGAAAAAAAGTACTTTTTCATTTTTACGGATCAATTTGTGAAGCACCTGGGGGTTTAAAGTGCTCACTATGCATCTAGATAAGTTCCTTGGGGGGTCTAGTTTCCAATATGGGGTCACTTGTGGGGGAGCTTCAATCCTTAGGCACACAGGGGCTCTCCAAAGCGACATGGCGTCCGCTAAAGATTGGAGCAAACTTTTCATTCAAAAAGTCAAATGGCGCTCCTTCCCTTCCGAGCCCTGTCGTGCACCCAAACAGTTGTTCCCCCTCACATATAAGGTATCGGCATACTCAGGACAAATTGGAACACATCTGTCAGGGTCCAGTTTCTCCTTTTACCCATGGTAAAATAAAAAAATTGTTGCTAAAATATCATTTTTGTGACTAAAAAGTTAAATGTTCATTTTTTCCTTCTATGTTGCTTCCGCTGCTGTGAAACACCTGAAGGATTAATAAACTTCTTGAATGTGGTTTTGGGCACCTAGAGGGGTGCAGTTTTTAGAATTTTGTCACTTTTTGGTATTTTCAGCCATATAGACCCCTCAAACTGACTTCAAATGTGAGGTGTTCCCTAAAAAATGGTTTTGTAAATTTTGCTGTAAAAATGAGAAATCACTGGTCAAATTTTAACCCTTATAACTTCCTAGCAAAAATAAATTTTGTTTCCAAAAAGGTTGGCGGCTCTCGAGAGCTCAACCTCACCTGTGGATATTTCCGCAGTTGCTGTACAGGCTGCTAGCGTGGCTGCAGCAACCTTGTCCACTGCCACCCCTGTTCCGACATTTTCGCGCCTCCCGCTCCCAGAAAAATTTTCTGGAGAAAGCAGATCTTGTAGGGGATTCGTGAGTCAGTGCTCTATTCACCTTGAGCTTCTGGCTGCACGTTTTCCCACAGAGCGGGCTAAGGTGGGATTTATTGTGTCCTTCTTGTCGGACAGGGCGTTGGAATGGGCTACGCCGCTGTGGGAGCGTGGCGATCATGTGGTGCAGAGTGCTCCGTTGTTTCTGAGCACTCTGAAACAGGTCTTCCTAGGACCTCAAGTCACCCATAATACGGCGCTCCAACTGCTGGCATTAACTCAGGGTGAGTCCTTGGTCAGCCAATTTGCCATCCGTTTCCGAACTTTAGCTTCAGAGCTGGAGTGGTCGGATAAAGCCCTTATCCCCATATTTTGGAGGGGGCTGGCTGATCATGTTAAGGACGCTCTGGCCACTAGGGAGATTCCTGCCACACTGGAGGAGTTAATAACTGTCTCTACACGTATTGACCTCCGTTTTTACGAGTGGAGGTTAGAGCGAGCCCAGTGTAGGCAGAGGTTTCGGCCGGCTCCCACCTTCGCCAGACCTCTGGAATCTCCGGTCCTGGTTCCTGACTCACATGAGGCCAGGGAGGTGTCACGAGCGGATTCTAAGTCCCGGACCGCTTGGGCATCCAAGGTCTGTCATGTTTGCCAGCAGTCTGGACATCTTGCCACCAGATGTTCCCAGCGGTCGAGGAGACGTCAGCCTCTAGTGGTAGTCGGTGGAGGTACTCCAGATACGGCGACGTTTGCCTCAAAATTGTCCTTTAAGGGGACAATTATTATTGGCTCATCTTCCCACTCAGTAGAGCTCTGCGTGGATTCTGGGGCGGAGGGCAATTTCATGTCTTCTGCCTTTGCCCAACGTCACGCAATACCCCTGGTTATGCTAGCGCAACCAGTTATGGTACGAGTGGTGAATGGGTCGACACTGATTTCACAGATAACTCACCAGACCATTCCTTTTACTCTGTCCATGTCGCCATCCCATCAGGAGACAATATCTCTGCTCGTCATACCTGAGGGTATTGATGAGGTCCTGTTGGGGATACCTTGGTTACGGTACCACTCTCCACATATCGAATGGTCTTCAGGCAGAATTTTGGGATGGGGTGAGTCTTGTGAGGGTAGGTGTCAAAGGGAGTGTGTTCAGGTTGCTACTACAGAGGTACCCGCAGATCTATCCTCTCTCCCCAAACAATACTGGTCTCATGCGGACGTGTTCTCCAAAAAGGCGGTGGAGACCCTTCCGCCTCACCGCCCCTATGACTGTCCTATTGATCTCTTGCCTGGTTCTGAGTCTCCCCGGGGTCGAGTTTATCCATTATCTCTCCCGGAGATGGAGGCTATGTCTCAGTACATCCAAGAAAATCTGGCAAGAGGGTTCATCAGGAAGTCAGTGTCGCCTGCTGGGGCTGGGTTCTTCTTTGTTGAAAAGAAGAATGGGGAACTGCGTCCATGTATAGACTACAGGGGTCTTAACGCCATCACCATTAAGAACAAATACCCATTACCCCTGATATCTGAGCTTTTTGATAGGCTATGAGGAGCAAGGGTATTTACAAAATTAGATCTGTGGGGTGCTTACAACCTGATTTGCATTCGTGAGGGGGACGAATGGAAGACGGCTTTTAACACCAGGGATGGGCACTATGAGTATCTGTTGATGCCCTTCGGGCTCTGTAATGCCCCAGCCGTTTTCCAAGACTTTGTGAACGACATCTTCCGGGATATGCTCTCCACCTCGGTCGTAGTCTATCTGGATGATACTCTCATCTACTCTCCAGATATCAACTCCCATCAGAGAGATGTTCGCAAAGTCTTTGACCTCTTACGGGCAAACTCCCTCTACGCCAAGTTGGAGAAGTGTGTGTTTGAGCAGGAGTCCTTGCCATTTCTTGGTTATATCATCTCTGCCCAGGGTTTGGCTATGGATCCTGCCAAGCTACAGGCTGTGATGGACTGGCAGGAACCCCATTCTCTTAAAGCGGTGCAGCGCTTTATGGGGTTCATTAACTACTATCGACAGTTCATTCCACACTTCTCAACATTGGTAGCTCCCTTGGTTGCCCTTACCAAGAAGGGAGCAAATCCCAAATTGTGGTCTGAGGAGGTCTCCAAGGCCTTTAATTCCATAAAGTCACACTTCGCTAGCGCTCCCATCCTACATCGCCCTGATGTAGACAAACCATTTATGATGGAGGTGGATGCCTCATCTGTTGGTACTGGAGCAGTTCTCTTCCAAAAAGATGCTCAAGATCAGAAGCATCCTTGCTTCTTCTTTTCAAAGACCTTCTCACCAGCAGAGAGGAATTATTCCATCGGGGACAGGGAGTTGCTGGCCATGAAGTTGGCCTTCTCGGAGTGGAGACATCTCTTGGAGGGAGCTCGTTTTCCTTTCCAAGTCTTCACAGATCATAAAAATTTGGTGTACCTGCAGACAGCCCAGCGGTTAAATTCTCGCCAGGCTAGATGGTCCTTGTTCTTCTCCTGGTTCCATTTCACCCTCCATTTTCTTTCTGGGGAGAAGAACATTTGTGCCGACGCTCTCTCTCGCTCCGTTGTGTCATCTGTGGAGGAGGACGAGGAGCCTTGGCTTATTGTCCCCACTGAGAGCCTGAGAACCGTAGCTCCGGTTTCGCTAGAGTCTGTGCCTCCGGGCAAGACTTTTGTACCATCCAATTTGCGACCGGAGGTTCTCTCATGGGCTCATTCGTCCAGGGTGGGTGGACATTTTGGGACAAAAAGGACATCTGAGCTGTTGGCGAGGACGTATTGGTGGCCACATATGGTCCGTGATGTCAGGGATTATATTCTGGCGTGTGTCTCCTGCGCCAAAAATAAGTCTCCTCGACAACGGCCACCTGGGTTACTCTATCCATTGCCGGTGGCAGACAGGCCCTGGGAGATGGTCGGGATGGACTTTGTGGTGGGTTTGCCCAAGTCTCGGGGCTGTACTTCTCCAAAATGGTGCATTTGGTGCCGCTTCCGCGGTTACCTTCGGCACGGGCCTTGGCAGCGTTGCTCATAAAGCACATCTTTCGCCTACACGGTATGCCAGACAAGATTGTCAGTGACCGGGGTCCCCAGTTTGCATCTCAGTTCTGGAGAGAGCTTTGTCGTCTTCTCAGCATTGAGTTAAATCTCTCTTCCGCATATCATTCCGAGACAAATGGATTGGTAGAGAGGGCCAATCAGACCTTGGTCACATATCTACGACATTTTGTCTCAGCCAGGCAGGATGACTGGGCATCCTTGCTACCATGGGCAGAGTTTGCGCTGAACAATGCAGTTGCCGACTCAATTGGACAAACCCCATTCCTCCTCAACTATGGTCAGCATCCGCGGGTACCTGTGTCTATGCCCGTGTCTTCTGCCGACTCCAGGGTGGCAGACTGGGCTGTGGAAGCACGGGATATTTGGGACCGCACTCAGGATGCCATTCAGGTCTCCAAGGAGAGAATGAGGTCCTCCGCCGATGCACATCGGCGCCCTGCTCCGACTTTTGCTCCCGGCGACTTAGTGTGGCTTTCCGCCCGTAACATCAGGCTGCAAGTTGAGTCCACTAAGTTTGCACCTCGCTACTTGGGTCCTTTCAAGGACTTCGAACAGGTTAACCCTGTGGTCTATCGTTTAGCCCTTCCGCCACGCTTGGGTATCACCGACACCTTCCATGTGTCCCTCTTGAAACCTGTTTTCCGAGTCATCTGCCGGGACATCGGGTTCGTCTACGGACGATTACGAGGTGAACGCTATTTTGGGGTGCAAGGTGGTTCGTGGCAAAAAGTATTATTTGGTGGACTGGAAGGGTTACGGTCCTGAGGATAGGTCCTGGGAGCTTGCTGAGCGCATTCCGGCTCCGCAGCTCATTGCTGCCTTCGAGCGTAGCAAGGCCCAAGGAGGGGGGCCCTAGGAGGGGGGGTAATGTTAGGGGTCGAGTTCCCGTCTCTGCACAGGGGGAATCTCGGGCCATCTCCACTGCGGTCTCCCTTTCTTCTCCTGCCACAGTGGAGTCTGCTCAACAGAGACATCGGTCCCAGCGTCTCGCTCAGTCTGACTCTGTACAGAGAGTTGCTGCTGCTTTTCCTGCTTCTGCCATTGAAGTCAGTGCTGGGCAGCAGCGAGCAGACGCTTCTGGGACTAAGTCCTGCTTTTCTCGTTCTGAGCATGCCCAGAGTAAGATCTCTCAGTGGAGATCGAGGGTCACATGATCAGACACTGCAGCTAAGGTCCAGTAGGTGCTCACGCTCTGTGGCACCCTCTCATTGGTCCTTCTTGGAAGGTCCTGTACATGCTGCAACTATTTGTGGCTTGCATGGCTGCACGGCCATGCGCTAGTATTACTTTCATTTATGTACTTTGCGCCAGTGTGGTCTTGTATGAGTGTGTTCAGGGACCCGGCTGAAATAAGCCCCTAGAATGCTGGCACCTCCGGCGAGGAGTTTCGTGTGCATGCAAGACCACTGACTGTTCTTGTTTAGACAGTTAGCCTGTGCTTCTGTGGTGTCTAACAGGGCGCAGTGCTTTGAGTTCACGGCTGCTCTGTGAAGTAACAGAGTTAGCTAACACCGCCATTTAGTTCCGCTATTTGCTAGCAGCAGGTTCTCCTGCACGGTGGACCTCGGGCCGCGAACGCATCTATCCTAATAAAATATATACATTCATTAGGTGCGTTCCGCTAGCCCTAACACCATGAAGCCCAATATGTCACGAAAAACATTCTCAGAATCGCTACGATCCGTTGAAGTGTTCCTGAGTTATTACCTCATAAAGGGTCACTGGTCAGAATTGCAAAAAATGGCAAGGTCAATAAGGTCAAAATAGGCTGGGTCATGAAGGAGTTAAAGACAGCTGTCTTACAGTCACCTTTATAAAAGACTGTCCACAGACTCAATTAATCAGTCAGACACTAACCTCAACAACATGGGCAAGACCAAAGAGCTTTATAAGGATGTCAGGGACAAGATCATAGACCTGCACAAAGCTGGAATGGGCTACAAAACCATACGTAAGATGCTGGGTGACAAGGAGACAACTGTTGGTATAATAGTAAGAAAATGGAAGAAATACAAATTGACTGTCAAACGACATTGATCTGGGGCACCATGCAAAATCTCACCTCGTGGGATATCCCTGATCATGAGGAAGGTGAGAGATCAACCTAAAACTACATGTTGGGGACTTGTTAATGATCTCAAGGCAGCTGGGACCACAGTCACCAAGAAAACCATTGGTAACACATTATACCGTAAAGGTTTAAAATCCTGCAGTGCCCGCAAGGTCCCCCTGCTCAAAAAGTCACATGTGCAGGCCCATCTGAGGTTTGCCAGTGAACACCTGGATGATTCTGTGAGTGATTGGCAGAAGGTGCTGTGGTCTGATGAGACAAAAATTGAGCTCTTTGGCATTAACTCAACTTGCCGTGTTTGGAGGAAGAGAAATGCTGCCTATGACCCAAAGAATACCGTCCCCACTGTCAAGCATGGAGGTGGAAACATTATGTTTTGTGGGTGTTTCTCTGCTAAGTGCACAGGAGTGCTTCACCACATCAATGGGAGAATGGATGGAGCCATATACCATAAAATCCTGAGTGACAACCTCCTTCCCTCTGCAAGGACATTAAAAATGGGCCATGGCTGGGTCTTTCAGCAAGATAATGACCCAAAACATACAGCCAAGGCAACAAAGGAGTGGCTCAAAAAGAAGCACATTAAGGTCATGGAGAGACCTAGCCAGTCTCCATACCTTAATCCCATAGAAAACTTATGGAGGGAGTTGAAGCTCTGAGTTGCCAGGCGACAGCCTCAAAATCTTAATGATTTACAGATGATCTGCAAAGAGGACTGGACCAAAATTCCTCCTGACATGTGCGCAAAACTCATCATAAACTACAAGAAACATCTGACTGCTGTGCTTGCCAACAAGGGTTTTGCCACCAAGTATTAAGTCTTGTTTGCCAGTGGGATCAAATACTTATTTCTCATTGCAAAATGCAAATAAAGTTATTTAATTTATACAATGTGATTTTCTGGATTTTATTTTTGATATTCTATCTCTCAATGTTAAAATTAACCTACCCTTAAAATTATAGATTGTTTATGTCTTTGTCAGTGGGCAAACCTACAAAATCAGCAAGGGACCAAATACTTATTTCCCCCACTGTATATGAAATAACCCACAGGGCACTGGGTCTGTAATCATGGAGAGCTCCAACAATCTTGAGAACAGAGCCCAAAGTGGACGGAGCATTGATCAATCATTCTTGAGACAGCCAGAGATGATAATAATAATAATCTTTATTTTTATATAGCGCTAACATATTCCGCAGCGCTTTACAGTTTGCACACATTATCATTGCTGTCCCCAATGGGGCTCACAATCTAGAATCCCTATCAGTATGTTTTTGGAATGTGGGAGAAAAACTGAGAACCCGGAGGAAACCCTCGCAAACACGGGGAGAACATACAAACTCCTTGCAGATGTTGTCGTTGGTGGGAGTTGAACCCAGGACCCCAGTGCTGCAAGGCTGCAGTGCTATCCACTGATAGCTGAACACGGCGCTCGGCTGGGTTTTGGCACTCCCACAAGACTGAAAAAAGTGTAAGGGTGCGTGATGGACCACAGCTCCATTCAAAGGGAGGATTTTAGAGTTCTGGTTCTCGGGATCACTAATGGTCCCAGCAGTTAGATCACTGCGATCAGGAAGGTATGCTGTATCTCAAGGATGCTGGATAAATTTAAAAATGAAAAACCTGGCGTGGGTTCCCCTGTATTTTCACCACTAGTCACTTAGGCTGCTCATTCACCAGTGGTTCCCCTGCTCATGCTTATCGTCGGCAGAGCATGGGAGAATGATGAGAGCCATCTTTAGCATCCGACGCCAGGGAACAGCGCTTACTATACCGCTTCTTCCCTGGCACCTGTCCGTGTGGTACTGATGCGGCACACGGGAAGCACACGGTTGCCATACCTGTGCCGCAAGTATTACACACATGGACACACAGACACTGTCATCTCTGGTACCATTTTTTACGGTACTGGAAATATCAGCACGTGGGAAAACGGCCTTAAGCTAGGGTCGCACGACCGAGTTCTCCGCATCCAAGAAGCATGGCCCGATTAGGCTAATCAGACTCTGATGAGAGAGTTTGATCAGGGTGTGATCTGTTGTGAATTCCGTTCTCGGGCTCCCTCCTGTGGTCATGAGTGGTACTGTGTGAGTTTGTTCTTGGGCTCCCTCTGGTGGCCTTTAGCGATATGGCTGATCTTGGCTGGGCTCAGCTGTTTCATCTCCTGCTAGGCTGGGCATATTTAACTCACCTGGACCTTTACTTGACGCCTGCTGTCGGTGTGTTCAGTCCTGATCCTGTGCTCTCCTGAATATTCCTTGTGACCAGTCTCCTGCTATGAGAAGCTAAGTTTGCTTGTTCAGTTTCTCATTATTTCCTTGAAAACGTTTCTCATTATATTATGAGTTCAGCCCAGCTTGCTTTTATGTGATTTTTTGCTTGCTGGTTAGTTCTGGGGTGCAGAGTGCGCCCCTCACATCGTGAGTCGGTGTGGGGGTTCTTGTATTCTCTGCGTGGTTTACTTTTGATAGTTTTTGTACTGACCGCACAGACACCTATCTATTATCTGCCTATCTAGTATTAGCGGGCCTCATTTGCTAAACCTGTTTCATCTCTACGTTTGTGTTTTCCCCTTAACTCACCGTTATTATTTGTGGGGGGCTATCTAAAACTTTGGGGATATTTCTCTGAGGCAAGTGAGGTCTTTGCTTTCTCTCTAGGGGTAGTCAGTTTCTCAGGCTGTGACGAGGCGTCTAGGTTTTCAGGTAACGCTCCACAGCTGCCTTTAGTGTGTTTGGATAGGATCAGGATTGCGGTCAGTATAGCTTCCACATCAACAGAACTTGTCCTATATATTCAGGGTATATGTGTCAGGTCAGTTTGAGATCCTACCACCAGGATCATAACAGTACAGCAGGCCCGAAAGTGTTAATGCAGCAGAAGAGGGAGAAGAGAAATCTCTTTTTTTTTTTCCTCTGCACTGTGTTTGGCCTCTCTCCTCCCCTTAATCTCTGGGTGGTTCTGTATGTAGCTACTAATATGGACATTCAGAGTCTGTCTTCTAGTGTGGATCATCTCACTGCAAGGGTACAGGGCATTCAGGATTATGTAGTCCGCAGTCCTATGTCAGAGCCTAAAATACCTATTCCTGAGCTGTTCTCCGGAGATAGATCTAGGTTTTTGAACTTTAAGAATAATTGTAAGTTATTCGTTTCTCTGAGACCTCGCTCATCTGGCGACTCTGTTCAGCAAGTTAAAATTGTTATTTCTTTGTTGCGGGGTGACCCTCAAGATTGGGCATTCTCTCTGGCGCCAGGAGATCCGGCACTGCTAAATGTTGATGCATTTTTTCTGGTGCTTGGAGTGCTTTATGAGGAACCAAATCTGGTAGACCAAGCAGAGAAGGTTTTGCTGGCTCGCTCTCAGGGTCGGGATGAAGCAGAGGTTTATTGTCAGAAGTATAGGAAGTGGTCAGTGCTCACTCAGTGGAATGAGTGCGCCCTGGCGGCGATTTTCAGAAAGGGTCTTTCTGAAGCCCTTAAAGATGTTATGGTGGGGTTCCCCACGCCGGCGGGTCTGAATGAGTCAATGTTTTTGTCCATTCAGATTGATCGGCGTTTGCGGGAGCGCAAACCTGTTCACCCTCTGGCGGTATTTTCTGAGCAGAAACCTGAGCCTATGCAATGTGACAGGATTCTGACCAGAGTTGAACGGCAAAACCACAGATGTCAGAATGGGTTGTGCTTTTACTGTGGTGATTCTGCTCATGTTATCTCAGCATGCTCTAAGCGCACAAAAAGGGTTGCCAAGTTTGTCACCATTGGTACTGTACAACCTATATTCATTTTGTCTGTTACTTTGATTTGCTCTCTGTCATCCTACCAGTTATGGCTTTTGTGGATTCAGGTGCTGCCCTGAATTTGATGGATTTGTCATTTGCCAGGCGCTGTGGTTTTATCTTGGAGCCTTTACAATTCCCTATCCCGCTAAAGGGAATTGATGCTACACCATTGGCCAAGAATAAACCTCAGTACTGGACTCAATTGACCATGTGCATGGCTCCTGTACATCAGGAGGTAATTCGCTTTCTGGTGCTACATAATTTGCATGATGTTGTCGTGTTGGGTCTGCCATGGCTGCAGGCTCATAATCCAGTCCTGGATTGGAAAGCAATGTCTGTGTCAAGTTGGGGTTGCCAGGGGATTCATGGCGATGCTCCTTTGGTGTCAATTGCTTCTTCTACTCCTTCTGACGTCCCTGAATTTTTGTCGGACTACCAGGATGTATTTGATGAGCCCAAATCCAGTGCCCTACCTCCACATAGGGATTGTGATTGTGCCATAAATCTGATTCCTGGTAGTAAGTTCCCTAAGGGACGACTTTTTAATTTGTCTGTACCAGAACATACCGCTATACGGAGTTATATAAAGGAGTCCTTGGAGAAGGGACATATTCGCCCGTCCTCATCCCCTTTGGGTGCGGGGTTCTTTTTTGTGGCCAAGAAGGATGGTTCTCTGAGACCCTGTATAGATTATCGCCTTCTAAATAACATCACGGTCAAATTTCAGTATCCCTTGCCACTGTTGTCCGATCTGTTTGCCCGGATTAGGGGAGCCAGTTGGTTCACGAAGATAGATCTTCGTGGAGCGTATAATCTTGTGCGCATAAAGCAGGGCGATGAATGGAAAACAGCATTTAATACGCCCGAAGGCCATTTTGAGTACTTGGTGATGCCTTTTGGGCTTTCTAATGCCTCCTCTGTGTTTCAGTCCTTCATGCACGACATCTTCCGAGAGTACCTGGATAGATTTATGATTGTGTACCTGGATGATATTTTGGTCTTTTCTGATGATTGGGAGTCTCATGTGAAGCAGGTCAGGATGGTATTTCAGGTCCTGCGTGCCAATGCCTTGTTTGTGAAGGGCTCTAAATGTCTCTTCGGAGTCCAGAAGGTTTCCTTTTTGGGCTTTATTTTTTCTCCTTCTACTATCGAGATGGATCCAGTCAAGGTCCAGGCTATTCATGACTGGACTCAACCTACATCTGTGAAGAGTCTTCAGAAGTTCTTGGGTTTTGCTAATTTTTACCGTCGCTTCATCACTAATTTTTCTAGTGTGGTGAAGCCTTTGACGGATTTGACCAAGAAGGGTTCTGATGTGACGAATTGGTCTCCTGCGGCCGTGGAGGCCTTTCAGGAGTTGAAACGTCGGTTTTCTTCGGCTCCTGTCTTGCGCCAGCCCGATGTCTCTCTTCCCTTTCAGGTCGAGGTTGATGCTTCTGAGATTGGAGCAGGGGCTGTTTTGTCGCAGAGAAGCTCTGATGGCTCTGTGATGAGACCATGTGCTTTCTTTTCAAGAAAGTTTTCGCCTGCCGAGCGAAATTATGATGTTGGTAATCGAGAGTTGTTGGCAATGAAGTGGGCATTTGAGGAGTGGCGACATTGGCTTGAGGGAGCCAAGCATCGTGTGGTGGTCTTGACGGATCACAAGAATTTGACTTATCTCGAGTCTGCCAAACGGTTGAATCCGAGACAGGCTCGATGGTCGCTGTTTTTCTCTCGTTTCAATTTCATGGTTTCATATCTTCCGGGTTCGAAAAACGTGAAGGCTGATGCCCTTTCTAGGAGTTTTGTACCTGACTCCCCGGAAGTTTCTGAACCGACTGGTGTTCTCAAAGAGGGGATGATTTTGTCTGCCATTTCTCCTGATCTGCGACGGGTGTTGCAGGAGTTTCAGGCCAATAGACCTGTTATGGTTTCCAATGGCAAGGAAACATCAGACGCATAGAATAAACGGACAAGCTCTCGGGTGATGGAAACTAGAGCTGACCGCGATGCTAAACCTACACACCACACTAGAAGTAGCCAGGGGGCATTCCTGCATTGTCTCTAGATGCCGCGCGCCAGCCGGAGAACTAACTACCCCTGGTAGAAGAAAACACAGTCCTGGCTTGCCTCCAGAGAATGTCCCCACAGGAGATAGCAGCCCCCCACATATAATAACGGTGAGAGCAGATGAAGAGACACACGTAGTATGAAAGCAGATTTAGCACAGAGAGGCCCGCTAACTAAATAGCAGAAAGATACAACAGAGGACTTCGCGGTCAGCTGCAAAACCCTTCAAAACACCATCCTGAAATTACCTTAACTCATGTGACAACTCATGCCACTGGAGTGGTAATTTCAGCCCAACAAGAGCTTCCAGCTGCAGAGATTCACATAAGTGCAAACTGGACAAAACATACAAAAATAGACTTAAGGACTAAAGTGTCCAACTTAGCTGAGCAGAAAACTGGGAGCAGGAACATGCAACAGAATCACTCTGGATACATTGATGGCCAGCATTAGAATGACTGAGGAGCAAGGTTAAATAGGATACTCCCACATCCTGATAGGAACAGGTGAACTGAGAAGGCAAAGCTTGCAGGACACCAGTACCACAAGAGACCACCGGGGGAGCCCACGAACCGAATCACAACATAGACCTGACCGTTGTCCACCGGAGAGACTGTTTGTCCCAGACAGATGGACCAGTAGAGTTATTTCCGAGGTTCATTCTTCGGTGTTGGCGGGTCATCCTGGGATTTTTGGTACCAGGGATTTGGTGGCGAGATCCTTTTGGTGGCCTTCCTTGTCGCGGGATGTGCGTTGCTTTGTGCAGTCCTGTGGGATTTGTGCTCGGGCCAAGCCTTCGTGTTCTCATGCCAGTGGATTGCTTTTGCCTTTGCCTGTCCCGAAGAGGCCTTGGACGCATATTTCAATGGATTTTATTTCGGATCTTCCTGTCTCTCAGAAGATGTCTGTCATCTGGGTGGTTTGTGATCGTTTTTCCAAAATGGTCCATTTGGTACCCTTGCCTAAGTTGCCTTCCTCCTCCGATTTGGTGCCACTGTTTTTTCAGAATGTGGTTCGTTTACATGGTATTCCGGAGAACATTGTGTCCGACAGAAGATCCCAGTTTGTGTCCAGATTTTGGCGATCCTTTTGTGCTAAGATGGGCATTGAATTGTCTTTTTCGTCAGCCTTCCATCCTCAGACGAATGGTCAAACCGAACGAACTAATCAGACCTTGGAAACTTATTTGAGATGTTTTGTTTCTGCTGACCAGGATGATTGGGTGACCTTTTTGCCATTGGCTGAGTTCGCCCTCAATAATCGGGCTAGTTCTGCTACTTTGGTTTCACCTTTCTTTTGCAATTCTGGTTTTCATCCTCATTTCTCCTCGGGTCAGGTTGAGTCTTCTGACTGTCCTGGGGTGGATTCTGTGGTGGATAGGTTGCAGCAGATTTGGAACCATGTGGTGGACAATTTGACGTTGTCCCAAGAGAAGGCTCAGCGCTTTGCTAACCGCCGTCGCTGTGTGGGTCCCCGACTTCGTGTGGGGGATTTGGTATGGTTGTCTTCTCGTTATGTCCCGATGAAGGTTTCCTCTCCTAAGTTCAAGCCTCATTTCATCGGTCCTTATAAGATTTCGGAAATCCTCAACCCTGTGTCTTTTCGTTTGGACCTCCCAACATCGTTTGCCATTCATAATGTGTTCCATAGGTCATTGTTGTGGAGATATGTGGTGCCTGTGGTCCCTTCTGTTGATCCTCCTGCTCCGGTCTTGGTCGAGGGGGAGTTGGAATATGTGGTGGAGAAGATCTTGGATTCTCGTATTTCGAGACGGAGGCTTCAGTACTTAGTGAAATGGAAGGGTTATGGTCAGGAGGATAATTCCTGGGTTGTCGCCTCCGATGTCCATGCGGCCGATTTGGTTCGTGCCTTTCATTTGGCTCGTCCTGATCGGCCTGGGAGCTCTGGTGAGGGTTCGGTGACCCCTCCTCAAGGGGGGGGTACTGTTGTGAATTCCGTTCTCGGGCTCCCTCCTGTGGTCATGAGAGGTACTGTGTGAGTTTGTTCTTGGGCTCCCTCTGGTGGCTTTTAGCGATATGGCTGGTCTTGGCTGGGCTCAGCTGTTTCATCTCCTGCTAGGCTGGGCCTATTTAACTCACCTGGACCTTTACTTGTCGCCTGCTGTCGGTGTGTTCAGTCCTGATCCTGTGCTCTCCTGAATATTCCTTGTGACCGGTCTCCTGCTATGAGAAGCTAAGTTTGCTTGTTCAGTTTCTCATTATTTCCTTGAAAACGTTTCTCATTATATTATGAGTTCAGCCCAGCTTGCTTTTATGTGATTTTTTGCTTGCTGGTTAGTTCTGGGGTGCAGAGTGCGCCCCTCACATCGTGAGTCGGTGAGGGGTTTCTTGTATTCTCTGCGTGGTTTACTTTTGATAGTTTTTGTACTGACTGCACAGACACCTTTCTATTATCTGCCTATCTAGTATTAGCGGGGCTCATTTGCTAAACCTGTTTCATCTCTACGTTTGTGTTTTCCCCTTAACTCACCGTTATTATTTGTGGGGGGCTATCTAAAACTTTGGGGATATTTCTCTGAGGCAAGTGAGGTCTTTGCTTTCTCTCTAGGGGTAGTCAGTTTCTCAGGCTGTGACGAGGCGTCTAGGTTTTCAGGTAACGCTCCACAGCTGCTTTTAGTGTGTTTGGATAGGATCAGGATTGCGGTCAGTATAGCTTCCACATCCCCAGAACTTGTCCTATATATTCAGGGTATATGTGTCAGGTCAGTTTGAGATCCTACCACCAGGATCATAACAGTGATCAGAGTGGGGTGGAGAAAAAATGTTTTCCAGCTTCCCTATTATGTCAGTCCATGAAAATAGGATCACATTTGTATATCATCTGAGTGCAGTCTGATTTTTTTCACGGAACCATAGACCTGAATCAGCGAGTGCCAACTGATATTCGGAGGCAAATCATGTACTGTATGCTGCAATTTTTTTCTTCAGCCCACTAAGTCAGAGTAAAAAATTGGACATGTGCACAGCCTCATAAAATAACATGCAGACGCGTGCTATCTGTGAAAACCATGGAATCACTCTTGTCTGAGCAAAGTATTCGTCTGTACGAGCCCTTATGCTGCTTTTACCATGTTAAACTTAGTGATTATTTCACAAATGTGGTAAGATTGTTCAAGTCACTTTTTCAAAATGGATTCCAAAGAGGGGCTGTACCAAATTAAATCATACATTGTGTGACGTGTTGATAAATTATTCACAGATAAAATGGCAATAACAGGACAAAAAAAGTTACCAAATTATGTCCTCCCTACTCCCCTTAAAGGGAATCTGTCACCCTCCTTGGACATATACTGAGCAAAAGAAACAACACCAATGCCCATAGATGGAAGAAATATCACAATTGAAGGACGCAGGTGCGGGACAACCACTAGGCGTCAACGGAGGCAAGAATTATCTTCCAGGCACCACACGCCCCGGAGCCTGGAGGAATGTGTTAACATAAAGAATTAAAAAATGATTTCTGAAGAACAAGACTGCAGGTTTGAGGCATACGGGTTGGACTATTTTAAGTATTCTAGAACCTGTATGCCCATATTAATGCTGTAGCTTAAGTACATCCAAGGGGGAGACAGATTCCTTTTAGATTTAGACTACCTATAGTTGGCTTATTATCTGCCAAAAAGTAGTGCCAAAATTTTGGCTCACTTTTTGGCCCAAGGTGTCTCATATTACATCCATTTTGCTGAGCAGTGTCCCTTTTCTGCTGCGATTGCCCCTTGTAGGACAAGACACATAAAGTGTCTAAGAAATATAGTAGATATAATTCATGTAATGGAAAACTTCTTTTAGGTGCAAATTGTCCAGAATTCTGGTGCATTTTGTATAGAAAATCTCCCCTGTTATATTCAATTCCAAGAACCAATTCCAATATGAAGTACAGTTTTCAGGATAAATATTTGCTCTTCCGTGTTCTTGCTCTACACTGCAGGTATCTCCTGAAGGATCAACTAAGAATATAAAGGCTCGTGCAGACGGAAGTATTGTTGGTCCAAGTGTGATCCGACAAAACATCAGGTCACACTTGGACCAATGTTATGTTTTGTGCACATAGTCCTCAGACAGACTCAGTACGGGCAAAAAATTGCAGAATGCCTGAGTTAAAGCTGATATTCGGCTCGCACTCGGTCTTGCAAGTGAAGAAGTGCGTGGGAAACATCGGACTGCACTTGAATGGCATTCGAATGCAATCAGAGTTCGACAATGGAGAAGATAGAGAATTTTTTTCTCCATCTTCTCCTCATGCGAGAGAATCAGATGACATGATGATCAAACTCTGAGTGTTTTGCATAAACGACCCAATTCTCTCGGATAAAAGAATATATGACTCTAGCCTAAATGTGAGCAATCGATAGGTAGAAGTGATTCTTTGACTAGTAGTGCATGTCATCGACCCCAAAATAGAGAGGCAGTGATTCAAGCCAACAGAATTAATCTCTCTCTTTACAGTCAGAGTTCTCTTAGTGTGGTGATCCTCACTTTAACTTAGAAGTTTCTGGTATTCAATTTATAGCCTAGTGAAAAAATCTCCCAAGGCTTCCTGGAGTGTTCGTATATTTATAGGCATCATAATTTAATAATCACTCAGCACTGTGTAATTATCACCTCTTTCATGATATCTACCATATAGCCATCATAGAAGCTGAAAGAAGTAGTGTAGGACGGGCTCAGGTGCTGTATTAACAGTAACTGCAGCATTTTAATGGGTGGGCCCTTTGTTCACGTAGTGTGCCAAAGGTTTATCATAGCAGCCATAGACTAATACAATATCAGTGCTAATATAAAGACTAAGCTCATGTTCTCTGGGAAAACAGGGAGAATTTAAAAAGTTAAATGAACCAAAAAGAAACATTTCAATTACCAAATATATTTGGTATTTCCGCATCCATGAAATCCTGATGCATTATAATATCACATTATTTATCTTGTATGGTGAATGTCATAAAAAAATTAAAATTCCAGAATTATGGGTTTTTTGGCCTGCTCACCTCATCTTCCATAGAAAATGTAATTAAACGCAATCAAAAAGTTGTGTTCATGTTAGAATGGTGGCAATAATAAATAATAATAATAATTGTATTTATATAGTGGCAACATATTTGCACACTTTACAATTAAGCGGGGACATATACAGATAAACACTATGCAAAGTAACACTTAGCTCATCAGTTACAGGAGGAGTGAGGGGGATAATCCCTTTAAGATTCTATTAAAAGCAAAATATATATTTTCTAAGTGGTACTGACCCACAGAATAAAATAGCTTAGTCATTTTGGCCCAGTAAACATGCTGAAGACCAAACCCAAAAACGCAATGTCAGAATTGTTGTTTTTTGTTTTTGTTTTTGTTTTAAATTGTACCCAACATTTTTTATTCCCAATGCATTATATGGTAAACCAAGGGCTGCCATTAAAATATATAAGTATTATAAAAAAAACAAGTCCTCATGTAGCTATGTTGAGAGAAAAAAATTTAAAAAAAATTGTTCTTTCTAAAAAGTTACAGATTAACCTGAATGGAGAGAGAAAAACTAAAATTGCCTGAGTTGGAAAGGGGTTAAATCAGATGGAAAATGATTATGGCAACCACCTAATGACATAGACTCCAACTGTGGTTAGTCAATGTTGCATATTTGTGAGAGCATTTAGAAAATGTTCTACATGTCAATGAATGTAATTTCCATGCAAAATAGAAAACCTGCTATTTGTTCTGCACAATAAAGACAATGCCTATGTGAAGCGTACAATATTTGATTTCACAGGTTCGCAAATAATTAAGTGGCGACATTTAGACCCATGCTGTTAAATGGTGGCTTGCACTGAAACCACCGAGAGGCAGAGAACTGGGAAAAGCTGCACAATAAAATAAACTGCTCTCTGGTTTCACGCCGCGTTCCGCAGTACAGAAGAATCTGAAGCAGCTGGATTCCAGGGGTCAATAGTAAGTAACTCCATTAAATAAAAAAAAGGAAAAAAACAATAAATCCATACATCAATTCAATTCATTCATGTCTGCTTTTGCTATTTAATGAGTTAGTTATTCAGAATTACACCATATCTTTAAATGGTTGCAATTTTAGAAATTGAATTCTAGTTTTGGTCCTGAGAGTTTCTGCCCATGCTCAAGGAGACCATACATCTTCCAGAATGCTTGCGCCTCCATATTATGAGACATACACACGTGGACAAAATTGTAAGTACCCTTCTATTAAAGCAAGCGAAACCCACAGGGGTCACTAAAATAAATTTTCTGTTTAAATTTACTTAATATCAACTAATGAAAATTAGTAATGAAAATGACCTGGACAAAAATGATGGTACCTCTAGAAAAGATTGAAAATAATTTGACCATTGGGACATGTTAAACCAAGGTGTGTCCTGTAATTATCATCACAAGTGTCTACAAACGTGTAATGAATCAGTCTGCCTATTTGAAGGGTGCAAAGTAGTCAATGTGCTATTTGTTATCTTTCTGTCTTCCACAATGAACATGGACCAAAGAAGCTAAGGAGAGAGTTGTCTCATGATATTATAAAGAAAATTATAGACAAACATGTTAAAGGTAAAGGCTATAAGACCATCTCCAAACAGTTTTAAACCACTGTTCAAAGCAAATAATAAAAAAGACTGACTGGAATTTGCCACAATTCATATTGACAAGCCACAAAGCTTCTGGAAAAATGTATTTTGGACAGATGAGGCAAAACTGGAGTTTTTTAGCAAGTCACATCGACTTTATGTTCATCGACATAAAAATGAAAGCATATGAAGAATAAAAAGAAACGAACATTGTACCTACTGTGAAACATGGGGGAAGCTCAGTTATGTTTTGGGGCTGCTTTGCTGCATCTGACACAGGGTATCTTGAATCTGTGCAAAGTACAATGAAATCTCAAGACTATCACGGCATTCTGGAGCGAAGTGTCCTGCCTAGCGTCAGAAGGCTCAGTCTGAGTTGCAGGTCATACGTCCTCCAACAGGATAATGACTCAAAACACACAGCTAAATATATCCAAGAATAGCTAAGAGCAAAACACTGGACTATTCTGAAATGGCTTCTATGAGCCCTGATCTAAATCCTGTCGAACATCTGACGAAAACATTTGCTCAGAGCAGGAGCTAACACGCCTCCTCCCTGCATGCGATACGCTGATCTGATGCCCAGCAATGCAAATGCATTGCAGAGTATTTGATCAGTGAACAAGGCAGGAAAAGTTGATGTCCCATATGGGGACAAAGTAAAAAAAATTGCAAAAATATAAAAATAAAGAACAAAAAATGAAAAAATGAAAAAATATTAATCCTATAAATAAATTTACATTTTATTTATGTAAAACCAAAAATAAACAAATAAAGTATACATATTTGCTATCATCGCATATGGAACAACCTGTCCTATAAAACTTCCAAAACCCCTTCAGTGAACACTGTAAAAAAAGTGGCAAAAAACTATGCTTTCGTTGTTTCATGTCATACTGCTGAACAAAAAGTGGAATAAAACACAATCAAAAAGTCAAATGTAAATAAAAATGTTATCACTGATAACTTCATCGTGTTCCGCAAAACATAAGCTGCCATGCAGCTCCATCAACCCAAAAATAAAAAAGTTATAGGGCTCAGAGTAAAACGATGCAAAAACAATTTTTTTTCTATAAAATATTTTATATTGTGTAAAAGCACCAAAACATAAAAAATGACATAAATGTGGTATCACTGTAATCAAACTGACCTGAAGAAAAAAACTGCCTTATCAATTTTACCACAAATGGAACTGTATAAAAAAAACTATTCCTGAATTGCTGGTTTTTGTTCATTCTTCCTCCCACGTTATGTGACCGAAAATGGTAGCAATAAAAATGTCAACTCATCCTGCAAAAAACAAGCCATCACATTGACTGTCAGCAAAAATATAGTAACATTTTAGCTCCCAAAAATGGTGATGCAAAAACTTTGCTTTGCAAAGAAGTATCTTTCTGTGACAGCAGCAAAATCTAAAAAAAAACTATATAAATCTGGTATCGCTGAAATCGTACCGATCCAAAGAATAAAGTCTTCTAATCACTTATATTGCATGAGGAACGGCATAAAAAATAAATAAAATCAATTCTTTACCTGTTGCTAATTTGTTCATTATGTATCCCAAAGATTTCAGTAAGGCGCAACACACATTTATCCTGCTCTCTGCGCTGAGCGCTTACATCGGGGTTTCTGTGTAAATCTCTGAAATACATAATTCAGACAGAAAACCTGGAGGAAGATTCCCTATAATGAGGCAGATGGAGGTACTGTGGATGCCATCTAGCCTATGATCCGGCGTTGTCTGTATTTTTAGACGTGTAGAAAAGCACTGTCCGCCACAGTTTTGTGCACTTTAGAAAAAAGTACACCCCTGAACATAGTCCAGATGTAGTACAGAGTAACTCTGCTGCCTCATTATAGTGAATGGATCCCTTCGGGGTTTCATCTGAGTTACTTCACTCAGATATTTAGATGGAAACCTTGATGTAAGTCCTCTGTGTTAGAATCTGTTTAGTTTGTTACTATCTGCCATTTTCTTGTGGAGTTCTGGCTGCTGGTCTTTTTCCTCTGGTGCTGGGGTTGTCTTGGGTCAGGTGTTTGTTTCACTCTTTATTAGCCAGCACCTGCCTCCCATTCCTTGCTGGACAACAGTGTTAATCTGCTTGAGCTCTAGCTTGGTGCTTTGCTTTGTGTTCTGTGTGTGTTATTTGTGCAGTACTGGAACCGCTGGTTCTGCTAGCCTTAGTTTCTGTTTTCTATTGGTTTCTGCAGCCTTCTCTTTGTTTTCTACTAGGAGGTGACCTGTTTTTGTACCCAGTCCTTAGTTCTTTTAGGGAACCGCCGCTTCCCCTTATCTATAGGTCTTCGCTTGAGATTAATCTAGGATCGTCGGTGGGTCTATTCGCAAGGAATGGGTCACCCACTCCATCGTAGGGTTTCAGCCTAGATATAGTGCAGGGTCAGTTTTACCCCTTCTACCTTAGTCCTGTGTTCCAGATCCGTAACACTCCGCTTACAGCACAGGATAAATGTGATCCAAAATGTTACGTAAAATGTTCTTAACTAAAGTTTCAATTCAGTTCACAAAAAAAGCAAGTCCTCACTTAGGTCCTTCATCTGTCAATGGAAATATAGGGGGCTTCCAAGTTACTGGTAATACAAACGCTCTGAAAAAGCAATATGGCTGCTCACTCCCCCCAAAAATGTAATTATTTTTTCTTCACCTCCAAATGGTGTAGGGTTCTGAGACACACCTGTAGTGTCAATGTGATCACTGCCCACTACCAAATTACCCAAAGGGTAACCAGACCCGATTAAAAGAATGTATCAAAAATTTAATTTTATTGTATTCTCTATAAAAAGTTTTTAGAGTCCTATCCACTTTGCTGATTATCTATTTACACTACAAGATATATACTGTCCTAGCTATACAATGGCTGCAGCCCCTGGATTAATACAGCATCATTTGAATAGCTGTCTTTCATAAAGTGGACCAATATCACTAAAGCTGACTATAATCATCACATATCTTCCACAACAAGTTTCACCTACACAAGCTTCTTCAGGGGGCTGGGGCTATATTAAATAATGAAATTGAGTGCAAAGTCATTTAAAGCCTCTGCTTCACTAAGATAGGTTAAAGTACTAACCTATTGAGTCACTTTTGTTAAATTTCCAATGAAAACAACAATTCCGATACACCAATAAGAGCATATCTGACTTTGCTTAACCTATTGGATTAAGCTAAATATTTATAAACCTACCTCCTCCTTTATGTCGTCATTATAGAGACCAATATTGCTTCACAATGTCAGACACCGTCCATGTCATTACCCAGTCTCACCACTCGATTTGTTAGTAGTCAGCCTATCAGAGAACGCAAGAGACATTTCCCTTCGCGTTCACTTCAGTAACATCACTGTTTAATTTTACTCTCATAGGTCGCCACCACCGACCGATGAGAAACAGGTACGTTTGGTAATATGATTGGTTGGCACATACCACAAGTCCTCTCAGTTACCAACCAATAGCATTGGACATCTGACGTCACCGCAATTGTGCATCATAGCCACATTGTAGTGCATAAGTATCCTGACAGTCTGAAAATGAAGAAACATTCAGACTTCAATTAGTGCTCCTTCCCTTCCAAGCCCACTGTGCACCCAAACAGTAGTTTTCCCCCACATATGGGGCATCTGTGTACACAGGATAAATTGCACAATAATTTGTAAGGTCCATTTTCTTCTGTTAACCTTGTGAAAATTAAAAATTTGAGGCTAAAGCAACATTTTTGTGAGAAAAACATATTTTTTCAATATCATGGCTGAATTCTGTGAAGCACCTGCAGGTTCAAGGTGCTCACCCCACCTCTAGATAAGCTTCTTGAGGCATGTAGTTTCCAAAATGAGGTCACTTGTGGGGGGTTTCAACTGTTGAGGCACATCACGGACTGGTGTCCACTGTCTACCTGCCAATTTTGCTTTCCAAAAGTCATTGGCGCTCCTACCCTTCTAAGCCCTGTAGTGCACCCAAACAGTAGTTTTCCCCTACTTATAGGCTGTCAGTGTACTCAGGAGAAATTGCAAAACAAATTTTGGGGTCCATTTTCTTCTGTTACCCTAGTGAAAATAAATAAAAATTGTGGCTAAATTAAAATTTTTGTGAAAAAATAGTAAAATGTTCATTTTTTCCTTTCCAGATTGCATTCATTCCTGTAAAGCACCTGAAGGGTTAATAAACTTCTTGAATGTGGTTTTGAGGTCTTTGAGGGGTGCAGTTTTTATAATAGTTTCACTTTTGGGTATTTTCTGTTATATAGGCCCCTCCAAGTCACTTCAAATGTGATGTGGTCTCCTAAAAAAATGGTTTTGTAAATTTTGTTGGAAAAATAAGAAATTGATGATCAACTTTTAACCCCTCTAACTTCTAACAAAAAAAAGTTATGTTTAAAAGATTGTGCTAGTGTAAAAGTAGACATGTGGGGAATGTTCTTATTTTAACTATTTTGTGTGACATAGCTCTCTGGTTTTAGGGCACGAAAAATGAAAATTTTGAAAATTGCAAAATTTTCACAATTTTCACAAATAAATGCAAGTCGTATTGAACAAATTTTACCACTATCATGAAGCACAATATGTTATGAGAAAACATTCTCAAAATCACTAGGATCCAGAGTTATTGCATCATAAGTTGACACTGGTCAGAATTGAAAAAATTGTGCTGTCATGAAGGTAAAAACAGGCTTCAAGGTAAAGGGGTTAGAGACAGTCACTTACTATGTTGGCATGTCCTGTATAGAAGGAGGTTGGGTCTACAGAATGATTTCCTTTTCGTGTGACTAAAGAAATTCAATGTGCGTTAACAAAATGCAACTACATCTCTACAAAAGTTAAAACAAAGTATTTACACCCCTCCTTCCAATTTCGAGTAGTTAATCTTCTTTCTGCTCCATAGTTCATGTCCTAGTCTTTGCACTGTAAATCTGCACGACACTGCATAGGAATATCAAGTTTTAAAGCTTTCTTTTCTTTTTCCGATCCCAGCACTTTATTATTTTAATGACCTTTTTATGGACCAGCAGATTAATGAGAGAAAAATCATCCGGTTAATGTAATGCCATTAGCTGCACGCACAGAAAATCCAAAAGAAAAATAGTGTCGGCTAATTCATGGGGTCACGTATAAAGGGAGAGGATAATGTATGCGCACCAGGACCTAAGCTAAAGTTAAGACTTGGTAATTGTTCAGGCGGAACATGTTTAATGATTGGAGAAAACGAATATAGAAGCTGGTAACATTTGTAACAATGAGCAATTAGATGGAGAAAACTCTTCGTATTTCTAGAGCGAGAGACGGGTGGTAACAAATATTGCAGCACCACAAATATTTTATACAACCACTAGGTTATACCGAAAGGTTATGTGGTAAAATGAAAATAATGGATGATTAGTTATAAAATAAATCCTATAAAGGCTGCTTTAATCGGGTTTTATATTTAATTATTTTTTATTTTTATATACAGTACAGACCAAAAGTTTGGACACACCTCATTTAAAGATTTTTCTGTATTTTCATGACTATGAAAATTGTACATTCACACTGAAGGCATCAAAACTATGAATTAACACATGTGGAATTATATACTTAACAAAAAAGTGTGAAACAACTGAAATTATGTCTTATATTCTAGATTCTTCAAAGTAGCCACCTTCTGCTTTGATGACTGCTTTGCACACTCTTGGCATGCTCTTGATGAGCTTCAAGAGGTAGTCACCGGAAATGGTTTTCAGCGTACCCTGTCAGGTTTAATAAGTGGGATTTATTGCCTTATAAATGGGGTTGGGACCATCAGTTGTGTTGAGCAGAAGTCTGGTGGATACACAGCTTATAGTCCTACTGAATAGACTGTTAGAATTTGTATTATGGCAAGAAAAAAGCAGCTAAGTAAAGAAAAACGAGTGGCCATCATTACTTTAAGAAATGAAGGTCAGTCAGTCAGAAAAATTGGGAAAACTATGAAAGTGTCCCCAAGTGCAGTGGCAAAAACCATCAAGCGCTACAAAGAAACTGGCTCACATGAGGACCACCCCAGGAAAGGAAGACCAAGAGTCACCTCTGCTTCTGAGGATAAGTTTATCTGAGTCACCAGCCTCAGAAATCACAGGTTAACAGCAGCTCAGATTAGAGACCAGGTCAATGCCACACAGAGTTCTAGCAGCAGACACATCTCTACAACAACTGTTAAGAGGAGACTTTGTGCAGCAGGCCTTCATGGTAAAATAGCTGCTAGGAAACCACTGCTAAGGACAGGCAACAAGCAGAAGAGACTTGTTTGGGCTAAAGAACACAAGGAATGGACATTAGACCAGTGGAAATCTGTGCTTTGGTCTGATGAGTCCAAATTTGAGATCTTTGGTTCCAACCACCGTGTCTTTGTGCGACGCAGAAAAGGTGAACGGATGGACTCTACATGCCTGGTTCCCACCGTGAAGCATGGAGGAGGAGGTGTGATGGTGTGGGGGTGCTTTGCTGGTGACACTGTTGGGGATTTATTCAAAATTGAATGCATACTGAACCAGCATGGCTACCACAGCATCTTGCAGCGGCATGCTATTCCATCCGGTTTGCGTTTAGTTGGGCCATCATTTATTTTTCAACAGGACAATGACCCCAAACACACCTCCAGGCTGTGTAAGGGCTATTTGACCAAGACGGAGAGTGATGGGATGCTACGCCAGATGACCTGGCCTCCACAGTCACCAGACCTGAACCCAATCGAGATGGTTTGGGGTGAGCTGGACCGCAGAGTGAAGGCAAAAGGGCCAACAAGTGCTAAGCATCTCTGGGAACTCCTTCAAGATTGTTGGAAGACCATTTCTTTTTTGTTAAGTATATAATTCCACATGTGTTAATTCATAGTTTTTATGCATTCAGTGTGAATTTACAATTTTCATAGTCATGAAAATACAGAAAAATCTTTAAATGAGAAGGTGTGTCCAAACTTTTGGTCTGTACTGTATATTTTTAAGATCTGTATTAAAAAAAAACCATAAATATTGAGCAATTTTGAGTGTAAGCATGCTCTGATCTGGGCAGAGGTCATTGTACAGGAGGGGAGGAGATGAGCTGTGACATCACCTATTGTGAATGGTGATCCTGTGTTATCTACTGTATATAGAGGTCTTATCAGTCATTGTACAGGAGGAGGTGAGCTATGACATCATCTATTGTGTATGGTGGATCCTGTGTAACCTACAGTATGTAGAGGTGTTATCAGTCATTGTATAAGAGGAGGAGGAGGTGAGCTGTGACATCACCTATTGTGAGTGGTGGATCCTGTGTTATCTACTGTATATAGAGGTGTTATCAGTCATTGTACAAGAGGAGGAGGGGAGCAGTGACATCGCCTATTGTGAGTGGTGGATCCTGTGTTATCTACTGTATATAGAGGTGTCATCAGTCATTGTACAGGAGGAGGCGGTGAGCTGTGACATCACCTATTGTGACTGGTGGATCCTGTGTTATCTACTGTATATAGAGGTGTTATCAGTCATTGTACAGGAGGAGGAGGTGAGCTGTGACATCACCTATTGTGAATGGTGGATCCTGTGTTATCTACTGTATATAGAGGTATTATCAGACATTGTACAGGAGGAGGAGGTGAGCTGTGCAATCGCCTATTGTGAGTGGTGGATCCTATGATATCTACTGTCTATAGAGGTGTTATCAGTTATTGTACAGGAGGAGGAGGTGAGCTGTGACATCACCTATTGTGAATGGTGGATTCCTTGTTATCTACTGTATATAGAGGTGTTATCAGTCATTGTACAGGAGGAGGAGGTGAGCTGTGATATCACCTATTGTGAATGGTGGATCCTATGTTATCTACTGTATATAGAGGTGTTATCAGTCATTGTACAGGAGGAGGAGGTGAGCTGTGACATCACCTATTGTGAATGGTGGATCCTGTGTTATCTACTGTATATAGAGGTGTTATCAGTCATTGTACAGGAGGAGGAGGTGAGCAGTGATATCGCCTATTGCGAATGGTGGATCCTGTGTTATCTACTGTATATAGAGGAGTTATCAGTCATTGGACAGGAGGAGGAGGTGGTGAGCTGTTACATCGCCTATTGTGAGTGGTGGATTCTGTGGTACCTACTGTATATAGAGGTCTTATCAGTCATTGTACAGGAGGAGGAGGTGAGCTGTAACATTCCCTGTTGTGAGTGGTGGATCCTGTGTTATCTACTGTATATAGAGGTGTGATCAGTCATTGTACAGGAGGAGGAGGAGGTGAGCTGTTACATCGCCTATTGTGAGTGGTGGATCCTGTGTTATCTAGTGTCTATAGAGGTGATATCAGTCATTGTACAGGAGGAGGAGGTGAGCTGTGACATCACCTATTGTGAATGGTGGATCCTGTGTTATCTACTGTATATAGAGGTGTTATCAGTCATTGAACAGAAGGGGACGGAGGTGAGCCGTGACATCACCTATTGTGAATGTTGGATCCTTTGTTATCTACTGTATATAGAGGAGTTATCAGTCTTTGTACAGGAGGAGGAGGTGAGCTGTGATATCACCTATTGTGAATGGTGGATCCTGTGTTATCTACTGTATATAGAGGTGATATCAGTCATTGTACAGTAGGAGGAGGTGAGCTGTGACATCACCTATTGTGAATGGTGGATCCTGTGTTATCTACTGTATATAGAGGTGTTATCAGTCATTGTACAGGAGGAGGAGGTGAGCTGGGACATCACCTATTGTGAATGGTGGATCCTGTGTTATCTACTGTATATAGAGGAGTTATCAGTCATTGGACAGGAGGAGGAGGTGAGCTGTGACATCACCTATTGTGAATGGTGGATCCTGTGTTATCTACTGTATATAGAGGAGTTATCAGTCATTGTACAGGAGGAGGAGGTGAGCTGTGACATCCCCTATTGTGAATGGTGGATCCTGTGTTATCTACTGTATATAGAGGAGTTATCAGTCATTGTACAGGAGGAGGAGGTGAGCTGTGACATCATCTATTGTGAATGGTCGATGTTTTTGTCAATTTAATTCTGTCAGAAATGCTAATTATATGATTACTGAATAGTGATTTGTACAGAAGAGTTTCAACCTAGTGGCCGGAGTGAAAATTGTTATATTTCTGGGGGGGGGGATGTTTTTTTTTTTTAATAAACATAGCATTTTTGAAATTTTGAAAAAAAAAATGAAACATTTTTTCAGGAAACCTTTAACATAAAAACCTGTAATTTTCCAAATTATATATTTCCTTTAAAGGGACTTTCAACGTTTTTTTTTTATAGGTATCCTGTTGATAAATGAGTCATGCTTCACCGTTCTCTCCTCAGCATTCCCAGTGTTTTTTGTTCATATGGCTGGAGCAATGTCATCACTATTTCGGGATCTGACTGCTGCAGCCAATCACAGGGCAGATGGCAGATGCCGTGCACGTCTAGAGCCATTTCCTTGGTGTTTATGCTCTTTCTGTTGCCCATCGTTGAAATATCAGTGTTGATGCCAGTATGTATGGCACAAGACTGCCGAGGACAGTGATTGCTGCAATGGTCCCTTGTTGGCTCAGTTTGTCACTTCTTCTGGAGGGTAGGAATAGACTAACAGGGACCACTAGAGCAGACAGAGTGAGTACATGTGTGTTTTCTGTTCTCAGTTTTTTAACTCTCGCATAATCCCTTTAACTGTTTGCATCCCTTATGTATCATTTACTACACTCTTATTTATATTTTTTATAACAGTTGACGTGAAAGTAAGAAAAATTGTAATATATGATATGTGAGAAAAATTCTTATTTGCCATCTTGTTTAATGTCTTCATATTTGTCTACAGTTCTGTGTTGAAATATCAAATTTCGCTTGGTGCTTATAGAAGTCTACGGAAAGGAGGAGGAGCAGAAGGGAAACTGAGGTAGAGAGACACAAAGACACACTGCTAAGACTTATAGTAACAAGAGCTTACAGAAGGGGAATCTTCCAAAACGTGTAGAAGACAAGTAATACAAGTTCTCCACCCAAGAAAAAGGGTCTGATTACAAAGGCTGATCAGAGGTTGATCAAAGCGGGATCTGTTTTTCTCAGAAGTGGATAATTAACCCCTTAACGACCAGAGGTATCTCAGTTTTCGAATTTCCATTTTTTGCTCCCCTTCTTTCCAGGGCCATAATTATTTTTTATCAAAATGGTCATGTGAGGTCTTGTTTTTTGCGGGGCAAGTTGTACTTTTGAGCGGCACCATTGGTTTTAACATATCATGTATTAGAAAACCGGGAAAAAATTCTAAGTGCGTTGAAATTGAAAAAAAAGTGCAGTTTAATGTTTGGGGTTTTTTTTACCATGTTCGCTAAATGCTAAAACTGGCCTGCTTCTGTGATTATGATTCTCCAGGTCATTATGAGTTCATAGACACCAAACATGTTTAGGTTCTTTTTTATTTAAGTGGTGAAAAAAAATCCCAAATTTGGTAAACAAAAATGGTGCCATTTTCCAATAACTGTAGCGTCTCCATTTTTTGTGATTTGGAGCTGAGTGAGGGTAATTTTTTGGGTGCTGAGATGACTTTTTTTATTGATACCATTTTGGTGTAGATACGATCTTTTGATCTTCCGTTATTGCATTTTATTGCAATGTAGCGGCGACCAAAAAAACGTAATTTTGGTGTTTTGGATTGGTTTCTTATTTTGCCGTTTAGCCATCAGGTTAATTCTTTTTTTAGATTGATAGATCAGGTGATTCTGAAAGTGGTGATACCAAATATGTGTATGTTTAATTTTATTTGTTTTATTTTGAATAGGGGCGAAAGGGGGATGAATTGAACTTTTATTTTTTTATATTTTTAAAAACTTTTTTTTTACTTTTTGCATGCTTCAATAGCCTCCATGGGAGACTAGAATCTGCAATACTTTGATCGCCTCTGCTACATACAGGCGATGATCTGTGTGCAGCAGAAACTTGGGTGGTGCTCATAGCAATCTGGCAATGACTACCATACAGGTCTGCTGCAGACCTCTGATTGTCATGCTGACCCATCGGTAACCCAAGATTATGTGACGGGGTCACCGATGGACGGGATTATCAACGCGCTTCTGGTAAGCGTGAGTTAAATGCCGCTGTTAGAGATTGACAGTGGCATTTATTTAGTTAACAGTCATGGGTGGATCGCGATTCCACCCACTGCTGTTGCGGGCACATGTCAGCTGTGCAGATCAGCTATCAGGTGCCCAGAAAGTTGCGGGCTCAGTTCCGGAGCCAGCACCTAACAGGGGGAGTCCGACATTGGCATACTTTTATGCCTAATGTCTGAAAGAGGTTAAAACTAACAAGCCAATCTTCTCCATTCAGTGTGCCCATGAAAATCAGACCACACTCGGATGTCAATTATTGGAAGCGAATCATGCATTCTGTATTTTTTTCCTTGAACCACTCAAACATGTGCCTGGCCCCATAAAATAACATTGAACCACTTTTGGACCAAAACTACGGTTGTCTACACGAACCCTTCCAGGGAGCACTGCATGCACTGGTACTTGCCAACTGTTATGTGTAGGCTACCATGAGGACTGGGAAATTACCCCATAGCCACCCCCCATTGCCATGCCATACCCCCTCTACAAGTACGCACTCAAATTACATACAGTATCACCTCCACTACTTCCCTCCTCAATTGTACTCTCATCATCAGATCAGTGCTCACTTATCCTGTTCCTTAATGTAGAAAGGAACAGATACCGGTCTTGAGACCGAATTGATGTCCTTCTCCTGTACTGTTTAATTATTCTCATGGCATGGCCCATGTCCTGACATAAAGTCTTTGAACTTGACACTGTGGTGGAAGACAAAGGAAACCTTCTTATGTCACTGTACGTGGAGGCAGGCTTGGACTGGCCGGCCGGAGAACAGGAGAATCCTCCGGTGGGCCACCACCCTCTTATATGAGCAGTTCTTGGTACAATGTACTTGAATTACAATGTACAGGCAAAGGCGGCATCTTATTCATTTAATAACCTGCCCAGTTATTTGTTTGTGATTGAGGATAATATCACATTTGCATGTAGCTGGGGCCCTAGAGTTGGTTTCTGGTGAGCCCTTGGTACCTCAGTCCGACACTGCATGGATGCGCCAACCTGGAGGAGATGCACAACCGGAATGGGCTGCAGGTGCACCACCTCGGGCTACCAGAAGTGACTAAACTAGAGCAGAATAAGACAGGAAGGATAAGGAGAGAGGAATTGTCTGTGCCCCCCATCCCCTGCAGATCCATTCAGCACATATACTCTGTCTATTTACACATTTTGGCTTTATACTCAAGTAATCACAAGAGATTATACATTTCAAGGTAAAAATTGTTTCAATATTCTTTTTGTCGACATGGCAGAAACATTACTGTATCTATGTAACATTTGTTTTGCAATTTGGCAGCGCACCTTGTAAAATAATAGACTGGCGCTGAGCTGGATGCCCGGCGGCATCGGGGGGGATATTTGATTTGTAGCCAAGAAATTTGATTAACTTTCTGAAAATGGTTGTGGCATTTCCTAACATCGGCCTTTCTGCTCCCAGAGTTGAAGATTTCTCTACTGGCTGATATTATAAGTATTTCATTTATAATTTATTACTATACTTATTATGCCAAAATATATTTAGCCTTAAATGTTGATGAAAAAAAAGACGTTCTTGAAGGAATTAATTTAAAAGCCACAGATTAAAATGAATTTTGCAGAATGTATAGACTTTCCTATTAACTATTTCCCATTTTCAGCAGATAGGTTTTGTATGAAAGCATTGAATAAAACAATCATTGAATAAAGCTTCAATTATTACTTTTAATTTATGTCCAGGGCCGGAACTTAACTTTTTAATATCCAGAGTTTTGATACCTTCACTGCGAGGGCACTGAGACGAGCGTATTTTCGGTCCAAGAGCAATCAGACAAAACGTCGGATATCGCTCGGTCCAATGTTATTCTATGGGGCCGTGCACATGTCTGATATATTCCTAGGACAGAATGTGTCCAAGGAAAAAAATGGCAGCATGCACGAGTTTGATCCGCTATTCGGTTTGCACTCAGCCAGGCAATGGGCGGGTGGAAAACAGCGCACTGAACTCGGATGACACCTGATTGCATTCCGATTTTCTTAGACTGATAGAATGGGGAAGATGGAGACACTTTTTTTAACCATCTTCTCCTTATCTGAGACAATCGGAGCACACTATACTGACACTCTGATCAGAGCATGACTGGCATAACCGGATCGATTTTCTTGGATGAACGTGCACCCGAATATCACATGACCAGGGCAGATTCATATTTTCATCCGGAGTTTTATTCCTTATATTCCATCTTACAGTCTAACAAGAGTCACACAGACATCATTCGTCTCTTTTTAAAAGGGGTTGTCTCATTTTCTGAAAGAGGTAAAATTATATGGTGCTCGTAATAAAAAGCAACTTTGCAATTCATCTCTTATTAAAAATCCTCTCTGAGAGATTGATAGTTCTACAGTTTACAGCTTATTGCAAAGGTTAGGCCAATACAGAGGTGTCCAGAATCCAGCAAGGAGCGCAGCGCTTACAAGTTTGTTCAACAGCTTGCCAGCGCTGGATCTGGCCAGCTTTAGTGCCGCTGCTCTCTTCCAATGATGTAGTGGAAAAATGGCCTCAGAGAGATCACAGATCGGGGCAACCATGCCACCAGCCCCAACCATAAGCCCATTACCCCCAGAGAACCAAGAGGCAAAACAGAGATGAACTCCTGAAGATTGAACATGAGACGGTCCCTTTAAGTGGCTTTACCCCAGCATGTGGCACTATCTGTCCCAGTGTCTTGGCAAGCACCATGATGGAAACCAAACGGACCCCATTATAGAAAATGGGTCTGATGCTCACGTTAATGTCATTTTTTTGCTCCTTTGATGGAGATAGATGCCAAAATTAAAAACAATAGTGTATATAGGGTGTTCTAGAATCGCCATCCCGGTAGTTGACAGAAATACTACCAAAGTATTGGACTACCCAGTCTACTTTACTCTAATAAAAGTCGCAATGTGGAAATATCCTTCAAAGTTCTCCAGTCATTTATAAGTCACTAATTTACAGCCATAAAGGGAGACGCATAAGAGATCATTAGTAATATGATAATAAGTGTAAATTGACAGCAAAGAGGAATAATGCTGAATATAATCACGCAGAATTAGTCACAGGTCAAACACTATTAATTAGAGCTGGAGAGTGTGACACCTGGGAGCGGAGAGAGGGAGCCGAGCCGTACAGAGAGGCCCAGTGCTATTGATATGCTTTGATAAACTGTAATTGATTACCTCCACCTCTGATGAATGGCTTCCTGATTGTTAACGTAAATGTCGTAAGTCATCCGAAATAAGACTGATATCTCATTCGGCGTGGATAATGACAAGGTTCTATATAATGCATCACATGTCCAGATGGATCAGCGAATCCAATACTTCTTTAATAGTGATGAGCGAGTATACTCGTTGCTCTGGTTTTCCCAAGCATGCTCGGGTGTCCTCTGAGTATTTTGGCATGCTCAGAGATTTAGTTTCTGTTGCTGCAGCTGCATGATTTGCAACTGCTAGACAGCTTGAATACATGTGAGGATTCCCTAACAAACAGGCAACCCCCACATGTATTCAGGCTGTCCAGCAGCTACAAATCATGCAGCTGCGTCGACAAAAACTAAATATCCGAGTACGCCGAAATACTCGGAGACCACCCGAGCGTTCTCGGGAAAACCCGAGCACTGAGTATACTCATTTGCTTGAAACCAATTTTTTTCTGTTTTTTTTTTTGCTCTGAATAGACTAGTGGCTATCGGATGCCATTTTGCTAGCTTATAAAGGGGCATAATTGGATTAAAAAAATAAATAAATGAAAGTGAGACTTAACAGTGGAGATGAGTGAAACTTCCGAAATTCAAATTTGCAGACTTTGAAGAATTTTACCCAAAAATTAGATTCTTAATACTGGAAAGCCTGTAATTGATTGAGAAATACAGATGTGGGATAGGGAGAGCATGGTGGCTCAGTGGGTCTTGGGTTCAAATCCCACCAAGGACAACATCTATAAGGAGTTTGTATGTTCTCCCTGTGTTTGTGTGGGTTTTCTCAGGGTTCTCAGGATTTCCTTGTATTGCACAGGTGATAATTTAATCACCTGCACAGAATGATTCCAGCACCTTGTGGAATGCTAAGGAAACCCTGAAAACATGACCTGTTGGCGGCCCTCGAGGAATGCAGCTTGACACCTCTGCTGAAGATGGCCCATTGAAGACTCTGAAGATGGCCCAGTGAAGACTGGGTCAATGAAGATGACTCGACCAGAACAGGGCTAGATGAGTATAATTGTTTTGATTTATCTTATCTATGATTTCTATGCTCCGGGTCATTAATGCAAATCTATTTTCTTGAACAAATTTGAGTAAATTTTCGAGTTGGAATTTTTATAGATTTGCTCAACTTTATCACTATGAGACTGAACCTTTCTGCAAAATTATTAACTCAAGATAACCACTAATATAAGTAAAAAGTATTCTTTCCACTTTTTTCCATATCCATAGATTTTAGGCTCTGCACTCGAAATAATAAAATGTATCAATTCTGTATCAATGTTCTTTAAAGAATGTTTTGGTAGATTGCTATCTTCCAGTTTTGTTTTGTTCCACTACTGGACAAGTCTCCAAGTAAATTCCCAGAACTGTAAAAAAAAAAGGATTTTCAACATCCATTTGGAGCTTTCCAGAATCAATTAGTATTTGGACATAATGCAACAAAAGTATCTACTTGGATGATGACACAACAATACATTTGGCAGCCTATGGATTGACGAGTTCTCCAGTTCATTTCTGCTTGGGGACCCATGAGAATATTGTTTTCCGTTGAAGGCAAATTTGATATTACTGATAATTGAAGCCACTTTGTCATTGGTGTTTTTCTTATTACAGGATTGCTCGTATTTTCTGTATCACATGAAACCCTTTATTTATTAAATATAATATTAGGTGAGCAGTAAAGTTGTTTTTTCTGTTAAGATTTGGATGGGAAGCAAGCTAAGAAATTGGCTTATGCTCAAGTTTGGAGGGATTACAGTGAACGGTCTCCTGGGGTTTCATTAGTAGAACAAAAAGTATGCCTCTGCTCCATGCCAAGGTCTAATACCGTCTAAAGAGATGGAAATAGAACACCATGTTGCAAGTTTAGACATTTAATAGGGTCACAACCGAGCTGACATCCCAATGCTGTCTTGGGCTGATGACCTGTAAATACAATCAGCATTCATCATGTTGTAGAAATCAGTCCAACATCTTCCCTGAGGCATGAACATTGCACGGTGATAGGCTCAAGTTAGTGAAGAAGGATGTCATCAAGTGCCATAGAATCATCTCAGTAAGTAGGCTTCTTATAGAAGTCCATAGGGCCATGACTTAAAAATAGAAATGGCAGCCTATTATGACACTTGGTGATCTACTGAAAACCGTGAGATTGTTGTAACATAGATTGTTACATGAAAAATGTAAAAACAATCACCCAAAATTCTTTAAAAAAACTGTTAAAGGGAATATGTCAGTAGAATCAAACCTCCTAAGCCATTTACATGGCCATGTGGGCATGTAGGTCATATGATGGTGAATAAAATGGCACCTTGATATCCGCACTCTGATGTCTTATTCCAGAGAAATACACATTTTTCTTAATACTTAAATGAGTGTTTAGATCTATGGGCCGGACATAGATCTCCCTGAGAATCTGCCTCCAGTGATTGTTTTATTGAAAGGTTTTACTAGTGTGAGACATGTAGGTCAGGAGAGCGGACTGTCAGTTCTTACATGTCTCACACTGGTAACTCCACCTTTCATTTAAAATAAGCCCTGAAGGCAGATACTCAGGGAGATTTATGTCCAGGACATATATATTGTCAGTTCATTTACAGTTGTGTGAAAAAGCATTGGCCCCTTTCTGATTTCTTATTCTTTTGCATATTTGTCACACTTTAATATTTCAGATCACCAAACAAATGTAAACATTAGACAAAGATAACACAAGTAATCACAAAACGCAGTTTTTAAAAGAAGGTCTTTATTATTAAGGGAAAAAGAAATCCAAACCTACAGGGCCCAGTTTTTCACACAACTGTGCATATTAAGAAAAACATGAATTTCTCCTGAGACAAGACATCGGATTGTAGATATCAAGGTATCATTTTATTCAACTCCCTACTACCTGCCTGCTCATATAGATGGCTATGGAGGGTTCGTCCAGCTGACAGATGACTTTTAATGACATATTCCCTTTCAATACTCTATTGTGTCTCTTTATAAGGTGTTATTATTTGTCTAAAAAATGTGATGTTGCTAAATTGGATCTGTCATGAGATTTTAGAATACAAATTGTATATATTGTTAAATAGATCTTAGGCACAATGAGACAGGTGTACTCACTTTGACAATTTATGTCATAATGGTGATATCATCCTTTTTTTCCATTTATACTCAACTTCTGGCCATTTCCTCAGTGTCCCTCCTCCCTACTGAGATCCCACACTGCTCAGTGTAAGCTGTTACTCCGGCTACGTTGGGGTGGTGACTGAATACACTTAGACTCATGCATTCTCTCACTCTTTAGCTGGACTGGAAAAAGGCTCATATTATAATACAAGAATAATAAAATTACTCTGAGATTGATTTTTAAAGTAAGCACACCCTCCTCATCAGGACTATAAAGTCGGTTTAATAATTTAAACAGTCTGTGTTGGAAATTCTTATAACTGACTTACTTTAAGGGACCTAATAAAGAGAAAATTGAAAATATCAGCTTTATAAACTGGACTAGTCAGCCCCATCAGCCATCTTTTTATTACACATTCATCTTCCATAATTCCTTTTAAAGGAACAGACACATCTATATGTTTCCTGATTGTTTGCCAAGTGCAAATTTATTCTTAAGTTTTGAATTTATTCTTCATTCTGTACTTTGACTACAACATGACTTGATCATGAAGCAGTGTTCCCACTATCAGCTTGTGGTTCGGTAATTATTTTTCATAGGAAAACCTCCCCCGTAATCCTTATTAACTTAGCCAAGATTACAGAACACGTTCCCTTCGATGTTGCTTGTGCTTTGCCGGACGCAGGTAACCCTACCACGCGTATTCTGTAGGCAGATTGAGCTGTGTGTGTTTGCTTTGTGTTTGAAGTTGTTGTGGTCGGATTTGCTTGTTTCTCAAATCCCCTTATCATCTACGTCGCAGCAGAAAGCTGCACCAGAAGAAATCCATTCAAAGTGAATATGGAATTAGAAAATAGAATAGAAGCTTATTGGAATCTTGCTTCCTCTGCTCAAATTCTGACAACTTTTTTTTCTCGCTTTGCATTAAAATCACGTGAAAGCCAGTGACTGTTTGTGTACTGGGTATACAGTGGACCGGCACAGACATATCATACAAATAACCAAGACTCCAAGAGTCTAGTCTCCAAATGTTCCAAAATTTAGAAAAATTCTTGTATTCACCATCTGATGATCCAAAAAGCGTGATATTCCCGCCCTTGTTTCTAGCACAAACTTTCAATATAATGTGCAACTTACCTAGACCAGACTAAGGCTACGTTCACCCTCACGTCGGTGGCTCTGCCGGGGCTTACATGTCAAGTCATCAGAATACGGGATAAGGGTGTAAGCAATGATGGGGCCATGGATAGTAAAGATGTAGACATGGAGGCCACTGGGCACTTTGTTGGACATCATTTTCAGCTGTATCACCTTATTTAAGGTCGGACTCAAAACACAATCGACCAGCTATTGGAGCCTGCCTCAAATACGGTCAAAAATGATGACCAATAGAGTACACAGTGAGGTCGTCTACATCAATACAGAAAATGGCCCAGTCAGCACATATAGCTATATCCCATCTTCTAGGGATCCAGACATTTTTTTGCATCCTGATATATTTCTGATACTTTAGTATTTTTTGAGAACGACTTGAGGAAAATGGGCAAAATAAGCTTGCACTTGATAGTACCTTGCACTACAGGACGGATCCAGAGGTCATTTTTAGCTTATAGGTGCTCAAAAACATTGGCACATCAATAACCCTAAATATGGGAATGAGTGAACCCAAATTGTAAAGTTCAGGGTTCGTACCGGATACCTAGTATCCGTTACAGAACCTCCAACATTGACTTTTCAGCAGATCTCCAGTTTATTGTTCAGGTTCGGTTGCCGAATAAAGTTTGTTGAAATCCAATCAACAATCTTTTGGGCTGTGGGCACTTCCGGAGCCATCACAGCCTGCACATGTCTCAGTGGGAGCACTGTGCCAGAAAGTTGCTATATGAACTCTGCACCCATATCTGTGTAAGTACTGTGCCAAAGAGCTGCTGTGTGTACTCTGCATACATATCTGTGGGAGTACTGTGCCAAAAAACCTCTGTGACTACTCTGCACCCCTGCTTGAGGGAGTACTGTGACAAAAAGCCTCTGTTTACTCTGCAGTCTGGTGGTGAGTACTGTCCCTTTAGCCTGTGAGTAGTCTGCACCCCCGCCAGTGGGAGTACTGTGCCTTTAAACCCCTGTGTGTACTTTGCACCACTGCATATGGTAGTACTGTTCCCAAAAGCCTCTGTGTACTCTGCAGCTGTGTCTGTACGAGTAGTTTGCCTAAAAAAATAATTATACTCTGCCGCTTTGTCTCTTCCATTTGTGGTAATAAAAAAATAATTTTACTCTGCAGCCATCTTTTTTCTAGTAGTGTGCTTAAAAAAAATTCTATTCAGCAGTCACTTTGCCATTTGTGGGCCTACAAAATAATTCTACTCTGCAACCGTCTCTTTGCCATTTTTGGGCCTAAACAATAATTCTACTTTGCAGCCATCTCTTTGCCATTTGAAGGACTAAAAAATTGTTATACTCTGCAGCCATCTATTTACAATTTGTAGAACTAAAAAATAATTCTACTAATTCTACTCTACCACTGTGTCTGTATGATTTGTGTCCGTGCCTAAAAATTAAATGTGCCTTTAAGCCTCTGTGTGTACTCTGCAACCTGTGGGAGTACTGTGCCTTTAAGCCTCTGTGTACTAGTAGTGTGCCTAAAAAATAATTCTACTCTACCGCTGTGTCTGTACTACTTTAAAAAATAGTTATACTCTGCACCTGTGTCTGTGGGAGTACTGTGCGTAATAGCAAATTTTTCAACTCAGTAACCGGGAATACTGGGTGTGTACTCTCTGTGGGAGTACTCTGAAAAGCAGCCTCTGTGGGAGTACTCTGAAAAGTGGTCTCTGTGGTGTTACTCTGCAAAACAGCCTGTGTGGGTGTACTCTGCAAAACACTCTTGTTTTTGTTTTGTTTTTAATTTTGGGAGGCCCCAAAACATTGCTAATGGTAAATAGAACAAACAAACTGTGGTGGAGTTTAACAATGGCTGGGTTCAGCTGGTATACTTCTCTATTTAGCCAAAGGTACAGACAAGTCTTGTAGGATCCATGTCTTGCTCATTTTAATGAATGTAAGCAGGCACATGCTCCTGTCTGTGATAACATCTCCTGCCATGCTAAACACACATTAAGACAGTACACTTGCCACAGAGAAGGCCAACACCTCCAAGGCATAAAGGGCTTTCTCGGGACATGTACCCAATTTTGGGACCTGGAAGTTAAATGAGCCAGACCCATCACTAAGTATGTGGAGATATGTGGACATATACTCTTCCACCATGTTGTTGAAACTGTCCTGCTCATGGATATGATCCCTTGAGCTTATGCTTTATGGTCGGCTTCTCTTTCTTCCAAGCCAGAGGAGACACACCTTTTCTCTGGGTGTTTGGGTTCTGTTTCCTGACCTCAGTCTGTCTAGCTTAGCACACATGTTTTCTTTTGTCCACCTATCACCTTTTTGGTGCAGCTTTGAATTCTGTCCCCCAGTGGGCATTTCCTGCTGGTGATAGATTCATTTAGATGTTATAAAATTGTATTGATGTTTGGAGCCACTTTGTCAGCTTTGATCAAAGAATTTTCACTTTGTTGTTTCTTTGCTATACTTTACACCTCTCTTCTGTTTAACTTTAGTAAGTATGCTGTGTATTTGTTAATATTGTGTTGCTTTATTCTTTGCTTGTATTTCCTTATTGACTTTAATCACTGTAACATATGTCCTTTGTACAGCACAATTCTCCTCTTGTAGTTAATTCACACTATGCTCTGTGTTCCGGCTCCTTAGAAGGAACGTGAAGCAACTCAACGGCCATTTAGGCTAGGTTCACATTGCGTTAAAGCAGCCCGTGCGTTAAACGGGCTGCGTTAACACAAGTGCCAACATGTCATATCGCTAGTGCAGATAGAGCTAGCAGATGCTCTATCTGTGCTAGCGGTGATGGATCCGGGAATGCTGAAGCCCGCGTTCCAGGGTCCGTCACTCAATGACGGCACATCGCTAGCGCCTGAAATAGAGCTTAATGGCAGAGTTAATAGACTGCGTCACACCGTGTTAACGCAGTCCATCTAACGGACTTTTAAAACATAATGTGAACCCAGCCTTAGGGAGTTTAGGTCTGAGCTGCCCTCTTATAGTTGTTTGGCTAGTTTATCTCTGTACCCACAGGCACCACTAGGGACTGAGGTGTCAGGATATCTAGTCTGTATAGGAATCGGCAGGCTCAGGTTGTGTTTTTGTAGTGTCTAACGTATTAATCCTGAGTGAGTTGCTACATAGGCATGACCTAAACGCTGCCTTCTGCTAATATGGACCATATCAGATGGTGATGCTGGATGTTGCGATGTGCTGAGTAAGGTTTTACACATTTCTGCCATGCTAGCCATCCTTTCTGAAGTACTGCCGGTGCACCAGAAGCATTGGAGACTTCCTCCTCGGCCATTCTCTTCCACAGAGCCCCCGCTGTCAGATGAGGATGCCATCAGTATTGCACCTATCAGCGTGCGCTTGTATTCCACCACCAGCCACACAACCACATCTCCTACTTGATGCTTTCTTCGCTGTTTTTACCAAAAAAAAGTGCAGAGTATTACGTGGCCTGTATACAGAGAGAGTGGCCAGCAAATAATTACACTGCTTGTTTTCAGAGTTCTAAAAAAAATCAATAAAAAACCCCCACAAAAATAGTGTTGGAGACCTCCTCCTCCTATGCTTCTTTTACCTACACTGCCACCTCGAGCTCCTCCTCAACCTCCTTCTACTCCTTTGCTTGGACCTCCACCTTCTGGTGCAAGAATATAATTTTTTTTTTATTCTACGTTATTTAAAGCCATTTCCCTATCCACATTTGTTTGAAGAAGAATTGTCTTGCTTCTACACCCATTTGGCTTCCTTTTGTAGGCCCTTAACTCTTACTATGACATTTTAAAGCAGCAAACTTCAGGTTCCCATTGACTTCTATTGGGTTCAGTTCGGGGATCCAGTTCAGATACCAAACCGAATTTTGAACTCTAGTTCGGCCAAACCCAACGAACCCGAGCATCTACGGATTTACTCATCCCTACCTATATACAGTAGCTATGGACATAGACCAGCACCATCATGGGTGCACCTGGACTCTTATTACAAGGGGTGTCCTTAAAATGATTACATAGAGCACTTGAGTGTTAAAACTCCACAGATAAATGTATAAAACTGCTGAAATTTGCTGTATAAAAAGTCCTTTCAGAAATATATCAAGAGCTCGGTGAAGACACTTGTGCTCTCGCAGTGAATAATCCTTTACTTCTCCACCAATTAATCCTGCACTTACAACCTGATATGTTCTGTCCTGATGGCTGCCTGTGCAACTGCCAAATGTAATTATCTTCTATTATCTTGTAGTTTGCAATGCCTTTTTTTTTCCTTTCTTTTTTTTTGCTGTCTGCAAAGTTACCAATGGAACATAAAGTGATACATGAAAGTCTGTGGCTCAAGTAGATAACACTAACTTTTTTCCACCATAAAAGATTGTCGATGAGAAAGAAGATGCCAGAGAAAGTCATGGAGGATTCAAGTACAACTATTGCCTATAGAACTTGTCAAGTTTTGCAATAAAATGGGCCACAAGGAAGTAATGATTTCCAATTAAAAAAAAAATGTTACATGTTGAAGCTCTGCCACTCCAGCACCACTTCTCTGCAGCTCCTGCCAGTCTTGGGTTGCTCCACCTACGATCCATAAGTGCAGCAGTCAATTGCTGTGCTCAGATATGATGCCTGAGAATGCTACACAAGACTGATTAGACCAACGATCGTTGGCAGTTGTCGTCACATGTTGTAGACTGGACGTCACCAATGTGGTGCATCTGAGAGGTGGCGCTCCACCGAGCCTCAAAAACGATTGCCACTTCCTATACCATAGAGACCACTTATCAGCAGTCATCTTATTATCATCACAGGCAGGAAATCGATTACAGGTAACACATATATAAATTTCACAGCATCGCATCATTCATATCACGATCCTCACCCTCTCTGCGTAATGATCTCTGTACAGGAAACAGAGCATGCCCACAAAACTCTCCCATAAAAATTATTTAAAGTAAATAGAAAATAAATCTGCAATCGGAAAAGAAAAACATATTACAAAAAAAAAGAATATTTATAACTGTCTGGTTTTAATTTATGTGAAAAGAAAGAGAGGAGAGGGCACCTTGTGCAGATCAATGGGGAAATCCCATGTGGCGATGGTGAGTATGTTCAGTGTCACGCAGCATCAGGCACAACACTGCGGTAAGCAAGAAAGGCCTCTCCACTGGCTGCAGCTACACCTCTTCAGATGATGAGGATCTGATGGACATAATATGGATTAAAAGGCTAAAGCTTCAGGCTATAAGGCGCTGAAATCAATTGGAGAGGAAATGGTTTCAACAAAACATATCTTTATTCAAACCACTTGCTCTCAAAAAATGAACATTTAACTTTTTTTTGCAAACATTTTGCTTCAGAACCATTTTTTTTATTTTCACAAGTGTAAAAACAGAAATTTAACCATAAATGTTGTTGCACAATTTCTCCTGAATACGCCGATACCCCATATGTGAGGGTAAACCACTGTTTGGGCGCACCGCAGAGCTTGGAAGAGAAGGAGTGCCGTTTTACTTTTTCAATGTAGAATTGGCTGGAATTGAGATTGGACGCCATGTCGCATTTGGAGTGCCCCTGATGTGCCTAAACAGTAGAAACCCCCCACAAGTGACCCCATTTTGGAAACTAGACCCCTTAAGGAACTTAACTAGATGTGTGGTGAGCACTTTAAACCCCCAGGTGCTTCTCAGAAGTTTATAACGTAGAGCCGTGAAAATAAAAAAATCGCATTTTTTCTACAAAAATGATCTTTTTGCCCCAAAATATTTATTTTCACAAGGGTAACAGGAGAAATTAGACCACAAAAGTTGTTGTGCAATTTCTCCTGAGTACATCGATACCCCATATGTTGGGGTAAACCACTGTTTGGGCACACTGCAGAGCTTGGAAGAGAAGGAGTGCCGTTTTACTTTTTCGATGTAGAATTGGTTGGAATTGAGATCGGACGCCATGTCGCGTTTGGAGAGCCCCTGATGTGCCTAAACAGTGGAATCCCCCCACAAGTGACACCATTTTGGAAACTAGACCCCTTAAGGAACTTATCTAGATGTGTGGTGAGCACTTTAAACCCCCAGGTGCTTCACGGAAGGTTATAGCGTAGAGCCGTGAAAATAAAAAGTCGCATTTTTTTTTCAAAAATGATCTTTTTGCCCCCAAATTTTTATTTTGACAAGGGTAACAGGAGAAATTAGTCCACAAAAGTTGTTGTGCAATTTCTCTTGAGTGTGGCGATACCCCATATGTGGGGGTAAACCACTGTTTGGGCGCACCGCAGAGCTTGGAAGAGAAGGAGTGCCGTTTTACTTTTTCAATATAGAATTGGCTGGAATTGAGATCGGACACCATGTCGCGTTTGGAGAGCCCCTGATGTTCCTAAACAGTAGAAACCCCCTACAAGTGACCCCATTTTGGAAACTAGACCACTTAAGGAACTTATCTAGATGTGCGGTGAGCACTTTAAACCCCCAAGTTCTTCACAGAAATTTATAAAGTAGAGCCGTGAAAATAAAAAATCCTTTTTTTTTCCTCAAAAATGATTTTTAGCCTGCAATTTTTTATTTTCTCAAGGGTAACAGGAGAAATTGGACCCCAAAATTTATTGTGCAATTTATGCTGAGTAGGCTGATACCCCATATGTTGGGGTAAACCACTGTTTGGGCGCATGGCAGAGCTCGGAAGGGAAGGAGCGCCGTTTTGGAATGCAGACTTTGATAGAATGGTCTGCGGGCATTATGTTGCATTTGCAGAGCCCTTGATGTACCTAAACAGTAGAAACCCCCCACAAGTGACCCCATTTTGGAAACTAGACCCCCCAAGGAACTTATCTAGATGTGTGGTGAGAACTTTGAATGCCCATCTGCTTCACAGAAGTTTATAATGCAGAGTCGTGAAAATAAAAAATATTTTTTTTTTCCACAAAAAAGATTTTTTAGCCCCCAAGTTTTTATTTTCACAAAGGAACAAGAGAAATTAGACTGCAAGAGTTGTTGTCCAATTTGTCCTGAGTACACTGATACCCCATGTGTGGGGAAGGACCACTGTTTGGGTGCACGGCAGAGCTCGGAAGGGAAGGAGCGCCGTTTTGGAATGCAGACTTTGATAGAATGGTCTGCGGGCGTTATGTTGCATTTGCAGAGCCCCTGATGTGCCTAAACAGTAGAAACCTCCCACAGGTGACCCCATTTTGGAAACTAGACCCCCCAGGGAACTTATCTAGATGTGTGGTGAGAACTTTGAATGCCCAAGTGCTTCACAGAAGTTTATAATGCAGAGTCGTGAAAATAAAAATAAAATTTTTTTTCCACAAAAAAGATTTTTGAGCCCCCAAATTTTTATTTTGACAAGGGTAACAAGAGAAATTGGACCCCAAAAGTTGTTGTCCAATTTGTGCTGAGTACACTGATACCCCATGTGTGGTGGGGACCACTGTTTGAGCGCATGGCAGAGCTCGGAAGGGAAGGAACCCCATTTTGGAATGCGGACTTTGATAGAATGGTCTGCGGGCATTATGTTGCGTTTGCAGAGACCCTGATGTACCTAAACAGTAGAAACCCGCCACAAGTGACCCCATTTTGGAAACTAGAGCCCCCAAGGAACTTATCTAGATGTGTGGTGAGAACTTTGAATGCCCAAGTGCTTCACAGACGTTTATAATGCAGAGTTGTGAAAATAAAAAATATATTTTTTTCCACCAAAAATTTTTTTTAGCCCCCCAAGTTTTTATTTTCACAAGGGTAACAGGAGAAATTGGACCCCAAAAGTTGTTGTCCAATTTATCCCGAGTACGCTGATGCCCCATATGTGGGGGTAAACCATTGTTTGGGTGCACGGCAGAGCTCGGAAGGGAGGGAGCACCATTTGACTTTTTGAGCGCAAAATTGGCTATGGCGTTTAGAGACCCCCTGATGTACCTAAACAGTGGAAACCCCCCAAATCTAACTCCAACCCTAACCCCAACACACCCCTAAGGCTTCTTTCACACTTCAGTTGTTTGGCGTCAGTCAGCTCCGACATAGTGACGGATCCGTCACAATTGTTGAGAAAACGGTATTAACGGATCCGGTTTTTTACGGATCCGTTACTTGGGGGTTGTCTGGGAAAAGTATCTACTTTTTGGAGCATGCGCAATTGAAAAAGCGGATTGGGGTGACGGATCCGCCGAAATGACGGTAACAACGGATCCGTCGCCCATAGGCGGCCATTCTATGGAATGAATCTGTCGCGTACCGCCATTTCGGCGCAGACAAAAAACGTTACAATGGCCGTCAATGTCTAGATGACGTCCGCCAAATCTCGACGGATCCGTCACATGGCGGATGGAACGGACGACCATCCACCACAATCCGTCGCTAATGCATGTCTATGGGAAAATAGCTGAACCGCCAAAAAAAATGGCGGATCCGCTATTTGATGAAAATGGCCGTTTCAGACTGACGCCAAAAGACTGAAGTGTGAAAGAGGCGTAACCCTAATGCCAACCCGATCCATAATCCTAATCACAACCCTAAGGATAATCGCAACCCTAACCTCAAAACAACCATAACCCTAATCAGAACCCTAAATCCAACACACCCCTAATCCTAATCTCAACCCTAACCTCAAACCTAACCCTAATCCCAATACACCCCTAATCCCAACCCAACCCTTAACCCTAATCCCAAACCTAACCGTAATCCCAAACGTAACCCTAATGCCAACCCTAATCCAAACCCTAATCCCAACCCTAACCCTAACTTTAGCCGCAACCCTAGTCCTAACTTTAGCCCCAACTCTAACTATAGCCCTAACTTTAGCCCCAACCCTAACCCTAACCCTAAATTTAGCCCCAGCCCTAACCCTAAATTTAGCCCCAACCCTAACTGTCATGATCTCAATGGCAAGAGAACATAGCATAAGCATATATAGGAACTAGCTCTTGGAAGATGGGAACTGAGCTGACCATGAACTAAACCTAACGCACAACTAGCAGTGGCCGGGTAGCATGCCTACGTTGATTCTAGATGCCCAGCCCAGCCGGAGGACTAAATAAAGCTAGCAGAGGAAAATATTAGTCCTAGCTCACCTCTAGAGAAATACCCCGAAAGGAGACAGAGGCCCCCCACATGTATTGGCGGTGAGTTGAGATGAAATAACAAACGTAGTATGAAAATAGGTTTAGCAAATTTGAGGTCCACTTACTACATAGCAGAAGACAGAAAGGACACTTTCATGGTCAGCTGAAAACCCTATCAAAAACACCATCCAGAAATTACTTTAAAACTCTGGCATTAACTCATAACACCAGAGTGGCAATTCCCGTTCACAAGAGCTTTCCAGACACAGTAACGAAACTACAGCTGTGAACTGGAACAAAATGCAAAAACAAACATGGACAAGAGTCCAACTTATCTAGTAGTTGTCTAGGAGCAGGAACAAGCACAGAGAGGCTTCTGATAACATTGATGACCGGCAAGCAACTAACAGAGCAGCAAGGTTATATAGCGACTCCCACATCTTGATGGGAACAGGTGAACAGAGAAGATGAAGACACCAGTTCAATTCCACCAGTAGCCACCGGGGGAGCCCAGAATCCAAATTCACAACAGTACCCCCCCCTCAAGGAGGGGGCACCGAACCCTCACCAGAACCACCAGGGCGATCAGGATGGGCCCTATGAAAGGCACGAACCAGATCGGAGGCATGAACATCAGATGCATTCACCCAAGAATTATCCTCCTGGCCGTATCCCTTCCACTTGACCAGATACTGGAGTCTCCGTCTGGAAACACGAGAGTCCAAGATTTTCTCCACAACGTACTCCAACTCACCCTCAACCAACACCGGAGCAGGAGGCTCAACGGAAGGCACAACCGGTACCTCATACCTGCGCAATAATGACCGATGAAAAACGTTATGAATAGAAAAGGATGCAGGGAGGTCCAAACGGAAGGAAACAGGGTTAAGAATCTCCAATATCTTATACGGGCCGATAAACCGAGGCTTAAACTTAGGAGAAGAGACCCTCATAGGGACAAAACGAGAAGACAACCACACCAAATCCCCAACAGAAAGCCGAGGACCAACACGACGGTGGCGGTTGGCAAAAAGCTGAGTCTTCTCCTGGGACAACCTCAAATTGTCCACCACCTGCCCCCAGATCTGATGCAATCTCTCCACCACAGCATCCACTCCAGGACAATCCGAAGATTCCACCTGACCAGAGGAAAATCGAGGATGAAACCCCGAATTACAGAAAAACGGGGACACCAAAGTGGCAGAGCTGGCCCGATTATTGAGAGCGAACTCCGCCAATGGCAAAAAAGCAACCCAATCATCCTGGTCAGCAGACACAAAACACCTCAGATATGTCTCCAGGGTCTGATTAATCCGCTCGGTCTGGCCATTCGTCTGAGGATGGAAAGCGGACGAAAAAGATAAATCTATGCCCATCCTAGCACAGAATGCCCGCCAAAATCTAGACACGAATTGGGTCCCTCTGTCAGAAACGATATTCTCAGGAATACCATGCAAACGAACAACATTTTGAAAAAACAGAGGAACCAACTCGGAAGAAGAAGGTAACTTGGGCAGAGGAACCAAATGGACCATCTTAGAAAAACGGTCACACACCACCCAGATGACAGACATCTTCTGAGAAACAGGCAGATCTGAAATAAAATCCATCGAGATGTGCGTCCAAGGCCTCTTAGGAATAGGCAAGGGCAACAATAATCCACTAGCCCGAGAACAACAAGGCTTGGCCCGAGCACAAACGTCACAAGACTGCACAAAGCCTCGCACATCTCGTGACAGGGAAGGCCACCAGAAGGACCTTGCCACCAAATCCCTGGTACCAAAAATGCCAGGATGACCTGCCAACGCAGAAGAATGAACCTCAGAGATGACTCTATTGGTCCAATCATCAGGAACAAACAGTTTATCAGGTGGGCAACGATCAGGTCTCTCCGCCTGAAACTCCTGCAAGGCCCGCCGCAGGTCTGGAGAAACGGCTGACAATACCACTCCATCCTTAAGGATACCTGTGGGCTCAGAGTTACCAGGCGAGTCAGGCTCAAAACTCCTAGAAAGGGCATCCGCCTTAACATTCTTAGAACCCGGTAGGTATGACACCACAAAATTAAACCGAGAGAAAAATAATGACCAGCGCGCCTGTCTAGGATTCAGGCGCCTGGCGGTCTCAAGATAAATCAAATTTTTGTGGTCAGTCAATACCACCACCTGATGTCTGGCCCCCTCAAGCCAATGGCGCCACTCCTCAAAAGCCCACTTCATGGCCAAAAGCTCCCGATTCCCAACATCATAATTCCGCTCAGCGGGCGAAAATTTACGGGAAAAGAAGGCACAAGGCCTCATCACGGAGCAGTCAGAACTTTTCTGCGACAACACTGCCCCAGCTCCGATCTCAGAAGCGTCGACCTCAACCTGAAAAGGTAGAGCAACATCAGGCTGACGCAACACAGGGGCAGAGGAAAAACGGCGCTTAAGCTCCCGAAAGGCCTCCACAGCATCAGGGGACCAATCAGCAACATCAGCACCCTTCTTAGTCAAATCGGTCAATGGCTTAGCAATATCCGAAAAACCAGCAATAAATCGACGATAAAAGTTAGCAAAGCCCAAAAATTTCTGAAGACTCTTAAGAGAAGAGGGCTGCGTCCAATCACAAATAGCTTGAACCTTGACAGGATCCATTTCAATGGAAGAGGGGGAAAAAATATATCCCAAAAAGGAAATCCTCTGTACCCCAAAAACACACTTCGAACCCTTCACACACAAAGAATTAGACCGCAAAACCTGAAAAACCCTCCTGACTTGCTGGACATGAGAGTCCCAGTCATCCGAAAAAATCAGAATATCATCCAGATACACAATCATAAATTTATCCAAATAATCGCGAAAAATATCATGCATAAAGGACTGGAAAACTGACGGAGCATTAGAAAGACCAAAAGGCATCACTAAATACTCAAAGTGGCCCTCGGGCGTATTAAATGCGGTTTTCCACTCATCCCCCTGCCTGATTCGCACCAAATTATACGCCCCACGAAGGTCAATCTTAGAGAACCACTTGGCCCCCTTTATGCGAGCAAACAAATCAGTCAGCAACGGCAATGGGTATTGATATTTAACAGTGATTTTATTCAAAAGCCGATAATCAATACATGGTCTCAAAGAGCCGTCTTTTTTTGACACAAAGAAAAAACCGGCTCCTAAGGGAGATGACGATGGACGAATATGTCCCTTTTCCAAGGACTCCTTTATATATTCTCGCATAGCAGCATGTTCAGGCACAGACAGATTAAATAAACGACCCTTTGGGTATTTACTACCCGGGATTAAATCTATGGCACAATCGCACTCTCGGTGCGGAGGTAACGAACCAAGCTTGGATTCTTCAAAGACGTCACGATAGTCAGACAGGAACTCAGGAATTTCAGAGGGAATGGATGATGAAATGGAAACCACAGGTACATCCCCATGAGCCCCCTTACATCCCCAGCTCAACACAGACATAGCTCTCCAGTCGAGGACTGGGTTATGAGATTGCAGCCAAGGCAATCCTAGCACCAAATCATCATGTAGATTATACAGCACCAGAAAGCGAATAATCTCCTGGTGATCCGGATTAATACGCATAGTTACTTGTGTCCAGCATTGTGGTTTATTATTAGCCAATGGGGTGGAGTCAATCCCCTTCAGAGGAATAGGAGTCTCCAAAGGCTCTAAATCATACCCACAGCGTTTGGCAAAGGACCAATCCATAAGACTCAAAGCGGCGCCAGAGTCGACATAGGCGTCCGTGGTAATAGATGACAAAGAGCAAATCAGGGTCACAGATAGAATAAATTTAGACGGTAAGGTGCAAATGGAAACAGATTTACCAAGCTTTTTAGTGCGCTTAGAGCATGCTGATATAACATGAGTAGAATCACCACAATAGAAACACAACCCATTTTTCCGTCTAAAATTCTGCCGCTCGCTTCGGGACAGAATTCTATCACACTGCATAATCTCTGGCGACTTCTCAGTGGACACCGCCAGATGGTGCACTGGTTTGCGCTCCCGCAAACGCCTATCGATCTGAATAGCCATTGTCATGGACTCATTCAGACCCGTAGGCACAGGGAACCCCACCATAACATCCTTAATGGCATCAGAGAGACCCTCTATGAAAGTCGCCGCCAGGGCGCACTCATTCCACTGAGTAAGCACAGACCATTTACGGAATCTTTGGCAGTAAATTTCCGCTTCATCTTGCCCCTGAGATAGGGACATCAAAGTTTTTTCTGCCTGAAGCTCCAAATGAGGTTCGTCATAAAGCAACCCCAAGGCCAGAAAAAACGCATCCACATTGAGCAACGCAGGATCCCCTGGTGTCAATGAAAAAGCCCAGTCTTGAGGGTCGCCCCGGAGCAAGGAAATCACAATCCTGACCTGCTGTGCAGGGTCTCCGGCAGAGCGAGATTTCAGAGACAAAAATAATTTGCAATTATTTCGAAAATTCTGAAACCCGGATCTATTCCCCGAGAAAAATTCCGGCAAAGGAATTCTCGGCTCAGATACAGGTGCATGACAAACAAAATCTTGCAAATTTTGTACCTTCGTGGCGAGATTATTCAAACCTGCAGTTACACTCTGAAGATCCATTACAAACAGGTGGACACAGAGCCATTCAAGGGTTAAGAGGAGGTAAGAAGCAGCTAGACAGCAATTAAGGGCTAGGCAGCAAAACTCTGAGGGGAAAAAAAAAAATTTCCCTTCAACACTTCTTTTTCTCCTGCTTCAGCCCAAACAATTAACACTTTGCAGGCCGGTCAAACTGTCATGATCTCAATGGCAAGAGAACATAGCATAAGCATATATAGGAACTAGCTCTTGGAAGATGGGAACTGAGCTGACCATGAACTAAACCTAACGCACAACTAGCAGTGGCCGGGTAGCATGCCTACGTTGATTCTAGATGCCCAGCCCAGCCGGAGGACTAAATAAAGCTAGCAGAGGAAAATATTAGTCCTAGCTCACCTCTAGAGAAATACCCCGAAAGGAGACAGAGGCCCCCCACATGTATTGGCGGTGAGTTGAGATGAAATAACAAACGTAGTATGAAAATAGGTTTAGCAAATTTGAGGTCCACTTACTACATAGCAGAAGACAGAAAGGACACTTTCATGGTCAGCTGAAAACCCTATCAAAAACACCATCCAGAAATTACTTTAAAACTCTGGCATTAACTCATAACACCAGAGTGGCAATTCCCGTTCACAAGAGCTTTCCAGACACAGTAACGAAACTACAGCTGTGAACTGGAACAAAATGCAAAAACAAACATGGACAAGAGTCCAACTTATCTAGTAGTTGTCTAGGAGCAGGAACAAGCACAGAGAGGCTTCTGATAACATTGATGACCGGCAAGCAACTAACAGAGCAGCAAGGTTATATAGCGACTCCCACATCTTGATGGGAACAGGTGAACAGAGAAGATGAAGACACCAGTTCAATTCCACCAGTAGCCACCGGGGGAGCCCAGAATCCAAATTCACAACACCTAACCCTAAATTTAGCTCCAACCCTAACCCTAAATTTAGCCCCAACCCTAACCCTAACCCTAGCCCTAACCCTAACCCTAACCCTAACCCTAGCCCTAACCCTAACCCTAACCCTAACCCTAGCCCTAACCCTAATTTTAGCCCCAACTCTTCTCTCCTGCCGGCCGGCAGATGGCAGCAGAGAGCGGGCGCACTGCGCATGCACCCGCCATTTTCTTTCTATAGGAAGAAGCCGGCCGGCAGGAGAAGACACAGGAGGACCCAGGGACACCGGTAAGTATGATAGGGTCCCCGAATCCCCCTATTTCTCTGTCCTCTGATGTGCGATCACATCAGAGGACAGAGAATTACACATCACTTTTTTTTTTTTTTTTTTTTTGCGGTCGCCGGTAAACAGTTAATTACCGGCGATCGCAAAACAGGGGTCGGTAAAAACCGACCTCGATCATGTTCTTTGGGGTCTCGGCTACCCCCAGCAGCCGAGACCCCAAAGATCTCCCAGGTGCCGGCCGGCGGGCGCACTGCGCGTGCGCCCGCCATTTTTAAGATGGCGGCGCCCATGGGGAACCACGAGGAGCACCGGGGGAGACAGGTGAGTATCGGGGGGGCATCGGGGGCGACCGGGGACCCCATTTCTCTGGCCTCCGATGTGCGATCACATCGGAGGACAGAGAAATTAAATGGGAAATCGTGTTTTGTTTTTTTTTTTGCGATCGCCGGTAAACGGTTAATTACCGGCGATCGCAACTCGGGGGTCGGTAAAAAACCCCCAAATCATGTTCTCTGGGGTCTCGGCTACCCCCGGTAACCGAGACCCCAGAGAAAATCCGACTCTTGGGGGCGCTATTCACTTTTTCCACAGCGCCGTTAATTAACGGCGCTGTGGTTTAAGTACCCTTAGCGGCCGCCGTTAAAAGGCGTATCGGCGGTCGTTAAGGGGTTAAAGCTTACAATCCCTTTAAATTATCAAAACATAAAAGTCCACCAGAGTAGACAATTACTAGAAAATTAGATTTCTGTGATATCTGGTTGTATACTGAGCACACGTCATTGAGCTGGCAGCATCAAAAAGATGCTATTTTGAGGCATCTGCAATATAATTAGCTTTCATTAGGAATACAGGGAATTAAATATTTATAGACATTCTCAAAAAGCAAGCATTAAAAATAACTCATTAAAATCTTTCGCACAATTTTTTTCCATAAAGTAAAAGTGAAAGTCATGAAAATAATTTAAATATTCATATCAACCAATAATAAAATAAAGTAAGGGCAGATATAACCTCGACTGAACACTCTGTGTCCTGCTAATCAAGTCTAGAGTATAGAATGGTAAATGTTCCATTAATTTCTCAAAGTGGAGGAAAACTACAGTTTGGGCGCACAGCAGAGCTTAGAAGGGAAGATATGCCATTTCACTTTTTGAATGCAAAATTTGATGGAATAATCAGCGGACGCCATGTCATGTTTGGAGAGCCCTTATTCTAACTGGGCTTTTACCCAATGTTTTTAGCTGGAAGAAAATTTTGAGAAAAATGAATAATATGTACCATGATTGACTATTTCTATAAGGTTTGCCACTTTTGGATAATCTGGGCAAGAGAGCAACAGCAGGAACTGCAGCAGCTCTCTGTCCAGATTGTCCAAAAGTAGAATCTTTTATAGCATCTTGTTAAATTAAACAAAACAAAAACATTACATAATATAATTATAAAGTTGATCTTCGCTTTCAGTATATCTGGATACAGGGGTGTAACTAAAGCAGCAGCTAAATAATGGCCCGTAAGTAACGTGACGTATCACTCTGAGTGCCTCTTTAGCACCTGGGCTCTGCAGCAGCTGCTAGGACTGTAGTTATGAGCGCATACGTAATAACTAATTATACAAAGCTAATATTTTATAAAAATGGGATGAAAATTAAATTTCAGTGAGAATATATTAGGATAATGTAACCGAGCCAATGTGACCAGCGATCACCTGTTCTTGCACCATCCGGCAGCAGCTCTCTGCTAAAATCCTAACGAACGGTAACACCGCAGTTATGTGTCATCATCACCCTAAAGATGTCGAATTCATAAAACTAGCCCAGGGAAATGTCGCTTTGCAGTGTTTGTGCTCTCTGTATATGGCATAATGAACGTTTTTCCATGGCTTCGGGCGAGGGTAAGATCACTGCCAGCAACACATCTGTGAGTTCAGAGTTGGAAGCTTTGAACTAATGTATTCTGAAATCCTCTGTTTCCAAGAGGACATTTATTCAGATTGATGAATGGATACATAAAAAAAAGAATCGAGAAAATATATGAAAAATGATTGTACGTTTCAGGCAGGGATAACAATGGTTATTTGTGTTTGCGAAGTAGTGATTATGCTGAAGAGTGCCAATCAGACCAGTCAGCTGTAATTATCATACTGGGAGGCAGCATTAAAATTCATGATAAACTTCCTGCAAGTCTGACACATAGGTATAAAATAAACATTAAGACCGACGTTGATGCTGATGACATGATACATATATTCATATATTCATTATATTCCCCTATACATATAGTTACCTGTTTCTCGCCAGAATAAATGCATATATTGTTGCTCTGCTAAAATAAAAATTAAATATCTTAAAGGGATTGTCAACAAAATATGCAACCAATTTCCTGCATTAGCCAAGTGTTCAGCACTAGGGAAAGATAGTAGCGGCTCTCTCTTCCCCTCTCACAGCAGGAACTCCCAGGACCATTCAAAAATGTAGTAAATATTCAATCTATCAGATGAAAGCTCTTCATCTGAGTACTAGTACATAGAGACAGCATAAAAATGGCATCTCAAAAGCCCCACACTCACAGCCTAGTTATGGCATCAGAATAACTGGCTGTAACGCTAATTCCAGCACCCTGGATAGTGTCCCCTCCTCCCACCATACAGGTAAGTCAGCTTAATCACAGAACCAGCCATCGGCATGGTCCCTGGCGTGCTTCCCATCTCCTCTTAGTATGCGGCCCGCAGTTCCTGGTGGTGCGCCTAGTGTGCACGCACTTCCATGCTCTTAATGGTGCTGAGCACACATTTTGCTACATGCCCTCAGTCTGTTGCTGAGAGACATTTAGCATAATGTGTAGACTTGCAAGATGGCTCCCAGCCAATTGCTGGGGGTCATCCTATATAAAAGACTCCCTTAGGGAGTCACCAAGCAACGAGTTAAGTCTTTAGGTAGCTGATGTTCTACAAGTGCAGTTGTGAGGTCCCAGGGTCCCAATGCAGCCAGAGTCCTGATCTGAAATCCCTGGTCCCGGTGTGGCCAGTTTCCTGAACCCAAATCCCTGGTCTTGGCGTACCAAGTGCCCTGAACCCGAGTCCCTGGTCCCACTGCAGCCAGTGTCCTGAAACCAAATCCCTGGTCTCAGTGCGGCCAGTGCCTGAACATTGTTCCCTGGTTCTGAAGTGGTCAGAGCTGTACACGAAGTCCCCTGGTCCCGGTGTGGCCAGTCCTGTTCACAAAGTCTCCTCATTTCAGTTTGGCCTTTGCCTGAACATTGTCCCCCAGTCCGTGTGCATCCAGTCCCTGATCCATTATCCTAGACTAGTGTGCCTGAACATAGTCCTAATCATTGTCAACAAGCCTGACTCCTGGGTCAGCAGCTGCAATACCAGGATCTGCCCAGGAGTAGTACCTCCACCATCAGGAGCTCCAGTGAACACCTGGTTGCTACTGCTGCTTAGCTATGGCCCTTCCTGGGCAGGCCCGGTCCTTTGGCACAGTGGGTCAACAAATCCATGTGCACCACCATTGGACGTAACACTGGCATTAGCAAACTTTTGCAATGCAAACAGGCATCACCTTTATGGGCAGTGATTGGTTGCTGTGGTCATGTGGATGTACAGCATGTGATCAATGCAGTAAAGTAAACAAAGACCAGTGGTGACATCCGGAGCTGCAATGCAGGACTGGATAGAGGTCTATATAAATGAGTGATATTTTGCTTTGTTTGTTTTGTTTTTTTTACAAGCATCACCTAATGTTAGGAAAACATTGTATATCTTGGAAAACTCTTTAAAGGGAATCTGTCAAAAATGTCACACTCAAACTATACTTATGCGCACGTAACTATTTCAAAGACAAGTCCAACAATACTTTTACATGGCCAGTCCATTACTCAGCTCCTGAGAAATCAGCGGTTGAATTGATATTTAAATGACGCTGAAGGTTTATGGTAGATCTGAAGCCTTTGTCACTCCAGCTCTGTTCCCCAGTCAGCAATGCCTCCTGCTTGACTGATAGCTCCTTTGCCAGAAGTCACACAGCATTGAGGCTGTCAATCAAGCAGGATGGGGCGGAGTTGGGATTCCAACTCCACTAAATTGGCTCCACAGGTCTGGATAAAACAGCATACAGTAATCTCCTGACCTCTATCTTTACATGTATTCTGTGGATTTGGAGCTCATTGTCAGAGGATTAATGCCTCAGTCTATCTTTAACCCCTTTACCCCCAAGGGTGGTTTGATAATGACCGGGCCAATTTTTACAATTCTGACCACTGTCCCTTTATGAGGTCATAACTCTGTAACGCTTCAACGGATCCTGATGATTCTGACATTGTTTTCTCGTAACTATAGGGGAAAGAAATGCAGACACAAAGTGCAAAATAGGGTCTTATCCTCTAGATAACCAGAAGAGCTTTCTTAGAATTGCTCACCTGATTTGCTTGAATGAAGAGCATGTAGCGATTTCGGCTGCTACAGATCCACAAGCCGATCAACGGCCGTATGACAATATAAACTGTGCAGGAGGTGTGGGTTACATCCGCGCTGCCTTAATGATGAAGTTCCAAGGATCATAAATTTAAACAGTGGTTTAAAAGTTCAAAGTTTAAAAGTCCTTTTGTGAACCATGAACTTTGACACCACATGTCATCTGACTGCTTGGCGCAGTTTTTTGAACTCTGTACGCATTTAAACAATGTAAGCACGTTGCATCTGTATGTTGAATGTGGAATTTCCTGAAGAAGAGGTCGCACTGACCTTGAAACGCGTTGAATAAACCACTGTTTAAATTTATGATCCTTAGAACTTCATCAATAAGGCAGCGCGGATTTAACGCACACCTCCTGCACAGTTTATATTGTTTTCTCGTGACATATTGTACTTCATGATAGTGGTAAAATTTCTTTGATATTACCTGCGTTTATTTGTGAAAAAAACATTTTGCAATTTTTCAACTTTGAATTTTTACGCCCTTAAATCACAGAGATATGTCACACAAAATACTTAAAAAGAGGATTTGCACTGCGGATGGGACCTTTGAGCGCCAGGCTCGGGATCTTGCCGGTCGGTTCCGGGATCGGGGCTACAGCAGGAGAGTCATTAAAAAGGGTTATTTACGTGCCAGGAGTTCTCCTAGAGACCAGTTGCTCTGCAGACCTCCCAGGCCCACCTTTGATAAGAGAGATCAACCACTCAGGTTTATCTCCACTTTTAACAACAGGTGGGATGATATTCGGGAGGTTCTGCAGAGACACTGGTCTATATTAAAAACTGAGCCCACCCTAAATAAAATCTTGCCTGACCGCCCCCTTCTTACAGCTAGAAGGGGGAAGAGTCTACAAGATCAACTGGTGAGGAGTCACTATGCTCCTGTTAACCCTAGAATTTTTGGATCAGGACCACAGAGATGGGGGTGCTTTCCATGTGGCTCCTGTAAGGCATGTAGAAACATCATTAGAGCCACCTCCTTCTCTGCGGCGGTGGGGGGTAGGGATTACCGGATCACAAGTTATATATCATGCAGCACTACTTATGTAGTATATTACGCTGCTTGTGCTTGTAATCTAATCTACATTGGCCTTACTTCCCGTGAGCTTCGTGTCAGGGTCCGTGAACATGTCAGGGATATTGTGGCAGCCAGGGACGTAGATAATGTCTCGGAACTTAAAACCATTCCGAACATTTTAAAATATATCATGACTGTAACCCGGATACATTTAAGGTACGGGGTATCGATCGGGTCCACTCGGGCAATAGAGGTGGTGACCTCAAACGCACCCTGGCACAAGTAGAGTGCCGGTGGATAGTGTCACTGGGGACCATGGCCCCAAATGGCCTGAATGAGAAATTATCTTTCGTTCCTTTCCTGTAGACGCCTTTTTGGTACTAAATTACTGTTCTTCTGTTTCAATTGTTTTATTTTGTGTTTTTAATCATTGTTTTTTCTCCTCACTTTCTGGTTTTAGTTTTTTTATGCCATATTCACACCCATCTGTTGGCGATGTTATTTACAACCACTTTTATTCAGAAGAGGCTGCTTGGCTGTTGGGAGATCTTTTCTGACTACACAATCAAGGGGAAGTGGCAGTATCTTTTGCTGTTAAAGCAATTGTAAAGCATGACGGATCCTGTTGATATGTACATTTGGACATTATGTTAAAATACATGATTTATAGTATTATATCAATTTTTTATGATTCGTTGTGCCTTAATATCAGTGATCGTATTTATTTTTGATAATATCTATGTATAATTGATGTACTTCTGTATTGTGAAGTTATACTTTACCTGCACTCCCGTTTTGCCAGCACTTTCTCCCTTCTCCAAAATGGCTGCTAGTGGCGCGCATGCGCGATGGACTCTCAGCTAAGCCGCTCCTCCAACGGCATCCTCTAACAGCGACGCTCAGACCTTTTGACGTCACGGGGGTTTTCCCCCTCTCTGAGCGTCTCTGGGAGAGCCGGAAGGAGTGCGGTGTTACCGGGTTAACCCACCCGCATGCGCCATAACTCACACGCGGCAATCAGCAGCAGCTCTGACAATGATATAAAAACTTTTCAGTTACCCACATTTACACAGCCTCCCGAGGAAGCGATTAACGCGAAACGCGCGTCGGGGCTCTTTTTCTAGGATACCTTACATGGGATATTGCACACATGGGTAAGCATAGTCTATGGTTCATGGCTTAGCCACAATTACATCTTCAGGCGGTTGCAATAGGGGTGGGTGTTGATTGTGTTGGGGCTTCCCTTCTATTAGAGGGGCATTGGTCATTGTACCTTCAGATTATTGTCCCTCCCCCACCCAAATGTATATATAACTCCCTTATTATGAACTGTACTGCTTGATCTGACTCAATTTACATTTTATATGGTCCTATGACTGTACCCCTGTTACTTTTTTATGTGTACATACCCATGCTGGTGTACCTATGAGTCATGCACCTTATCCTCAAACACTTGTGTCGTTTTTAGTTTTTTGTACTTTGTTAATAAAATTTACAGTTTGCATACTACATTGATTATGCCGTGCATTTTTCTGCTTTGGGGCATTATGCTCTTTGTAGGTTATTAAGTAAAAAAAAATACTTAAAAAGTAGCATTTCCCACATGTCTACTTTACATCAGCACAATTTTGGAACCCAAATTTTTTTTGTTAGGGAGTTATAAGGGTTAAAAGTTGACCAGCAATTTCTCATTTTTACAACACCATTTTTTTTAGGGACTACATCACATTTGAAGTCACTTTGAGGGGTCTATATGATAGAAAATACCCAAGTGTGACACCATTCTAAAACTGCACCCCTCAAGATGCTCAAAACCACATTCAAGAAGATGATTAACCCTTCAGGTGTTTCACAGGAATTTTTGGAATGTTTAACCCCTTAAACCCCAAGGATGGTTTGCACGTTAATGACCGGGCCAATTTTTACAATTCTGACCACTGTCCCTTTATGAGGTTATAACTCTGGAACGCTTCAACAGATCTTAGCGATTCTGACACTGTTATCTCATGACATATTGTACTTCATGAAAATGGTAAAATTTCTTCGATATATCTTGCGTTTATTTGTGAAAAAAACAGAAATTTGGCGAAAATTTTGAAAATTTCGCAATTTTCCAACTTTGAATTTTTATGCCCTTAAATCACAGAGATATGTCACGCAAAATACTTAATAAGTAACATTTCCCACATGTCTACTTTACATCAGCACAATTTTGGAACCAAAAATTTTTTTTGTTAGGGAGTTATAAGGGTTAAAATTTGACCAGAAATTTCTCATTTTTACAACACCATTTTTTTTTAGGGACCACATCTCATTTGAAGCACAATTTTGGAACCCAAATTTTTTTTTGTTAGGGAGTTATAAGGGTTAAAAGTTGACCAGCAATTTCTCATTTTTACAACACCATTTTTTTTAGGGACTACATCACATTTGAAGTCACTTTGAGGGGTCTATATGATAGAAAATACCCAAGTGTGACACCATTCTAAAAACTGCACCCCTCAAGGTGCTCAAAACCACATTCAAGAAGTTTATTAACCCTTCAGGTGTTTCACAGGAATTTTTGGAATGTTTAAATAAAAATGAACATTTAACTTTTTTTCACACAAAATTTATTTCAGCTCCAATTTGTTTTATTTTACCAAGGGTAACAGGAGGAAATTGACACCAAAAGTTGTTGTACAATTTGTCCTTAGTACGCTGATACCCCCATATGTGGGGGTAAACCACTGTTTGGGCGCATGGCAGAGCTCGGAAGGAATGGAGCGCCATTTTACTTTTCAATGCAAAATTGACTGGAATTGAGATGGGACGCCATGTTGCGTTTGGAGAGCCCCTGATGTGCCTAAACATTGAAACCCCCCACAAGTGACCCAATTTTGGAAAGTAGACCCCTTAAGGAACTTATCTAGATGAGTGGGGAGCACTTTGACCCAACAAGTGCTTTACAGAAGTTTATAATGCAGAGCCGTAAAAATTAAAAATCATATTTTTTCACAAAAATGATCTTTTCGCCCCCAATTTTTTATTCTCCCAAGGGTAAGAGAAGAAATTGGACCCCAAAAGTTGTTGTGCAATTTGTCCTGAGTATGCTGATACCCCATATGTCTATTTAAGCTCACTTGGACTCTCAGTCTATGCCTGCTGTCAATGTATTCAGTGCTATTCTGATTCCTTCTGACTACCTTGCTCCCAGTCTCTTCAAGAGAAGCTAAGTTTCCGTTTTGTTCATTTTTTGATCATCAGTGTGCTATATGTTTCTTGTCCAGCTTGCTAATATGTGATTTCCCAGCTTGCTGGTAGCTCTTGGGGGCTGAGTTTCTCCCCCCACACCGTTAGTTGGTGTGGGGGTTCTTGAATTCTCAGCGTGGATATTTTGGTAGGGTTTTTTACTGACCGCACAGTTCGCTATCTGTCTTCTGCTATCTAGTATTAGCGGGACTCATTTGCTGAATCTGTTTTCATTCCTACGTGTGTCTTTTCTCCTTACCTCACTGTTATTATTTGTTGGGGGCTTCCTATATCTTTGGGGTTATTTCTCTTGAGGCAAGTGAGGTCTTGCTTTCTCTTTAGGGGTAGTCAGTTTCTCAGGCTGCGTCGAGACGTCCAGGATTTTAGGCACATTCACCGGCTACCTTTAGTGTGTTTGGATAGGATCAGGTTTTGGGGTCAGTCCAGTTACCACCTCCCTAGAGCTCGTGTCTATGTTTAGTTACTTAGCTAGTATTTCCTGTGATCCCCAGCCACTGGGATCATAACAAAAAAAACCCACAAGTGACACCATTTTGGAAAGTAGACCCCCTAAGGAACTTAGCTAGATGTGTTTTGAGAGCTTTGAACCCCCAAGTGTTTCACTGCAGTTTATAACGCAGAGCCGTGAAAATATATATATTTTTTTCACAAAAATGATTTTTTTTAGCCCCCAGTTTTGTATTTTCACAAGGGTAACAGGATAAATTGGACCCCAAAAGTTGTTGTCCAATTTGTCCTGAGTATGCTGATACCCCATATGTGGGGGGGAACCACTGTTTGGGCGCATGGCAGAGCTCGGAAGGGAAGGAGTGCCATTTGGAATGCAGACTTAGATGGATTGGTCTGCAGGCATCACGTTGCATTTGCAGAGCCCCTGATGTACCCAAACAGTAGAAACCCCCAACAAGTGACCCCATATTGGAAACTAGACCTTCCAAGGAACTTATCTAGATGTATTGTGAGAACTTTGAACCCCCAGGTGTTTCACTACAGTTTATAACGCAGAGCCGTGAAAACAAAAGTCCTTTTTTTTTCACAAAAATGATTTTTTTAGCCCCCAGTTTTGTATTTTCACAAGGGTAACAGGATAAATGGGACCTCAAAAGTTGTTGTCCAATTTGTCCTGAGTACGCTGATACCCCATATGTTGGGCTAAACCCCTGTTTGGGTGCACGGGAGAGCTCGGAAGGGAAGGAGCACTGTTTTACTTTTCCAACGCAGAATTGGCTGGAATTGAGATCCATGTCGCGTTTGGAGAGCCCCTGATGTGCCTAAACAGTGGAAACACCCAATTCTAACTGAAACCCTAACCCTGACACACCCCTAACCCTAATCCCAACCCTAATCCCAACTGTAAATGTAATCCAAACCCTAACCCTAACCTTAGCCCCAACCCTAACACTAACTTTAGCCCCAACCCTAACTGTAGCCCTAACCCTAGCCCTAACCCTAACCCTAGCCCCAACCCTAACCCTAGCCCCAACCCTAATCCTAGCCCCAACCCTAACCCTAGACCACAACCCTAACCCTAGTCCCAACCCTAACTTTAGCCCCAACCCTAGCCCTAACCCTAGCCCTAACCCTAACCCTAATGGGAAAATGGAAATAAATACATTTTTTAAATTTTATTATTTTTCCCTAACTAAGGGGGTGATGAAGGGGGGTTTGATTTACTTTTATAGCGGTGTTTTTAGCGGATTTTTATGATTGGCAGCTGTCACACACTAAAAGACGCTTTTTATTGCAAAAAATGGTTTTTGCGTCTCCACACTTTGAGAGCTAAAATTTTTCCATATTTTGGTCCACAGAGTCATGTGAGGTCTTGTTTTTTGCCGGACGAGTTGACGTTTTTATTGGAACCATTTTCGGGCATGTGACATTTTTTGATCGCTTTTTATTCCGATTTTTGTGAGGCAGAATGACCAAAAACCAGCTATTCATGAATTTCTTTTGGAGGGGGAGGCATTTATACCATTCCGCGTTTTGGTAAAATTATAAAGCAGTTTTATTCTTCGGGTCAGTACCATTACAGCGATACCTCATTTATATAATTTTTTTATGTTTTGCCGCTTTTATATGATAAAAACTATTTTATATAAAAAATAATTATTTTTGCATCACTTTATTCTGAGGGCTATAACTTTTTTATTTTTGCGGGAGAAGATGACGTTTTCAGAGGTACCATGGATTTATATCCTTTCTTTTTTATCGAGTGTTATTCCACTTTTTGTTCGGCGGTATGATAATAAAGCGTTGGTTTTGCCTCGGTTTTTTTGTGACGGTGTTCCCTGAAGGGGTTAACTAGTGGGACAGTTTTATAGGTTGGGTCGTTACGGATGCAGCGATACTAAATATGAGTACTTTTATTGTTTTTTTTTTATTTAGATAAAGAAATGTATTTATTGGAACAATATTTTTTTTTTCTTTATTTAGGAATTTTTATTTATTTTTCATTTTTTTACACATGTAAATATTTTTTTTTTACTTTTTTACATTGCCCCAGGGGGGACATCACACTATAGTGTCAGGTAGCTGATCTGACACTTTGCACAGCACTGTGTCATATCAGTGATCTGACAGGCAGCGCTCCTGGCTTACCAGCGCCTGCTCTGAGCAGGCGCTTGGAAGCCACATCCCTGCAGGACCCGGAAGCAGCCCTGTGGCCATTTTGAATCCGGGGCCTGCAGGGAGAAGGAGGTAGGAGACCCTTGGAGCAACACGATCACATCGCGTTGCTCCGAGGGTCTCAGGGAAGCACGCAGGGAGCCCCCTCCCTGTGCAATGCTTCCCTATGCCGCCGGAACGCTGCGATCATGTTTGATAGCAGTTTTCCGGGGTTAATGTGCCAGGGGCAGTCCGTGACCGGATGTCAGCTGTGATAGTCAGATTGCATATGACGTACTATCCCGTCGGTGGTCATACGGGCCCACCCCACCTCGACGGGATAGTACGTCTAATGTCAGAAAGGCGTTAACCCTCTTACATTTCCCCCACCTAAATAATACTGTCTGCAGTATTCCACTAATGGTCAGTCAGCGTAGAGTGGTTTGGCAGGCCACAACTTTCCCAATTCTACAACTTCTGCAGATAAACCGTTGCATACCCAGTCCTCTAACCAAGTATATTTGAATACTAAGGTGAATCTGTGCCATGTAACGATGGTGGGTGTGGGCTGGGCTTACCCTGGAGGGGTATGACTAAGTGTCTACCGGGTCTTCACTAGAGCCTCTGATATCGAGGATAGGCTGAGCTGCCAGTTGACAACAGATACCACTCCAGGGCAGTCTCCAGATCTGCAACAGCTGACTGGAGGGCCAGAGGCACGGGTAAGAGGTACAGGAGGGCAAGTCAGTGGTGTAGTCAGGCAGTCCAAGGTCATGACAGGCAGCACAGGATCCATAAACGTAGCCGAAGTTAAGAAAGGTCAGACAGGACGAATATGCGAGCTAGATCAATAATGGGAGAAACAAAATACTCACACGAAGCAACAGGACACTAGCAGACGGACTGACTAGGAAACAACATTCAGGCAAGAAGTGGTGGGAGGAGCTGCCTAATAAAGACCCTGCTAGCACAGGATAGGCTGGGGAACCTAATTTCTGTAGGACACAGCAGGGTTAATTTCCTGCAGAGACCGTCCACACCCCCTAAAGCCGCATGGAAGGTACATTCAGATGCAGCAGTGCTAAGGAGTACTGTAAGAGGCAAAACTCAGTGAGCCGGCCTGACTCGAGTAGATGCCATGTGATGACCACGGGGTGGGGTGGTGCTGAGGAGGCATGCAAGTTACTACTGTGGCACACCGTTATGTTCACAGTGGCTTCTTCTCTCTGATCCACAGGTACAGGACTCTATTGTGTTGCTGTTGACCTCTCCTCCACCTTTCCTTCTTCTCTACTGCTCTCTTCACACTCAAATTCTTCTAGTGTAGCAATCCTAAAAGTCCAGATAAAACTTCTGTGCTCCCATCTGCTTTGGTTAATTTTAAAACAGCTAAACTTTGCGTTGGTGGAAGACACACTCTTCACTCAAAGGAATAAGCCTGAAATCTTCACTTTTATGGTGATTGATTTTCATCCTGTCAACGGACACACTCTTCACCCACAGGATTAAGCCTCTCTCCCTTCTATAGTGGCGATCCTCACCTTCTCTCTGTATTGGCGGCTCTCTCATTCAAGAGGGATAATCTCTTCCTCCAGGAGCAGATTACAACAACAAAAGTGGATGATGGTGCTTTATACATGCTTTTCTGTGCTGCTAACTAGTTCTCTGGGTGGTACACAAATGGCAGGTGTTACTCATCATTTACGCTGTAGCTTTCTATCAGGGGTTTCCTCTTCTTCTGCCTGAACCTTATCTTCAAATCCTTCTAAGACTACTTTCACACATCAGGTTTTTTGCATCAGGCACAATCCGGCGAATGTTGGAAAAACTGGATCCGGTGCAGATTGTGAAAAACTGATGCGACGGATATGTTTTTTGACGGATCCGGCTAGCATATCTAGATTATTGGCAAAAAAAAAATTTGGAGCATGCTCAGTTTAAAAAACCGGAATCCGGCACCGGAATCCGTCATTTTCTGGATTCGGCACCTTCCGGCTCCCATATGCTTCCATTCTAGCAAACAGCCGGAAGCGCCGGATCCGGCGCTTCCGGCTTTTTCGCCGGAGACAAAAAACTTTGCTATGGACATTTTTTCCAGAAACTGGAAACGGCAGATTTTCCGGATCCGGCGAAAAACGGACGAAACGCAAGGTCATCCGGCGCTAATACAAGTCTATGGGAAAAAACTGGATCCAGCGGCAACATTCGCCGTATGCGGTTTTTTTAAATTAACCGGATTGAGCCTGACGGCGAAAACCTGATGTGTGAAAGTAGCCTAAACTGAAGCAAGAAACAACAGAAGAGAGATTCCTCTCTGTACAACTCCAGTGGTCGTCACCATGGATGCTAAATACTAACTCCACACGTCCCATGTCTCAGCAGCTCTTTCTGCTCTGCATTCACGTCAGACATTACTCCTGTTATTCAGTGGTATTCTCTCTGAGCATGTACGATCCAGGAGAGATCTACCAACAAATGTATTTTTGCAGACAACACCAATATCTTGCATCACATAAGCAGGACTTCATTGGATCTGTCACACAGTCATAACAACATACATATAAACATATGGCATAGCATAAAACACTACAGTACATGAAAATAAAACATATACACTGTGTGCAGAATTATTAGGCAAGTTGTATTTTAGAGGATTATTTTTATTATTGATCAACAACTATGTTTTCAATCAACCCAAAAAACTCATAAATATCAAAGCTTAATATTTTTGGAAGTTGGAGTGGGTTTTTTTTAGATTTGGCTATCTTAGGAGGATATCTGTTTGTGCAGGTAACTATTACTGTGCAGAATTATTAGGCAACTTAATAAAAACCAAGTATATTCCCATCTCACTTGTTTATTTTCACCAGATAAAACAATATAACTGCACAAAATTTAGAAATAAACATTTCTGACATGCAAAAACCAAACCCCAAAAAATTAGTGACCAATATAGCCACCTTTCTTTATGATGACACTCAACAGCCTTCCATCCATAGATTCTGTCAGTTGCTTGATCTGTTTACGATCAACATTGCGTGCAGCAGCCACCACAGCCTCCCAGTGTTCCGAGAGTTGTACTGTTTTCCCTCCCTGTAGATCTCACATTTTATGAGGGACCACATGTTCTCTATGGGATTCAGATCAGGTGAACAAGGGGGCCATGTCATTATTTTTTCTTCTTTGAGACCTTTACTGGCCAGCCACGCTGTGGAGTAGTTGGAGGCATGTGATGGAGCATTATCCTGCATGAAAATCATGTTTTTCTTGAACAATACCGACTTCTTCCTGTACCACTGCTTGAAGAAGTTCTTTTCCAGAAACTGGCAGTAGGTCTGGGAGTTGGGCTTCACTCCATCCTCAACCCGAAAAGGTCCCACAAGTTCTTATTTGATGAAACCAGCCCATACCAGTACCCCACCTCCACCTTGCTGACATCTGAGTCGGAGTGGAGCTCTCTGCCCTTTACTGATCCAGCCTCTGGCCCATCCATCTGGCCCATCAAGAGTCATTCTCATTTCATCAGTCCATAAAACCTTTGAAAAGTCAGTCTTAAGATATTTCTTGGCACAGTCTTGACATTTTATCTTATGTTTCTTGTTCAAAGGTGGTCGTTTTTCAGCCTTCCTTACCTTGGCCATGCCCCTCAGTATTGCACACCTTGTGCTTTTTGTTACTCCAGTAACATTGCAGCTCTGAAATATGGCAAAACTGGTGGCAAATGGCATCTTCACGCTTGACTTTCCTCAATTCATGGGCAGTTATTTTGAGCCTTTTTTGCCCAACACGCTTCTTGCGACCCTGTTGGCTATTTGCCATGAAACGCTTGATTGTTTGGTGATCACGCTTCAAAAGTTTGGCAATTTCAAGACTGCTGAATCCCTCTGCAAGACATCTCACAATTTTGGACTTTTCAGAGCCCGTCTGTTAGGGGTCAAGTTCCCGCTTCTGCACAGGGGGAATCTCGGGCCGTCTCTGCTACGGTCTCCCATTCTTCTCCTGCCGCAGTGGAGCCTGCTCAGCAGAGATGTCGGTCCCAGCGTCTTGCTCAGTCCTGCTCTGTACAAAGAGTTACTGCTGCCTCTCCAGCTTCTGCCATTGAAGTCAGTGCTGGGCAGTGGCGAATAGATGCTTCTGGGACTAAGTCCTGCTTTTCTCGTTCTGAGCATGCCCTGAGTGAGATCTCTCAGTGAAAATCGAGGGTCACATGGTCAGACACTGCAGCTAAGTCCATTGGTCCTTTCAGGAAGGTCCTTTTAGTGCAAAGACTAAGGGTACCGTCTCACAGTGGCACTTTGGTCGCTACGACGGCACGATCCGTGACGTTCCAGCGATATACATATGATCTCGCTGTGTCTGACACGCTACTGCGATCAGGGACCCCGCTGAGAATCGTACGTCGTAGCAGATCGTTTGAAACTTTCTTTCGTCGCTGGATCACCTGCTGTCATCGCTGGATCGGTGTGTGTGACACCGATCCAGCGATGTGTTCGCTTGTAACCAGGGTAAACATCGGGTTACTAAGCGCAGGGCTGCGCTTAGTAACCCGATGTTTACCCTGGTTACCATTGTAAATGTAAAAAAACAAAAACACTACATACTCACATTCCGGTGACTGTCACGTCCCTCGCCGTCAGCTTCCCGCACTGACTGTGAGCGCCGGCCGTAAAGTAAAAGCAGAGCACAGCGGTGATGTCACCGCTGTGCTGTGCTTTACGGCCTGCACTGACACAGTCAGTGCGGGAAGCAGACGGCGAGAGACATGACAGACACCGGAATGTGAGTATGTAGTGTTTTTGTTTTTTTACATTTACAATGGTAACCAGGGTAAACATCGGGTTACTAAGCGCGGCCCTGCGCTTAGTAACCCGATGTTTACCCTGGTTACCCGGGGACTTCGGCATCGTTGGTCGCTGGAGAGCTGTCTGTGTGACAGCTCCCCAGCGACCAACAACGACTTACCAATGATCACGGCCAGGTCGTATCGCTGGTCGTGATCGTTGGTAAATCGTTTAGTGTAACGGTACGTTAAGTCTTGCTTTGCACACACTGAGCATGCCCAGGGCAAGATCTCTCAGTGGAGATTTAGGGTCACATGCTCTGGTATGACAGTCTCTCATTGGTCCTTTTAGGAAGGTCTTTTACTTGCTGCAGCTATATAAGGCTCGCATGGCCGCACGGCCATGCGCTAGTGTACGTTTGTATACGTGTATTTTTTGTGAGTGCAAGTCGTTCATTAAATACCCCTACCCTATTGTATGAAAGATCGCGTAAGTTGTATGGCTGCTACCTAGCGCCCGACTAAACACTCCACGTGTTACACACGAGTCAGCGTCTATCGCTGTGACCACCAGTGCAGCGCCACGCACCAGTAGTGCGCTTCTTAACCCACGTCTGGGTACTAGTGGTGTCTGCCAGCATGGCACAGTTCGCACTTCGGTGCTCTTACTATACCTACACACCCAGTTGCGGTGTGGTGAGCAAGTTGTCTGTACGGACTTCTACCCTGAGTCTTGGGATTGAGTTCGCCGACTCCTTGCTTGCACTCATTTGTGCGGTATTGCGGACCTGTGGCTTAGCAGGGTTCGCTTCCACCGCCATATAGCGCCGCCATTTGCTAGCAGCGGGTTTTCACCTGCACGGTGGACCCCGGACTGCGAACGCACCAATATTATTACATCTTTTACTTGGTGCATTCCGCCAGTCCTAACACCGTCAAATCTCTCTTCTGACCCATTTTGCCAAAGAAAAGGAAGTTGCCTAATAATTAAGCACACCTTATATAGGGTTTTGATGTCATTAGACAACACCCCTCCTCATTACAGAGATGCACATCACCTGATTTACTTAATTGGTAGTTGACTCTCAATCCTGAATAGCTTGGAGTAGGACAAACTGTACAAAAAGTATCATGTGATCAAAATACAACTTGCCTAATAATTCTGCACACAGTGTATTAGCACAGTCCTACATATTCAAAAAGATAGCAAAAAATGTGTTTCACATACTGTAGTAACAGTTTGTAATTTTTGTAAAAGGGCAGAGAAGTAATTTTCAAGGGTTTAAGCACGCAAAGCCTTTTAGACTCTGGTGTACCCAATGCATTTGTGAAGAAGAAGGAACTTCAGGAAAACATTCTGTGTCTTACTTGACAACTTCTTGGTCTTTTTTCCAGCTTTTTTTTAACTTTATATATAAAGTAGTGAGCGGCTTAAAACCACGTGAAGAATGAATCGGTCACTTTTTTTAGCCACTTCACAGCTTTTGGTTAAAAAAAAGCTAAAAAATACGAAACATATGCACAGCAAGTTGTTTTGACATTGCAGTGCGTATGTTCATTCCTTTTAGCATTTTTAAGTGCTTTTTCAGACAGGTTCCTGTGGAAACTCACTTGAAAAAGATGCCCATGGCAGGCAGCACAGTGGCTCAGTGGTTAGCACTACAGCCTTGCAGAGCTGGGTACTGAGTTGAAATCCCACCAAGGACAACATCTGCAAGGACTTTGTATGTTCTCCTCTTGTTTGTATGTTTTATGGCCTCCCCTCTGGGTTCCCACACTCCAAAGACATAATGGCAGGCAATTTAGATTGTGAGCCTCAATGGCGACAGTGATGATGTCTGCAAAGCGCTATACATATAAAATAAATGAATAAAAAGTGCAAAACTCATTGACCGATGATGATCTCAACATTGCGATGCACGTGATTTACCATGAATGCCATCCTTCTGCTTTCTGGTTAGGACAATCACTTAAAGAAAGCAAGTCATAAGCTGGGAAAACAGATAGAAATTGATGAAGAAGAACCCATTCATATCTCGCATCCTTTCCCTAGCCTTGGTACAGTCACTTAATGAATCCCAGAAGAGCAATTATCCAACAATATATAGCAAGGAAGAATTATGCCGCAGAATTTATAGATGACGACGGTATTGTATAATGAGGGACATTTACAACGCTGGCTGACAACTCCGCCAATGTCTTTTATATTAGTTTTCAAGTGCATACAGTATATATCCATATCTAATGTTGTGTTACATAATATTCACAGGAGTAGCTGCTATGAGAAACAAAAAGGGATTGGGGTTCACCACATATGGACTATGAAAGTTGACTATAGAAGGTTGTGTGAAAAATTTAAAGGCAGTGTCCAAAACTATTAATTTTATCTTTACTATGGACCTAAAAACTAACAGGCAGTGACTTGCTATCAGAGACCATTACTTTCCTACTCTACCCAGCACCGGTTAAGAGTGGTCACAGATCATTCCTGCAGGTGATTTAGCTGTTCCACGTCAACAGAGCAGCTTCTTCTTCCTCCAGGCTGCTCTGTCAAAGGGGCGTGACTGCAGAGGTCATGCTGATTGACAGCCAACTCTCTGCAGTTAGGCAGCAGCAGTCAATCAGCATGTCGTCAGCAGTCACGCTCCATCAACAGAGCAGCCCGGAAGAAGAAGCTGCGCTTTCGACATGGAACAACTGAATTGCCAGAAGAGATCGGTGTCTGGCTCAACAGGCAGGTAGATAGCATCATCATCACGACCACTTGGTCTGCCAGCTAAGGCAAGCCTGATAGACCATGCCAGCAGCATGGCCTAAGAGATTTATGTCAGTGCAGCGCTGACAGGTATAAAGCACTGCAATGCATCATACCACCAATCAGAGCTGTGAAAGTCAAAGTCCCATAGAGAGACCAAGTTAAAAAAAACAAAAAACACACAAATTAATAAAAAAAATTAAACATTATACCCATAAATTTGAAATTTTATGTAAAAACAAAAATTAACAAAACAAGTACACATATTTGTAATCGCCACTTTCAGAACTACCTGATCTATAAAACAGTCACACTAATTAATCCCTTCAGTGAACACTATGAAAAAATAAACACAAATCGAGGCAAAAAACTATGCTTTTTCATCATACCATATATCATAAAAATGATAAATCATAAAAATGATATTGCTGAAAACGCCATCTTGTCTATCAAAAACAAAAAAGCCACAATATATCATATCAGTGGAAAAATAAAAAAGTTATAGCTTTCAGAATACAGCAATACAAAATCAATTCTTTTTTCTATAAAATAGTTTTTATTGTGTAAAAGCGCCAAATCATAAAAAGTTATATAAATGTGGTGTTTCTGCAATGGCATTGATCCGAAGAATAAATCTGTCTAGTCACTTATACTCCGAGAGAAATGGTCCACATTTATCCTGCTCTCTGCGCTGAGCGCTTACATCAGGGTTTCTGTCTAAATCTCTGAAATACAGAATTCAGACATTACCCCTGGCAGAAGATTCCCTATAATGAGGCAGATAGAGGCACTGTGGATGCTGTCTAGCCTGTGATCCGGTGGTGTCAATCTTTTTAGAATTGCGTAAAAGTGCGCTCTGCCACAGTGTTGTGTACTTCGGAAAAGGACACCGCTGAACAGAGGGCAGACAGAGTCCAGAGTAACTCTGCTGCCTTATTATAAATGGATCCCTCGGTGGTTTCAACCAAATCATGTCATTTGGAGATTAAGGCTGGAGTCACACCAGCGTATGGCATCTGATGCGTGAGTATCAGATGGGATATCCTAATGATGCTTGGCTCCTGATCTGCTGCAAGCATGAGCCTAGTGTCATGCTACTGTACTCCAATCCTCTCACACAGAGAAAATCAGAGCACAGCTGTGGAGAAGGCAGAGAAATTCATTTCTCTATCTCCACTGCTGTCGGCGTATATTGCACCGCACACAGATAATATCTGAGTGCTGTGTGTTGTGTCACTCACACCCATAGACTTATATGGGTGCAAGTGAGCCGAGTTTCACTGCCAATCGCAGCATTGTTTTCACTTGCTGATTCGGCATGGGAAATTGCAGATCTGAGCCACCCCATAGAGTAATGCTGGGCCGAGTGTTATGCAATATTTTATTGCATAGTACTAAGCTGTATTGTACAGTAGTGTGACTCCAGCCTTAGTTGGAAACCACAATGTAAGTGCTTAGCATAAAGCGCAGCATAAATGCTTCAAACCAATCCACAAAAAAAAGCAAGTCCCCACTCAGGTCCATCATGTGTTATCGGAAATATAGGAGGCTTCCACATTACTGGTAGCAGAAAGGAAAAGCAAAATGGCTGCCCAAAAGAAATTCTGCAAATTCTCTGCTCCCAAATCTAAAAGCCTCTCCTTCCTTCTGAGCCCCAATGTGCCTAAAGCACTTTAAAAATCCACATGTTTGGCATTTCTGTAGCGTTTAATTTACAGGTGCGTGTCTCCAGAAGCATGAGCTGGGCACTACCATGTAGTGATCACTACAACATAATGGTCACTATGAGGGCAGATTTACAATATTCACTCAGCAACATCCACTGCTGCTTGTTTCTGGAAAACACCCATGGAGTCAAAATCATCACAATACCTGTAGATACATTCCCACAAGGAAGATGGAGCTGAATTGATGATGCTACTTGCATGCAGATAGAAAGGTGTCAATCTGGACAAAAAGTCTAAAAACAAAAGGAGTAATAAAGAGCGTAATAAAGAGAGTAATAAAAATGGAGCATTTCTAAAGGGTATATTCCTATATGTTGAGGGTTATATCAAGGGTACTAGGTGCTGGGAGATGTAGAAGTTAAAAACTGTAAACTGAATCCCTTAGAAAGTACTCGAACTGCGGTATGATGCCCCTGTACTTAGACGTGTATAATAAGGAGGAAGCGTGTCATACCTATTAGGATATAAATCTATGGCGTAGTCCAAAAAAGTATTAAGATAAAACTTCACTATTTGGTGGAGACAACACATACGCACGCGGGGCTTCTTTATACTTAGCTGCACTTCCTTTGCAGCAACCAGATGTATATGTCCTCGGCGTGCTGTCCTGGCCGGTGACAGCCGCCCGTGCGATGGGAAGCGAGCAAGCGCGTGGTGCTGAGTCTCGTTGCAGCCATCAGGACCTGCGGTGAGTTCGGGTCACATGTCCAGCCAGTCACGTGGTGCCCTTGTTGGTAGTACGGAGCACTGTAGGAGCCAAAGAAACAACCAACGCGTTTCGGAATAGCACGGATTCCTTCATCCGAAACGCATTGGTTGTTTCTTTGGCTCCTACAGTGCTCCGTACTACCAACTACATGACGTCCACTCTCTCTTTCAGTCAATTTTGCACCCAAAAGTCAAAAGTGTTCTTTCCCTTCCGAGCCCAGCTGTGCACCCAAACAGTAGTTTTCCCCCACATATGTGCTATTGGCATACTCAGGAGAAATTTCACAACAAATTATATGGTCTATTTTCTCCTGTTATCCTTGTGAAAAAGAAAAATTTGGGACTGAAGCAACATTTTTGCAGGAGATATGTATTTTTTCATTTTCACGGCTCAACGTTATAACATTCTGTTCACCACACATCTAGATAAGTTCGTAGAGTGGTCAAGTTTCCAAAATGAGGTCACTTGTGGGCTCTGCAAAAACGACATGACGTCCACTCTCGATCCCAGTCAATTTTGCACTCCAAAAGTCAAAAGATGATCCTTCCCTTCCGAGCCCTGCTGTGCACCCAAACAGCAGTTTTCCACCATATATGTGTTATTGGCAAACTCATTAGAAATTTTACAACAAATTGTATGGTCCATGTTCTACTGATACCTTTGTGCAAATGCCAAATTTGGGGCTAAAGCAACATTTTTGCTGGAAATTGTAAAATTTTCCTTTTTTTTTTCCCATTGCTTTAATTCCTGTGAAGCACCTGAAGCGTTAATAAACTTCTTGGATGTGATTTTGAGCACTTTGAGGAGTGACGTTTTTAAAACAGGCCCCTCAAAGTACCTTCAAATGTGATGTGGTCCCTAAAAAGAAATTGGTTTTGTAAATCTTGTTGGAAAAATTAGAAATTGCTGATAAACTTTTAACCTTTCTAATTTCCCAATAAAAAAAATTATGTTGATGTAAAGTACACATGTGGGAAATGTTATTTATTAACTATTTTGTGAGATGTAACTATCTGGTTTAAGGGCATACAAATTAAAACATTCAAAATTGCGAAATTTTTGCCAAAATTCTCATATTTTTACAAGTAAATGCAAAAAATGTCGGTCTAAATTTACCAGTGGCATAAAGTAGAACAGTCTCAAAATAGCTGGGACACATTGAAGTGTTGCAGAGTTCTTACCTAAAAAAATTGACAGTGGTCAGAATTGCAAAATTTGACCTGGTCATGAAGGTGAAAATAGGCTCAGGGGTGAAGGGGTTCTTCTGACGGTCCTCAGCAGAAAATATGGGACTGAAGTGAAGAATAAAACTAATACTTACCTTAGAGAGGATGCCCCACGGCAATCTTTTTTTTCTCTCTACTTTGCATTTCTTACTGCAGCATTTTTGCTCAAATTATCTGTGTAAACGCTTGTATCTCCATACGACAGTCACAGTTTATAGAGCGGAGCCTGAATAGGGAATTGAATTCAATTTATCTCAACTGGTCAAGAGAGAGAACATCCCCTTTGGGAGTTCAGACACTAGAACATTATATAAGGTAGCCATGAAGTGACGCGGCCCCCAGGCCGGGGTCTGTTGTTAATAGCTTCTGCTCGGATGATACTTTATCTCCCGAACCTTTATCTATTCTCTTTCCAGGGAAAACCTGGATTTTATTTCCAAAGCGTAAAAAAAAGGTGAAAGTTGCACGATCAGCAACTAAAAATGAAAAAAAAAAATGTTTAATGAAAAAAAAAAAAACATTGCAGCAAACTCCGTGTCTCGATGGAAAGCTTGAATCTGACACAGTTGATGTATCATTGTAATATAACCACATTCTTCACAAAGACATGCTCATAATTAATGGCTGCAATTAAATATAAATGATCTACATACGAATGGAGGGTTGTTGTTTTTTAACTTTTTTACTGGCGGGGAAAGAAATTTCTAGCATTGCTAAAAAGCTGAAGAAAAGAGTCTGTAGAGTTTTTTTGACGGATCCGTTACTTGGGGGTTGTCTGGGAAAAGTATCTACTTTTTGGAGCATGCGCAATTGAAAAAGCGGATTAGGGCGACGGATCCACCAAAATGACGGTCGCGACGGATCTGTCGCCCATAGGCCATTTCGGTGCAAACAAAAAACGTTAAAATGTCAAGATGACGTCCGCCAAATCTCAACGGATCCGCCACAATCCGCCGCTAATGCAAGTCTATGGGAAAATAGCGGATCTGCCCAAAAAAAATGGCGGATCCGCTATTTGACGAAAACAGCGGATTCAAACTGACGTCAAAAGACTGAAGTGGGAAAGAGGCCTAAGACTTGGCTGGCCAGGGGCTAATTCCCAATGGGACCGGAGGGGCTTAAATTTTCAGAAATTGAAATGTGTCTGCAGCTCCTGCGCAGATTAATGTGTCTCCTGGGTAACAGACTACAAGCATATCCTGTGTAGTCTGATCCGCGCACACGTGTTCATTATGCACATGCCAAATGTTACATCTTGTTAAAAAGATATGCTCTTTTAATGGACTACATCTGTGCGACTCTACCCCAGAGAAGACTACGTGAACAGCAGGACCCAATTGCTTTTGCATGACAAATGTCTTGATTTTGCCAACACAATCCCGAAAATGAATTATTAAAAAATTGTTGGAGCTTACACAAACCCCACCCCATAGTGCGCATTTCTGGGCATTTTGGCCCCAATTCAACATACGGTAACTCTTTCTCCACTTTTCTGGAGGAATTCGTTGTTTTATTTATTTAGCTTTAGTATTTGCATCATATTCTCTATACTGTTTGTGCCACTTGTAAGTCGTCTTTCTTTTTATGTCTTTTTTTTCCCACGACAAGTTTGCTTATTCAGATGTTTTAGACAAGATTCATGAAATGTAACTTTTACCGTAGGTGGTATCTCTCGACTACCTAGACTAAGGTTTCTGAAAAAGTTTTCAATTGTGACTTTTTAAAAGATTTGCCATTTTTGGTGCTAAAAAGTGGTAAAAAAACAAAAATAAAATAAAATTTATTTTGTGCCAAATTCATGGACCGCATGCACCATTTTGAAGAAATTTCTTCCAGTGCCAATTTTTTTTTTAGACGTCAGCCAAGTCTATGATAAAGGTAACCTGCCACTTAAAAATGTTCTCCGATATTCTGAGAGCATTTTACAGAGCACGAGTGGTGGAACAGACTGATGTATAGTATTGTTGGAGAAGACTCAGGATCATCAATGACAGATACCCAGGACCCTCACTGATCAGCTGTAAGCAGTTTTGGTAACGGCCAGATGGCAGCTGTAGCTCCATTCATTGCATGCGTTCTGCAGTACTCTGCACCTGCTGCTACACATTGAATGGAGCTGTGTAGTGCAGCTCTGGTCAAGGTTTACTTCCTGCCACTACCAGAGTTGGCAGCAGATGATCACACCTGGTCATGCCTGGGGTCAGACCTTACCAATTTGATGAGTTTTTACCAGGCAGCCCCAATATTTTCCCACCCAATTTATTCCAAACAAGCATCCCAAAAGGCAGATGGGAAGGTACATGAATTTGGAACCCTACGACTCAGCTAAAAATGGGAACCACCTTCAACTTAGTGCTCCAAATTAGTAACTTATAATGAATGCGCACCACCTCGTTTGGTTTGACTGTCACCCTAATTCCCATTGAAGGTAATGGAGACAGTGCTGCTTTGCCTGCACTCTACTTCTCCCCATCCTTTTCTAAGCTACCAAACTATGAATAAATATATGTGTGGTCAGTATAAAGGACTGGCACATGACTTATTCCTTCCAAGGACCATACTAAGGACCAAGGAGCACCCAGCACAGGTGGAAGAAACGCGATTTTGGCAGCTAAATAGGAAGGTTCTTTACAGTTAGAGCAGTCAGACTGTGGAATGCCGACCACAACAGGTAGTAATGGCAGACTATATAACTGTAATGCCTGCTGCAGCACAGTAGCACACAACCTCCACCAGGGGGGTGCAGGTGAAGGAAAATAGGTACACTCGCAGTGAAAACACAGAACAGCAGGCAGAAGCCACTAGGTGGCAAAAGAGTAGTCAGACAAAGCCGGGTCAGCAACAGAGAGGGAATGAAGTACCAGAGGTCACAGTAATACACGTGGTCAGAAACAAACCAAAGAAGTCAGAGCTGATCGGGAGCAGGAAAGCCAGAGACGCAAGACAGAAAACAGGTCAGAGGACAAGCTGAGTCAAATACCAGGGGGTCACAACACGAAAAGCGAGTACTACAACGAGCGAAGTCACAGGGGAACACAGGAACCGGACATAGGTAAACGGACAGAGGATAAATCAGGGTATAACGGGGTCAGCTGCTCTGGCCAGAGACAGGAACTATAACTGACACTGCTGAAATAGCCAGACAGATCCCAAAACAAGGCCAGGAAAATTAACCCCTGCATGACCATCCCGGGGAGAGAACAATCAGAAACAAACCCCGGACTGGATCATGACAATAACAGGTTCTAAAAAAGGGCTGGATGATTTCCTAGATACACATAACATTGTGGGTTATAGTTAAATTATTGACAAAAGGTACAATTGGTGGAGGAAGGTTGAACTTGATGGACCTAGGTGTTTTTTCATCTTATGTAACTATATCAATTGCTAAAAGTTGGTCACTCGACTCCTATTTGGTAAATTGCTTAAAATAGTATTTTCCCTTTTACGACATTTGCTCCCGAGATGCCGCATCACTATATAAACACTTTCTGAATAAATATGAAATCTTTGTGGCTCGGAGACAAGTCTTCTGCTCCGTTCTCCATTGATGACTAAAATTAGATACATTTGATTTATGAGCCGAGTTCCAAGCTCCGAAACATTAAAAAAGCAGCGCATTTCCATCCCATCCCCGATTCCCCATCACACTGGCACATATACCGAATGGGAGTCGAGATTAACCCGTAGCGTGGATAATGTAAAAACAGAATATTCTGGATTTTTTTCGTCTTTTCTTTCCGAAAGAGATAATAATAACTTCGACACTTGGCTGTTGTTACAGTCCTGACTCGAGGCACTTAGTCTATCTCACCTGGGTTACCTTTACAAATGGATCTTTAATGAATTATTCATTGTGCTAAATTTTTATCATCAAAACATTGTAGGAGAAATCATCCTGTAGTTGTTTTTCAATCGCCCCTGTTAAAAAAAATAAAAAATATCAGGGGGATCAAATGATCCAGGAGACAAAATACAGATAATATAGTGTGAGCTCCCCCTAGTGGTGATTTATGATAAAACCGCTGTACAGATGAGTTTTAGAGAAGAACATAAAGTTTGGCTTCGGGGAAGTGCTTCTTCTTTGAGATCTTGTACAAAGCGAGTATTTTACTTTACGATTTATATTGGTTATAAACTCAGTCTGCAAGAGCTTCATGGCGATTATTCACGTGTCATTGATAACACTTAGAGGCTATAGTCAGAATCACTGAATTTCATTGGTACAGAGCTCCTGTCAGCAGGATTTACTCCCATAAACAGCTCCGACTGCTTGGAACCATTTGTTACAAAAATTAGTTAATATTAGTCAATATTATTGCTATATACCTAAAAAGAAGTACTTTTGGTGCCTCCGATGGCCCCAGAGTATACTGGATTGTCTAACAGTCTTGATCTGTTCATTGACCTACAATGTCACGCAAAAGATGCACAAAGTGTATCTTTTGGGACCCAGAAAAGGGGAGATTATACCAGGAAGGAGCCCAGAATGAGGGACAATATACCAAGAAAGAGCCCAGGATGGGGGTCAATATACCAAGAAGGGGCCCAGGATGAGGAACATTATACCAGGAAGGAGCCCAGGATGGGGGACCTTATACCAAGAAGGGGCCCAGGATGGGGAATAGCATACCAGGAAGGAGACCAGGATGAGGAGACAACATACCAAGAAGAGGCCCAGGATGGGGGACAATATGCCAAGAAGAGGCCCAGGATGGGGAATATTATACCAGGAAGGGGCCCAGGATGAGGGACATTATACCAAGAAGGGACCCAGGATGGGGAATATTATACCCGGAAGGGGACCAGGATGAGGAGACAATATGCCAAGAAGGGGCCCGGGATGGGGAATATTATGCTAGGAAGGGGCCCAGGATGGTAGACATTATACTAGCAAGCAGCCCAGGATTGCGAACATTATTACAGAAAGTGACTCATGATAGGGGCCATTGTTGCAGGAAGCGGTCCATCACTACATTGAGGACAAACATGTATGTCTTTATAGGATATAGAACGTTACAAGGGCCGATACATTTGACTAAATGCAAGTGGGGGCCCAGACCCAAATTTTGCACTGGGACGCATCGGACCCTAGTTACGCCACTAGACCTTCATAAATCAATATTTTGTAAAGTCCCTCTATTGGTGCCTTGAGGGCTGACTGGATTTTATCATCTACATAAAAAAATAAGAGATCACATGATCTACAACAGTCTCAAAAGATAATTCCTTACTGACAATTGTAGAAATCATGCATTGTGTGAGATCCAACAGGAGAATGTGGGCGACATCTGCTGGTCAAATATGGATATAACGTGTACACATGCACATTCATCCGTATAGGGTAAAACAAGTAATGTATACGGTGCCTACATGAAGCCACAATAAGTACAGGAAAAATACACATATAACTGCTAAGTTTTAACAACAATTGATAAAGTGCAAACATATTACAGAGTAAAAATGTCCTAACCTAGAAGTCTCCAAGTCTGAAAGGGCCTGTCCCGCTGCAATTTCAGCTTGGAATGTATTTCATCTTTACATTTTTAAATGATGTTTTCAGTCTTTTTATTTCTTTTTATATATACAGTACAGACCAAAAGTTTGGACACACCTTCTCATTTAAAGATTTTTCTGTATTTTCATGACTATGAAAATTGTAAATTCACACTGAAGGCATCAAAACTATGAATTAACACATGTGGAATTATATACTTAACAAAAAAGTGTGAAACAACTGACAATATGTCTTATATTCTAGGTTCTTCAAAGTAGCCACCTTTTGCTTTGTTTGATGACTGCTTTGCACACTCTTGGCATTCTCTTGATGAGCTTCAAGAGGTAGTCACCGGGAATGGTCTTCCAACAATCTTGAAGGAGTTCCCAGAGATGGTTAGCACTTGTTGGCCCTTTTGATTTCACTCTGCGGTCCAGCTAACCCCAAACCATCTCAATTGGGTTCAGGTATAGTGACTGTGGAGGCCAGGTCATCTGGCGTAGCACCCCATCACTCTCCTTCTTGGTCAAATAGCCCTTACACAGTCTGGAGGTGTGTTTGGGATCATTGTCCTGTTGAAAAATAGATGATGGTCCAACTAAATGCAAACCGGATGGAATAGCATGCAGCTGCGAGATGCTGTGGAAGCCATGCTGGTTCAGTATGCCTTCAATTTTGAATAAATCCCCAACAGTGTCACCAGCAAAGCACCCCCACACCATCACACCTCCTCCTCCATGCTTCACGGTGGGAACCAGGCATGTAGAGTCCATCCGTTCACCTTTTCTGCGTCACACAAAGACACGGTGGTTGGAACCAAAGATCTCAAATTTGGACTCATCAGACCAAAGCACAGATTTCCACTGGTCTAATGTCCATTCCTTGTGTTCTTTAGCCCAAACAAGTCTCTTCTGCTTGTTGCCTGTCCTTAGCAGTGGCTTCCTAGCAGCTATTTTACCATGAAGGCCTGCTGCACAAAGTCTCCTCTTAACAGTTGTTGTAGAGATGTGTCTGCTGCTAGAACTCTGTGTGGCATTGACCTGGTCTCTAATCTGAGCTGCTGTTAACCTGCGATTTCTGAGGCTGGTGACTTGGATAAACTTATCCTCAGAAGCAGAGGTGACTCTTGGTCTTCCTTTCCTGGGGCAGTCCTCATGCGAGACAGTTTCTTTGTGGCACTTGATGGTTTTTGCCACTGCACTTGTGGACACTTTCAGGTTTTCCCAATTTTTCGGACTGACTGACCTTCATTTCTTAAAGTAATGATGGCCACTCGTTTTTCTTTACTTAGCTGCTTTTTTCTTGCCATAATACAAATTCTAACAGTCTATTCAGTAGGACTATCAGCTGTGTATCCACCAGACTTCTGCACAAGACAACTGATGGTCCCAACCCCATTTATAAGGCAAGAAATCCCACTTATTAAACCTGACAGGGCACACCTGTGAAGTGAAAACCATTCCCAGTGACTACCTCTTGAAGCTCATCAAGAGAATGCCAAGAGTGTGCAAAGCAGTCATCAAAGCAAAAGGTGGCTGCTTTGAAGAACCTAGAATATAAGACATAATTTCAGTGGTTTCACACTTTTTTGTTAAGTATATAATTCCACATGTTAATTCATAGTTTTGATGCCTTCAGTGTGAATGAACAATTTTCATAGTCATGAAAATACAGAAAAATCTTTAAATGAGAAGGTGTGTCCAAACTTTTGGTCTGTACTGTAGATTGAGATATTAGAGTTTAAAGTGTGAGTCTACTTTCAGATAACTGTCCAGGATAAGCTGTTGTGTGCATACGTGAGGAATAAGACTTTTTCTAGCTTATAATCTACATTTTTTAGCTGCTTTTCCTCTCCAGGCACTGTCACTAGAAGCCTCAGCCCCTTTCTCCATCCTGCTCCTCTTCTTTCCCATAGCTTCTATGGGCTGAGGGTATAATTTAATCTTACTGAGGACAGATCTGTAGACAGATTCGAGCAGGGTTTTTTTTTTTTTAGATTGAATGATCAATGCAGGAAGGCAACAAATAATAAATGGTGAAAGAGACATTTTTTTTCTTAAGATTTATGACCAGGCTTCTTTGCATGTACTATTGATTTATGTAAAGTAAAATGGTGTGAAGAATTGTTTTAATGATTGGTATTGGCTGCTCCATTGTGTTGTATTGTTTGAATGTATACCTATTAAGTGGAGCGGTATAAATGATATGACCGGGGCCACACTTACCATGTCAGTTCAATGGCAGCTTAGCACAGAGCTGAAGATCTGGAGCATTTACATGAGCTCTTCTAACATTACACTTCTCAATCACCTGATCCGGCTCTCATCAAATAACTTAAGTATGCTTATCTCCAAGGAACGACAGAAAAGGAATGAATGAAATTAGCATAGTAATAGTGTGTGGATAAATCCTAGGGAAGAAAATGGGAAATAATAGTCATTTAATGGAACCACAGGATTTAACTAGAAGGGGCAACAATAAATGCTCAAATATTCACTCCGCCTGCACAATTGGTAATCCAGGGTAAGTTCGGCCACCACCTCCATCCTGAAATAATTTTTCACAAGTGCTTATAAAATATCATTAAAAAATTAACTTTGTGAATACTCTTTCGCATCCCAATTTTTACTCTTAGGATACAGCACAAATTTCAAATTCTCCTAAAATTTACTTTTACACCTAACTGTGAAAAATAATATTAAAGGGGTGGCCCAGCACCTAAAATGTATTTTCTATATATTTATCTATACACCCTAACAAATGTTGTAAATTTTCTTTATTGCACAATACCCTACACTTCTCCCTATCCTGCTAATATCCAAATGTGTTTTTTTACTGTTCTTCCTGTGACATTTCATTTGAAAGGAGTCTCAAATGTGATGACACAGGAGGCTGGGGCTGCACTCACTTCCCTCAGTGGCCATCTTCCCTCCTGGAGGCTAGGGCTGCACTCACTTCCCTCAGTGGCCATCTTCCCTCCTGGAGGCTAGGGCTGCACTCACTCGCCTTAGTGGCCATCCTCCCTCCTGGAACAGGACGTCACCATGGGGCAGCACTGCCGTTGCTCACTAGTTTCTTACATCGCTGCAGCCTCTGAAAACGTCCTGGATCCTGGGTGATAGACAATGTGGGAGAAGTGAGTGCAGCACTGGCTCTCTGCTTCTATCGCCGCAGCTTTTAATTGAAAGAAGATGACATTAGGAGGAAAGATAGAAGCAGTGAGTAACAGCAGTGCCTGCTGACCAAGTTTTTTTTCCTTCTTGAACTACACTCACCGGCCACTTTATTAGGTACACCATGCTAGTAACGGGTTGGACCCCCTTTTGCCTTCAGAACTGCCTCAATTCTTCGTGGCATAGATTCAACAAGGTGCTGGAAGCATTCCTCAGAGATTTTGGTCCATATTGACATGATGGCATCACACAGTTGCCGCAGATTTGTCGGCTGCACATCCCAAAGATGCTCCATACAAGGCAGGATGGATCCATGCTTTCATGTTGTTTACGCCAAATTCTGACCCTACCATCCGAATGTCGCAGCAGAAATCCAGACTCATCAGACCAAGCAACGTTTTTCCAATCTTCTACTGTCCAATTTCGATGAGCTTGTACAAATTGTAGCCTCAGTTTCCTGTTCTTAGCTGAAAGGAGTGGTACCCGGTGTGGTCTTCTGCTGCTGTAGCCCATCTGCCTCAAAGTTCGACGCACTGTGCGTTCAGAGATGCTCTTAGGCCTACCTTGGTTGTAACGGGTGGCGATTTGAGTCACTGTTGCCTTTCTATCAGCTCGAACCAGTCTGCCCATTCTCCTCTGACCTCTGGCATCAACAAGGCATTTCCGCCCACAGAACTGCCGCTCACTGGATTTTTTTTCTTTTTCGGACCATTCTCTGTAAACCCTAGAGATGGTTGTGCGTGAAAATCCCAGTAGATCAGCAGTTTCTGAAATACTCAGACCAGCCCTTCTGGCACCAACAACCATGCCACGTTCAAAGGCACTCAAATCACCTTTCTTCCCCATACTGATGCTCGGTTTGAACTGCAGGAGATTGTCTTGACCATGTCTACATGCCTAAATGCACTGAGTTGCCGCCATGTGATTGGCTGATTAGAAATTAAGTGTTAACAAGAAGTTGGACAGGTGTACCTAATAAAGTGGCCGGTGAGTGTATACCATTACTGTGAGCGGGCTGCTCTCTGCCTTTCCTTCTCTGTGAACATACGGAGTTGTAGCGCAGTGGTTTTCTCTTAATTTCATCTGTTTTTTGCTGGAGTTGAAGAACTTTCATTTTTTAATCTTTCAAACTTTAAAGTTTTACCTTTTAAATAACTTGACACAACCCCTTTAATCATTTAGTGCAATATCATGTATATGTACATGCTTGCAGGATTAATTATATGCGGAGAGAAATCAGGAGTGAAAATCTGTCAGAAGCCACCGGAGCTTGTTTCCGGGGTGATGGGCCGGCTGTTAACCATTTTACTCTCGCTGTTAACCTTTGACAGCACCTTTTAAATAGAATGTGCACCGCTGCTGTCGCTTACTGGCTCCCGTTGGTGCTCAGTGATGCAATTGCGGGGCACCGAAGAGTTTATTATGACAGCTGGAGGCCTGCTGAAGGCTCCCGATTGCTGTTATCTTGGTTTTCCTCTGAATTTCAGCGATATCAGGCAAACCTTAGCTATATTGAAAGATTGCAGATTAAAGTCCCCTATGGGGACTAAAAAAAAAGTTTTGAAAATATAAAAAAGAAATTTAAAAATATTACATTTCCAATCACCCTCTTTTTCCCATTTAAAAAATAAATAAATAAATAACATTTCATATCGCCGCATTCATAGCCCAATCTATCAAAATGCTAATTTAACACGAGCAGTAACGAGTAAAAAAAAAATCAAAGACTCCAGAATTGTGGGTTTATTGGTCACTACTCTTCCCAAAAAATGCAATAAAACTGATCAAAACATCATCTCTACCCCAAATTGGTATCAGTTAGTCATGCAAAAAAAATGTCTCAATGGAACAGTAAAAATGTTACGGATCTCTTAAAATGGCAACATAATCCAAAACATAGAAATTTTTGACATTTTTTTCGCCGCTTAAATGAAAAAAAAATGTATACAAGTTTGGTATCGCCATAATCGCATTGACCTGGATATTTACGCTGTATAAATGTTGGAATTATATTTTTTCCACAATTCCACTGCACTTTTTTTTATTCTTCCGTATACTGAATGTTACAACTAATAGCATCATTCAAAATTATAACTTGTTCCACGAAAAAAAAACCCGTACAACAATGTCGACAGAAAAATAAAAAAGTTATGGCTCTAAGAAGGTGGGGAGTAAAAAAAAATGGAAAAACAAAAGAGAAAATTGACTACTGAGGGAAGGGGTTAAAGGACTCATCCAGTTCTTCAATATTGATGACCTTTATCCTTAGGACCAATCATCAATATAAGATTGGTGAGGGTTCGGCTGATCAGCTGTTTGGTTTCTTAAGATTTAAAGAACAGAATAATCCCTATAATGGGATAGAGAAATTAATAAAAAATAAACTCTTAAAATGTTAAAGCGATAAAATGAAAAAAAAAATGTTAATATTTTATATTTTTTTTAAAAATGTCATATATTGCTTTAAAAAGATTTGGTATAACCACAGCCATAATTGTTTTTATTTATTTTTTAATTAAAGTCTTTTACAAAGTTACTTCATTTTGTTTTGAAAAATAAAATAAAATAAAAATTTGCCATAAAGGAATCCATAGCCGATGATGATATAAAACACGCAGGAAACTTCTGCACAGTTGTTCCATTTCTATTTTTTTTTTTTTTGCTCCGCTGCAGATGAATGACTTAAGATCACAGCGTATTTTACAAGCAGTTAACCATATTTTTAATGCTTGGAAAGTACTTAAAACAGGGAAAATATGCTGAAGTCATCAAGCCTTCGAGCAACTTTATCTTTCAAGAGCAGCTGACGGTTCTTCACTGGCAGCTCGTAGTCATCGCTCCGATAGGGACCAATGGAGCCTGAGATCGCCTACTGTCCTCACTGACATACACCGGGGGAAAATAAGGGATGGTGCAAAGTGGGATCATTGAAGAGAACATTGTGTCCCGTCCCCGACCTAGAAAGGACTCAACGCAGCAAAAATCCAAAGCATCAGGGTAGAAATAGTCATATTTTCCATCACAGTAGTCACCTGATACTTTTCAATAGGAGTCAATTCAGAGGAAGGGTGGACATATCCACATTTTAGGAACTGTAAGTTGCAACATAACTGAGTCACCACTTACATATGTAAGTGCTTCTCTCAAAATTAGAATATCATCAAAAAGTTCATTTATTTCAGTTCTTCAATGCAAAAAGTGTAACTCATATATTATATAGAGTCATTACAGACAGAGTGATCTATTTCAAGTGTTTATTTCTGTTAATGTTGATGATTATGGCTTACAGGCAATGAAAACCCAAAAGTCATTATCTCAGTAAATTAGAATATTTAACAAAAAACACCTGCAAAGTTGTTAAAATAGATCATTCTGTGTGTAATGACTCTATATAATATATGAGTTTAACTTTTTGTACTGAAGAACTGAAATAAATTAACTTTTTGATGATATTCTAATTTAGTGAGAAGCACCTGTATTATATATATATATATATATATATATATATATATATATATATATATACATACTGTATACTAGATGGAGGCCCAATGCTATCGAATCGGGAGGGCGGTAATGTCACGATGGGGGCTGGCTTTTCAGCGTTGAGAATCTCCCCCCATGTGCTCACCCACCTATCCACTCTCTCTCTCCCCATGTGCTGACTTCTCCCGTCTGTGCTCTCTTCTCCGACCTGTCTACCCCATGTGCTCGCCCCTTTGTCTGCTGTCTCTCTCTCCACCACTGCGCTGTCTTCTTCCCTCATGTGTTCTCTCGTTTGTGCTGTCTCCCCCCTGTGTGTCCTCTTGCCTATGTGCACTCACCTCTCCCCCTTGTGTTAAAATGAAAGCAAAGTAGGTAAAGGTAACATTTTCTTAACATGGAAAATTTGAAAAATTGTCTGTGTCTGACTGTGTACAGAACATACCACAGCTCCTGGGCAGGTGAGGAAGTGAGTCGCCCGTCGCCGTGGGGTACTCGGTACCGGGTCCGGTCCTTAAAGGGATGTGTCAGGGCGGCAGCGACCCGGTCCGTGGCCCTGGGCGCCCATGTTAAAGGGAAGGTCTTTAAAGGGGTTTTTTGAAATTAGGAAAGTTTGTGACGCCACCTGTGGTATTCGGTCAGGGATGACCAACGCTGCTTAGGGGTCCTCTGGGGTGATGTTATGGCAGCCAGATGATATAACTTCCCACAGGTGAAGTAGGTCCCCAGGGCTCCTGGTGAATAGATGGAGGATGGTGAGTAGTGCAGTAGAGAACGAAGGACACAGTTGTGCAGTTTTCTACCCTGGTTTACTGATGGTAGCAGGTAGCCACAGTCCAGGGCACCGGATCACATGTACAGGAGGGTCCGGCTGGCTTGGAAGCGAGTTCAGAGTCCAGCTTTATCAGATGGGGTTAAAAGCCTTCCTTCTAGCGCTGTGTTGTTATAGTCCCTTACTGCCTATGGCTTTGTAGCAAGGTCCTCTCAGTTATCTCTGTCCTTTGTTGAACTGGGACACAAACCCATATGACAGGTGACTCGAGCCTTTTTACAGGGTCTCTATCATGACCTGGGCTCTATCTGCTACTGTGTCCTCAGGTGTTAATGGTGGACAGGTGACTTGCAATCTGCTGTCCGCCGGTTTCTGCTGTGAGACATTAAGTACTGCACAACCTCAGCCTTCCAGCTACTGGTATCCACGCTCAGCATGGAGGAAGCTCACTAGCAGCTTCTCTCTCCAGCTCTTTACTTCGCCTTTTTATTCTTTTCCCTTTTAGTCTCTTTACAAGTTGCTCTGTTCTCTTTGCTCTTCCCAGGAGCTGCAGAATCACTCATCTGCACGGCCCCAGCTTTCCTTCCTCACTCCTCGCTCTCCTCTCTCCAACTGCCTAGCAACTAACTCCTCCTCTCGACCAGGGAGAGCGGCTCCCCTGAAGTCTGGTGTAGAGCTCCCCCTTCTGGCCTGGAGTCAGAACAATGTTGTATGTGCTGAATACCTGTTAAAGGGGCAGGCGCAGTAAATCAGACCGCCGCCATCTTTGTGCAGACAGATAGCGGCGGTCACATTAAAACTGTGCATGCGTTCCTCCTGTACAAAGATGGGGGTACGGCGTATACAGTGTGTGTGTGTGGTGCGTACGGCATATAGTTTGTGTTTGTGTGTGTGTGGGGGGTGCGACGGTGTTCCGCTGGTGGTACTGTGCAAGAGACTGGTACCACCAGCAGTTTCCATATTGAGACACCCATCACTTGGGTGTCCCAATATGGAGGTTGGTGAACTTCCGCCACTTGGAATTCTGGGATCCAGACACATCTGGACGGAACAGGATGTGAAGACATTACAAGGTAAGTATATATTAAGATACACAATATCAAAAATAAAATACAGAAAATCACATTGTATAAATTATATAAATGTATTTGCATTTTGCAGTGAGAAATAAGGAAATAGGTACTTGATTCCGCTGGCAAACAAGACTTAATACTTGGTGGCAAAACCCTTGTTGGCAAGCATAGCAGTCAGACTTTTTTTTGTAGTTGATGAGGTTTGCACACGTCAGGAGGAATTTTGGTCCACTCCTCTTTGCGCTGATTGGGCGCAGGGCTCACATGACATAACCTGATGAGTGGCGACACTGCTGGAACAGTACCGGCACCAGAGGTGGATAAAGGGGTTTTTATTTTAATGGGGGCAAACATGGGGAATGAGAAGGGGTTATCCTAGTAGTGGACAAGCCCTTTAAAGATGGCCTATCTCATCATGGAAAACTCCGTAAAGTAAAAGAAAACTGAAATACAAAATACATATAATTAGAAAAAGTAAAAAAATAAAAGTCCGCTCTGTAAGCCCTTTCAGAGAGGGAGACAGGAATAGGCTGAACTCCAGCTCTCAACTGTCTCATTATTTTGACAGGTCTTTGAGATATCCTGCCTTTAAGTTAGGAGACAACTCTGTCTGGGACATCTGGAGACTGTGCAGCATGTAAACCTAAGAGAATGTTTGCTATGGTCTTCCTGCTGGTTTCGTTACATGAGAAGCAATGTATGGAGGACTTCTGTATATCATGGAGCAGGAGGAGATGGATAGAAGAAGCAGCAAAAGAGGTAAAAACTGTCACAATCTTCCCCTCAGTGTGGCTGATGCTGGATCCATTTGTATGTAATGAAAGACTCATACACATACTCATTTGTAAGCAGTTGTGTCCTCCTCTGGTAGGATAGCCCTTTACAAGCAGCTATGCCCTTCTCTGCCCTACTCTTGGAGATTAACACTTTGGAGCGATAATATCTTCAATCTTGAACTGGCAAGTATAATACTCAGCGATATCTTATTACATGACTGACAATAAGCAAACAGCATTTTGAGGACTTGCAGCCCATGCAGGGATGAATCAATGCTTCGCATTTATGATTCACTTTTTAAAAGAAAAATACATTAATTGTACAATTATTTTCTATCGACCAGTGGTTTGTCAAGACGGAGATATTGATGAATTGATTTGTTAAACCTAAATCCTGTCAGATATGAGAACAAACGGCCATTTACCATTCAGATAAATAGTGTAGCAGAATAAGCTTTCACCTCACAGCTGGTATATCCCAGAAAAGTACAGACCTTCAAGAGATTTTTGCTTCTCTTGAGATACCGAGGGAAATAATGTGATTTGCTATCGATGCGTCGATGGGTGTGACGGTTTTTAAAGCCATTCTATCATTTGTGTTCTGTCAGGGTGACTCCACCTGGGATCTATGTCTGCTTCTTCACAGCTTGTTGGTTATAGTCATAGCTTCCCTCCCCATGCCTTGACATTTCACAGATAAGCTGTGCAACTGTAATTGGTATCCCTCCCACAGTATATTCCCTCCCACCAGCACTGCTATCCCTTCCTCCCATATTCCCATGGAGCTCTGCTACTTGTTTTACTGTTCTTATCCCTCTTGCTTCACATGTGACATGCAGCCTGAGGAAGGTATCAAGACATATGGAGTAAAGTCTATGAGATGTAAAACCCCAGCAGTTCTCCTATCCTTGGGTTGGGAAAGCATTTGTGAAACAGGAATGATAAAAGCAGCACAAACAGGAATGATAAAAGCAGCACAAACAGGAATGATAAAAGCAGCACAAACAGGAATGATAAAAGCAGCACAAACAGGAATGATAAAAGCAGCACAATCAGGATGCAGGGAGCCAGAAACTGCAAAAGGAGTTTGATGGGAGAGAGAGCTGTATTGGTGAGGGGGAAGACTGTTATTCATGTTATTAGTTCATATGTGATGAATAGGGTAATTGGTGTGGATAAAACCTTGCATCTTCGCTGTTTCTTATTCAACTTGAAACCAAAAATGCATTGACTTAAGATTATAATTCTTAAAAAATATATATTATATATATATATATATATATATATATACACACACACACACAGTACAGACCAAAAGTTTGGACTCACCTCATTTAAAGATTTTTCTGTATTTTCATAACTATGAAAATTGTACATTCACACTGAAGGCATCAAAACTATGAATTAACACATGTGGAATTATATATTTAACAAAAAAGTGTGAAGCAACTGAAATTATGTCTTATATTCTAGGTTCTTCAAAGTAGCCACTTTGTGCTTTGATGACTGCTTTGCACACTCTTGGCATTTTCTTGATGAGCTTCAAGAGGTAGTCACCGGGAATGGTCTTCCAATAATCTTGAAGAAGTTCCCAGAGATGCTTAGCACTTGTTGGCCCTTTTGCCTTCACTCTGCAGTCCAGCTCACCCCAAACCATCTCGATTGGGTTCAGGTCTGGTGACTGTGGAGGTCAGGTCATCTGGCGTAGCACCCCATCACTCTCCTTCTTGGTCAAATAGCCCTTACACAGCCTGGAGGTGTGTTTGGGGTCAATGTCCTGTTGAAAAATAAATGATGGTCCAACTAAATGCAAACAGGATGGAATAGCATGCCACTGCAAGATGCTGTGGTAGCCATGCTGGTTCAGTATGCCTTCAATTTTTAATAAATCCCCAACAGTGTCACCAGCAAAGCACCCCCACACCATCACACCTCCTCCTCCATGCTTCACGGTGGGAACCAGGCATGTAGAGTCCATCCGTTCACCTTTTCTGCATCGCACAAAGACATGGTGGTTGGAACCAAAGATCTCAAATTAAGTCTCCTCTTAACAGTTGTAGAGATGTGTCTGCTGCTAGAACTCTGTGTGGCATTGACCTGGTCTCTAATCTGAGCTGCTGTTAACCTGCGATTTCTGAGGCTGGTGACTCGGATACACTTTTCCTCAGAAGCAGAGGTGACTCTTGGTCTTCCTTTCCTGGGGCGGTCCTCATGTGAGCCAGTTTCTTTGTAGCGCTTGATGGTTTTTGCAACTGCACTTGGGGACACTTTCAAAGTTTTCCCAATTTTTCAGACTGACTGACCTTCATTTCTTACAGTAATGATGGCCACTTGTTTTTCTTTACTTAGCTGCTTTTTTCTTGCCATAATACAAATTCTAACAGTCTATTCAGTAGGACTATCAGCTGTGTATCCACCAGACGTCTGCTCAACACAACTGATGGTCCCAACTAGGGTTGAGCGACTTTTCCTTTTTTGAGGTCGAGTCGGGTTTCACGAAACCCGACTTTCTCAAAAGTCGAGTCGAGTGAAATCGGACGATCTTCTTGAAAAGTCAGGATCGGCCGAAACACGAAACCCAATGCAAGGTAATGGAAAATCTATATATTTTTATATTTACTTCAAAGCGATATGTGTGAAAAGCCGGTAATTCAATTGCCGGCTTTTCATTTCTCCTGCCTAAACCCGACATGATATGAGACATGGTTTACATACAGTAAACCATCTCATATCCCCCTTTTTTTTGCATATTCCACACTACTAATGTTAGTAGTGTGTATGTGCAAAATTTTGGCGCTGTAGCTATTAAATTTAAGGGTTAAATCGCGGAAAAAATTGGCGTGGGCTCCCGTGCAATTTTCTCCGCCAGAGTGGTAAAGCCAGTGACTGAGGGCAGGTATTAATAGCCTAGAGAGGGTCCATGGTTATTGGCCCCCCCCTGGCTAAAAACATCTGCCCCCAGCCACCCCAGAAAAGGCACATCTGGAAGATGCGCCTATTCTGGCACTTGGCCACTCTCTTCCCACTCCCGTGTAGCGGTGGGATATGGGGTAATGAAGGGTTAATGCCACCTTGCTATTGTAAGGTGACATTAAGCCAGATTAATAATGGAGAGGCGTCAATTATGACACCTATCCATTATTAATCCAATTGTATGAAATGGTTAAAAAAAACACACACAATATTGCAAAGTATTTTAATGAAATAAACACACAGGTTGTTGTAATATTTTATTGTTCTCTCAATCCACCTGAAGACCCTCGCTCTGTAACAAAGGAAACATAATAAACCAACAATATACATACCTTCCGTAGATCTGTAATGTCCCACGATGTAAATCCATCTGAAAGGGTTAAAATATTTTACAGGCAGGAGCTCTGCTAATGCAGCTGTGCTCGTGCCTGTAAACCCTGGGGAATGAAGGAAATGTAGGTCAATGACCTATAGTTACCTTCAGTCGCGGTGATGCACCCTCTGCTGGATGTCCTCATGAACTGCAGCCTGGGAACTTTTTCCCACGCTCGACGTCATAGGAGGACATCCAGCAGAGGGCACGTCACCGCGACTGAAGTTAACTATAGGTCATTGACCTACATTTCCTTCATTCCCCGGGGTTTACAGGCACGAGCACAGCTGCATTAGCAGAGCTCCTGCCTGTAAAATATTTTAACCCTTTCAGATGGATTTACATCGTGGGACGTTACAGATCTACGGAAGGTATGTATATTGTTGGTTTATTATGTTTCCTTTGTTACAGAGCGAGGGTCTTCAGGTGGATTGAGAGAACAATAAAATATTACAACAACCTGTGTGTTTATTTCATTAAAATACTTTGCAATATTGTGTGTGTGTTTTTTTAACCATTTCATACAATTGGATTAATAATGGACAGGTGTCATAATTGACGCCTCTCCATTATTAATCTGGCTTAATGTCACCTTACAATAGCAAGTGCCAGAATAGGCGCAACTTCCAGATGTGCCTTTTCTGGGGTGGCTGGGGGCAGATGTTTTTAGCCGGGGGGGGGGGGCAATAACCGTGGACCCTCTCCAGGCTATTAATATCTGCCCTCAGTCACTGGCTTTACCACTCTGGCGGAGAAAATTGCGCGGGAGCCCACGCCAATTTTTTCTGCGATTTAACCCTTAAATTTAATAGCTACAGCGCCAAAATTTTGCACATACACACTACTAACATTAGTAGTGTGGAATATGCAAAAAAAAGGGGATATGAGATGGTTTACTGTATGTAAACCATGTCTCATATCATGTCGGGTTTAGGCAGGAGAAATGAAAAGCCGGCATTTGAATTACCGGCTTTTCGCATATATCGCGCTGAAGTAAATATATATATATATATATATATATATATATATATATATATATATATATATATATATATATATGTGTGTCTCAATGATATATATATATATATATATATATAACGAAACCCGACTTTGGAGCGAAGATCGCCGACGGCCGACCCGATCCCACAGTGAGATTGGGTCGGGTTTCACGAAACCCGACTTTCCCAAAAGTCAGCGACTTTTGAAATTGGCCGATCTGTTTCGCTCAACCCTAGTCCCAACCCCATTTATAAGGCAAGAAATCCCACGTATTAAACCTGACAGGGCACACCCGTGAAGTGAAAACCATTCCCAGTGACTACCTCTTGAGGCTCATCAAGAGAATGCCAAGAGTGTGCAAAGCAGTCATCAAATGAAAAGGTGGCTACTTTGAAGAACCTAGAATGTAGGACATAATTTCAGTTGTTTCACACTTTTTTGTTAAGTATATAATTCCACATGTGTTAATTCATAGTTTTGATGCCTTCAGTGTGAATGTACAGTTTTCATAGTCATGAAAATACAGAAAAATCTTTAAATGAGAAGGTGTGTCCAAACTTCTGGTCTGTACTGTGTATATATATATATATATATATATATATATATATATATATATATATATATATATATATATATATTTTACAGATTGTTCATCCCTTTTGGAGACAATTATCATTTTTGCTTTAATGCATGTGTTTGTGGCTAAAGAATATTTTTGTAATGGAGTTTTGTTTTTATTTTTTTTTTTTAAATCCTCACTTTAGCTTTTGCAGGCTTTTTGATTGGCTGCACATTCAGCTTTTCTATGGTCGCTGGTCTTAAATCAGCTAATCGTAGCTCCAAAAAAAGATAAATAGAAGAGTTGCAAACTCTCCCATTAGTAAATATGAATGAGCTCACTGATGGATTTTCAGTTCACTCATTCTGCAATTAGCAATAGACAGTGCAACACAGACACTATAGAAGGTAAACGGTGCTTCATTTTTTATTTAGCCCAATTGCAAAAAAAAGATTTTTAGCCCCAAACATATGCATTTAAGTTATAAAAAAAAAAAAAATTGTCCCCAAAGGTGGACAACCCTTTACTGCCCTAAAAGGGACCTAAGGTAATTGTTGTACAAGGGTCCTTTGCTGCACTCATTATAATTATTATGTCTACCATGTAAATTGATTGTTCTGTGTATAATCTCCATTAAATTGTAAGCTCTCAGGGTCAGGCGTCTCCCTCCTTTTACCCCATTGCAGTGGATATTTGCTTTCATCCTTTGCAGTTAATGATTTACCTGTCTCATTACTACATGAGATATGATCAGAATTATATATATTTTCCCTGACACAATACAAGTGAACTAAGCGTAAACTTCTCCAGTCAGTGAGATCTAGATAATGTCAGCTGAAGTTATGTATCGCCAGGCAGAAAAGATCAATAATGAGCTAATTAATAGTTGCCGTTCTTATCGCGGCACATGGTAATTACTCTGAACATTAGCACTTATCAGCTCGCTGTGGATTCTGAAGGCAAAAACCTCCTCCTGATACGATCGGATAAGACGTCCACGGTTCTGCTAATCGCTCATGTATCTCATGTAGCAGGGCGGCTCTGTAACATTGGACCATTGTAAAAACTGCTAATTTTGCTTGTAAGAAATGAGCTAGGTGGGGTAGTGTGCCCCTTTAAATAGTATGGATACGCTTGGCACTAAAGGATGGGGAAAGGAATGCAGACCTTCAATGCAAAAAGCTTGAACAGAGGTAGATGATTGGTATACAGCTATGAGCGAACACTGGCGATATTTTGTTCATACTTTTGACCATCTGCTAGCAAGCACTTCAGCAGCACTTCCTTCACACACACCCAATCTATTTGTCTTTTGCAGTGGAGCATACACAAACAGTGCTATGTACGAGCCCTCCCTATACTGCTGTAGCTGTTGTCTTGCTGGTAACTTGCACCCCACTCACTCCGTTACCCCAGGTACTTGTATCAGGCTGTCTCGGATATTATAATTCTATTCACACCCTGCTTCAGACACTTATTGTGTCAAAAATGAAACCACTATGCTCTCCTCTGCTGTATATAACTTTTACTCAAATGGCAGCTACTTTCGCCATGTTGGCAGATGCACTCTGCACTCACAGTCTCTTTGCGTCTCTCCTTAATGGCAGTTCTCTCATCCAGGTGGCCTCTCTCGTCCCCCTGGGGCAGACAATCAGCTGCAGAACATGATGGAGCTTCTTACATGCTCCTCCTCGCCCCTAACTGGTCCTTTGGGGAGGTTCATTAGTTTGCACCATTACTTGCTATTTATCTTGCAGTTGTTGTCTGCCTGCTGTTCTCCCTTCCAGATTGTCTGCAAACCTCTGCCTCTGGAAAGGCTTAATAAAGCATCTAGCTCTCTGCACACATCATGGGGCCTGGACAGACACGCTAATACTAACTACACAACCCACATAACTCAGAATATCACACAGCAGCTCAGTGTGGTAACTTTTTATGCTCTGCATTCATTACTTTAAACATCACTGTAGCTAATTAGTGGCGTGCTGGGAGCATTATACTAACAAAATGTATTGATGCACCTAACACCAATCCCTCACATCACACAGACATCACTTCATGGGATCAGTCACACTGTAGTCACAGCGTACATATATACACATGGGGGACTAAGGAGCAACGTCTCTTGTTGTGGAGTGTGACATCCCAGAGAAGCATTGCGTGGCCTATAAGTCTCCTTACACTGGTAAGTCACTCTCCATAGCTTCTCTCACACAAGGAGAATAAGCAAATGACGCACCATTGAATTAGAGCAAAGATAAGCGTCCCCGGCATTCTCATGGTTCTTAATTTGGATGCAAATGAGTGTCCTTTTAACTGGAGGATCATCAGGCAGTTGCATGCAATTCAATTGTTGCTTAGTGCAGGATCTGTGAAAATGAAGGTCCTTCTCGCCCCGATGAGTTGGCAGCGGCCTTGCACTTAGTTTTAATTGGCATACACTGCACACACCATTTACACCGGAGTTGAAGGAACTTTTATTCGAAGCACTAAATGACATGAAGGAATGAGCTATCTGATGCCAGTGGATACATTTCATTGTGCTGTGCTGACATCTAGTGTTGAAAGTATTAATTACACTGGGCCTTTTTAGCTGGTTCTCTGATGCCATCTTGTGGTAATATTTGAAACTTCAACCATCTTTAAATTCTAGATATTTTATTATGAGGATAGATTTGCATACTGTATATGACCAGCAGCCTCCAACCTAACAAAGTTGCATGAAGAGGGGGATCCAATAATAGGATCCTCGCCGGTCAGAAAATTACCACCTACCCTTTGGTGATAGATCATAATTTTTCAGATCAGTGAAGGTCCAGAGTTAGAACAGAATGGTGGCCAACACTTCGATCATCCTCTATGGCACTGATATAACAGGATGCTGTATTGCACTATCTCTGGCTGTCCCGTTGTCAATCAATGGAGCTTTATTGCAACAGGAGCAAAAGAGCCCCATTCTCTATTTTAATGGGGGGTTCCAATGGTGGGAGCTCCACTGATCATAAAGCTACCGCCGATCTTTCACAGATCTGAGAACTTGCAATGATAGAAATACCCATTTTAGGCTACTAAAAGGCCCCCACTGGTCTGGAAGCTGCCGCCGTATATCACCCAATAAACGCTTATTCATCCTTTGTTATCCATATCTCTCGCGGTACAGAGAAGCATTCCATGTCACGACATCACCAATATGGATTTATTTAATTTTATTATTTTTTTTTTTTTAACTCTTAGGCCAAGTTCAAGAGCTTTAAAAAGAAAAAAAATTGTTTAATTTTAACCACCCCCCCCCCAAAAAAAAAAAAATAATAATAAGTCATCTATATACACATCCATGTAACATTTGGATCTACATTAGAAGTTAGCGAAATTTAAATGTTCTCATCTTTCAGGATACATCGGGGGCATTACAGAATGCTGTAGATAAGCCCCTGATGCTGGTGGGCTTAGCTCATCTTCGATTTTGGGTGTGACAGGTTCCCTTTAACCCCTTCCTGACATCCGACGTACTATCCCGTCGAGGTGGGGTGGGCCCGTATGACCGCCGACGGGATAGTACGTCCAGCGCGATCGGCGGCGCTCACGGGGGGAGCGCGGCCGGGTGTCAGCTGCCTATCGCAGCTGACATCCGGCACTATGTGCCAGGAGCGGTCACGGACTGCTCCCGGCACATTAACCCCCGGCACACCGCGATCAAACATGATCGCGATGTGCCGGCGGTGCAGGGAAGCATCGCGCAGGGAGGGGGCTCCCTGCGGGCTTCCCTGAGCCCCCCGCAGCAACGCGATGTGATCGCGTTGCTGCGAGGGTCTTACCTCCCTCCCTGCCTGCTCCAGACCCGGATCCAAGATGGCCGCGGTTCCGGGTCCTGCAGGGAGGGAGGTGGCTTCACAGAAGCCTGCTCAGAGCAGGCACTGTGAAGCAGCCTGCACTTCTCTCAGATCGGTGATCTGTCAGAGTGCTATGCAAACTGGCAGATCACCGATCTGTATTGTCCCCCCCTGGGGCAAAGTAAAAAAGTTTTAAAAAAAATTTCCAAATGTGTAAAAAAAAATAAAAAAAAATATTCCAAAATAATGAAAAAAAAATAAAAAAATTATTCCCATAAATACATTTATTTATCTAAATAAAAAAAAAAACAATAAAAGTACACATATTTAGTATCGCCGCGTCCGTAACGACCCGACCTATAAAACTGGCCCACTAGTTAACCCCTTCAGTAAACACCATAAGAAAAAAAAAAAAGAGGCAAAAAACAACGCTTTATTATCATACCGCCGAACAAAAAGTGGAATAACACGCGATCAAAAAGACAGATATAAATAACCATGGTACTGCTGAAAGCGTCATCTTGTCCCGCAAATAATGAGCCGCCATACAGCATGATCAGCAAAAAAATAAAAAAGTTATAGTCCTGAGAATAAAGCGATGCAAAAATAATTATTTTTTCCATAAAATAGTTTTTATCGTATAAAAGCGCCAAAACATAAAAAAATAATATAAATGAGGTATCGCTGTAATCGTACTGACCCGAAGAATAAAACTGCTTTATCAATTTTACCAAACGCGGAACAGTATAAACGCCTCTCCCAAAAGAAATTCATGAATAGCTGGTTTTTGGTCATTCTGCCTCACAAAAATCGGAATAAAAAGCGATCAAAAAATGTGACGTGCCCAAAAAGTTACCAATAAAAACGTCAACTCGTCCCGCAAAAAACAAGACCTCACATGACTCTGTGGACCAAAATATGGAAAATTTATAGCTCTCAAAATGTGGTAACGCAAAAAATATTTTTTGCAATAAAAAGCGTCTTTCAGTGTGTGACGGCTGCCAATCATAAAAATCCGCTAAAAAACTCGCTATAAAAGTAAATCAAACCCCCCTTCATCACCCCTTTAGTTAGGGAAAAATAAAAAAAATGTATTTATTTCCATTTTCCCATTAGGGTTAGGGTTAGGGCTAGGGTTGGGGCTAGGGTTAAGGCTACAGTTAGGGTTGGGGCTAAAGTTAGGGTTAGGGTTGGGGCTAAAGTTACGGTTAGGGTTTAGATTACATTTACGGTTGGGAATAGGGTTGGGATTAGGGTTAGGGGTGTGTCAGGGTTAGAGGTGTGGTTAGGGTTACTGTTGGGAATAGGGTTAGGGGTGTGTTTGGATTAGGGTTTCAGTTATAATTGGGGGGTTTCCACTGTTTCGGCACATCAGGGGCTCTCCAAACGCGACATGGCGTCCGATCTCAATTCCAGCCAATTCTGCGTTGAAAAAGTAAAACAGTGCTCCTTCCCTTCCGAGCTCTCCCGTGTGCCCAAACAGGGGTTTACCCCAACATATGGGGTATCAGCGTACTCAGGACAAATAGGACAACAACCTTTGGGGTCCAATTTCTCCTGTTACCCCTGGGAAAATACAAAACTGGGGGCTAAAAAATAATTTTTGTGGGAAAAAAAAAGATTTTTTATTTTCACGGCTCTGCGTTATAAACTGTAGTGAAACACTTGGGGGTTCAAAGTTCTTACAACACATCTAGATAAGTTCCTTGGGGGGTCTAGTTTCCAAAATGGGGTCACTTGTGCGGGGCTTCTACTGTTTAGGTACATTAGGGGCTCTGCAAACGCAATGTGACGCCTGCAGACCATTCCATCTAAGTCTGCATTCCAAATGGCGCTCCTTCACTTCCGAGCCCTTCCATGCGTCCAAACGGTGGTTCCCCCCACATATGGGGTATCAGCGCACTCAGGACAAATTGGACAACAACTTTTGGGGTCCAATTTCTCCTGTTACCCTCGGGAAAATACAAAACTGGGGGCTGAAAAATAATTTTTGTGGGAAAATATTTTTGTTTTATTTTTTACGGCTCTGCATTATAAACTTCTGTGAAGCCCTTGGTGGGTCAAAGCACTCACCACACATCTAGATAAGTTTCTTAGGGGGTCTACTTTCCAACATGGTGTCACTTGTGGGGGGTTTCTACTGTTTAGGTACATTAGGGGCTCTGCAAACGCAATGTGACGCCTGCAGACCATTCCATCTAAGTCTGCATTCCAAATGGCGCTCCTTCACTTCCGAGCCCTTCCATGCGTCCAAACGGTGGTTCCCCCCCACATATGGGGTATCAGCGCACTCAGGACAAATTGGACAACAAATTTTGGGGTCCAATTTCTCCTGTTACCCTCGGGAAAATACAAAACTGGGGGCTGAAAAATAATTTTTGTGGGAAAAAATTTTTGTTTTATTTTTACGGCTCTGCATTATTAACTTCTGTGAAGCCCTTGGTGGGTCAAAGCGCTCAAAACACATCTAGATAAGTTCCTTAGGGGGTCTACTTTCCAAAATGGTGTCACTTGTGGGGGGTTCAATGTTTACGCACATCAGGGGCTCTCCAAACGCAACATGACGTCCCATCTCAATTCCTGTCAATTTTGCATTGAAAAGTCAAACGGCGCTCCTTCCCTTCCGAGGTCTCCCATGCGCCCAAACAGTGGTTTATCCCCACATATGGGGTATCAGCGTACTCAGGACAAATTGTACAACAACTTTTGGGGTCCAATTTCTTCTCTTACCCTTGGGAAAATAAAAAATTGGGGGCGAAAAGATAATTTTTGTGAAAAAATATGATTTTTTATTTTTACGGTTCTGCATTATAAACTTCTGTGAAGCACTTGGTGGGTCAAAGTGCTCACCACACCTCTAGATAAGTTCCTTAGGGGGTCTACTTTCCAAAATGGTGTCACTTGTGGGGGGTTTCAATGTTTAGGCACATCAGGGGCTCCCCAAATGCAACATGGCGTCCCATCTCAATTCCAGTCAATTTTGCATTGAAAAGTCAAATGGCGCTCCTTCGCTTCCGAGCTCTGTCATGCGCCCAAACAGTGGTTTACCCCCACATATGGGGTATCGGCGTACTCAGGACAAATTGTACAACAACTTTTGGGGTCCATTTTCTCCTGTTACCCTTGGTAAAATAAAACAAATTGGAGCTGAAGTAAATTTTTTGTGAAAAAAAGTTAAATGTTCATTTTTATTTAAACATTCCAAAAATTCCTGTGAAGCACCAGAAGGGTTCATAAACTTCTTGAATGTGGTTTTGAGCACCTTGAGGGGTGCAGTTTTTAGAATGGTGTCACACTTGGGTATTTTCTATCATATAGACCCCTCAAAATGACTTCAAATGAGATGTGGTCCCTAAAAAAAAATGGTGTTGTAAAAATGAGAAATTGCTGGTCAACTTTTAACCCTTATAACTCCCTAACAAAAAAAAATTTTGGTTCCAAAATTGTGCTGATGTAAAGTAGACATGTGGGAAATGTTACTTATTAAGTATTTTGTGTGACATATCTCTGTGATTTAAGGGCATAAAAATTCAAAGTTGGAAAATTGCAAAATTTTCAAAATTTTCGCCCAATTTCCATTTTTTTTGCAAATAAACGCAGGTAATATCAAAGAAATTTTACCACTATCATGAAGTACAATATGTCACGAGAAAACAGTGTCAGAATCACCAAGATCCGTTGAAGCGTTCCAGAGTTATAACCTCATAAAGGGACAGTGGTCAGAATTGTAAAAATTGGCCCGGTCATTAACGTGCAAACCACCCTTGGGGGTGAAGGGGTTAATGCTGCAGCCAAATAATATCATTACTAAATAATTTTAACTTGGGGAAGCCAAATTGGAGGCACACACCTCTTTCCTCTAGAGACCGCAGCGTGTCTGCACTTTTATAGCAGCAAGGTTATTGCTATTCAACAGGGAGCGAAATATCATATTAGTAATTTCCAGGTAGAAATAAAATACAATCCTCTCCGCAGAGACGGGGATGTATTTTTGGAAGAATTTTTGAAATTGAATTTAATACAAAATTGTGTGCCATTTAAATTCTACAACCTCTGTGTATCAGTGTACTTGCCCAGCTGCAAGATGAGTTACCAGTGAATCAGTCAGTGAACCTGTCAGACAACAAACACTTTACATTTTCCACATGTACTGTTATAGTCAATTTTCATGGCTTTTAACCCCTTAGTGAGAGCCAATTTGGTACTTCATGACCGAGCCAATTTTTACAATTCTGACCACTGTCACTTTATGAGGTTATAACTCTGAAACGCTTTAACGGATCCCGCTGATTCTGACAGTGTTTTATCGTGACATTTTAATTCATGTTAATGGTTACATTTCTTTGATAATACTTGCGTTTATAAATGAAAAAAAATGGAAATATGGCAAAAAAAATTAAATGTTGCAATTTTCAAACTTTCAATTTTTATGCCCTTAAATCAGAGAGATTTTGTCACACAAAATAGTTAATAAATAACATTTCCCACATGTCTACTTTACATCAGCACAATTTTGGAAACCTTTTTTTTTTTTTTGTTAGGCTACGTTCACATTTGCGTTGTGCGCCGCAGCGTCGGCGACGCGACACACAACGCAAATGTGAACGCATGCACAACGCTACGTTTTGCGCCGCATGCGTCCTTTTTTTCATTGATTTTGGACGCAGCAAAAATGCAACTTGCTGCGTCCTCTGTGCCCGGACGCGGGCGCCGCAGTGACGCATGCGGCGCAAAACGCAAGTGCGACGCATGCCCATGCGCCCCCATGTTAAATATAGGGGCGCATGATGCATGCGGCGACGCTGCGGCGCCCGACCGCAAATGTGAACGTAGACTTAGGAAGTTATAAGGTTTAAAAGTTGTCCAGCGATTTCTCATTTTTTCAAAACCATTTTTTAGGGACCACATCACATCTAAAGTCACTTTGAGGGGTGTTCATGACAGAAAATACCCAAAAGTGACACCATTCTAAAAACTACACCCCTCATGGTGCTCAAAACCACATTCAGGAATTTTATTAACCCTTTACGTGCTTCACAGGAAGTGAAGCAATGTGGAAGGAAACAATTAACATTTAACTTTTTTTTTTACAAATATTTTACTTCAGAACCAATTTTTTTTATTTTCACAAGTGTAAAAAGAGAAAATGAACCACAATATTTATTGTGCAATTGCTCCTGAATACGTCGATACCCCATATGTGGGGGTAAACCACTGTTTGGGCGCACCGCAGGGCTTAGAAGAGAAGGAGTGCCGTTTGACTTTTTCAACGCAGAATTGGCTGAAATTGAGATGGGACACCATGTTGCGTTTGGAGAGCCCCTGATGTGCCTAAACGGTGGAAACGCTCCACAAGTGACACCATGTTGGAAATTAGACCCCTTAAGGAACTTATCTAGATGTGTGGTGAGCACTTTGAACCCCCAAGTGCTTCACAGAAGTTTATAACGTAGAGCCGTGAAAATAAAAAAAATAATTTTTTTCCACAAAAATGATCTTTTCACCCCCCAAATTTTTATTTTCACAAGGGTAACCCCATCCCTAACCACAACTCTAATCCCAAACCTAAGGTTTCTTTTACACTTACCGGATTTTTAGCGGCCCATTATTGCGGGCCTTTTTTGTGGGCTGTATTGCTGCAATTTTCACTGTCTGCCGCAATAAGGGACCGCAAAAAACTTGTGAATTGCCATTTTTCGGGTTTGCAATACTATGGCAAAAGTATTGGGGAAAAAAAGGCGGTCTGCAAAACCGGAAGTCACGATGCACCTCAAAAACAACCTTCCATTGTTTTTGCTGCCCCATTGAATTACAATGGGGGCCGTGTCCGTTAGCTGTGAAAAATATCGAGCAGGCTCAATATTTTTTCAGATGTAAATACGGCCCTCACGGCCATATGGTGTACGGCGCTCCGTAGAATTATCGCGGCCCGTTTTTGCGGCCTCATAGAAATCTATTGGGACTGCAAAAATGGGACGCAAAACCATGGTAAGTGTAAAAGAAGCCTTACCCCCAACCCTAATTTTAGCCCCAACCCTAACCCTAATGGGAAAATGGAAATAAATACTTTTTCTGTTTTATTATTTTTCCCTAACTAAAGGGGTGATAAACGGGGAGATTATTTACTTTTTTTTTTTATTTTGATCACTGTGATAGGGTTTATCACAGTGACCAAAATGAACCAATAGGAAAATTCTTCCTATTGTTGCAGGGCAGATCTCGGCGGGTGCACTGCGCATGCACCCTCCATTTTTTCCCTGATAAAGATGGCGGCATCCACCGGAGGAAGGAGAGCCGAGGAGCACCGGGAGACACTGGTAAGTATAGGGGGGGTCGGGGACCCTATTTCTCTCTCTCCTCTGATGTACAATCACATCAGAAGAGAGAGAAATTTCATGGCACATTGGACTTTTTTTGTGGCCGCCGCTACACTGTTAGTAGCGGCGGTCGCAAAACCGGGTCAGTAAAAACCGACACGAATTATGTTCTTTGGGGTCTCGGCTACCCCGGCAGCCGAGACCCTGAGATCTGCCGAGTATCGGCCGGCAGAACTCGGTGGGCGCACTATGCATGCGCCCATTTTTTTCTGGTAAAAGATGGCGGCGCCCATGGGGGGAGGAAGCGGGAGGACCCACGGACACCGGGAGACACTGGCAAGTATCGGGGGGCGATCGGAGACTATTTCTCCCTCTTCTGATGTGCAATCACATCAGAGAGAGAAATTAAATCGCAAATCGCGCTTTTTTTTGCGGTCGCCGATAAACTGTTAATTACCAGCGATTGCAACCCGACCCGAATCATGTTTTCTGGGGTCTCTGCAGCCGAAACCCCGGAGAAAATCCAACTCTGGGGGGGAGCGCTATACACTTTTTCCACAGCGCCGTTAATTAAGTACCCGTAACTACCGCCGTTAAAAGGCGTATCGGCGGTCATTAAGGGGTTAAGTGCAGGGGGGAAAAAAAAAAACTGAAAATGTGCAGCACGTGAACGGACGCTTGATTTCACATTGTTCTTGAAAATCTAAAACTATAATGTGAACCTCCTGGTTCAGTCCAAAAAAATTGATTCGCAGGACCCCGATCCAGCCACCTTTATCTTTCAGCTTCTAGGGCTTCTCTCGATTGGCCGGCCTTGCACATGACACACATACAATGTCACGATAGACCACCTAAACAAACGAGGAGCCACGGATGCTGAAAATTACGTCGATAATTTAGTAGATTCCGTCCAGTGGGAACAGAATACTGACCAGAGTCCTGCAGATTTACTTGCTCGTCAACAAATGGTTACCAGCAAGCTCATGAAATATGGCGAAACCATGTCTATATGCCTTATTGGGGAAAATGGACGACACCAACATACCACTAATGATCACTACATTTCCCCTGTGGGATTCGCTCTATAAAAACATTATTACAAAATCCAATATAAGAAAAAGACTTGAATGAATCGATATAATGTTTATTAAATTAAAACATTTTTTGTTTATGTTTTCAAAAGGTTCACATGAACGTGCAGGAACGCTGTGGTCCCCATTTCCCTATTAGCTCTAGCCAGACCATTGGAAGGAATCATTACGTAATGACGGTGGCCGAGATCTGGGAGACGAGGTGAAGGACTCAGCGATGGTGGCCGAAATCCAGGGGACGAGGTCAAGGACTCGGTGATGGTGGCTCAGATCCAGGGGATGAGGTCAAGGACTCGGTGATGGTGGCCGGGATCCGGGAGACGAGGTGAAGGACTCAGCGATGGTGGCCGAAATCCAGGGGACGAGGTCAAGGACTCGGTGATGGTGGCTCAGATCCAGGGGATGAGGTCAAGGACTCAGTGATGGTGGCCGGGATCCGGGAGACGAGGTGAAGGACTCAGCGATGGTGGCCGAAATCCAGGGGACGAGGTCAAGGACTCGGTGATGGTGGCCGAGATCTGGGAGACGAGGTGAAGGACTCAGCGATGGTGACCGAGATCCTGGGGATGAGGTGAAGGACTCAGTGATGGTGGCCGAGATCCAGGGGATGAGGTCAAGGACTCAGTGATGGTGGCCGAGATCCAGGGGATGAGGTCAAGGACTCAGTTATGGTGGCCGAGATCCAGGGGATGAGGTCAAGGACTCAGTGATGGTGGCCGAGATCCAGGGGATGAGGTCAAGGACTCAGTGATGGTGGCCGAGATCCAGGGGATGAGGTCAAGGACTCAGTGATGGTGGCCGAGACCCAGGGGATGAGGTCAAGGACTCAGTGATGGTGGCCGAGATCCAGGGGATGAGGTCAAGGACTCAGTGATGGTGGCCGAAATCCAGGGGATGAGGTCAAGGACTCAGTGATGGTGGCCGAGATCCAGGGGACGAGGTGTAGGACTCTGGGTCAGAGAGATACATTTACTAATCGACGGTTCTGGTCTACAGCCTCCCCATCCATTAATGTTCACCCTTCAGCGTGGAAACCAATTCTCCACTTTCTTTCAATTCCTGCATAAGGGAAACACAGAATCAAATGAAGAGAGATGAAAGTAATGGAAGGAAAGCGCCATAACCTTATCAGATCTGCATCTATAGGTTGTGAAATACAGTACAAAATGGAGGTGCCCCATATTAGTACAAGAGGCTTCCAAAGAGATATTCAGGCCAGACCAGAGAATGAAAAAGTAGCTCTGAAGTGAGGACGCAATAGTTTATATGAAAAGTTAATCTAAAATAAAAAGTTTATGTTATAAATACATTGGGCTTACAGGCTGTATTGTACTTCAGAGCTGCATTTGTAATTCTGCAGCTCTGTGTACTTTCGAATGGCATTATTCATTTTACCATAATGTACTCAGACTCGGGAAAAAAAATTTTAAGTGTGATGAAATGGTGACTAAAACCATTTTTTTGGTATTCTCGTTATGGTGTTCATTGTGTGGTACAAATGACCGGAAGAATGACAATTACGATGATAGCAAACAAGCATAGAATTATTCTATTTAAGGCTACGTTCACATTTGCGTTGTGCGCCGCAGCGTCGGCGCCGCAGCGCACAACGCAAACAAAAACGCGGCAAAACGCACGCTAAAACGCTGCGTTTTGCGCCGCATGCGTCCTTTTTGGCCGAAAGTTGGACGCAAAAAAAATGCAACTTGAAGCGTTTCTTGCGTCCAACGCTTGCGGCCATGCGGCGCAAAACGCAGCACAACGCATGTCCATGCGCCCCCATGTTAAATATAGGGGCGCATGACGCATGCGGCGACGCTGCGGCGCCCGACGCTGCGGCGCTGACCGCAAATGTGAACGTAGCCTTAGTGATGAAAAAAAATCAAAATATTGCAAATAGAATAAATTTGGCTCCATTTTCTGAGACCAATATCATTTTTCTGCTAATGGGGGGAGTGAGGACTTGTTTGATGCTGATTTTATGGATATCAATGTTGTGTACATATGAAGCTTTGATTGATGATTACATTTTTAGGGAGGTAAAGTAACCAATAAAAATTCAATTCTGACATTTTGATGTTTTTCTCTTCATCGCGTTTACCGATCGGGTGAATTAATACCATATTTTAATACATCAGACTTTTATGATCACGGCGATACCAAATATGTTTTGGATTTTTTTTTTTACATTCTTTATTTTTAATGGGAGAAAAGATGGGTGATTTGAATAGCATTTTAAACATTATATTTACAAAAAAAAGTCTATTTTTTACATTTTTTAGTCCACTTGCTAGGACTTAGAACTTGTGACTGTTTGATTTCTCATACTATATACTGTAATACTACATCTTGGGAAGTCTATGGCACTCAACTGACGGCTTATCACAGGAAGACCAAGATGACAGTGACAGGGGGTCTTCAGCAGACCCCTGGCTGTCATAGTAATACATCCGTCTCCCACGATCATGTCATAGGAAAATGATGGGAGTAGATGTTAAAAGATTGACAGCACCATGTAAATGGTTAACAGCTGCGGACAGAATTCTATGCTGGCTAGTGAATATAGCTGTCATCAGCCACATGAGGAAGAGGCTCAGAAAATGGGCCCCCTTCACATGTGAGGATCCCTTCCCAGGACATGAGCAACACATCCTTTTTGAAGAAAAGCTACATTTATGGGCTCCAGTTAACATCCCTCTAGAGCTAACCCCTTCGATGCTGTGGTCCGTTTTTGGTTGCATCAACTAAGTAGTTAATCTGCTGAGTAGTGATGAGTGAACGTGCTCCGATGAGGTGTTATCTAAGCATGCTCGGGTGCTATCCAAGTGACTTTGGTGTGCTCGAATATGTTCTACTCCCTACCAAACAGAAATCCCTGCATGTATTGCGGCTGTTGGGCAGCAGCGAGACATGCAGCCGTGGGGACTTGAACCATATTCTCGAGCAAGCCAAAGACACTGGGATAACACGTGAGCATGCTGAGGTAACACCTTACCCGAGGCACATTCGCTCCTCACTACTGCTGAGCTCAGAGCTTGCACTGATCTCAGGAGCAGCAGTCTCAGTTTTGTGAACATGTCCATTGTACATGTATGCATAAACCGTTGAAAAGTGTTTTTGGGGGGCTTTTAATATACAATTGGTCGGACTTCCAGCAATTCCACCGTTCGCCTGATGTTGTAGGGTACGCACTGCACAAGAATCGGCACAGTTTATTCAAGTGAGAGCAGTTCACGCCCACCTTGAGGAAACGCTGTTTTAACCCTTTCATACTCAATGAATAGAGACATACGCTACCTTGATAATGTCCAAGCCTCCGATCAGCTCTCCTTTGACATACAGCTGTGGGTACGTGGGCCAATTAGAGAAGGTTTTTAATCCTTGCCGAACCTAAAACGAGAGAAATATAATAAATACATAAAAACCAGACAAGGCAGGCCCAGCGCAGGCCCAGCGCAGGCCCAGCGCAGGCCCAGCGCAGGCCCAGCGCAGGCCCAGCGCAGGCCCAGCGCAGGCCCAGCGCAGGCCCAGCGCAGGCCCAGCACAGGCCCAGCACAGGCCCAGCACAGGCCCAGCACAGGCCCAGCACAGGCCCAGCACAGGCCCAGCACAGGCCCAGCACAGGCCCAGCACAGGCCCAGCACAGGCCCAGCACAGGCCCAGCACAGGCCCAGCACAGGCCCAGCACAGGCCCAGCACAGGCCCAGCACAGGCCCAGCACAGGCCCAGCACAGGCCCAGCACAGGCCCAGCACAGGCCCAGCACAGGCCCAGCACAGGCCCAGCACAGGCCCAGCACAGGCCCAGCTACAGGCCCAGCACAGGCCCAGCTACAGGTCCAGCTACAGGTCCAGCTACAGGTCCAGCTACAGGTCCAGCACCTACAGCCATCACTGCACCATTCCCTTCTCTGTCAGTGCCGGGGCCTGAGAGGTGAGTATGTAATTTTTAATTTTTTTAATCGCAGCAACAGCATATGGGGAAAATATCTGTATGGAGCATCTTATTGGGCCATGTGCAGCATTATATGGGGCAAATATCTGTATGGAACATCTTATGGGGCCATGTGCAGCATTATATGGGGCAAATATCTGTATGGGGCCAGGTGCAGCATTATATGTGGCAAAGATCTCTATGGAGCATCTTATGGGGCCATAATCTGCATTTGTGGAGCATTATACGGGGCAAATGTGTCTATGGAGCATCTTATGGGGCCATAATCAGCATTTGTGCAGCACTGTACGAGGCAAATGTCTGTATGGAGCATCTTATGGGGTTCATAATCAACAATTGTGCAGCATTATATGGGGCATATTTTAATATGGAGCATCTTAAGGAGCCCCTTATGGAGCCCATCATACACTGTATGGAGCATTATATGGGGCGTACTTTGAATGGAGCATCTTATGGGGCCATGATGAACTGTATAGAGCATTATATGGGGCTCCTGATTCAATATGGATATTCAAAAACATTTAACCTACTGATGTCTCAATTAATTTTACTTTTATTGGTACCTATTTTTATTTTTGAAATTTACCAGTAGCTGCTGCATTTTCCACCCTAGGCTTATACTCGAGTCATTAAGTTTTCCCAGTTTTTTGTGGCAAAATTAGGGGGGTCGGCTTATACTCAGGTTGGCTTATACTCGAGTATATACGGTAAATAAATGTATTATATAGCTGTCAAATATTTGCGCTATGGGGTACCCAGTATAAGTCCAACCAATTATCAGGAGGATGAAGTAAATGGATTTTAGTAAAATTTAGAATAAAAGCAAGAGCTTTAAATAAAAAAAGTCACCGCTTGCAGGCCTAATTGACAAATCTGCATACATGCGTTATACCTCTTAAGCTCTTAATAGAAATTCCTGTGATGTCGTGTTACCGGTTCACTAGCTGATAGCTGTGGTTCTTGACCAGAAGATCTTCCAGTGGTGTAAACCCCATGGTGCGGTACTTGAGCGGGTAAGATGCGGGGGGCCCGTCCCGGCCGGTGACAGGCCGCCCTCGTGAAGGTTCACCCGCGTGCATTATTCTAAATTTTACTAAAATCCATTTACTTCATCCTCCTGATAATCGGTTGGACTTATACTGGATACCCCGTAGAGCAAATATTTGACAGATATATTGGATTCGGTCTATTCATTTTAGACATTGGGACAGATTTGGTGGCATTGTCCTACTATTTGCAGCAGGGACCCCTTGAATGCGAGCGCCACTGGTTAAGTAATTAATCTTATTATAAATAAATGGTTTATGTTTTCTCACCTCTTCATCCTCCAGTATATCAAATGTTTCATAATCCACACTGAAAAAAGGGAGAAGTGGGGAAAAGTGAGTAATTTATCAGTTAAGAAATCTAACATTGCCAGGCAGTACAGGAAGGTCTACTGTTTCCCACAAAAAGTTAAAAAACATGGCCGGCACGCCTTTAGTAATAATGTACAGGTGCGCAATACGCTATGTGGTCACTGCGACTAATGGATACGTGAACTCGAGCAAAGCCGCTGAGCTCACCGACTGTCTGCAGCACTGTCTACACGACATCAACGCTGCAGACAATAACAGACACAGGCGCGGAAATTCAGTGCTGGACCCGGGGAGGGTCAGTAAAGCTCAGTTTGTTTTTTATAACAAACATGGGGTTTACACAAAAATATTACTGGGAAAAAAAAAATGACCAGTTGATTAACCCATTCCTGATATGGCTATTTTTTGTTTTTGTGGTTTTCTCCTCCTCTTCCAAGTGCCGTAACATTTTATTTTTATTTTTCGGTCGGCGAATGAGAGCTTGTTCTTTGTGGGACATTTGAATGACAGCATCCATTTTATTATGCTGTGATGTACTAGAAAGAGGGAAAGAAATTCCAAGTGCAATTCCACAATTGTTTTGTTTGGTTTTTTTATTTACCATGTTCACTTTATGGTAAAACTGAGCCGGCAATATGATTCTCCAGGTCAGTTAGATTATTACAGAGATACCAAATATGTATAGTTGTTTTTATTTAAAGTAGTGAACAAAGTTTGGAAATTTGTAAAAACAAAACCAAAAAAAAATTCACTCGTGTGTCGCCATTTTTTGAGACCCGTAACATTTTAAATTTTTGGTCGATGGAGCTGTATGAGGGTTTATTTTTTTGCGCCCTGAGCTGACATTTTTATTCATACCATTTTGCGAAGATACAATTTTTTGATCGCCTCTGATCATTTTTTTGCCTCAAAAGAAACGTAATTCTGTTCAGATTTTTTTCTGATTGCGCCGTTAACCGATTGAGTTAATTTTATATTTTGGACTTTTACAAAAATAGCGATACCAAATATGTGTTTAGGTTTTTGGGTTATTTATTTTTATTTTTTTTAATGGGGTAATTTCAACATTTCTTTTTTTTTTTTTTTTTTTTAAACTTTTTTTCACTTTCTATTATATATAGTGGTCTTCTTAAGGAACTTGAACCGGTGATCATCTGATTGTTTGTGCTGTACACCGCAATATTATGGTATTTCTACGTATAGTGAAGGTCTCCTGTGAATGTCAGCTACAGGCCGGCTTTCACAGGAGTATCATCAGGACAGGCACAGGGGTTTTCAGCAGACCCCCGGCCATTAAGGCAATCCATCGACCCCCAATGATCATGTCACGGAGGCATCAATGGGTGCATAGAATGACGCCCCCTCCGCCGGCACACTGTAAATGTCTCCGCAAGAAATTGACAGCAGAATTCCGAACTTAGTTTAAAAAAATAGCACAGACAGCATCCGGACACCTAAGGAGAAAAATTACATTTCTTCAATAAGCAAAATATTTACCACTGTCAAACAAAGTCCAGAATTATCCCTCATAACCCAAAGATCACCAGGAGCGAGCGCAGTGTATACGACCTACCCAGAGTTGTTCAGGATCTCCAGAATCTGTCTGCTAAAGCCACATTTAGCCATCTAGAAAATAAGGAAAGGTTACAATTTTAATGGAATTTTTTAAAAGGAAAATAAAAACATTTCCATGTATGTAACATCCACATCGTACCTGTTTGCTCCCCTTCATGAATAGGATGACTGGGGCTTTATTAATAAGACCCTTGAGTCTGAAAAATAAGTAAAAACAATTATTTATGCCCATCACTCCCCAACAGTAGCAGTGTCTATTGTCAGGGCGCCGCAGTCCTCTGCCGTGTAACTATTGTATCTGTGTTTTCCACACACGGATCAAAAACAAACAAAAAAAAACTTTAATTCTATTTTAAGGAAATTGCTCACAACCAAGAAATTATATAAAATAAAGAATTAACCTTTACTCCCTGCTGGTTTTTGGTTACTTGAGCCCATCCTCATCCAGGGAACGGATTTATAACCCTTCCCAGATGGATGAATTTTCAATTTTTCTTTCCCTTCTTTTAAGAAACACAACTTTTTTTTATGCAGACAGAACTATATGAAGAGTTGTTTGGTTTTTTTTGGGGGGGGGTTGTTTGGAGGGGGCCAGGGTGACAAAAATCCTTTTGATATATAAGTGGAGTGAGAGTGACAAGAAATGAAATTCTGCAATTTGTTTTGTTTGTTTCTATTTGTTTTCGGGAGTTTCGATTTTTCTTATTACGTTTAAAAAAAATTTTTTTATATATATATATATATATATATATATATATATATATATATATATATATATATATATATATATATATATATATATATATATATATATATATATACACACACACACACACACACACACACACACACACACACAGTACAGAGCAAAGGTTGGGACACACCTTCTAATTTGAAGATTTTTCTGTATTTTCATGACTATGAAATTGTACATTCACACTCTAGGCATCACAACTGTGAATTAACACGTGGAGTTATATACTTAACAAAAAAGTGTGAAACAACTGAAAATAAGTCTTATATTCTAGGTTCTTCAAAGTAGCCACCTTTCGCTTTGATGACTGCTTTGGACACTCTTGGCATTCTCTTGATGAGCTTCAAAAGGTAGTCACCTGGAATGGTCTTCCAACAATCTTGAAGGAGTTCCCAGAGATGCTTAGCACTTGTTGGCCCTTTTGCCTTCACTCTGAGGTCCAGCTCACCCCAAACCATCTCGATTGGGTTCAGGTCTGGTGACTGTGGAGACCAGGTCATCTGGTGTAGCACCCGATCACTCTCCTTCTTGGTCAAATAGCCCTTACACAGCCTGGATGTGTGTTTGGGGTCATTGTCCTGTTGAAAGATAAATGATGATCTAACTAAACACAAACCGGATGGAATAGCATGCCGCTGCAAGATGCTGTGGTAGCCATGCTGGTTCAGTATGCCTTCAATTTTGAATAAATCCCCAACAGTGTCACCAGCAAAGCACCCCCACACCATCACACCTCCTCCTCCATGCTTCACGGTGGGAACCAGGCATGTAGAGTCCATCCGTTCACCTTTTCTGTGTCAGACAAAGACACGGTGGTTGGAACCAAAGATCTCAAATTTGGACTCATCAGACCAAAGCACAGATTTCCACTGGTCTAAGGTCCATTCCTTGTGTTCTTTAGCTCAAACAAGTCTCTTCTGCTTGTTGCCTGTCCTTAGCAGTGGTTTCCTAGCAGCTATTTTACCATGAAGGCCTGCTGCACAAAGTCTCCTCTTAACAGTTGTTGTAGAGATGTGTCTGCTGTTGGAACTCTGTGTGGCATTAACCTGGTCTCTAATCTGAGCTGCTGTTAACCTGCGATTTCTGAGGCTGGTGACTCGGATAAACTTATCCTCAGAAGCAGAGGTGACTCTTGGTCTTCCTTTCCTGGGGCGGTCCTCATGTGAGCCAGTTTCTTTGTGGCACTTGATGGTTTTTGCCACTGCACTTGTGGACACTTTCAGAGTTTTCCCAATTTTTCGGACTGACTGACCTTCATCTCTTAAAGTAATGATGGCCACTCGTTTTTCTTTACTTAGCTGCTTTTTTCTTGCCATAATACAAATTCTAACAGTCTATTCAGTAGGACTATCAGCTGTGTATCCACCAGACTTCTGCACAACACAACTGATGGTCCCAACCCCATTTATAAGGCAAGAAATCCCACTTATTAAACCTGACAGGGCACATCTGTGAAGTGAAAACCATTCCCGGTGACAACCTCTTGAAGCTCATCAAGAGAATTCCAAGAGTGTGCAAAGCAGTCATCAAAGCAAAAGGTGGCTACTTTGAAGAACCTAGAATATAAGACATAATTTCATATAATTCCACATGTGTTAATTCATAGTTTTGATGCCTTCAGTGTGAATGTACAATTTTCATAGTCATGAAAATACACAAAAATCTGGAGGTGTGTCCAAACTTTTGCTCTGTACTGTGTATATATAATTAAAATGGCTATGAAGAACAACATTGGAAGTGAACTCGAGACAACTAGCAAAAGTGACCATCAAATGTGGCATATACCAAGGTGATGATCTGTCCCCATTGTTGTTCTGCATAGGCTTGAACCCCTTCAGTCAGATAATTACGGAGTCTGGCTATAGATACAAGTTCAAGAGTGGAAGCTCCATCAGCCACCTCCTCTACATGGATGACATCAAGCTGTATGTGAAAAACGAACGAGACATCAATTCACTGATCCACCTGACAAGGATCTACAGTGAAGACATCGGGCTGTCCTTTGGACTGGAGAAGTGCGGCTGGTTGTAATAAAGAGACTGATGGAGTGGCATTGCTGTGTGAGAACTTGTGCTTTATGTGTTTTTACTATGGGGTACACAGGAAGTTTTGATTTTTTTTGGTTGTTTTTCTTAAGTCAATGACAGCACTATGATCACACGTCTAGGCTATAGATGAGCAGCCTCCTACCTGTCTTCCAGGCTCTGGGCCTTGGGACACATGGTTTGCAGCTCCCCTGATGCCTCCATCTCCTGAGGATGAGACCAGCAGTTAGATATGATGGGTGTTTTCTCGCAGTGTGACACCACCTGGTGCTCGTGCCGCCGCTCACCTTCACGATGTCCAGTCCGCCTATTAGCTCCCCATTGATGTAGAATTGCGGATACGTGGGCCAGTTGGAGAAGGTTTTCAGTCCTTGCCGCACTTCTTCATCAGAAAGTATATCGAAGCTGCTGAATTGGATTTTATGCTTGCTCAGAATATCCAGAATTTGTCTGCTGAACCCTGCAAGAAAGAAAAACTGGTCTCAACAGTGGTAGCGGCAAAATTTATACATGAGCGAATTATTTCACACTCACCTGAAGTGTACTGCCGTGCAGAAACCCATCTATGGGCTGTGCATTATACTGAATGGAGGACTATGCACTGTGCATTATACTGAATGGAGGACTATGCACTGTGCATTATACTGAATGGAGGACTATGCACTGTGCATTATACTGAATGGAGGACTATGCACTGTGCATTATACTAATATGGATGACTTTGGGCTGTGCATTATACAACATGGATGACTATGCACTGTGCATTATACTAATATGGATGACTATGGGCTGTGCATTACACTACATGGATGACTATGGGCTGTGCATTACACTACATGGATGACTATGGGCTGTACATTATACTACATGGATGACTGTGGGCTGTGCATTATACTACATGGATGACTATGGGCTGTGCATTACACTACATGGATGACTATGGGCTGTGCATTACACTACATGGATGACTATGGGCTGTGCATTACACTACATGGATGACTGTGGGCTGTGCATTATACTACATGGATGACTATGGGCTGTGCATTACACTACATGGATGACTATGGGCTGTGCATTACACTACATGGATGACTATGGGCTGTGCATTATACTACATGGCTGACTATGGGCTGTGCATTACACTACATGGATGACTGGGCTGTGCATTACACTACATGGATGACTGTGGGCTGTGCATTACACTACATGGATGACTATGGGCTGTGCATTACACTACATGGATGACTATGGGCTGTGCATTATACTACATGAATGACTATGGGCTGTGCATTATACTTTATGGATGACTATGCACTGTACATTATACTAATATGGATAACTATGGGCTGTGCATTATACTAATATGGATGACTTTGGGCTGTGCATTATACTACATGGATGACTATGGGCTGTGCATTATACTACATGGATGACTATGCACTGTGCATTATACTAATATGGATAACTTTGGGCTGTGCATTATACTACATGGATGACTATGGGCTGTGCATTATACTACATGGATGACTATGCACTGTGCATTATACTAATATGGATAACTTTGGGCTGTGCATTATACTACATGGATGACTATGGGCTGTGCATTACAATACATGGATGACTATGGGCTGTGCATTACACTACATGGATGACTATGGGCTGTGCATTATACTACATGAATGACTATGGGCTGTGCATTATACTTTATGGATGACTATGCACTGTACATTATACAAATATGGATAACTATGGGCTGTGCATTATACTAATATGGATGACTTTGGGCTGTGCATTATACTACATGGCTGACTATGGGCTGTGCATTATACTACATGGATGACTATGGGCTGTGCATTATACTTTATGGATGACTATGCACTGTACATTATACTAATATGGATAACTATGGGCTGTACATTATATTACATGGATGACTATGAACTCCGGAGTACTCTCTCTCTCCTGGCAGCTCAGTGATACACTGCGGGGGCTATTACCTCCTGTCAGTGTATCGCAGGTGGCCAGGTAGTGTAGTCACATCTCACAATGTGACTCTTCTACAGGTGAGATCTCCGTGGGACACTCAGGATTACGTGGACTACGGCAGACAGGTGAGTATATGTTGGTTTATTATTTTACATTTTTTCTATGAGACGAGGGCATCGGGGATTTGGTGTTAGGTGAGTATAATGGGTTTTTATTTTATTTTTATGCATTTTATATGTATGTAATTATCTTTTTTTTTTCTTAAACTGTGAGCATGGGCGCCGAATGAAGAGCCTAAGTCTCCCATCAGCAGCACTTGCTGTCACTGTTATCAGTGACAGCAGACGTAGTCCAATGGGAGCAGTAGTCTCATCAGCCCACGCCTGCTGACCTGCGGTAAGCTTTTTACCACAGGTCACCGCTGCGGGGTCACAGTCACAGCTGTGGGGTCACACTGACATGTGACAGCATTACCCCACAGAGCTCTAACCAATGGTAGCATTACCGCCAATAAGAACCACACAGATGACAGTGTGGGAACCCCCCTAGGAAGCCGGTAAAACGCAAACAAAAAAACTCAGTAAATCCGCAAACATTTTTATACCTGCGCTTTCCTGCAGATTTGACTGACTAAATTGAAGTCAATGGATGAAAAACGCTGCAGAAACGCGCAAAGAATTGACATGTTGCAGAAAAAAATCTCACTGCGAATACTTAAGGAATTGGTCATGTGCACAACACTTCAGGATTGTCATGGAATTAGCTTGCGTAAGGATTCCATAGCGTTTTATGCCCAATTCCGTGCAGAAGAAATGCATAAAAAACGCACTGTGTACACAGAGCCTAAAGGCCGAATTCAGACGTCCATTTATCACATTAAAGAGTATGGATTATGTTTTCTGGACTAAATTGCTCGTCTCCTGAACCCGTCCAAACAGAATATCAAGTTTGGGTCAGAAGACCCATGGTCAGTCACAAAATCATGGTCCAAACTTGGTCCTCAACAACCTCATAGCCATATATGAGGCTATCAAATTTACACAGGAGACCCTCGGCTGGTCGATGTGTGAATCCGGTCTAAGGCCGACTGCCACCTTCCTTCCCAGACAGAGGTGTCCAATAGTTTGGTTAATTATTTCATAGTGAAGCTATATAGCCTTCTCTGCAGGTGGAACGATCGTTGGTAAACCTTTCTTTGGTGTATTGGTCACCACTAACACTAATGATGGCCCGATGAGTATCCTCCTCGTGTAACATATTATGGCGTCCCCTCCGCCTGCCCGGTCCCCGAATGTGAATCCCCTCTGTGTGACCTCCCATTCCCTTAGCTGAGCCATGGCTTTCCCTTCCGGCACTGCTGCGGTGCGGCCACGATCTGCATGCAGTGGAGGTGTGTGATGTGCGCGCCGTTATTTACGCTCTGCTGCCACTCAAGTGTTAAGTTCATGTACAGCCCGGAGTAAAACACAGATCCCAAAATGTGCCGTCCATCGGGGAGTTCATTAGTAAATAGCTGAAGGCTGATTGCTTTTGGTTATTCTGTTTCCAATACATTCAATCATTTTTACTGTACCGGGCCCCAGCACAAAGCTTTGTGGGAGCTCAGGGCGACGGGCGTGAACACTGGCAAGATTGATGGGCTGGATTCCAATTTTAAGGGTTAATGCGGCACAGTGTAAATGTTGTGCTACGGGACAGAACTGCCGAGCGCTTTTATTCCTGCATGGAGGCTAAGAAAGATGAAGACGCATTTGTTAAATTATTCCTTTCCTTAGGTCTTATGTTTACACTTAGAAAAGATCATATAGCGATTTTTGCAGATTATATTATTCACTTATTAATATGTAGTTTTATTCTGAAAAAAAAAAAAAAACTACAAAAATAACTTTATCCCCCGAAGGAGTGAAAATAACTTTATTCCCCGAAGGAGTGGTCTCTTTTTGTTATCAAGACCAAGCACTTTATTTTCTTTTCATATTTTTAATTATGCATTACAAAAGCTATATTGTTTTTTAATTTCTTTAATTCCTCAATTTATTCTTGGGTGTGTATATATAATAACTTAAAAAAACAAAGTTGAGTGCAATTTTATTTCCATTAACCCCTAAGAAATAAATTACATTTACATGTGTCTATCTATATACCGTATATACATACGGTATCTCTCTCTCTATACATACATATACATATTATATACACACACACACACACACACACACACATTTCAATTTTTGATTTTTCTACTTTTTTCTTAAAAAATTTTGGAGGGGGAGATGGACTCAATTACACTTTCAATTCTTTTTTCTTTTTTAATTGTTTCTTTTTGTGGTTGTTATAAATGCTTATATTATAATTATTTGATTGCCTTTTTTAATTTATTTTTATATGGGAAAGTGAATAAGAAGCAGAACGCTATGTGGTTCAGCTGAAATCACCTATCCAAAGGACAAGTGAAATTGTATTGGTCAGTGGGGGTCCGACTGCTGGCAGACCGGGGCAATCACCCCACACATACTTTACGGGACTGCAGTGGGAAGCAACTCCATAGGGAATGAATGGCGCGGCGGTTGAGCATGTGCGCTACTGCTCCATTCTAACGGGTATAACAGTGCCCTCTTCTGCCATCAGAGGGGGAACAAGTGGCCCGACCCCCCATCACCTTGAAAAGGTAATAAATGGGTTATTCAATGAAAGTAAGTTAACATTTTGTCGCTTCAAACTAGTTTTGACAATTCTGGAGTTATTTTAAATATTTTTTTTTTAATAGAAATTTTTTTTAAAAATTGTTCTTTTTTCTGTTGATTTTTAATCAACGTTACTGTCCTCTGTCTGACTGGCTTTGTTTTTTAATCCCACTGTAGGACTCAGAGTGGCTTGTCTTTGTTAAACCCCTAATTGCCATGGTCAAACATCAGCAATGCGACAAAGATCACCAAAAATCCAATCTCTCTGTCAACTCCTCAGAAGTTACTATTCACCATAGACTTTAAAGGGATAGACAGCTGGGATCTTACATTACTCCGATGCTGCTCGGCTTTATATATTTATAGCTAGCTATGACCCATTAAACGCTAAAATATGGCAAGTACTTGGACAACACACACAGATGACAACCAGGTGCTAGACACTTTTTAACAAACCCAGTCACTTGTTTGGGTGGACGATCTGCAAATTGGACGTCTCATTTTTCCTTTTTGCAGACAATACATTAGCAAAGAAAAAAAAAACAGCTTGTAGACTATAATGCGCAAGTTTTCTATTCATGAAAATCAGCGATGGACTACACGTGAAACACTCAAGTGTGAACAGGGTCCAACACACAAGTATGGCAGCAAATTCACTGCAGAAAGGTCTGCCATGTGTTGACCTACAGTACATACCGCTCCTGAGGCGGATAATCCTCGGTCCAGGGCAGCCTGCGGGGCAATCCTCGGTCCAGGGCAGCCTGCGGGGCAATCCTCGGTCCAGGGCAGCCTGCGGGGCAATCCTCGGTCCAGGGCAGCCTGCGGGGCAATCCTCGGTCCAGGGCAGCCTGCGGGGCAATCCTCGGTCCAGGGCAGCCTGCGGGGCAATCCTCGGTCCAGGGCAGCCTGCGGGGCAATCCTCGGTCCAGGGCAGCCTGCGGGGCAATCCTCGGTCCAGGGCAGCCTGCGGGGCAATCCTCGGTCCAGGGCAGCCTGCGGGGCAATCCTCGGTCCAGGGCAGCCTGCGGGGCAATCCTCGGTCCAGGGCAGCCTGCGGGGCAATCCTCGGTCCAGGGCAGCCTGCGGGCCAATCCTCAGTCCAGGGCAGCCTGCGGGCCAATCCTCAGTCCAGGGCAGCCTGCGGGCCAATCCTCGGTCCAGGGCAGCCTGCGGGGCAATCCTCGGTCCAGGGCAGCCTGCGGGGCAATCCTCGGTCCAGGGCAGCCTGCGGGGCAATCCTCGGTCCAGGGCAGCCTGCGGGGCAATCCTCGGTCCAGGGCAGCCTGCGGGGCAATCCTCATTCCAGGGCAGCCTGCGGGCCAATCCTCAGTCCAGGGCAGCCTGCGGGCCAATCCTCAGTCCAGGGCAGCCTGCGGGCCAATCCTCAGTCCAGGGCAGCCTGCGGGGCAATCCTCGGTCCAGGGCAGCCTGCGGGGCAATCCTCGGTCCAGGGCAGCCTGCGGGCCAATCCTCGGTCCAGGGCAGCCTGCGGGCCAATCCTCGGTCCAGGGCAGCCTGCGGGCCAATCCTCAGTCCAGGGCAGCCTGCGGGCCAATCCTCAGTCCAGGGCAGCCTGCGGGCCAATCCTCAGTCCAGGGCAGCCTGCAGATTCTCTTTGAGCTACTTTCTAAAATACTTTGTATTTCTTACCTTAGTAAGAGCTGATTGCTGTCAGTAAATAGTGATATTCTTAATTACATGATAATAAAAAATATCTATCATGGCATTCATTCTGGAAACCCAACAAATCAGATATTAGAGGGTTATTAAAAAAAATCCCACACACAATTAAGGGGGGATAACGTGCTTATTGCTGGGGTCCGACAGTCATCCAGAGATTGGGGTGCTGCGCTTGGTCTTGAATAGAGTGGAAGGGCCACGCTCGACCTCCTCTTCATTCATTGTCAACAGGACTGCGGAAGAAAGCCGAGCACAGTGCTCAGGCACCCTCACAGAGAATGAATGGAGAGGAGGTCAAGCGTGCACGCACAACTCTGCTACATTCAAGCCCCGTTCTTGGGGATTTCAATTCCTGATCTAGGGATCACGCGAGGACCCAGCGGCTTGGACCCTCAGCAATAAGTTCTATAACCCCAACTCAATGGATAGGGGGTAACTGTAATCTTTAATGCCGTATGTAATCAATTTGACCCCCAACAATATTTTCCAATGTCCGCAGAAGGTCACAAGGTTGTCAGACTCACATAAACCAGTTACAAGTCAGCGTAGAGCAGAGGGGACATGATGACTACATCACAAGCCTTTCTCCTGCTCCATCCATGGACGTACCACATCTGGGCTCCTGAGGGGACCCTTTCATGAACAGCATACAAGGGGCCACGTTGATCAGCTTCTTCAGCCGCACATTGATGTCTTCCTTCGGAGCGCTGTTGGAGGTAGCTGGGGGAGAGGCGTTTGATGCATGGCGCTGGACCCGTTTGGTCAACTCGGGTGCATGGGCCCCGTCTAACCTGTCAATCTTCTGAGAATTCTAGGACAGAAAAAAGAAGGATAAGAAGCCTGAGAATCAAAGGCAGATACTACAAGAGGGGAACGCAAATCTCGGGGGCTACAGCCTTCATTCTTACTTGTCAATTAAACAACTGCAAAATTGCTACCCTGGTGTAATAAGTGATACGAGCGTCACCACAAAATCCAAAAAACGAACAAGAAACATCTCAAATGTAGTCAACGCATCAAAGCACGACCTTCATAATAACATCTGTAGAGGATTCGGGAAAGGTGACAGATTGGGGGACGTTTTACTGACCAATATCCCAGAATTCTGGCTCCAATTGTGCCAAAATCTGACGTACATGCAGTCCGCCGAATTTGGGGGGGTTGCTTATATTTATGGCATTTGTTTTTTCATTGGGGAGGTGCAGCAACTGAAAGATGTAAATTGTGCTAAAATTTCAGGAATGGGTTAATGCCAGGTGCCATTATTTTGACACCATTCATCCTTTGTGGTACTTTTAAAGTCACTTTTTTTTCCCCACGTCTTGTATCCGATGTCATTTACTGCACCAAGTTCTTCAAAATGGAGAATGCGGTTCATGATTATTTGCTCAAAATGATCCTTTTTTTGTTTTTTTGCATGTTCTGCTGAAATGTCATATTATTTGAGAAAAAATATATATATAATAGCTCCGACGAGGCGAGGGGGGAGAAGGGACGGAGACTTGAGTACATCTGCACAAAAAAAAAATGTTGCACGTGACGAATTGTGGCGCACAAATCTGGAAAATAAAAACTATGGCCACATTGGTGAACAAGAAAAAGAAATAAAAAACGATTTAAAGGCACAAATTTAAAAAAGAGAATTTGGTGCAAATCAAAAAAAGGCTTAAAAACACCCCCCCAAAAAAAAGCAGAAATGCAACCATGAATGATCGCTGCAGCCAAGAAGAACCAATAATTAAATGTGTCCAATGTGCCCGGCAAGATGTAGGCACCAATGTGATATATTGGGGGTAGTTTCTGCTGCCTTTTTAAGGCCAGTACTAATGAATCTGCCCCACTGAGATTGGCATAGTACTGGGCCTGAGGGGCTGATGGATGGCGAGGGATTCTTTCAGTGCCCCCTGCACTTACCATATATTTTCCTGTGATGGCCCCTTTAAAGGGATGTTTCCAGCTTACTAAATTGTGTCTTAATTCTAGGGCCCTAACTGATCCCAAGGAACATGGTGTAGGGATGTCACTACTTTAGCAATTGGACACATTTGTGCTCCTGGCCACCCGACTATGACAGTACCATTCACTTGAATGGAGCCGTTCTGCAGCGATGGGCTTGGACCACCGCTGGGCAACGGAAAAGCAATAAAGTGGCGGTGCTGCCGCCTGTTTATTCTCAAGATCAGCGCCAATATTTAATGGGAATGGAATACCCCATTGAGTGTGTTTTTCAGTTTCAGTTTAATATAAAAAAAAAAGCCAACTCTGTTTTAATCACCCTCCCCTGGTCCAGCGCCAAGTATTCAGTGCTGCTCCTGGTCTCTGTTATTGTCTGCAGCGCTGATGTCATAACACTGCTGCAAATAACTGGTATGATGACAGCTGTGCAGCCAATCAGCGCTGCAGACAATAATGGGGACCAGTGGCAAAGACTCGATGCTGGACCAGGGGAGAGTGAGTAAAACGGTTTGCTTTTTTTAGCCCTACATTACCCTGTGTAACAACAAAGCAAACCACGTAAAGGTATCTCGTTTGGCCATTGAAGAGTTTAAAAAAAATTCACCGAATACAAGGAAATTAAAAGATTCTCGGTGTTCAAAAAGATGAAGAAAAAAAAAAAAAAAGTTATAGACCATCCTGGCCAATAGAGGGGGATATACACCCACAAAACACCATGCTGTTCGGGAGAGAACTCGCAGAAACTCCGACACTCGGCACAGATACATTTTTTGTTCTTGACAATTCCATGGAAAATCATCATTATATACAGTAGTTACAAAAAGAGCAAATTGTGTCTGTTCACATGTGGCTGACATGCTGAAAACATCGGCTCTGTGTGGACTCGGCTCACAAGTTTGCACCTCTTTACATTTTGGGGAGTAAGAGTTTAGTGACTGTTAATTTTTTTTTTAATATATATATATATATATATATATATATATATATATATATTATATATATATATATATATATATATATATATATAGAAAGCACAAGGTTGTTCTTAGAATTTTTTCGCTACTAAACTATGGGTAAAGACTGTACAGAAGTCTTGGCGAGACATCAGGAAGGTTTCACCTTCACAAGCATTTTTTTTTTTCTACTACATGTTTAAAATGAATGAAAGTAGCTACAATGACTATCTTTCTACGGTAACAGACTACAAACAAACCCTGTGTAGTCAGGTGATACAGTCAATCCCATCTGCTCCCTCTCGTTTTGGTTGGTTACTTTGCAGTAGGGCGCAGATGGCATTATAACGGCACAATTTGCTCGCAGTACGTCACTGTAGCTGAAGACGCACAACAGAAAAACTGTAATTTCAATTATTCGCATACGGGTTTATTTTTAGGCTTGGTTCACACTTATCCTGCACTCTACGTTGAGCACTGCGTCGGTGTTTCCATATAAATACAAAAGAAAAAATCGGAGTCAAATGGAAGCCCGACAGAACCATTTATTATAATAAGGAAAACGGGGGTCAATGTAGTTTGGTATTGGCAGTGACATATTTAGGTGGACAGAAAAGTAGACAAAGAACCTAATGTATCAGCCTGGAAAATATAGGATACTGCCAGATCAGGCCAAAGTGCCTCTATCTGTATCATTATTCTGAATGGCTCCGTCAGGGTTTCTTTGTTTCAATCCTGTTTTTTCGGAAATATAGATGGAAACCCCAAAGCTACGCTCAGCATAGAGAACAGTATAAATGCAAACTAGATGCACTGGAACAAATCTAAAAAATGTTAATATTTGTCCAAACATATATACATACATAATTTGTGTGTGGAGATGTGTCTATAGATATATACATACATCTATAGACACATCTCCACACACAAATTATCCATTTCCGTTGCGTTTCCTACCTTAAAAAACAAGAACGTTGGCACAGAGGTGATCTCGTACTTCTCCGACACTTCAGGAATGGCTTCGGCTTCAAGCTTCAAATAATAAAAAAGGAGAAAAAAAAAAAAAAAAGGTAAAAAAAGAAGAAAAAAAAACTACAATGTTGAAGTAATTTTATTTTCATGTCCCTTTTTATGGCACGTTTAGAAAACCCTCGCAGGGATACTTGGGATGTTTAAAATGGAGTTGAATGCAAAACTTTGCAGGTCATTTGCATTTAAATGAGACTCGCCGGGCTGCCCCTGTCATCCACTGAGCCTGCACTATGACAAAACAGGTTCAAGGGTTCTTATTTTGTTGCACATTTCAAAAGATGCCCCGAGGCTGCAAATAAAAAATTTTTGGTGCACTAGTGACCTAGTAAATTTTCAATCATATGCAGCTACTACTATATTGAAATCCATAAATCACTGACCCCAGTTATGTCATGATTACAGTGCTTATTTTCTGCCCACAGCAATTCTAGCTGTTTGCTCTATTGACTAATTTCGAGAGGCAGTACATCAAGACTGACATTTGCAGCTCTCTGCAAATTATGAAGCAAAAGGAAAAAAAAAAAAGAAAAAAAGCGAGGGGAAAGGAGAATTTCTTCAATAAAGCTATTGATGTCGGGTAAATTTTACGCTTAACCCTTCGTGCCGCAGCTCGTTTCTAAGCAGAACAATGAGTGATAACGCTCGGTAATTATTAACAAATGGTGGCAGGTGATCGAACATTAGTCAGTCGGAGGAGCAGGGTTTTCGAGAAAGGATAGTTTAGAATTGATGAGACAGCTTTTTAAAATTGCCCCAGTCCTTGAATCTGCATGTCCTTTATATTATATTGTAGTAAGCCTCGTTCCCATTTCCCTCCATTAATGCATGCACGTTACAAGCGGCACCAGCTGTCGAAATGTGGCGTTAGAGGGGCAAGGCAATGGGAGTGAAGGGAAGAAATGGCCGGGAAATGTGCTGGAGAGCGACACAGGAACCACATGGTGCAGTGTGTCTCCACTGCAGTTCCCAAATACCCTCCTGTAACTCATGACTGTCCTACGGAAGGAAAAAAAGGAAAAAAAGAAAAAATGAAGGTGTGATAAGTGATAACTTACGGATCATTAGCGACCCAACCGCTGTGATCCCCACCTGGTTCTCAGAATATCCCCCACCCTGCTAATAATCCGGAAGCCGCATACAGACCCCAACGCTCCAATCACTTTGGCACTGCCAGAGATCTACAGGAATCCCAAGGAGAATAAACAGAGTGGTGGACGCCATTCCCCATGGAGCATTTCAGAATACAATTGTAAGGATCAGTAAGGGTCTCACTGGACACACCCCTAACGATCCATCACTTATTACCGATGCCTTTAAAGAACTACTACTGGTACTACTACTACTGGTACTACTACTACTACTACTGGTACTACTACTACTACTGGTACTACTACTACTACTGGTACTACTACTACTACTGGTACTACTACTGGTACTGCTACTACTACTGGTACTACTACTACTACTGGTACTACTACTAGTGCTGCTGCTGCTGCTGCTATTACTAGAGCTACTACTAGAGCTACTACTACTAGAACTACTACTATTAGTAGAACTACTACTAGAACTGCTAGTAGAACTACTACTACTACAACTAGAACTACTACTACTACTAGAACTACTACTAGAACTACTACTAGAACTACTACTACTAGAACTACTACTACTAGTAGAACTACTACTACTTCTAAAACTACTAGTAGAACTACTACTACAACTAGAACTACTACTACTACTAGAACTACTACTACTACTAGAACTACTACTAGAACTACTACTACTAGAACTACTACTACTAGAACTACTACTAGAACTACTACTAGAACTACTACTACTAGAACTACTACTACTTCTAAAACTACTAGTAGAACTACTACTACTACAACAATTACTACTAGAACTACTACTACTACAACTAGAACTACTACTACTACAACTAGAACTACTACTAGAACTACTACTAGAACTACTACTAGAACTACTACTAGAACTACTACTACTACTAGACCTACTACTACTACTACAACTACTACTAGTAGAACTACTACTACTTCTAAAACTACTAGTAGAACTACTACTACTACAACAATTACTACTAGAACTACTACTACTACTACTACAACTAGAACTACTACTACTACTAGAACTACTACTAGAATTACTACTAGAACTACTACTAGAACTGCTACTACTACAGTCTAATTATTGTGCAAAATCCTGTATTTTTAATCATCTTTCTACATAACTGAAGGCACATTTTAAAAGGAATCTGACAGCAGGTTTTTGCTACGAACTCAGAGAGCAGCAAGATTTAGGGGAAGAGACCCCGAATCCAGCGATGTATTACTTACTCTTCTGTGTGTTACGGATTCAATAAATTCAGGGTTTTATCAACAGAAGATTATCACTGAAGGACTAGTTGTCTCATGCCTCCTGGTCCAACGCCGCCCCCAGCACTGATTGGCTGCTTTCTGTGTAATGACAGAATGCCGCTAATCAGTGGTGTGGGCAGGGTTATACACAACTCAGCATTCCGAGCTCTGCTAATCCGTAGCAGAGAAACCTGTGATTCTATCACAATGCTGCACCCTGTAAACTACTAAGCGACACATCGCAGGGGAATCAGGGTCTCTACAGAATACTTTGAGCCGAGTTAAAGAAATTGTCCATCTCTGGAGACTATTTTTTTTATCTAATTAAATACCTGGATTTACAGCTAAAAATATTTTTGTCAATCTGGTTTTATAGTTATTTTGTAAGCAGCTTAAAATTTGCATCAAAAAATGCAACAAAAACGCAATGTGTGAACATTATTTAAGTAATGAAAAAGACACCAATTTTCGAAGTAAATATATTTATAAATGTGCTATTGACATGACATTATCAGTTATGTGTAATAATGAGAAATGGCACAGGGAAAGTGTTGAACACATGAAGAAAAATGAAAAAAGCCATGGAAAGTCACAACAGCAGCTGAAGTCTATCAGTAATTAGAGAGCAATGCTGTCACCAACTGAAAAATAATATCAGCTCGTTCAACTGATGGCCTATAAAAAGGTGTCTCCTTACCAAGTTGCCACACAAGAGACATCTCATGATGGGTAAAACCAGCGAGCTGCCTCAAGACCTTCGCAACCTTATTGCTGCAAAACATACTGCTGGCATTGGTTACAGTAGGGTTTTTAAATTACAGAAGGTTCCAGTGAGCACTTGTAGGGACCGCAGGTAAAGAAGGATGCAGGGACAAATAGGAGCCAGAAAGCAAATAGCGTTTTTAACTTTCTTTTTAACTTCCAACCAAAAAGATGACAAACGTTTTTCCACGCAGGAAACTTATATACAAGAACACAATCTCGCAGTAAATCCTAACTACTATATGACCGCCCTGAACTATACCCGTAGAACGCGGCAGCGCCTCACTAGTGACTCCCTACTAAGATAAAGTCAACAACGGTCACTTATCAGTGCTGGTTCAGCGATGTAGTCCTGACGGTGAGGCTCCGACAACGCCGTAGTCCTGATGGCGGAGGAAGGAGGTGTCTTCTGGCGACGGGCCCAGGCGTAGAGTCGAGTCCAGAATGTCTTTTGCGGTGCTGCGTTTCCTCCTGCAGGCGGACGTTGATCCGAGGTAACAGCCTCCCAGTCCAGAGAAGAGTCTTTTTGAGGAGGATTAGGAGAATAATCAGTATCAGTCACAGCTGAGACGAAACCATGCGAGTCCGTAGCACTCTCTGGCAAGGTGCTCTCAGGGAGTGCGGTAATACTGTCCCTGAGCTGGTCAGCACTACCCCTCTGCCTGGGGGGTCGCTGACGACGAATGCGCCTCTTTTTGGGGGCTCTGGTAGTTGCCCGCAGTGTCTGTTGCACGTTTTCCCCCTGCTTCCAGCAAGTCTCACTGCGGCCTGCACACTCACAACAACTGCGCTGCAGTTTCCTCTCCTCAGAGATTTCCCGCGCTTCTCTGCCCCTGCTTTCGCGCGTTTTGCTTTTTATCCTCTCCTCTCCCTGCGTCACTCTTCCTCCTGTCACATGAGCCTGGCTTCCCATGCACCCCTCAAATCCGTCCCCCGGAACCCCGACTCCCGGCAACAATGGTTCCACCCGTCTGCACAGCTCACCAGGTCCCTGTCCCCTACATTCCCCCACCCTGTATGCTCGCCAGTCCCTGGGCGAGGCCTTCGCACTGACAGGTCGCCCACCTGACGGATTGTTCCACACTTGGGTCTGTCTGGTGTGTAAGTCAGGACTGTAGCGAGTTGGGGGTCTACCGGCAGTAGAACGTTCAGAACGTCGTGGCTCGGGTCCTTGTATAGGGGGTGTTGGGGAAATGTCGTCAGCGGAAGAGTGACTGGTCAGGGGTAGTGTAGTAGTCGAGATAGGGGGAGTATTTTGACGCCGTTCTTCTTCTTCATCATCTTCTTCATCCCACCAATGGTTGTTGGGGGATTCAGTCGTAGGTGGCTCTTCCCTGATTGCGGATTCCGGGGTGTCCGAGTCAACAGAGCGACACAACCGGAGCATGTTGCGATGAAGAATGCGAGTACCTGTACTTCCGAGGGCCTCAGACTGCACTTCATATACAGGTCCATGCGGGTCTATACGGCGAAGCACCCGATAGGGTGTTTTTTCCCAACGATGGTCTAACTTGTTTTGCGGTCTTTGCTCTCGAACGAGTACTCGATCACCTGGCCGGAACTCTGGGGGTTTTGCTGTAGGGGTGCTCCGATGCTCCACTTCCCGAATTCGAGTGTGTACCAGTCGGTGTAAGGTCTGCAGCCGATGCCGATGATCACGCACCCACGAAGCCATCCCTGTTCGGGGGCCTTCTTCCTCCGAAGACAGTTCCAGATCTGTCATGCCTTTTCCTGGGCGCCCAAAGACCACTTCATACGGGGTGCGTCCTGTGACTTGATGAACTCTATTGTTGTAGACCCACACTAGGTCCGACACATACTCCGGCCAGCGGGCCTTCTGATCTTGTTCTAGCGCACGCAGCATTTGAAGCAAAGTACGGTTAAACCGCTCACAAGCCCCATTTCCCTGGGGATGATACGGTGTGGTGCGTGACTTATCAATGCCGTAGAGGCGATGCAGCTCTTCCATGACTTTGCCCAAGAAACAGGCGCCTTGATCCGAATGTATTCGCCTCGGACAGCCGTAAACTTGAATAAAGTTCTTACAGATAGCGCTCGCCGCCGACTCAGCTGTCTGATCACGGGTAGGGGTGACTACCGCGAATTTTGAAAAATGATCTACCATAACGAGGCAGTGTTCGTAGCCTTGATGCGCTGCTCCAATGGTAATGTAGTCTATCATTAATACTTCAAAAGGGGCAGACGTCGTGATGCTCTGCACAGGCGCCCTTTCCTCCGGTGACTTGGTTAGCTCACATTGTCGACATTGTCTACAGGCAGTTTGTACTTCCGCAAGCAGCCGAGGATGATAGAACCGAGTTTGCAGCCACTTAAACGTCCTCTTCACTCCGAAGTGTGCCCCGGACTCATGAGCTTCTTTAGCAACTGCGGCCACCACGGGCCCTGGTAAGACCATCTGCCAGGTCGACTCGGAATCTGCCTGAGCCATGGTTAAGTGGCATAAGAGCCCGTCCTGAAGAGTTAGGCGCTCCCACTGCCGCAGAAGAAGGTTCAGGTCTGACGGGAGAGTTTGTCCAGGGCTTCTCACGGGCAATAGACCATTCGTTATCCACTGTCGCAATGGAGCTAGTTCCTGGTCTTCCTGTTGCAGCCGTATCCATTCGTCCCGACTCTGAACCAACAGTCCTGTAGCCGTTCCGTTCCCGGTCTGTTCCCGGCTCACAGCCGTCCGAGTAGCGCCCCCGATGGCGTAGGGGATTTCTTCTCCCTCCAGCTCCTCATCTCGGTTAGTCCTTGGGGGATTCTTCCGCAGACGAGATAATGCGTCAGCATGAACATTCTCCGCTCCTCGCTTGTAAAGGATACGGTATCTGTACTTGGCCATCCGGGCTACCCAGCGCTGTTCTAGGGCACCCAATTTTGCATTTTCCAGATGTGCCAATGGGTTGTTATCCGTGCGTATCAGCACCTCGGAACCGGCCAGGTACTCAGCGAACCGCTCCGTCATAGCCCACACCACGGCCAGCAGCTCCACCTTGAAATAACTGTAATTGTCTGGGTTCAACTCAGAGTCATGAAGAGACCGACTCGCATAGGCGATCACTCTCTCCCGCCCATCCTGAACCTGAGACAACACAGCCCCCAATCCCTGAGAGCTGCCGTCGGTGTGTAGGATGAACGGTTGCGAAAAGTCCGCATAAGCCAACACCGGCGGCTCCATGAGAGCTGTCTTCAAGTCCCGGAACGCTGCTTCTTGTGACTCCTGCCATTGTATCTTCTTTCCCCGTTCCTTGGGGGAGCTTCCTTTCAGCAGGACTTGTAGATTGTGAGAACGGCGAGCAAAATTCTTCACGAAGCGCCGGTAGTACCCAGCAAGGCCCAAGAACGCCCGTACATCCTTAGCGGTCTCCGGTGTGGGCCACTCCTGGATTGCAGCAATCTTCTCCTGCGATGGCCGGACTCCTTCGGCGGACACCACATGCCCCAGGTACTCGATCTGTTCCCGGAACAAGTGACACTTCTGGGGCTTCACCTTAAGCCCGTATTTCAGCAACCGGTCTAGTACCTGTTCCAGTCGGCACAGATGTTCCTCGAATGTTGGGGCGTAGATGATGATGTCATCCAGATAAATGAGAGTGGCCTCGAAGTTCAAATCCCCCAGACACCGCTCCATTAATCGTTGGAAGGTGCCTGGAGCGTTGGCCAGCCCAAACGGCATTCGATTGAACTCAAATAGTCCCATGGGAAGGATGAACGCTGTCTTAGGACGATCTGCTTCTGTCATCGGGACCTGCCAGTATCCGCTGGCTAGGTCTAAGGTGGAAAAATATTTGGCCCGACCCAGCACGGAGAGAGACTCCTCGATACGGGGAAGTGGATAAGAGTCTCGGACGGTGCATGCATTTAGCTTACGATAGTCCACACAGAACCGGAGCGTGCCGTCCTTTTTCCGCACCAGCACGATCGGGGCAGCCCACGGGCTCTGACTCTCGCGGATCACTCCCTTTTGTAGCATCTGGCCTAACAACGTCTTTACTTCCTGGTACATCTGCGGGGGAATCTGTCTGTACCGCTCCCTGATGGGCACTGTATCTCCGGTCGGAATTCCATGTTCGATGGCCGTGGTACAGCCAAAATCATCTTCATGTTGCGCAAACACTTCAGCATAGTGTCCAAGGAGCCGCTGCACTCGCGAGACTTGTGATGGATCCAGACCCGGTAATTCTGCTCGCATATGTTCCAGAATAGTTTGACCTTTTCGGAACGCTATCAGCTCAGGATCCTGTGTAGACCGGACACTGACCATCCAGGGATCAGGGGAATCCACCTTTAACTGTAAAGTATCTGGAGGAGGCATCACTTCTAACGGTCGTAACACTTTGGCCATCTCACTTCGGACCCGTAGCACGACATCGTGTTCGTCCACATTCACACATCGCACTGGTACGGCCCCATTTTTAACAGTAGCCAGAGATCGGGCCACCAGCAGTCCTGTGGGCAAAGGGGACGTAAAGGTGGGCTCAACCTGCACTTGCACTCCTTCCAGAGGGATGCGAGCTCGGATGGGCAGGGATATAACAGTCTGTCCTGGGGGAAACGTCACTTCTGCTGTCGGGGAGGTGATTACTTTCCCTAGTATGTCTCCCTCCTGAAAGGTCTCTTGCACACGGACTTCCCTCACTAACTGTCTGAACACGGAGCCTTGAGGTGTACTGGTCCCCCACTGATTGAGTGTCTCTTGTGTGGTCTCCCCTAACAGCAAACTGCCAAAGTCCTTCAATACATTCATCCCCAAAGTCACGATATGTTGTGGGCTGGGATCCCCCCGCGTCAACACAACCCCCCGGCGGCCCAGGTCTTTCCCACATAAAGATATTTGCATCCAGGTGACCCCTTCCACTGGGATGGGCAGCTGATTGGCGGCCTGCAACCGGATTACGGGGCCCCATTGGGGTCTGACTGACACGGGGAAGTGTTTTCTAAAATAGGCCTCAGGCATCGTCGTGACTTGAGATCCGGTGTCCACCAGACAACGTACAGCCCGCCCTTCAAACTCTGCCCAAACCAGGGGGCAGCTGGCAACCAAATTTTCGGGACTTTCACCACCCATCCGCGGGGATTCTGACTCCGAGCGTCGTCCCCTTAGCTCGAGTCCTCTAGTTTAACGGCCGCCGTGACGAGGCCCTCCCTCCATGGGGGCACTCCCGTGCGAAATGTCCTGCCTCCCCGCAACCATAGCAAGCACCGGGGACCGGATAATATCCTGAACGAGCGCCACGAGCTGGACTCCCAGACCCTTGCCCCCGGGGTAGCTCCCTTGGGCTTCGCGCATTTTTTTTTTACTTCGGCCAGTTCCTCTCGGATTTGTTTGAGCTCCTGCCGCATCTCCTGAACCCACGACGGCTCACCCCCTCCTGGTGCAGCGGTCTGGATAACCCGAGCCTCTCCTGTCAGGACCGTCACCCCCCTCTCTTGCTCCCGGGTGCGGGCCTCATTGCCTATGTCGGAGAAAGTCAGGCGCGGGTCGACCCGCACTCGTTCACGTAGAGCCTGTTTGGTCAACTCATCCCGCAGTCCCGTCACCAGTTGGTCGCGCAGGGTCACGTCAACATGTCCCATCCCCATACCATCTTTCCGCACGATTGCAATGTTTAGCTCTTGCAGAGCATTCATGTACTGAGTGACAGTCTCGCCCTCTTTTTGTCGCCGTCCAAACAACCGGGCCCGCAGCTCTCCCACGTCGGTGGGATCCCCGTGCGTCCCCTCTAACACATGTAACACCCCGGTAAAAGTATTCCGCTCTGTGGGGGGGTCTCAACATCACTGAATCCCGAGCCTCTCCGTCTAAGGCCATAATGGCCACCTCTGCTTCCAGGGCTGGGGTCATAGGATGCATTCTCAACAGCCCCCTCATCCTTTCAGTCCAGCTCCACAACAACATGTTGCTCCCATTAAACTTGGGCAAATTGTTTAACATGGCCCCCAATGAGAGGGAAGCTCTAGGCCCAGCCCCATCCTCCGTATCTTCTGGCTCCTTCTTTGGATCCTGCATCCTGCCGACTACGCCAAATGTAGGGACCGCAGGTAAAGAAGGATGCAGGGACAAATAGGAGCCAGAAAGCAAATAGCGTTTTTAACTTTCTTTTTAACTTCCAACCAAAAAGATGACAAACGTTTTTCCACGCAGGAAACTTATATACAAGAACACAATCTCGCAGTAAATCCTAACTACTATATGACCGCCCTGAACTATACCCGTAGAACGCGGCAGCGCCTCACTAGTGACTCCCTACTAAGATAAAGTCAACAACGGTCACTTATCAGTGCTGGTTCAGCGATGTAGTCCTGACGGTGAGGCTCCGACAACGCCATAGTCCTGATGGCGGAGGAAGGAGGTGTCTTCTGGCGACGGGCCCAGGCGTAGAGTCGAGTCCAGAATGTCTTTTGCGGTGCTGCGTTTCCTCCTGCAGGCGGACGTTGATCCGAGGTAACAGCCTCCCAGTCCAGAGAAGAGTCTTTTTGAGGAGGATTAGGAGAATAATCAGTATCAGTCACAGCTGAGACGAAACCATGCGAGTCCGTAGCACTCTCTGGCAAGGTGCTCTCAGGGAGTGCGGTAATACTGTCCCTGAGCTGGTCAGCACTACCCCTCTGCCTGGGGGGTCGCTGACGACGAATGCGCCTCTTTTTGGGGGCTCTGGTAGTTGCCCGCAGTGTCTGTTGCACGTTTTCCCCCTGCTTCCAGCAAGTCTCACTGCGGCCTGCACACTCACAACAACTGCGCTGCAGTTTCCTCTCCTCAGAGATTTCCCGCGCTTCTCTGCCCCTGCTTTCGCGCGTTTTGCTTTTTATCCTCTCCTCTCCCTGCGTCACTCTTCCTCCTGTCACATGAGCCTGGCTTCCCATGCACCCCTCAAATCCGTCCCCCGGAACCCCGACTCCCGGCAACAATGGTTCCACCCGTCTGCACAGCTCACCAGGTCCCTGTCCCCTACACACTGATGGAACCATAATCCAGAAATGGAAAGAACATAATTTCACCACAAAGCGGGTCCCCACAATATTTCTGACAGAAGAGTGAAAAGAATTATCAGAAGAGTAGTCCAACAACATGTAATTATGCATCAAAAACATGTTAAAAAGTCGCATATTTTACGTTTTTCCAGCCAACACTGGTTTTTGCTGCACAAAAATCTGCTGAAAATACTGAACATGTGCACGTACCCTAAGCAAGAAAATAAATATTGTCCTGAAAGGCGGACAATCTCTTTAATGTTATTTTTCAGACAGTACTATACCTTTACGAATGTGACTCCGGGCTGGACCTTGGCCAGTTCAGCCATAACATCATTCATTTGAGAACACTGAGGAGCCCATGGAGCCCAAAAATGTACAACGAGCAAAACCCTGAAAATAGAGATAGAATATATAAGTCAGTCAATGGGGTAGATTTATTAAAATCACCAAAAATGCACCGTAATCCACTATTATATTAAAGAATCCTGAATAAATGGAGGAGGTCCTCTACTCAGGATCCTTTTCTCATGGGCAGAATGGAGTACAGTTGCAAAAAGCATCTCTCTAGAGGACCCGTCCTGTCCTCCAATACATAGAAAACCCAATGATTTAAATAAGAGCTATGTAATGTGTAATTTCCCCTGCGGGGGCGCTGCAGGAAAACATCAAAGTCCAGCAATACCTTTAAATGTCCAGTCAGCTCCACCATTACTAAGAAATCCACATTTGAATTGATATGCAAATGAGGCTAAAGATCTATGGTAGATCTGTAGCCTCTGTCACTCCAGCTCTATTCTACGCCTCCTCTTGCTTGACTGACAGCACTTTTCTCAGAAATCACACTAAAATATATAAAGGCTGTCGATCAAGCAGGAGGAGGCAGGGAATAGAGCTTGAGTGGCAGAGGCTTCAGATCTACCATATCTCTTCAGCTTCATTTGCATATTAATTCAAACTCTGATTTCTCAGTAATGGAGGAACGTAATGGCCATGTAAAGATATTGTTGGAATTATCTTTGAAAGCACTACATGTGCATATAAATAGTTATAGGCTAATTGCTATGGTATGGGTGTAGTAAATGCTAGATGTAGCGAGGCCAAATATAAGGAGCAGTAACGTGGGAAGCGATTCAACAACGAGGTCTCTTGGGTCTTTGACTTCATTGCCATTGCTCTTTGGATAACAATGGTGTTGTCACACTCACCTTGTCCTCGCCATTTGTACACACTATAATCAAGGGACCTGTCACGGGGTTACCGCAACAAAGAGGATCCAGAAGACTGCAGAGTCCAATTGCTCTTACTCTTGTGCTTAAAAGAAGCACTTAATCTTTTTAAATTGTGTTAATATCTTTAATGTCACGACACAGCTGTCGGATGAGCTGGGACCAGGGGCTCCTTCCCTATCCCTAACTCTAGGTGGCGCCCTAGCTTGCCCTATTCCCTGGGATACTTCTGAAGGTGAAGATGCCGGGGCCTCCATCCTTGCCTTATCTTCTGAATCAGTCTGTTCTCTTCCCCCACCCCCCAGGGAAGAGGGGCGCTGCCGTGCACCGCAGTACACCAACCCGAAGAACATGGCAACACGGACAAGGGTAACTAAAAAAAAACAGGCATACAAATATTCACTCACATATAACAGAGGAATGCACCGGAGAGTGGAGGATGAGGAAAAACCAAAGAGGAGAAGGGAATTATCACACTTGGAAACCCATGCAACAGTCACAGATAACTCCTCCAAAACTCCTCTCCTCCACGCCATGCAGCATAAGCTAGGTCTGACATGGGTTTGAATCAGGACCCAGATTATAAAGGGGATAGGAGTGGCTAACCGAGCTCAGACTTCCAGAGCTCCCAACATAGCCAATTAACCCTTGGTATGCCAAAATAAATTATCACCATTTAAAAAGGAGAAGTGCTTATTTTCAGCGCAGGAGTAGGAGCAATCAGACACTGCGGTCTTCTGGCTTCTTTCTGTTGCGGTAACCCCGTGACAGGACCCTTCTAAAATCTAAGGATGGTACAAAGCAGGGGATCCTACTTATGTATGCTAAATAAGGGGGTGAAGAGAGAAGAGTGTCTACTAAAATTTTTCATACCACGTGCACAGGTTTTTATTAAACGTCGGGTAATTTTTTTCCAATTTCATCATCATTTTGTACCAGACAACTATTTGTAGTCCGGTACCATAGAAACATATTAGTCTGTTTATTAGCTGTACTTAAAAAAAAAAAAATGAGAACAAGATTATTTGCAAAATTGCTTTGCTGTTATGTTAGATGCACTGGAGCAATAAATTGGTTGCAGCTTAAGGTGGTTGTCCACTACTCGGACAAGTCCTTCTGAATCACTGTTTCCCCACAGTAAAATAATAACACCTGTTCTTACCTCCACTGCAGGCGCCATCTCAGCGGTGTTGGCATTGACTCTCCCAGGGATCACATGAAATTATGTCACGCAATCCCTGCGGCCAATCAGCGCTAGCTTCACTCTCCCCTCCTTCAGACAAACAGAGACATCCGGAGGGAGAGTAGTGGACAACCCCTATAAGGCCCCCATAAGCATTAGTCCGTCAGCAGAACCTGCCAGGACAACAATCAAGGGCTATGATCACATGCAGCGTTTTTCCTGCCAACACGCCAGTATTTGCAGCAGATTTGTCCGCTGCAAACACTAAATGTATGCACGTACCCTAAGCCTATTTTTTATGCAAATAAGAAGCTACCAACAAAAGTTATAAGATTTCAGAAATCTTTCACACATGCTCGTTTTTTTATTTCAAGACTACCGTAAATTTGAGATCTGTAGCATGCCAATTCTGGCAGCAATTTCAGGGAAATTTTTCACCCAAAGAAAGCATTGAGAAAATGCAAAGAAGCTACAAAAAAAAAAAAAAAAAAACAGGGCTACAAAAAAAAAAAAAAAAAAAAAACAGGTTTTGCTTCATTTTTCATGACTAAAAAGTAAATTTATTAAACATGAACTGTAGACAAATCACACATGTATTCCATACCAAAAAACAGTGTCTAATTTTGGACTGAGAATCCTTTGTTCTCTAGGTGATAAGTCGCCGCCACTGGCAGTGGCTCTTTCTCATAAAGGACATAGGAATGCTCAGCACTCCAGTGTATGAGGAGTCGGGTGTGAGAGCCTCCGGCCAAATGATCGGCTGATTGATGGCTTTCTAATGAGTATGGGGGGCTTTAGACATAGCTGCAACCTTTGTTTCTAGAGCGGCTCTCTATCTTTCCATGACACTAAAGGCCCCCTGAGATTATAGTTGGCTAAACCCACCAACCATATGTACATGGCACTGCAGTCGATGTGGGGGCTATACCCGTGGTACACGGAGCTACAGTCAGCGTGAGGTTCTATACTCGGGGTACACGGCGCTGCAGTCAGTGTGGGGGGCTATACCCGTGGTACACGGAGCTACAGTCAGTGTGGGGGGCTATACCCGGTGTACACGGTGCAGCAGTCGGTGTGGGGGGCTATACCCGGTGTATATGGTGCAGCAGTCAGTGTGGAGGGCTATACCCGGTGTATATGGTGCAGCAGTCAGTGTGGAGGGCTATACCCGGTGTATATGGTGCAGCAGTCAGTGTGGGGGACTATACCCAGTGTACATGGTGCAGCAGTCAGTGTGGGGGGCTATACTCGGTGTATATGGTGCAGCAGTCAGTGTGGGGGGCTATACTCGGTGTATATGGTGCAGCAGTCAGTGTGGGGGGCTATACCCGGTGTACATGGTGCAGCAGTCAGTGTGGGGGGCTATACCCAGTGTACATGGTGCAGCAGTCAGTGTGGGGAGCTATACCCGGTGTACAGGATGCAGCAGTCAGTGTGGGGGCCTATACCCGGTGTACGTGGTGTAGTAGTCAGTGTGGGGGGCTATACCCGGTGTATATAGTGCAGCAGTCAGTGTGGGGGGCTATACCCGATGTAAATGGTGCAGCAGTCAGTGTGGGGGGATATACCCAGTGCAGCAGTCAGTGTGGGGGGATATACCCGGTGCAGCAGTCAGTGTGGGGGGCTATACCCGGTGCAGCAGTCAGTGTGGGGGGCTATACCCGGTGCAGCAGTCAGTGTGGGGGGGGGGGGGCTATACCCGGTGCAGCAGTCAGTGTGGGGGGCTATACCCGATGCAGCAGTCAGTGTGGGGGGCTATACCCGGTGCAGCAGTCAGTGTGGGGGGCTATACCCGGTGCAGCAGTCAGTGTGGGGGGCTATACCCGATGCAGCAGTCAGTGTGGGGGGCTATACCCGATGCAGCAGTCAGTGTGGGGGGCTATACCCGATGCAGCAGTCAGTGTGGGGGGCTATACCCGATGCAGCAGTCAGTGTGGGGGGCTATACCCGGTGCAGCAATCAGTGTGGGGGGATATATCCGGTGCAGCAGTCAGTGTGGAGGGACCCAGTGTATATGGTGCAGCAGTCAGTGTGGGGGGCTATACCCGGTGTATATGGTGCAGCAGTCAGTGTGGGGGGGCTATACCCGGTGTATATGGTGCAGCAGTCAGTGTGAGAGGCTATAACCGGTGTATATGGTGCAGCAGTCAGTGTGGGGGGCTATACCCGGTGTATATGGTGCAGCAGTCAGTGTGGGGGGGCTATACCCGGTGTATATGGTGCAGCAGTCAGTGTGAGAGGCTATACCCCGTGTATATGGTGCAGCAGTCAGTGTGGGGGGCTATACCCGGTGTATATGGTGCAGCAGTCAGTGTGGGGGGGCTATACCCGGTGTATATGGTGCAGCAGTCAGTGTGAGAGGCTATACCCGGTGTATATGGTGCAGCAGTCAGTGTGGGGGGCTATACCTGGTGTACATGGTGCAGCAGTCAGTGTGGGGGGCTATATCCGGTGCAGCAGTCAGTGTGGGGGGCTACACCCAGTGTATATGGTGCAGCAGTCAGTGTGGGGGCTATACCCGGTGCAGCAGTCAGTGTGGGGGGCTACACCCAGTGTATATGGTGCAGCAGTCAGTGTGGGGGGCTATACCCGGTGTATGTGGTGCAGTAGTCAGTGTGGAGGGCTATACCCGGTGTATATGGTGCAGCAGTCAGTGTGGGGGCTATACCCGGTGCAGCAGTCAGTGTGGGGGGCTACACCCAGTGTATATGGTGCAGCAGTCAGTGTGGGGGCTATACCCGGTGCAGCAGTCAGTGTGGGGGGCTACACCCAGTGTATATGGTGCAGCAGTCAGTGTGGGGGGCTATACCCGGTGTATGTGGTGCAGTAGTCAGTGTGGAGGGCTATACCCGGTGTATATGGTGCAGCAGTCAGTGTGGAGGGCTATACCCGGTGTATATGGTGCAGCAGTCAGTGTGGAGGGCTATACCCGGTGTATATGGTGCAGCAGTCAGTGTGGGGGGCTATACCCGGTATATATGGTGCAGCAGTCAGTGTGGGGGGCTATACCCGGTGTATATGGTGCAGCAGTCAGTGTGGGGGGCTATACCCGGTGTATATGGTGCAGCAGTCAGTGTGGGGGGCTATACCCGGTGTACATGGTGCAGTAGTCAGTGTGGAGGGCTTTACCCGGTGTATATGGTGCAGCAGTCAGTATGGAGGGCTATACCGGTGTATGTGGTGCAGTAGTCAGTGTGGGAGGCTATACCTGGTGTACATTGTGCAGCAGTCAGTGTGGGGGGCTATACCCGGTGTATGTGGTGCAGCAGTCAGTGTGGGGGGCTATACCCGGTGTATGTGGTGCAGCAGTCAGTGTGGGGGGCTATACCCAGTGTATGTGGTGCAGCAGTCAGTGTGGGGGGCTATACCCGGTGTATGTGGTGCAGCAGTCAGTGTGGGGGGGCTATACCCGGTGTATGTGGTGCAGCAGTCAGTGTGGGGGGCTATACCCGGTGTATGTGGTGCAGCAGTCAGTGTGGGGGGCTATACCCGGTGTATGTGGTGCAGCAGTCAGTGTGGAGGGCTTTACCCGGTGTATATGGTGCAGCAGTCAGTATGGAGGGCTATACCGGTGTATGTGGTGCAGTAGTCAGTGTGGGAGGCTATACCTGGTGTACATTGTGCAGCAGTCAGTGTGGGGGGCTATACGCGGTGTATGTGGTGCAGCAGTCAGTGTGGGAGGCTATACCTGGTGTACATTGTGCAGCAGTCAGTGTGGGGGGCTATACCCGGTGTATGTGGTGCAGCAGTCAGTGTGGGGGGCTATACCCGGTGTATGTGGTGCAGCAGTCAGTGTGGGGGGCTATACCCGGTGTATGTGGTGCAGCAGTCAGTGTGGGGGGCTATACCCAGTGTATGTGGTGCAGCAGTCAGTGTGGGGGGCTATACCCGGTGTATGTGGTGCAGCAGTCAGTGTGGGGGGGCTATACCCGGTGTATGTGGTGCAGCAGTCAGTGTGGGGGGCTATACCCGGTGTATGTGGTGCAGCAGTCAGTGTGGGGGGCTATACCCGGTGTATGTGGTGCAGCAGTCAGTGTGGGGGGCTATACCCGGTGTATGTGGTGCAGCAGTGTGGGGGGCTATACCCGGTGTATGTGGTGCAGCAGTGTGGGGGGCTATACCCGGTGTATATGATGCAGCAGTCAGTGTAGGGGGCTATACCCGGTGTATGTGGTGCAGCAGTCAGTGTGGGGGGCTATACCCGGTGTATGTGGTGCAGCAGTCAGTGTGGGGGGCTATACCCGGTGTATGTGGTGCAGCAGTCAGTGTGGGGGGCTATACCCGGTGTATGTGGTGCAGCAGTCAGTGTGGGGGGCTATACCCGGTGTATGTGGTGCAGCAGTGTGGGGGGCTATACCCGGTGTATGTGGTGCAGCAGTCAGTGTGGGGGGCTATACCCGGTGTATATGATGCAGCAGTCAGTGTAGGGGGCTATACCCGGTGTATATGGTGCAGCAGTCAGTGTGGGGGGCTATATCCGGTGTACATGGTGCAGTAGTCAGTGTGGGGGGCTATACCCGGTGTATGTGGTGCAGCAGTCAGTGTGGGGGCTATACCCGGTGTATATGGTGCAGCAGTCAGTGTGGGGGGCTATACCCGGTGTATGTGGTGCAGCAGTCAGTGTGGGGGGCTATACCCGGTGTATGTGGTGCAGCAGTCAGTATGGGGGGCTATACCCGGTGTATATGGTGCAGCAGTCAGTGTGGGGGGCTATACCCGATGCAGCAGTCAGTGTGGGGGGCTATACCCGGTGTATGTGGTGCAGCAGTCAGTATGGGGGGCTATACCCGGTGTATGTGGTGCAGCAGTCAGTGTGGAGGGCTATACCCGGTGTATGTGGTGCAGCAGTCAGTGTGGGGGGCTATACCCGATGCAGCAGTGTGGGGGGCTATACCCGGTGTATATGGTGCAGCAGTCAGTGTGGGGGGCTATACCCGATGCAGCAGTCAGTGTGGGGGGCTATACCCGGTGTATATGGTGCAGCAGTCAGTGTGGGAGGCTATACCCGGTGCAGCAGTCAGTGTGGGGGGCTATACCCGGTGCAGCAGTCAGTATGGGAGGCTATACCTGGTGTATATGGTGCAGCAGTCAGTGTGGGAGGCTATACCCGGTGCAGCAGTCAGTGTGGGAGGCTATACCCGGTGCAGCAGTCAGTGTGGGAGGCTATACCCGGTGCAGCAGTCAGTGTGGGAGGCTATACCCGGTGCAGCAGTCAGTGTGGGAGGCTATACCCGGTGCAGCAGTCAGTGTGGGAGGCTATACCCGGTGCAGCAGTCAGTGTGGGAGGCTATACCCGGTGCAGCAGTCAGTGTGGGAGGCTATACCCGGTGCAGCAGTCAGTGTGGGAGGCTATACCCGGTGCAGCAGTCAGTGTGGGAGGCTATACCCGGTGCAGCAGTCAGTGTGGGAGGCTATACCCGGTGCAGCAGTCAGTGTGGGGGGCTATACCCGGTGCAGCAGTCAGTGTGGGGGGCTATACCCGGTGCAGCAGTCAGTGTGGGGGGCTATACCCGGTGCAGCAGTCAGTGTGGGGGGCTATACCCGGTGCAGCAGTCAGTGTGGGGGGCTATACCCGGTGCAGCAGTCAGTGTGGGGGGCTATACCCGGTGCAGCAGTCAGTGTGGGGGGCTATACCCGGTGCAGCAGTCAGTGTGGGGGGCTATACCCGGTGCAGCAGTCAGTGTGGGGGGCTATACCCGGTGCAGCAGTCAGTGTGGGGGGCTATACCCGGTGCAGCAGTCAGTGTGGGGGGCTATACCCGGTGCAGCAGTCAGTGTGGGGGGCTATACCCGGTGCAGCAGTCAGTGTGGGGGGCTATACCCGGTGCAGCAGTCAGTGTGGGGGGCTATACCCGGTGCAGCAGTCAGTGTGGGGGGCTATACCCGGTGCAGCAGTCAGTGTGGGGGGCTATACCCGGTGCAGCAGTCAGTGTGGGGGGCTATACCCGGTGCAGCAGTCAGTGTGGGGGGCTATACCCGGTGCAGCAGTCAGTGTGGGGGGCTATACCCGGTGCAGCAGTCAGTGTGGGGGGCTATACCCGGTGCAGCAGTCAGTGTGGGGGGCTATACCCGGTGCAGCAGTCAGTGTGGGGGGCTATACCCGGTGCAGCAGTCAGTGTGGGGGGCTATACCCGGTGCAGCAGTCAGTGTGGGGGGCTATACCCGGTGCAGCAGTCAGTGTGGGGGGCTATACCCGGTGCAGCAGTCAGTGTGGGGGGCTATACCCGGTGCAGCAGTCAGTGTGGGAGGCTATACCCGGTGCAGCAGTCAGTGTGGGAGGCTATACCCGGTGCAGCAGTCAGTGTGGGGGGCTATACCCGGTGCAGCAGTCAGTGTGGGAGGCTATACCCGGTGCAGCAGTCAGTGTGGGGGGCTATACCCGATGCAGCAGTCAGTGTGGGAGGCTATACCCGGTGCAGCAGTCAGTGTGGGAGGCTATACCCGGTGCAGCAGTCAGTGTGGGAGGCTATACCCGGTGCAGCAGTCAGTGTGGGAGGCTATACCCGGTGCAGCAGTCAGTGTGGGAGGCTATACCCGGTGCAGCAGTCAGTGTGGGGGCTATACCTGGTGTATATGGTGCAGCAGTCAGTGTGGGGGGCTATACCCGGTGCAGCAGTCAGTGTGGGGGGCTATACCCGGTGCAGCAGTCAGTGTGGGAGGCTATACCCGGTGCAGCAGTCAGTGTGGGGGCTATACCTGGTGTATATGGTGCAGTAGTCAGTGTGGGGGCTATACCCTGTACAGCAGTGTGGGGGGTGCAGCATAATACATAGTATTCATGCACTATCAGGCAGGACATGCTGGGGCCTGCAGTGCCCCAGTGCTCAGGGGTCAGACATGGAGCCCCCACATACGCGGTCCCCTGCAGTGCACTGACCCTCATCTGTCACTGAGGCCTCCGTTGTCAGCAGCCCCGCAGTGCATGGAGGGGACCCCAGGAGCACACTGCCCGGTCACCTCATATTCCCCCGTCACTCACACACGTACTTATCACTCTTCTGTAACAGCTCCTCGAAGTGTCGCACAGAGCCGGCCTCCAGCACCGCCGCCATGCTGCCGGGAACTACGGGACACCAGAGCGCCGAGCTATCGATCGGGGACTAGAAGCGTCTGTGCGGATCACGTGCTCCTGACAGGCAGACATCGCCGGCCGAGCGCGGAGCCCCGGACATGCGCAGTGCTGTCTGTCTGGAGGTCACTGGCGATCACTGGCACTGCGGCTGCAGCAATGTGCGGCGGGAGAAGCAGTAACTGCAGCACGATCGGTCAGATCCCTCTGGTGAACCACGAGGCTGAAGTTGGTTTCTTATTCGTTCAGTTTCGTATTCGGCAATTTTTTCTCTTCTGTTTTTTATAGGTTTAACAACAAAAAATAATCATCACAATAATAAAACACAATGCAGCGAGGAGCCCTGATGTGAATACGCTTAAAAACGGCTACAAAAACAATACAACTGGCACAAAAATGGGCATCAAAGTGGGCACCAAAGAGCGCTGAAGAAAGGGTTAAATGCCTTTGGGCCACTGATCTCACACTGCACACATATAGAACAGGGCGCCCCACATCCAAACCAGTTATCTCCAGCCTGGCCCAAATGGGGTCTGGGCATCAGAACTGGCATCAAAGTGGGCACACAGCCAATTTTCACAGATTTGAATAAGTAACTGATTTTTGGGGGGTTAAATGCCTTTGAGCCACTGATATTACACTTAAAATACACAAACAGTGATGCCCTGCATCAAACCCAGGTCCCTCCAGCTTGGCCCAAATGGGTTCTTGGCACCAGAATTGGCATCAATGTGGGCAAACAGCCCGGTCGTATCAGTGGCCCAAAGGCATTTAACCCCTTAAAAACATCAGTTACTTATTCAAATGGCCAAAATTGACTGCCCACTTTGATGCCAGTTCTGATGCCCAGACCCCATTTGGGCCAGGCTGGAAATAACTGGTTTGGATGTGGGGCGCCCTGTTCTATATGTGTGCAGTGTGAGATCAGTGGCCCAAAGGCATTTAACCCTTTCTTCAGCGCTCTTTGGTGCCCACTTTGATGCCCATTTTTGTGCCAGTTGTATTGTTTTTGTAGCCGTTTTTAAGCGTATTCACATCAGGGCTCCTCGCTGCATTGTGTTCTATTAGTGTGATGATTATTTTTTGTTGTTAACTTATAAAAAACAGAAAAGAAAAAATTGCCGAATAAGAAACTGACGAATAAGAAACCAACTTCAGCCTCGTTGGTGAACCCCAGTAATACGGTTGTGTTATCTTTCTACATTAGTAAAATTGCAAAGAGCTTGTAAAAATAAACATCTGTGCTAATAAAGCGGAAAAGAGCGTCTCATCCAAGGAATAAAATGGCGGAATCGTCTCCACACCCTCCATGCACATGATAACTGCACTTGATACTTGACTATTGCACTTAAACACACGGGCTGATGACCGGATCATGCAGCTTTATATGAAAATCCCTATCTACTATATAATTGTCTAAGGGTCACTTCCGTCTGTCTGTCTGTCCTTCTGTCTGTCACGATTATTCATTGGTCGCGGCCTCTGTCTGTCATGGAATCCAAGTCGCTGATTGGTCGTGGCAAAACGCCCACGACCATTGCCACGACCAATCAGCGACGCGCAGAGTCCGGAAGAAAATGGCCTCTCCTTACTCCCCGCACTCACTGCCCGGCGCCCACATACACCCCTCCGGTCACCGCTCACACAGGGTTAATGCCGGCGGTAACGGACCGCGTTATGCCGCGGGTAACGCACTCCGTTACCGCCGCTATTAACCCTGTGTGACCAAGTTTTTTACTATTGACGCAGCCTATGCAGCGTCAATAGTAAAAACATCTAATGTTAAAAATAATTTAAAAAAATAAAAAATGATTATATACTCACCTACGTGCCTTTCCCGCTCCTCGCGATGCAAGCGGCACGTTCCGGTGGCACGGATGGTCTGGCAGAAGGACCTGCCATGACGTCACGGTCATGTGACCGCGACACGGTCACGTGACCGCGACGTCATCACACCCTGGGACTGGAAGCTGCCGCCTGCACCCCACACAGGCGACAGAGTTACGACGCGCCTGCGTAAGGTGAGTATATATTTATTTTTTACTTTTTTAACCTGTGGCATACGTGGCTGGGCAATATACTACGTAGCTGGGCAATATACTACATGGGCTGTGCAATATACTACGTGGCTCTGTGCTGTATACTACATCACTGGGCAATATACTACGTCACTAGGCAATATACAATGTAACTGGGCAATATACTACGTGGCTGGGCAATATACTACGTGACTGGGCAATATACTACGTGGACATACATATTCTGGAATACCCGATGCGTTAGAATCGGGCCACCATCTAGTTTATTATAATTGCCAGACCTGAAATAACAAGCACTTTTCACCTATCGTGTCCCCCCATTTCCTTGTAGATTGTAAGCTTGCGAGCAGAGACCTCACTCCTAATGTCACTGTTTAAATTGTCTTAACTTGCATTGAATTTTTCTGTACATGTCCCCGCTTAATTGTAAAGTGCTGCAGAATATGTTGGCGCTATATAAATAAAAATTATTATTATTATTGCCAAACAAAAATTGATAATAACCCTTAGCAATGGAAAAGGGTCATAAAATAACCATGAACTACGGAAGCGTTTCTGGCGTGACAATAGCGCCCCCACTCAGTCATGTGAACAATTTCCGTTGCAAAGTCATGCAATAAGTGACCCGTTACTTTCTCCCCAGGCCTGTGTCTTTTCCTGTAGATTTGTGAAGTAGACGGCCCTCAGGAGCACTGGCACCCATTCACACCATCCCAGCAAACACTAAGGTCTATAGACATGGTGGAGCCGTCATATCAAACCTGTCACCATATTTTCCATGTTGAACACGATGTAATAGGGGCGGCAGAGGGAAATGAAACTTTTTTTTTTATTTCGCCTCTACGTTGTGGAGATATTAGCAATAAAATATTTGGCACTTAATGAGTTAACCCTACCTAAGTCCAAGTGGGTGTTGTCAGATAGCTTTCACTGGGGGCGTGTACTTCTTCTCCCTGTACGGCCCTAGCCAATCATAAGCAGGCAGCAGCATAGAAGTGCGGAAGGAGCTGTGATGAGGTCTGAAAATAATAATAATCTATATAGCGCCAACATATTACACAGCACTTTACAGACAGTATCATCACTGTCCCCATTGGGGCTCACAATCTAATTTCCCTATCAGTATGTCTTTGGAAACACGGAGAGAACATTCAAACTCCTTACAGCTGTTGTCCTTGGTGGAATTTGAACCCAGGACTCCAGCGCTGCAAGGCTGCAGTGCTAACCACTGAGCCACTGTGGTTCAGGATCAGGACTCCTTTGAAAATAATAAGTCTCAGTAAGGTCATTAATTGTATTCCGAACACATATAAGACTAATTGAGACCCCAGATTGCTGGGACCCCTATTGATCTAAGAGCAAGGGTTCCAATGTCACTTGTGTGAATTGAGAGGTAGCGTGTGAGCTCCACTCCATTCACTACTATGGGACTGGCAGGAAAAGCCGAGTGCAAGCCATGTCTCCCTTCATCAGTCACATAGATGGAGCAGCGAGGACTCATTATCCGTGGGATCTTGTTAGACTCTATCCTGGGAAGAGGTTGTAATTGTCGCACATTCCTAAGTCTGCAAAGTTGTGTGAAGTTAACAGATCCCGCTTAGTGATGAGCGAGTGTGATCAGATAAGGTGTTATCTGAGCATGCTCGTGTCCTAATCGAGTATTTCGACGTGTTCGAAAAATATGCCCAAGTCGCCGCGGCTGCATGTCACGCTGCTGTTCGACAGCCGCAACACATACAGGGATCGCCTGTTTGTTAGATGATCCCTGCATGACATGCAGGCGCGGAGACTCAAGCATTTTTATTGAGCACACTGAAAACACTCAATTGAAGCACAAGCATACTTGGATAACACCTTATCCGAGCACGCTCCACTCCGGCTGCCTTCAGCAAGGCACATCGAGCAAATCTGGGTCAGTTATTTGCAGGTAAATTCAGATTCAAATTTTGATATCAGGTTGGTACAGTTGGTGCGACAAAAATTCAAGATCAAGCAAAGTTAGTTCTTACCAAAAGTTCTCCTAAGAAGGGTAACGATGAAGCTGACGACACGGCCATTGTCACCCATGACCTATTGCTGCGCATGGGGAATGAGGTTCCACAAAGGAGCGACTGTAGCAAAAATGAGTTGTAAAGTTACAGCTGCTATGATAGAAAGTGTCAGAACACATACACAGCCCCCTGCGTATCTCAGGGGGGTTATCCAGGCCTTTCTTTTTGTCTATGGGGCTGAGCACTTATCAGCAGGTACTTGCTAACTGTTCTGCAGTGTGACGATCTCTCCCGGATCAGAGTAGTCACTGACCGCTCCTGGTGGCAAATTTCCAGCTTTCTGTGACATCACGTCAACATAACAGTTCCTTCTCATCCGCTCTTCTCTATCAATGAGGTGTCACTGCCGATGTGGTTTTTGATTGACAGCCGTCTCAGCGGTCTTCAGTAAGGAAGGGGGGCCTCAAACTGTCCCTGGAACTGGGACCCTAACTGTACTTGTCCCGGGGGTACTTTTGAAGGTAGAAAGCCCCAAGTCTCCCACCTTACTATGCTCCTGTTAAACCCAAATATTTCCCCTCCCCCACTACATGAGAACTATAAGGTAAACAAGACACAAAGACAAAACAAGGATATCAGAAAGCAACAAACATACAACCATTCACCAAAGGTAGAGAGGTATATAGGGAAGGATAGGAATGTACCAACCAAACGGAAATAGGATGATGAGGAAAGCATACACCCCCAAAAAAGCACAGCACACAACAATCTCCAATTCAGCACCGCGTCTCCAAGGTGCTAGGATGCAAAGCTTTCACTGGCAAGGTTTTATAGGGAGAGGTAATGACCAGATCTGAAGCAGCTGAAAATGGAGCTGCAAGTTTCTGGCCAGCATAGAGAGGGTCGTTAACCTCTTCAGCACCAAAGGAAATCAAATCCATTTTATATGGGACACAAACACCCATGCCAAATGGAGGTACGTAGTGATATTATAACTCCAGATCTCCCAAGAGGACGTGACACACTCAGCCTAACATAGTGTGGAGCTGACTGTCAACAGCAGGACATCAGCAGTGACAGCAGAGCACAAAAGAAGGTATTGCTCTGTTGACGTCACAGGAGGCAGGAGAATCGCCGCCAGGAGCGGTCTCTGTCCTCTCTGGGCTGGGAGAGATCGTCGCACATCAGAACAGGCAGGTAGTCAGCCCAATTGTTGACGTTCTCTCTATTAGCTATAGTGGGTGATGCTGTGCAAGACTTGATGTCATCGCGTATTAGGCAGCTACGCATTCATTGCTGCCATATAATACATTTTTATTACAGTGTCACTTAAGGGAAAGGTTGCGTTGGCATCACAAGAGTAGAAGACTGGAAGAATGAAGTAGTCCGGTTCCATGCACATCTTACAGAGTGATTTTATAAGTAACTTCTCATTTAACGATTTGGTGAGGGTAGCATCTCCCACATTGATCAGATGCAGCAGGGGGAGCACATCTGGTCATTCCTGCCACGCTGGCGAAGCATCCAGTCAGTTGGGTCGTTTTTTATGCAGTCTGTGTCATTTTGATGTTTTTGCAATCCCTCATCTCATTACCTAATTTATTACAGGAAATTGAAGGGTTCAGAAGCCTCTCTGGAATTAAAGTCAATTATGACAAGTCTAATATACCAATATAAATCTTTCTTCTCACAAAGGGAAGTGCATACAAATTACCATTGTGTGAAATATCTGGGGATAAATAATATTAATCCCCACTCCGCTTTCATTTCTGCGACTCTGTCATCACTGGAAATTTCTACAAGTTAGACTTTTCGAATATTACGATTCAGGAGAACGGTATTTGGTTACATAGCGATTATCATGTCGATGCGACGATTTAGTGAAGGTTATTAAAATGTGAAAAAGTCACCTTCACTTATCTTCATGAAAACCATATTTTTTTCATTTATGAGATTATTGGAAGCTTTTAACCTCACTGCTCATCAGAAAAGTGAATATCCAGTTTGCAAGATAGTTTTCAGCCACCTCAAAAACCAGACTATGGCTGATGGGTTAATGGTCCTCGTTGGGATTTTTAACTAGACCATAATCATGACGTGTCATAGTCAACTCTGGAAGATGGCGGCTCGATCACAGCAGGTCACATTAGTGATGTATGTATAGATGGTAAATCGCCACTTCTGGCAATAGATGGCTGCCACAGTCACAAAGTCACCGGCATTTTGATTGACAGCTGGCTCTGCAGTGTGTGTATGTCAGAGCTGGCTGTCAATCAAAATGCTGTAACTGCTCCGTGCAATACCCCTATGACTGGAAGCCTGAGGCCAAAGGAGGGATATAAGTTCATGTTCTCCCTGCAGCTGCTGTTCCAGTAAAGCAGCCAAACATGACATTAATGCTAATTACCTGAAGAGCAGCCCGTTATCTGCAGTTAAGTAGCATTTCTGCACCACGGCTTCCCTTTAAATGAGAACAATTCTACTTGTATTAGGTCCTTAAAAGATCTTTAACCTGCAATAATCATGAGAATTGGCTCTTGTGTTTCCCGTTAATTGGAAGAACCCAGAAGTGAAGAGCGGTAAAGTTAATCCAAATTATTTTCTGAGGTTTTCTGCTCCCTTTCTGTGCATCATTGTTGTCTTTTGGAAATGGCACGCACATCATTATGAGTATACAATTACATATTTGGATGCCTCAAGATGGTATATCACTAGATATTAAAATGTCTACTGTATTTATCTGAAGCATCTGCATATGGTTTCCTAATAATTGCTAGTCACAGAGAGTGCAACCGCGACCGGCCTGTGGGGGAAGGAGGCCCGCCTATTTTAGGTGAATGTGCAAATTCAGCTAAGAGTATTTCAGCACAGAGACCCACCAGGTCCCTGCACTGCACTACATGCCGGCGGCCAATCAGAAGCCGGAAGATAACTTCGGCATACATAGCAGTGACGTCACACGCTGCCCCCGCGTAATGAAGTCAGCTGCCGGCTATAGAAGAGGACGCCGCATGTCGTAGGAGCAGAGGAAGGTAAGAATAATTGTTTATTTTATTTTTTTATATGTTGTAAAAAATAATTAGAACTTTATACCAGTGTGAGACACAGGATGGGGGTCATTGTTCCAAGGATGTGGCCCAAGATGGAGGTCATTATACCAGGATGGGGCACAGGATGGGGGATATTATCGCAGGAAGGGACCAGGATGGGGGACATTATACCAGGATGGTGGTCATTGTACCACGATGTGGCCCAAGATGGGGGTCATTATACCAGGATGGGGCACAGGGTAGGGGATATTATCACAGGAAGGGGTCAGCATGGGGTACATTATACCAGGAAGGGGCACATGATGAGGGATATTATCACATGAAGGGGCCAAAATAGGGGATATTATGACAGGAAGGGGCCAGGATGGGGAACATTATACCAGGATGGTGGTCATTGTACCACGATGTGGCCCAAGATGGGGGTCATTATACCAGGATGGGGTACAGGGTAGGGGATATTATCACAGGAAGGGGCCAGAATGGGGTACATTATACCAGGAAGGGGCACAGGATGAGGGATACTATCACATGAAGGGGCCAAGATAGGGGATATTATGACAGGAAGGGGCCAGGATGGGGAACATTATACCAGGAAGGGGCCAGGATGGAGGATGTAGACCGCTACAAGAGGCCACACATCTGACCAACCTTCAGGTGATGAGGGCCCAGGTCCTAGTTAGGCCTCTGGTCCTGGAATCACATTCCAATACACTCCACCAGATCTCCTGTAATGTGACCTTTCGGAGCTATTACAATGTACATTTTGTAGAGGACTAGTGAAAGTAACTTCAGGAGCAGACTACAAGATTTAGTTGTAGTCTGTGTCCATGGAGACCCATAGTCCTGTACTAAAGCTCTACAGATACAACTTTTAATGAAAACTATTTGCACAGTTGCTTCACTTTTTAAATTAGATGCACTGGAGCAAAAACAAAGTTCTACCATAAGCTCCTGTTCGGAAATGCTTACAAAATATCCATAAAGTACATTAACTGCGCTATAGCTTGCCATCGCTGTGCTGAAAGATCAGAGACGGGACACGAGGGGTTAAGGGATTATCCGCTTTCCCTGCTTCCTTTAGACATTGGTGAATGACGTCACCGCATTCGAATGCCGCTCGCTGATTGGCCGGAAGGAGGGCCGGCTGATACATTGTAACACTATACACGTTCTGAGCTGTGTGTGTGCGCCGGCAATGGGCGGGCGGCGGCTGCACACCGGGCGGGCGGAGAGCGGAGCTGCTCCCTGGTGTCTCCGCACTTGTACCAGGCCGTGTGGACGGTAAGTTTTATCCCAAGGAGCCAAACCATGTCCTAGTACAATATAGGGTGCGGTGGGTAAGTGATCTCCGCTCTGCTGCATAAGAAGGGGTTAAATCAGTCTTGGGCAGTCTACTCTAAACTGTAAATACCTGTAGATGTGAAGGTTATGATAGCACTTGTAGATCCACATCTAAAGAACATGCCAGAACTTAGCATGACCTTTGGCACAATATACAAGTTATGACCTCCCTAAATATGTTACTGTATGTGAGCTCACTGCCCCAAAATAATGAACGAGATCTAGAAAGAGATCCTGTTATCGATAATGTGTGCAAACTGTAACCACTGCGGAATATGTTAGCGCTATATAAAAATAAAGATTATTATTATCATCGCAGCGCCCCAATACTAGAACGAGATCCCGTTATCGCAGTGCCCCAATACTAGAACGAGATCCCATTATCACAGTAACCCAATACTAGAACGAGAACCCACTATCCAGTGCCCCAATACTAGAACGAGATCCCGTTATCGCAGTACCCCAATACTACAACAAGATCCCGTTATCGCTGTGCCCCAATACTAGAACGAGATCCCGTTATCGCAGCGCCCCAATACTAGAACGAGATCCTGTTATCGCAGTACCCCATACTAGAACGAGATCCCATTATCGCTGTGCCCCAATACTAGAACGAGATCCCGTTATCGCAGCGCCCCAATACTAGAACGAGATCCCGTTATCGCAGCGCCCCAATACTAGAACGAGATCCCGTTATCGCAGTACCCCAATACTAGAACGAGATCCCATTATCGCTGTGCCCCAATACTAGGATGCAATCCCGTTGTCGCAGCGCCCCAATGCTAGAACGAGATCACACTATCTAGTGCCCCAAAACTAGAACGAGATCCCGTTCTTGCAGCGCCCCAATACTAGCACGAGATCCCGTTATCTAGTACCTTGTACCAGGTTGCAGTTCCAGCAGCTCCTGAAGTTTTTCTGTCTAGTTCTTAGGTCCGCACTGCTAGTTATTCCAGGGAACACCCATACGTTGGGTGCAAGATACAAGAAGTGTCTAACTCCTGTGAACAGGTTGCCAACGGGCCTCCAAATTTTCTACCAGCATATAACATACGGTGACTATGGCATGTCTTACTGTTTGGGCCACTAGATGTCTGCCTTGGTGCTGAAGTTGGCTAGCAGACTATTGCAGACTGCAGTGTTCTAGCTGTCCCTATAATATAGCTGTTTAGCCTAGAGTTGTCATTAGTAACGTTTTGTACTAATATCAGAAACTCTGATACATGTGCATCATTCGCAGAAACTCCTATAATAAGGTCTGTTCACATCTGTTATTTCCATATTACTGTTCCCTTAAAGGACAGAAGTGCTGGGCACTTGGCGGTCACTGTTCACTATAATGAAGCCCGTCTGATTTCTGATGCTTGTTGCGCTATTTTGTCTCCTTTTTTGCCGATTCTGCTTCTGAAACTTCCAACCCAGATGTGATCACAGCCCTTTTGCACATTGTTTCCCATTGTTGACCAGTCGTGGAAAGTTGTCTGCTCAGCAATTTGATCCGGCTAGTCCTGTAATTACCCTATGGGACGGGCATGGCTTCTGGAATTTTAAGTACAATGTTTTAGAATAGGTTCTACCTTTTACCTAAATCCTCCAATAAATTGAACAACTAACTGAACCAGCCATTTGTACCTATATATCCCCTTCGCTAAACAAACTTGTCCTACTGCAATATGTTTTAGGCTGAGCGTGCAGATAAACTCCTTGTGGTTAGAAAGTTGTAGCCTAAATTCATAAATGGCGGCTTGCTAAAATCGTGAAGGCTGCTGATGTCTTGGGGTCTATGTATCTTTTCATTAATTTTCTTACACCCTGTGGAAGTCAATAGGATTTGTATCAGGAGCCATATAATAATGAAAAGTCCAGGTAACCCCCTGCTGGACCTGTTTCATCAGATCAGGAATCGGTGAAAAATACAACTCCCACTATCCAATAAAGTGCTATCTGGCTTAATGAAATGTTCCACGTGCTATGAAGAATGGTCTTAAGTGATCTGAAATGCGTTGCGTTTCTGTTTTGTTCATATTCTTATATTTTATTGTATCGTGAGAAGTGATTTTTTTTTTTTTTTTTTTTTAAATAGTAGAAGCCGTAATACCGCACCCATAGGGGTTGTTCTTTTCTGCCGTATGCCTATTATTTCATATAAAGGGATTTTTTTCTCTAGTTATAATAATAATAATAATCTTTATTTTTATGTAGCGCTATCATATTCTGCAGCGCTTTACAGTTTGCACACATTATCACATATGCAATAGACAGGAGAAGATCATGCCTTGTTCCATTGGATAATGTATCACGGAAATATTCCAGTCTAGAAGTATTGATTCTGGGGAGAATAGCTCCATCACACAATGCTGCGCAGAGGCGCCATGTTCTGGGACGGAATACGGCACTTTCACGCAGCGGGCAAAATCCACTGTAATACAGTAACAATGTTCTGGATGAGCTTTTATGACGTTTCATTACCTAAAGGAGCAAGAAATGTTTCCATTTTTCAAGGAAAATGATAAAATTGTTAAAGGGAACCTATCACCCCGTTTTTTTTGGTATGAGATAAAAATACTGTTAAATAGGGCCTGAGCTGTGCATTACAATAGTGTAGTTTGTGGACCCCGATTCCCCACCTATGCTGCCGAAATACGTTACCAAAGTAGTCGTTTTCGCCTGTCAATCAGGCTGGTCAGGTCGGATGGGCGTGGTTTCTTCCCCCAGATATTGCGTAGTTTTCCGTTGGTGGCGTAGTGGTGTGCGCATGTCCAAGGTCCCGAATCCTGCACAGGGGTGTGAAAATAGCAGCGATGTCCGTTATTCCATTGGTGATCGGTGGGCGCGGCCATCTTGCTTTGGCCGCGCGTGCGCAGAAGCGGCGCTCTGCTGGCCGCGGCTTCAGGAAAATGGCTGCGGGATGCCGCGCGTGCGCAGATGGATATCGCGGCGGCCATTTTCCTGAAGCCGCGGCCAGCAGAGCGCCGCTTCTGCGCACGCGCGGCCAAAGCAAGATGGCCGCGCCCACCGATCACCAATGGAATAACGGACATCGCTGCTATTTTCACACCCCTGTGCAGGATTCGGGACCTTGGACATGCGCACACCACTACGCCACCAACGGAAAACTACGCAATATCTGGGGGAAGAAACCACGCCCATCCGACCTGACCAGCCTGATTGACAGGCGAAAACGACTACTTTGGTAACGTATTTCGGCAGCATAGGTGGGGAATCGGGGTCCACAAACTACACTATTGTAATGCACAGCTCAGGCCCTATTTAACAGTATTTTTATCTCATACCGAAAAAAAACGGGGTGATAGGTTCCCTTTAAACTTTGGAACTAAATGTAAAGTTTATCAGTAAAAGGAGTGAAAGGTCAGGTTCAGCCGAGTAATACAAAGTACACCCTGATTTATCTTAATGGCGAGGCTTAGATAATGTTTTGTAAGAGCTGATATGATCCAGGGCTTTATTGGGAACGTTTCTGACTCTTACACGCGAGTTCCAGGGAAAGTTCCATTTTGGGAAACCAGATGACCCCGTATAACTCATCTTCGCCTGACGCGTTCCGGTACACAAACACCCGGATAATGTGACATCTGTGGACAAGTGAAAGGGTTCTCTTCCCATAAACGCTTTTCGCAGCTGTTTCGACACTCGCCAACGCTGACCTGTGATTATAAGGGGCCTTTCTCTGTTATAATGGAGCCATGTTATTTATTAATTGGCACGACAGTTGTATTATGTGATGTCTTTACTGTGATTCTGTTCTTCTAAGGGTCCCGGTGAAGTAAATAAAGAAAATGGAGATGTGTGAAGACATGGTTGTGGATTTGAACGTGGCGAACTTGAGGAAGCGACAATGTATGGACGCTTCTATAGACCATCCACTCAATGTAGGTTACCAGACAGCGCTGTATATATTTGTGCTTTGTTTTTCAGGGTGGCATCTGATAACGGTGGGTTCGACACCCAGAAACCCACTGATCTCATTGGTCAGCAATAACATTGAATGGACAACCCCTTTGTGTTTTAAAGGGTTTGTCCACAACTCTGACAACCCCTTCTTGATCCCTGAGTTCTGCTTGTAAAATACTAAAGCCTTCACTCGCCTCCGGGGCCTGCGTCCTTCCAGCAGTGTCGGTGCAGGCTCACCAGGGCGTTGTGTATCATTATGTCATGCAATCCCCGCTGCCACTCACCGCTGACTTCACTCTGGCCACCTTCAGATTAATCGCTTACTGCTGCTGCTCTCATGTATGTTATTCGTCCAAATAAAGGAGAATGAAGCAAGTGCTGAATGGCCGCAGGGATCGCATGACATAATGTCACACAATGCCCTGGTGAACTTGCACCGACACTGCTGGAATGGCGCCGGAGGTGAGTATAGGTGTTATTATTTTACAAGCGGGAAACACAAGGATTGAGGAGGGGTTGCCCGAGTAGGGGACAGCCCCTCTTAAGTTTTTTTACTTGTTCCTGCAAAACACTTTGAAGGCTGTTGTGTGCCTGAATTGGTCACGGGGCAGGTCCTAGCTATGAGCATTTTCTTTCAAAGGGAATAGATGTTTTTACAAAAGATAAGTTTTTACTGTCCAATAGTGTTGAGCGATACCTTCCGATATGCAAAGGTATCGGATTGGATCGGCCGATATCCAAAAAATATCGGATAATACCGATATCAATGGGACACAAAATATCGGAATGGTTCCCAGGGTCTGAAGGAGAGGAAACTCTCCTTCAGGCCCTGGGATCCATATTCATGTATAAAATAAAGAATAAAAATAAAAAATATGGATATACTCACCCCTCCGACGGCCCCGGTTCTCACCGGTCCAAGCGTCTGCCTCCGTTCCTAAGAATGCAGAGTGAAGGGCCTTCGATGGCGTCGCGGCTTGTGATTGGTCGCGTGACCACTCATGTGACCGCTCACGCCAATCACAAGCCGCGATGTCATCGAAGGTCCTTCACTCCCTGCATTCTTAGGAACGGAGGCACCGCTAAGAGCCAGGGTCCGCCGGAGGGGTGAGTATATCAATATTTTTTATTTTTATTATTTATTTTTTACATGAATATGGATCCCAGGGCCTGAAGGAGAGTCTCCTCTCCTCCAGACCCTGGGAACCATACGCACCGCACACTTCCGATTCCGATTTCCGATAACGCAAAAATATCGGAACTCGGTATCGGAATTCCAATACAGCAAATATCGGCCGATACCCGATATTTGCAGTATCGGAATGCTCAACACTACTGTCCAATGATTCTTTTCAAGTCGTCACGTTTTGGTGCAGATAAATGTGCAAAATGTAGGTGGGGAGGGTGCACTGAATCGCTTAGTCGCAGGCGCACCAAGCACGGTACTGAGCACTTGGCTGAAGCTCGGGTGCTATCAGTCATGGCGGAAAATGATTGTCCTTCAGTGATGAACTGCAGCGGTCAGGTGCCTTGAACAGGACGTTATCTGTGCATCTTTTGTTAGTGATTGTAGTTTCAATTATTTTATAGAATTAATGGTGGAGAAAACAAATGTATTTAACTTGAGCAATTCCTTTAATGCTTCGATATCATAGAATCCTAGAATGTTAGAATTGGAAGGGACCTCCAGGATCATAGTGTCCAACCCCCTGCTCAATGGAGGAGTCACTAAACCATCTCAGACAGATGTCTGTCCAGCCTCTATTGGAAGACTTCCATTGAAGGAGAACTCAGCACCTCTCATGGCAGCCTGTTCCACTTATACATTAGACTAAAAGAGTTCTTTGGGACATAGGCATTGATGCGCTATTGTCAGGTTAGGCCATCAATATCAGACCAGACACACGTCACCACCACCATTCAGTTGCTTACTAGTAATGAGGGAACGTACTTGGATAAGGTGTTATCTGAGCATGCTCGGGAGCTAACCAAGTGTCTTCGGCGTGCTCGAATAATATGTTTGAATCCCCGCGGCTGCATGTCTCACGGCTGTTCGACAGCAGCAACACATGCAGGCATTGCCTAACAAACAGGAAATCCATGCCTGTGTTGTAGCTGTCGAACAGCTGTGAGACATGCAGCCGCAGGGATTCGAACATATTATTTGAGCACACCGAAGACACTCGGTTAGCTCCCGAGCATGCTCAGATAACACCTTATCCGAACACGTTTGCTCATCACTTTTGCTTACAGCTTTCACTGGCAGATGTACGCAGGGTTTGACGCCAGTCCAGCTTCGTACAATGTATAGTGGCCTCTATGAAGACTGCAGTCAGTTCCCATTCTCTTCAATAGGATCTGAGCTGCTGTCCTGAAGAATGACCACTATACAGTGCTCGGAGCTGTGGTGTTTCGGCTTTATACGCTCTGTGCATTTAACTACTGCAGGAGCTACAAACAGCCAATTGTTATCAGGTGCCGCCTGTTGCATCCCTACTGATCTCATATTGATAACCTATCCTAATAATAGATCTTCAGTATCTAAGTCCTGGATATCCCCTGTAGTATCGGCCAAGCCTGCCAAACATTAATTTTGTATGAGGGAGGGGGCCTCCTGGCTCTACTCTGACAGATAATGGTGGGAGGTAAGAAGGACAGGATGGTAATGTCACTGCTCCCGGGTAATACTGCTGTGGAAAACGCTGCACACAGCAGCAAGGGAGCTGAGCAAAAGCGCCGGGTTACTAACCAGGTACAACCAGGACCTGAACCATGTGACAGAGTGGGAGGTGATCGGGGCGGTGCCAGATGCCGGGGAACAGAGGATAAACACAAGAGAGTAGTCAAACAAGCTAAGATCGGAGCCAGGAGATCACGAAGTACCAAAGGGGTGAGACGGGATTGTCAGAAGTGAAGCTTGAGGTCAGAAATCCAGAAGAACAAGCAAACAGTACAGCACGGAGAGCAAGCACAGCAATTGCAAACCAGGCACACAGACTAGAACAGAAAGTATAGCTGGCGGCGAATCCTAGTCTGCAGTGAGTATAAATACCTCTCCCAGATCAAAACAGAGGCCAGCAAAATTAACCCTGACAGAACAGGACATTAACCATGTCCTAACCATGACAGGTAAATTTCAACTACCTGATCATTTTGTTTCTGTAGAAGGTAAGCTGCCACGCGAGGTATCTGGTACTGGCTTACCACCCTATGGAAACACATGCTTGTGGGTTTGGTGGAGAGAGCCGTCAGCTGAATGAATGTTTCTTACAGACACAAGAACTGGAGCTCCAGACTCTGACTACACTGTTTGTAGTCTGTTACCATGGAGACACAAGTCTGCAAAGTAGCTGTAGACACAAAACAGACTCCACCCCCATCATAGACTGAATACAAAGTTGCTTAGTTTTCACTTTTGAATACATCACAACAATAAAGCAACGTTTGTTATGGAGGTAAATCTTCCTTCTAAAGCATTTCTCCAGAATTTGGAAATTAATCCTGTGTTTCTGGGAATAAAAAAAAAAGTCAGATTCCACCAAGAAAAGATGTATTTAGTTCCATGATATAAAAATTGCAGCTTGATCACAGTGGACTCTGCCTCCGTACATGTGTTTATTTCTGAACATTTTCGTCCTGTGTTTTATCTGCCGTTAATATTTTCCACGTTCCCAGCGAACTGTCGATATGTTTTTTTACTCCTTAACAACAAGCTGTTAAGTGTTTCTTCTCAAAACTCTGGAGATTTTCTTTTCACTTTATAATCTACGATAAGACGTTCCTTTTGCTTAGTTGTCGGGCTCAGAGTTCATATCATGCGAGAAGCCTTAGCACATCATTCACACACGCTGCTGCTCTTCGCGTGAAAAATGTAAAGTAACAACGACCGCTAAGGTGTGAGATGGAAGAGAGCGCAAGTTTTGGCTTTTTTTGGTGAGGAGCGGGTCAGGACTGGACAAATCTCACCTTGGCCACTAAGGGTTGCTGGTAGGATGGCCCAAGCATGTCCTTGCTCCTGAGCAGCCTCTCCATTGTAAACTACCTGTACACATTGCCTGTGCTAGATACATGGCTCCACATGTAATTTGATCTGTGTAGGGTTAATATTAGTTTTTTTTTCTTTGAAAACAATGTTTGTCCATCAATTCTATCCCATCTGTCTCCTACGTCTTGCTGACATGGAGAGAAGTATGGACCAGACTACACACTGGAGGCAGTATTCTGCAAAATAATATTTTTCAGTTTTGATGCATTGCTAAAGGAGATTTTCATTGTGAATTGAAATAACCTTTTTTTTTTTTTTTTTTTTTTTTTTTTAAATCTGCTGAATGGTACACCATGACATCCAGGGGCAGGCACTGACAGCTTGGGGCCCCTGTGCAAGAAATGTCTGGGCCCCCCTCCTTTTATGGGACAAAGCTGCAGATATATATATATATATATATATATTTCACAGTCTCCTTTATTATGTATATTGCTATTATACAGTGCCCTCTCTTGTTATGTACAGTACCGTCCCTTACTTATCATATTATATAGAGCCCTGTTTTATTACATACCGCCCTGTCTTGTTAGCTGTATAATGCAATGATGGCTGGTGGAGCATGGGAAATCTTCTTTATTTTATGGAGGAGCTGATGGACTGGTCGTCTTGTCACCGGCTCCTCCATCAGCAGTCATTTTATATCCAAAAAGAGAAGGGACTATGTAATAAAGGAGGGCGCTGTGAATAACAGAAATAACAAGAATGTACTATGTAAGAGACAGCACTGTACATAACAGCAGATGAAGCTATATAATAAGGGACGGCACCATATATAACTAGAGAGGATGGTACGTAATAAGGGCGGTGTTATACATAATAAGTGAGCACACTATATACTAAGGGACATAAGGCTACATTCCTTTATCCGTGTACAGTGTCGGTATGCTGCGAGCTTTTACCGACGCATTGAGCATGTCCTATTCTGATCCTCAAGATCAGAACAGAACATTCTCTGACCCTCACGGATCTCATTCTCAGATCCGTGATTTTCACAGATGTGTGAATGGGACCTATAAAACTCTATAATCCCATGTGCCATCCGATTGAAAAACCCTGGAAGGACACAAACATTTCACACAAATGTGAGAATGTAGAATAAGGGATTTTACAGATAACATTATCACTCCATGTCACAGCGCAGACAGAATAATATCTACATCCAGGCACTTACCGCTGAAGTCTCGTCTGATTAGAGCCGCTTTCTCCTCTTTGTTCTCCATCTGGTCAGACCTTCATGTCGACATCTCCCAGCCACGACTTGTCTTGTCACGATCATCGCAGCACTTAAAATAACAAGGTCACCTACATTGTATACATGCATGTCTCCCCCGAATGCAGATATGTACCCCACCATTAATATACTATTAGCCACACACATTTAAACATATAAAGTGATAAGCAGCACTGTGCCCCCCATTACCTATATAATCACTGACTCCCAATAATATAAATTATTCAGTCTGTGACTCTCCCCAATTAGCTGTAAGGCTGTGTGCACACGGAAAGTATGCTAGATTTTACAGTACAGGAAAGTGAATAAGATCCCTGAAGTCTCATGGACATGCTGCTTATATTTTTCCAGGTCACCACCTGACAGCACCATGGAGGACGTCCTTCTTATCCATAGTGGGACAGGAAACCACGAGAGTTTAAAAGGACCCTCCCCCTTCCACCCTTCAGTGTTTTTCCTGTCCCACTGTGGATGGGAACGACGAGAGTTCGTCTGTCCCGTGCAGAGTGTGAGGATCGGGGGGGCTCGGCCTCTTCCTTCCCACTATCCGGTCTCTGCTTTGCTGACACCCGAGTAATAGGGTCCCTCAGCATGACCAGTGCAGCGCTGCTCCTGGTAAAAAAAAGGTCGCTTCCCCCAGGGGGGGGCTCTCGACCTTGGAGGATGTCCCCGGTAGTACCTGTGGTTCGCTCCTGCAAAGGCGCTCCCTTCGCATGCGATTCTTGAGTCGGAGGCACGCTGACAGCTCAGGACGCCGGCGGGAACATGGCGGCAAGTAACTTCCGGTTCGCCGGCCGCGTCACTTCCGGGTCACGGCCAGGAACTGGAACGGTCATCCTCTTCCTCCTGCGGAGGTATTTTGGGACAAGCAGCTTCGGATAAAGGTAGGTTGTGCGCAGCGATTGCAGCAGCGGCAACTATGGAGGCAAACCCGGTAGCTACAGTCAGCGCGGAGGTCCCGGTTACCCAGGCTCACGTGAGTTCCACCTAGTGGAGTCTCCTTCGGTCCTTATTGAACATGCGATCAGCGTCAATCTTGTTTATTTTAGGGGCATACCTCATCCGGAGATAAGAAGAGGAATAAGAAATGCCCATTATGTGCCTCAAAACTCAGCGCCTCCTGGCAGAAACCTCTGTGCGAGACGTGCACTGCTCGTATCGTAGGGGAGGAACAGGCATCCCTGATAACAAGCATGAGGGCCATGGTTAGAGAGGACGTGCAGGCTTCGATCTCTAACTTATCTACTCCTCAGTCTATCCAGCCAGATCTCCAGGATCCTCCCAGATCTAAAAAGAGACAGAGGGAATCGGATCTGTCTTCCGAGGACAGTTCCTTTGAATCTGACATGGAGGAAGAGGATGTGGGCAGAGAGCCTCCTCAGAAGGGGAAAAAGTACCTATTTTCTTCTAATGATATTGATGAGCTCCTGGGGGCAGTGAGACAAACTATGCAGGTTGAAGAGCCTTCAACCACCCAGTCCGTCCAGGATGAGACGTTCGGGGGCCTGCGGTCTCAGACATCAAAGGTCTTCCCGGTTAATGCACACATTCGGTAAGTCTCAGCCACCGGTCTCTCACGGGGCTCACAGTTGATAGCTGTTAACCTCTTCATAACCTCTTCCCACAGCTCAATGATATTGGAGGAGTGGGAAGAGGCAGAAAGAAGGATTTCTATTCCGAGAGACTTTAGGCTACGCCTCCCTTTTGACCATGAGGAGGTCAAAGACTGGGAGGATATACCGAAAATCGACATCCCTTTAGCGAAGGTGTCCAAAAGAACTGCCATACCATTTGAAGACTCCTTGAACTTAAAGGAGCCTATGGACAGGAAGGCCGATGGTCTCCTAAAGAGAGCATGGGAAAGTTCGGCTGCAGTGATCCGCACAAATATAGCGGCAACATCTGTAGCGAGATCAATGCATCTGTGGCTGGACGATTTAAAAGAACAGTTGTCAGCCAAAACATCTAGGGAATCTATTGTTAATGCTATCCCTTTATTAAAACTAGCGACAGGGTTTCTGGCAGATGCTACTGCAGAGTCCGTGAGATTCACTGCTAGGGATCAGTCATTATCAAATGCAGCCCGAAGGGCCATATGGTTAAAGAGTTGGTCTGGGGATGTCCATTCAAAGAACAAGTTATGTTCCATTCCCTTTTCAGGAGGCAGAGTCTTCGGGCCTATATTTGATGACATTCTGGAAAAGGCTTCTGATGAAAAGAAGGGGTTTCCAGAAGAGAAAAAGAAAAAATTCCAGCCCTTTCGTAGGCCCTATTACAGTCAGAGATCAGACTATAGAGGCAAAGGTAAACAAGGCAGATGGAGCTACCAGAAAGGGGGAGATAGGAACCGAAGTAGAGATCCAGGTTCCTCAAATCCTAGATCAGAGTTCCGGAAAAAATGACGCCACCAGGATAGGGGGACGGTTGCTGAACTTCCTAGGGGAGTGGGAGGAGATTACCCAAAGTCCGTGGGTCCTGCAGGTTATATCTCAGGGATACAGGATAGAATTCGAATCCCTTCCCCCAGAAAGATATTTTGTATCCAACGTCCGTCTCTCTTCAGCCTCTCCAATGTGGTTGGACGTTCAGGATCTCCTCCGGATAGGGGCGATATCTCCTGTTCCTCCTCACCAAATAGGAACAGGTCACTACTCGGGTCTTTTCTCTATAAAGAAACCTTCAGGAGAATCCCGAACCATCATAAACCTCAAGCCTCTGAACAGATGGCTACAGTACAAAATGTTCAAGATGGATTCCATCCGCTCCACAATTCCCCTACTAGGAAAAGACGTGGTAATGTGCACTTTAGACTTAAAAAGTGCATATTACCACGTACCAATATTTCCACATCATCAAAGATACCTAAGATTTGCGGTAGAAAAGGATGGGTCAATCTTCCATTATCCGTTCCGTTGCCTCCCATTTGGTTTAGCGTCGGCTCCAAGAGTTTTCACAAAACTCGTCATAGAAATCGTGGCTTATCTCAGAAAACGAGATATCACGATAATCCCATATCTCGACGATTTCCTTTTGGTAGCAGACTCAGTGGGGCAACTCAACGTCGATTCCCAGTTGGTAATCTCCACACTGCAGAAGTTGGGTTGGGTGTTGAACTGGGAAAAATCACACCTAACTCCAAGATCAAGAAGACAGTTTTTGGGCATAATACTGGATTCGAAGATCAGGAAGTCATTTCTTCCGGAGGGAAAGCAATCCGACAAAATTTGACGCTTCACAAGAAGTCGAGTGACAATAAGAGATGCAATGAAGATCCTTGGCATCATGACAGCCTGTATCCCATGTGTCAGCTGGAGTCAATTCCATTCCCGTCAGTTACAAAAAGCGGTTCTAACATCATGGGACAGAAGACAGTCTTCGTTGGACAGAGAGTTTCTACTATCCCACCGGGTCAGACGGTCCCTACAATGGTGGATGGTGTCGGAAAACCTCCAGATGGGTGCCTCTTGGGTCCAGACTCCAGCAGTCAACGGTGACAACGGACGCAAGTCAACAAGGTTGGGGTGACCAGGTACTCAGAAGATACTATCAGGGACAATGGAGTCTAGAAGACAGCAGCAATTCTTCAAACCACAGAGAGCTTCATGCGGTTTGGAAGGTCTTGCGTTCAGCCCAGACCTTGTTGAAAAACAAACACCTAAAGATCCTATCGGACAACGTGATGACGGTGGCTTTCCTTCGTCATCAGGGAGGTCCAAGGCACCCGAAACTACAGCACCTGGCGGATCAAATTTTCACCTGGGCAGAGAGATTGGTACTTTCGATTTCAGCGGTCCACTTAGAAGGCTCAAGAAACCAGATTGCGGACTTCCTGAGCAGAGAAAAATTATCACCCACAGAATGGGAATTGAACAGCAGGATTTTCGATACCCTGTGTCGACGCTGGGGAACTCCGGTTGTCGACCTATTCGCAACCAGAAGAAATGCAAAAGTAACAACATTTTATTCCCTGAACCCTCAGGAGAACCCGGCAGGGATAGATGCCCTCTCTCAGTCGTGGAGCAGGGGTCTGCTGTATGCCTTTCCCCCTCTGGCTTTAGTACCGAGGGTCCTCAGGAAGATATGCGAGGACAGGGCTCAAGTGATCTTGGTGGTTCCCTTCTGGCCCGGAAGAAGCTGGTTTCCTCTCCTAAAGAAGCTAGCAGTAGACGACCCGTACCATCTTCCAGAGTTGAGGGACTTACTCTCACAGGGTCCAGTCCTTCATCAGAACCCAGGAAATCTGCAATTAACTGCGTGGATCCTGAGCGGCAGATCCTGAAAGCGAGAGGCTTGTCAGAAGAAGTAATTTCTATCCTACTAGCAAGTAGAAAACCAGTGACTTCAAGGATATACCTTAAAATCTGGAAAAAATTCTGCAGCTTTTGTGGAGATACAACAATCGATGTTGATTGCCCTAACATACCCAAAATTCTTGACTTCTTACAACAGGGTTTCAGGAAAGGGCTTAGACCGAGTACCTTAAGAGTTCAGATATCAGCCCTTAGCGTGTTTTATGATACCTCCCTGGCTGCCCACCCATGGATCGCTCGTTTTTCTAAGGCAGTTATGAGGTTAAGACCCGTAATTAGAAAAATTATCCCTCCCTGGGACCTTAACTTAGTCCTTAATGAATTATGTAAGGAGCCCTTTGATATAAAAAAGGATATAAGGCTAGGTTCACATTGCGTTAGGGCAATCCGTTTAGCGCATAGCGCTAGCGGGTTGCGCTAACGCAATGCTTCCCTAGGGTCCTCGTTCGGTGTCCCCGCTAGCGCAGATCCCCGATCTGCACTAGCGAGGAACGGACCTCGGGCGCGCCGCGGACGCTGCAAGCAGCGTCCGAGGTCCGTCACTCAAATGACGCGACATCGCTAGCGCACGCCCAATGTGGGCGTGCGCTAGCGATGGGCTCACCATTACAGGCTATGGCGGCGTTAACGGACTACGTTAACACCGCGTTATGCCGCGGTGTAACGTAGTCCGTTAAACGCGGTCACATAACGCAATGTGACCCTAGCCTTAGCGTTACCAATCTTACCCTAAAGACAGTTTTCTTGGTAGCCATCACTTCGGCCAAAAGGTTGGGGGAACTTCAGGCCCTGTCCATTCAGAACCCTTGTCTACAGGTATTCGACGATAGGCTGGTATTAAGGCTTGACCCAGGATTCCTTCCCAAAGTGGCTTCAGTTTCAAACATAAACCAGGAAGTTATACTTCCATCCTTTTGCCAATTCCCTAGGAATCACAAAGAATCTTTCTTCCATAACCTAGATGTCAGGGAAACCGTACTGAAATACTTGGATATGACTAGGGCTTGGAGGCGAGATAGCAATCTCTTCATCCTCTACGGGGGTCCTAATAAGGGGAAGAAAGACTCAAAATCCACTACAGCTAGATGGATTAGATCCGCTATTAGCATAGCCTATCAAGCACAGGGAAAGAATCCTCCAGTAGGCCTTAAAGCTCACTCATCCAGGGCTATGTCCGCATCTTGGGCAGAGAAAGGGGGGCCTCGGTAGATCAAATTTGCAGAGCAGCATCTTGGTCTAATATTAGCACCTTTTCAAAACATTACAAATTAGACGTAGTCTCTTCCCAATTGGCTTTCGGCAGGAAGGTGCTTCAGGCAGTAGTCCCACCCTAGAACAGGAAGTTTCCTTTGGTACTTCTCCATGGTGCTGTCAGGTGGTGACCTGGAAAACGGTAATTAGTCTTACCGATAATTGTATTTCCAGGAATCCATCCTGACAGCACGGTTAGTTCCCTCCCTAATATAAATATGTGATATACTTATGTGGAGTAACATTTGTATTAAACCTGTTATGTTCGAAATAAAATTTCTGTTTGCATCCATCCAGATGTGTTACTTGGGAAGATCACTGAAGGGTGGAAGGGGGAGGGTCCTTTTAAACTCTCGTGGTTTCCTGTCCCACTATGGATAAGGAGGACGTCCTCCATGGTGCTGTCAGGATGGATTCCTGGAAATACAATTATCGGTAAGACTAATTACCGTTTTCTTGCAGATTTGCAACAGATTAAAGTCTCATATCAATTTGTGCAGCATGGGAAAAATGTGGAAAAAAAAATTATTATTTTAGCAACTTTCTTCCTGCCAACACATTAGGATATGTAACAGAATTTTCTCCTGCAAATCCTGAACTTGTGCTCATAGCCTTAGTCCCTGTCCTGTGTCTCCCCTACATTCATTATAAGTCCTTGATAGCATCATAATGAATTTGGGGGTGGGAGAAGACGCCATCAGGTACTGTGCATCCTCCGCCATCTCCCAATTCATTATAAGTCCCTGACAGCGTCTTCTCCACCTTTCAGTTCATTATAAAGTGTCGTATGCACGTTATCGCCTCCTCTCCCACTCCCCAATAAATATTAAGTCCCGATAGCATCCTCTCCCATCTCACAATTCATTATGATGCTATCGGGCTTAGCACCCTCCTCCGCCACCAAATTCATTTTTTATCAATATCTATCATCCTCCTCCCCCCGTTTGTGAGTCCATTATAAGTCTCCCTTCCTCTCATCCCAATCCCCCACATCCCTCATTGTCCTCCACCACCCTCATCATTGCCCTCTCCACTACCTCCATCATTGCCTTCACCACCACCACCCCCAACATTGCCCACACACACCCACACATGTACACACCTCCATCATTGCCTTCTCCACCACCAACCCAAGCATTGCCCACACACACACACACACACACACACACACACACACACACACACACACACACACGCCCCGCTCACCTCTCCACCTGCTGACACACACACATATATCACCACTCACCTCTCCGCACGCTAACACACACACACACACACACACCACTGCTCCACACGCTCCCCCGCAGCTGCAGCATCTTTGTTGCTGGCAACTTTCTCTCTGACACAGGCGCGCGCTGTTGGAGCATTGGAAAGCTTCTTTTCTAATGGGGAGCTGACGGACTGGTCATCTGGTCAACAGCTGCTCCATCAGCAGTCATTTTATATGTAACATGACACAGGCGCGCGCTGAATGCTGACGTCATTCAACAGCGCGTCTGTGATAGGAAGTGTGGGCTGGAAGTGGAGGACTGACCCCTGCAGCTCCGCTCCACTGTCTTTTTTCCCTGTAGGGAGCTGCAGGGATCACTCCCTGTCTGCCGCACATGAGAGCATTCTTGCTAGGGGCATCCTGGAACCTCAGGGCTGGAGAAACAGGCCAGATTGCCCTCAGTTTTAATCGCCCTGCAGGGACCCCTCTCCACCTCCGGTGCTGCAGCTGCATCGGCTGTACATGCGGTATGTCCACCCCTAATGATGTCATTGGTTTAGTACAGTTCCCTCTACAGACACTCAGACGTAGTAGACAGCGTCCTATGATAAGCAGCTCACTGTCTATGGACTTTGTACATACAGAGCCCATAGCTCTCTTGCACCCAATAATTTAAGTGATACATCATTGGATTTGGCTTTTCTTTGCCTACATTATGCCAATCTCAGATAAGGTAGCAAAAACGTGCTGACAGATTCCCTTTTAAAGCTGTATTTCCAAACTTGATATATTGATGACCTATTTTTCAGTTGCCATAAGCCTGAGGTGACGGGCAACCTGTACCTCCCACTCTCTACACATCCTTGGCGTAACTTGCCTTTCATGAGTACAATGGATCAGGCATGTGGAAATGCAAGATGCCCAAACTTTTACCTCCACCCACCCCAAAACATTCGTGGGTGGTTGGAAAGAGTCGAGACACCCCCCCCCCCCCCCCGCCCCATGCTTAATAAATAGACATCCACTCTTGCTGCAATTGGTGACATTTAATCTCATGTATGTGGGGACCTCCTGGATACTCCAATATTGGAGCCATCAGCTGAGTATTGTAGTTTGCTGCTGTTCGACCCTTATCAAGCGAATAAGACTGAACTGCAATACCCAGCGTGGCCACTATGAATAATACAGGCCCGTGTATATTGGCATATTCATCAGCTGGTTGGCGGTGGTACTAGGTGTTGAATTCTCTCCACTGATTTGCTATTGATGTTTATTTCTGACCTGTATCTAGTCTTATCACAAGAGTCCTGTTATCCTGATGAATGGGGATCCCAGTGGTTGGCAAGTTATCACCTATCCTTGGTTAAAGGGGTTGTCCAGGTGGGGGGGGCTCAAGTCTGCAGTTACTGGATTCTCCAGCGCTGGCACCTGGAGCAGGCAGTCATTTGACCACAAGTATGTGATTTGCATACTTCCAGCTACATTACGACTAGACTTGTCCGTCCTCACTCAATTCGTCCTCACGTCTAGTCGGCATGTGAACGCATGTATGCATATTGCCTGCCTGGCACCGGAGGATCCTGACAGCACTCGCACTGCACGCTGTGAGGATTAAGAAGTCTGCATTTACGTAGAGGACCTATAGAATGGAAGCTCAAGCCAGGACAACCCCTTTAACCCCTTCCCGACCTTTGACGCATACGCTGCGTCATGAAAGTCGGTGTCAATCCGACCTGTGACGCACCGTATGCGTCATGGAGGGATCGCGTCCCTGCAGATCGGGTGAAAGGGTTAACTCCAATTTCACCCGATCTGCAGGGACAGGGGGAGTTGTACTTTAGCCCAGGGGGGGTGGCTTTGCCCCCACGTGGCTACGATCGCTCTGATTGGCTGTTGAAAGTGCAACAGTTAATCAGAGCAATTTGCAATATTTCACCTATGAAAATGGTGAAATATTGCAATCCAGCCATGGCCGATGCTGCAATATCATCGGCCATGGCTGGAAATCCTGATCTGCCCCCCCCCCCACTGCCACCGATCTGCTCCCCGGTCCTCCGTTCAGTCCGGTACTCCCCTGCGTCCGCCTGTCCGCTCCCCCGTCCTAGTGTCCGCTCCCCCCTGTGCTCCGATCCACCCCCCTGTGCTCCGATTCACCCCACCACCACCCCTTCATACTTACCGATCCTCCCGGAGTCGGTCCGTCTTCTCCCTGGGCGCCGCCATCTTCCAAAATGGCGGGCGCATGCGCAGTGCGCCCGCCGAATCTGCCGGCCGGCAGATTCGTTCAATGTACATTTTGATCACTGTGATATAACCCATCACAGTGATCAAAATAAAAAAAATAGTAAATGAACCCCCCCCTTTATCACCCCCATAGGTAGGGACAATAATAAAATAAAGAAAATATATATATATTTTTTTTCCACTAGGGTTAGGGGTAGAGTTAGGGGTAGGGGTAGGGTTAGGGCTAGGGTAAGGCTATGTGCACACGTATTCTGGTACTCTGCGGATTTTTCCGCAGCGGATTTGATAAATCCGCAGTGCAAAACCGCTGCGGATTTACCGCGGTTTTTCTGCAGATTTCACTGCGGTTTTACAACTGCGTTTTCTATTGGAACAGTTGTAAAACCGCTGCGGAATCTGCAGAAAGAAGTGACATGCTGCGGAATGTAAACCGCTGCGTTTCCACGCAGTTTTTTCCGCAGCATGAGCACAGCGTTTTTTGTTTTCCATAGCTTTACATTCAACTGTAAACTCATGGGAAACTGCTGCGGACCCGCAGCTGCGGAAACGCTGCTGCGGACCCGCAGCTGCGGAAACGCTGCTGCGGACCCGCAGCTGCGGAAACGCTGCTGCGGACCCGCAGCTGCGGAAACGCTGCTGCGGACCCGCAGCTGCGGAAACGCTGCTGCGGACCCGCAGCTGCGGAAACGCTGCTGCGGACCCGCAGCTGCGGAAACGCTGCTGCGGACCCGCAGCTGCGGAAACGCTGCTGCGGACCCGCAGCTGCGGAAACGCTGCTGCGGACCCGCAGCTGCGGAAACGCTGCTGCGGACCCGCAGCTGCGGAAACGCTGCTGCGGACCCGCAGCTGCGGAAACGCTGCTGCGGACCCGCAGCTGCGGAAACGCTGCTGCGGACCCGCAGCTGCGGAAACGCTGCTGCGGACCCGCAGCTGCGGAAACGCTGCTGCGGACCCGCAGCTGCGGAAACGCTGCTGCGGACCCGCAGCTGCGGAAACGCTGCTGCGGACCCGCAGCTGCGGAAACGCTGCTGCGGACCCGCAGCTGCGGAAACGCTGCTGCGGACCCGCAGCTGCGGAAACGCTGCTGCGGACCCGCAGCTGCGGAAACGCTGCTGCGGACCCGCAGCTGCGGAAACGCTGCTGCGGACCCGCAGCTGCGGAAACGCTGCTGCGGACCCGCAGCTGCGGAAACGCTGCTGCGGACCCGCTGCTGCGGACCCGCTGCTGCGGAAACGCTGCTGCGGACCCGCTGCTGCGGAAACGCTGCTGCGGACCCGCAGCTGCGGAAACGCTGCTGCGGACCCGCAGCGTTTTCCGCAGCGTGTGTGCACATACCCTTAGAATTAGGCTATGTGCACATGGTGCGGATTTGGCTGCGGATCCGCAGCGGATTGGCCACTGCAGATTCGTAGCAGTGTTCCATCAGGTTTACAGTACCATGTAAACCTATGGAAAACCAAATCCGCTGTGCCCATGGTGCGGAAAATACCACGCAGAAATGCTGGGTTGTATTTTCCGCAGCATGTCAATTCTTTGTGTGGATTCCGCAGCGTTTTACCCCTGTTCCTCAATAGCAATCCGCAGGTGTAATCCGCACAAAAAACACTGGAAATCTGCAGTAAATCTGCATGTAAAACGCAGTGCCTTTTACCTGCGGATTTTTCAAAAATGGTGCGAAAAAAATCTCACACGAATCCGCAACGTGGGCACATAGCCTTAGGGTTAGGGTTGGAATTAGGGCCAGGGTTGGAAATAGGGTTAAGATTAGGCTTGTGGTTAGGGTTATGGTTAGGGTTAGGGGTGTGTTGGGGTTAGGGTTGTGATTAGGGTTATGGCTAGAGATGGCATTAGGGTTAGGGGTGTGTTGGGGTTAGAATTGAGGGTTTTCACTGTTTAGGCACATCAGGGGTCTCCAAACGCAACATGGCGCCACCATTGATTCCAGCCAATCTTGCGTTCAAAAAGTCAAATGGTGCTCCCTCCCTTCCGGGCCCTGACGTGCGCCCAAACAGTGGTTTACCCCCACATATGGGGTACCAGCATACTCAGGACAAACTGGGCAACAACTATTGGGGTCCAATTTCTCCTGTTACCCTTGTGAAAATAAAAAATTGCGGGCTAAAAAATCATTTTTGAGGAAAGAAAAATTATTTTTTATTTTCACAGCTCTGCGTTGTAAACTTCTGTGAAGCACTTGGGGGTTCAAAGTGCTCACCACATATCTAGATAAGTTCCATGGGGGGTCTAGTTTCCAAAATGGGGTCACTTGTGGGGGGTTTCTACTGTTTAGGCACATCAGGAGCTCTGCAAACATAACATGATGCCCGCAGGCCATTCCATCAAAGTCTGCAATACAAAGCATCACTACTTCCCTTCCGAGCCCCGGCATGTGCCCAAACAGTGGTTTTCCCCCACATATGGGGTATCAGCGTACTCAGGAGAAACAGGACAACAACTTTTGGGGTCCAATTTCTCCTGTTACCCTTGGGAAAATAAAAAATTGTGGGCTAAAAAATCATTTTTGAGAAAAGAAAAATTATTTTTTATTTTCATGGCTCTGTGTTATAAACTTCTGTGAAGCACTTGGGGGTTCAAAGTGCTCACCACACATCTAGATTAGTTCCTTGGGAGGTCTAGTTTCCAAAATGGGGTCACTTGTCGGGGAGCTCCAATGTTTAGGCACACAGGGGCTCTCCAAACGCGACATGGTGTCCGCTAATGATTGGAGCTAATTTTCCATTTAAAAAGCCAAATGGCGTGCCTTCCCTTCCGAGACCTGCCGTGCGCCCAAACAGTGGTTTACCCCCACATATGGGGTATCATCGTACTCAGGACAAACTGGACAACAAAATTTGGGGTCCAATTTCTCCTGTTACCCTTGGGAAAATAAAAAATTCCAGGCTAAATATCATTTTTGAGGAAAGAAAAATTATTTTTTTATTTTCACGGCTCTGCGGTATAAACTTCGGTAAAGCACCTGGGGGTTTAAAGTGCTCACTATGCATCTAGATAAGTTCCTTGGGGGGTATAGTTTCTAAAATGGGGTCACTTGTAGGGGAGCTCCAATATTTAGGCACACAGGGGCTCTCCAAACGCGACATGGTGTCCGCTAACGATTGGAGCTAATTTTCCATTCAAAAAGTCAAATGGCGCGCCTTCCCTTCCGAGCCTTACCACAGGGCCGGCGTTAGGGGCAGGCAGACTAGGCAGCTGCCTGGGGCCCCCGCTGCCCTAGGGGCCCCCAGCCAGGGGCAGACATACTGTTGATGGCACTGCTCCAGGGCCCAGAGGTGGAGGGGGGCCCCTGCAGGCAGGCCCGGTATCATGCAGGGTCGGGCCCCTCTCACTCCCTCCTGTAATCATGGAACACCGAGTGTCGGGGAGAGAGCGGGGCGCGAAGTGCAGGAGATCAAAAAGGGGGCGTGTCATGCAGGGAGAGACGCTGGCCAATGAACGCTTTCCTTACCTCACAGTGACCAGACTGAGGAGAGCGCTCACTGGCTGCCGTCTGTCCCCCTGCATGGAGCGTCCCAATCGTGAGTGCTCACCTACAGTCAGGGCCCCACAGCACAGCACATAGAGCCATCATGGAGGAAGAGCAGGACTTACAGGGGGTCTTCTGCTCCCTCCACTGTTCTGTTCAGAGCAGGCTGCAGCGTCTCCTCACAGAGAAGAGATGGGGGAGGAGCTCACTGCAGGGGCAGCACGGCAGCAAAATGTATGCTGTGAAGTGACCTGAAAAGTAATGTGCAGTTATAGTGCTCTTTATAACGTATCTCTTTATAATTTTAGTCATGGAACTTTTTGAATTTGAGTCTTTTCCTCCCTTACTGGGAATTTATCATCAGGTGCTGTCTGCTCTGTGCCCCATCCCCCACAGTGGGGTCTGCAGCCTTCTCCAGCTGAACTGACCTGCAGGGCTCATCTGATCACCTATACAAGATTAGTATGTATGTATGTATATGCTTGTATATGTATGTGCGCATCTGTGTGTATCTATGTGTATGTTTCTATCTGTGTGTGTGTATCTGTGTATGTACAGTATATGTGTGTATGTATGGTATAGTTGTATGGCTGTGTGTGTATGCATGTACAGTATGTGTGTATCTGTGTATGTGAAATAAATTTGTATGGATATATGGTATATATGTATGTTTATGTGCATGTACATACAGTATATGTGTATGTATATGTGTGTACGGTATGTGTATATACTGTATGTGTGTATGTACGGTACGTGTATGTGTATCTGTATGTTCGGTATATGTGTGTGTATGCATGTACGGTATATGTATGTATGTACGGTATGTGCATTTGGGTGTATTTAATATGTATGTACGGTATGTGTGTACTATATGTATATAACTATCTGTGTATGTACGGTATACACTCACTGGCCACTTTATTAGGTACACCATGCTAGTAACGGGTTGGACCCCCTTTTGCCTTCAGAACTGCCTCAATTCTTCGTGGCATAGATTCAACAAGGTGCTGGAAGCATTCCTCAGAGATTTTGGTCCATATTGACATGATGGCATCACACAGTTGCCGCAGATTTGTCGGCTGCACATCCCAAAGATGCTCCATACAAGGCAGGATGGATCCATGCTTTCATGTTGTTTACGCCAAATTCTGACCCTACCATCCGAATGTCGCAGCAGAAATCGAGACTCATCAGACCAAGCAACGTTTTTCCAATCTTCTACTGTCCAATTTCGATGAGCTTGTACAAATTGTAGCCTCAGTTTCCTGTTCTTAGCTGAAAGGAGTGGTACCCGGTGTGGTCTTCTGCTGCTGTAGCCCATCTGCCTCAAAGTTCGACGCACTGTGCGTTCAGAGATGCTCTTAGGCCTACCTTGGTTGGAACGGGTGGCGATTTGAGTCACTGTTGCCTTTCTATCAGCTCGAACCAGTCTGCCCATTCTCCTCTGACCTCTGGCATCAACAAGGCATTTCTGCCCACAGAACTGCCGCTCACTGGATTTTTTTTCTTTTTCGGGCCATTCTCTGTAAACCCTAGAGATGGTTGTGCGTGAAAATCCCAGTAGATCAGCAGATTCTGAAATACTCAGACCAGCCCTTCTGGCACCAACAACCATGCCACGTTCAAAGGCACTCAAATCACCTTTCTTCCCCATACTGATGCTCGGTTTGAACTGCAGGAGATTGTCTTGACCATGTCTACATGCCTAAATGCACTGAGTTGCCGCCATGTGATTGGCTGATTAGAAATTAAGTGTTAACAAGAAGTTGGACAGGTGTACCTAATAAAGTGGCCAGTGAGTGTATGTATGTGTATCTGTGTGTATGTATGGTATATGTATGTGTTTGCAATATACTGTATTTGTATGTGTATCTGTGTGTACGTACGGTGTATGTATGTGTATTTGTGTGTATGTATGGTATATGTATGTACGGTATGTGTATACTATCTGTGTATATAACTGTATGTGTGTATGCATGTAAGGTGTATGTCTGTGTATGTACGGTATGTGTATCTGTGTATGTACGGTGTATGTATGTACAGTATATGCCGGAACAAAAATCATTGTTCTCATCAGCACATCGCCCAGTTAAAACTGCAGATATTCTGCTAAGATGATACTGTATGGGGACAGATTGATTTACTAGTGATCATTCTGTCCCCAGCCAGTGTAAAGAGGCTGGAAACAAGTGGCGAATGACTTCAATATTGTTGATCACGCTCGTTTAGTGGCCTGAAATCAGCGCATGTAGCTACAACCAAAATGTTTCTGTTGGTGCAATATGTTAGCATTTGGGGCCCCATTTTAAACTTTTGCCTAGGGCCCCACTTTGCCTAAAACCGGCCCTGCCTTACCATGTGCCCAAACAGTGGTTTACCCCCACATGTGAGGTATCAGTGTACTCAGGAGAAATTTCCCAACAAATTTTAGGATCCATTTTATCCTGTTGCCCATGTGAAAATGAAAAAATTGAGGCTAAAATAATTTTTTTGTGAAAAAAAAAGTACTTTTTCATTTTTACAGATCAATTTGTGAAGCACCTGGGGGTTTAAAGTGCTCACTATGCCTCTAGATAAGTTCCTTGTGGGGTCTAGTTTCCAAAATGGGGTCACTTGTGGGGGAGCTCCAATGTTTAGGCACACGGGGGCTCTCCAAACGCAACATGGTGTCCGCTAAAGAATGGAGCCAATTTTTCCTTCAAAAAGTCAAATGGCGCTCCTTCCCTTCCGAGCCCTGCCGTGATCCCAAACAGTGGTTTACCCCCACATATGAGGTATCAGCGTACTCAGAACAAATTGGACAACAACCTTCGTGGTCCAGTTTCTCCTTTTACCCTTGGGAAAATAAAAAAATTGTTTCTAAAAGATCATTTTTGTGACTAAAAATTTAAATGTTAATTTTTTCCTTCCATGTTGCTTCTGCTGCTGTGAAGCACCTGAAGGGTTAATCAAATTCTTGAATGTGGTTTTGAGCACCTTGAGGGGTGCAGTTTTTAGAATGGTGTCACTTTTGGGTATTTTCAGCCATATAGAACCCTCAAACTGACTTCAAATGTGAGGTGGTCCCTAAAAAAAATGGTTTTGTAAATTTTGTTGTAAAAATGAGAAATCACTGGTCAAATTTTAACCCTTATAACTTCCTAGCAAAAAAAAATTTTGTTTCCAAAATTGTGCTGATGTAAAGTAGACCTGTGGGAAATGTTATTTATTAACTATTTTGTGTCACACAACTCTCTGGTTTAACAGGATAAAAATTAAAAACGTGAAAATTGTGAAATTTTCAAAATTTTCACCAAATTTCCGTTTTTTTTCACAAATAAACTCAGAAATTATCGACCTAAATTTACCACTAACATGAAGCCCAATATGTCACGAAAAAAACGCTAGGATCCGTTGAAGCGTTCCTGAGTTATTACCTCATAAAGGGACACTGGTCAGAATTGCAAAAAAAGGCCAGGTCATTAAGGTCAAAATAGGCTGGGTCATGAAGGGGTTAAGTAATAACCCGCGAAGGTACTATTTTCCCAATCCAGTCCTTAAAGGGTGTATCCAGGACTTTGCAAAAATAAAAAATGTATCTAAGGACTAACAGGCAGGTAATTGCAACTTACCTTAAGGACTGGTGGTGGGGAGCACAGGGCTAAGGGAAACTTTGCTAAGTTTACTCTTAAATTTTGCATCTCTTGCTCTTTTTAAAGCCCAAAAGTTGTGCCTGTGTTCCTCTTTTCTCCAGCCAAATAGGATATAGGAAAGGGCCGCAATGCATGTAAAGTAGATATTCAGATTAAATCTTTGTAAATGAATAAAACCCGGCGCTGTTTACCTAACCGCTTTCTTTGGATGCAGAACTGAACTGCATAACAATATGCGTTTTCTTCTTTTTACGAGAACAAAATCAAAGAGCTGAAATTCCAGTCGATTGTTAAAAGTGGCTCTTAGATGAGCTGTAATAACTCAGTGTGGTGTAAACCCGGGGTTTCTGCTATGAATATATTAGTGAGATGAAACCCATCTATTCCATTCTGTACTTTTGCAAACTATTTCAAGAAAGGAAGGTTGGTGCCTGTACGTGAGAAGTCGCAAAATTCTAGTCTGACGTCCTCCTGCTTTCAATGGGCAAAAAACTATAAGTTGCATAAAATCTAATCATTTCATCTTGATGCCGTTGATTCATTACTCTCAGGCTCAGGTGCAAACGACCGTGTGTTCTACTCTCCAAGAGAATCGGGTCGATTACGCAAATCACACTTTGATCAGACTGTGGTCCGATTCTCTCAGATGAGGAGAAGATGGAGAACAAAATTTCTCCTTCTCCATTGTGTCAGTGTTTGGAAATCAGACTGCACTCAGATGCCACCTGAGTGCAGCCTGGTGTTTTTTTTCCACGGACTCATTGACTTGCATGGCCGAGTGCGAACCGAATATCTAATCAAACTTGGGGATCCCTGATTTGTTTATTTTTGTCTTGGACTGGCAAAAAAATCTCACGTGCACGGCCCCATAGAATAACATTGGTCCGAGTGTGATCTGACGTTTTTTATTTTCTCTCACTGGGACAGAAAATACGGTCATGTGCATGAGCTCTTATATTGGACTGTCAGGTGGTGCCCGCCATTGACACCTTCTGTCTATCTGTATGAAGAGGATGCCTTGCCTCTGACTTGCCCCCAATCAACTTGAAAGCAATCCCATTCCAGTGATATATTCTAGTGTTTATGGGAGCCAACAAACAAACAATCCCTGCATGTGTTGCAGTTGTCTAACAGGCACGAGATCTGCAGCCGCGGGGACTTGTTTTCAAGCACGCCGAAGACACTTGGTTAGTACCCGAGCATGCTCAGATAACACCTTATCCCAACACATTCACTCATTACTGTTAGACAGTTTTGTCAGGGATAGATGGCTACCTTATGCTTATAGGGTTCTACTTACTTTGCACTGAGGTCAGATTTTGGAGGTGGAAGAAAGATTGGGCATATTGGATTTTAACATGCCTAATCCTTTGTTATTGCTGGACATAAGTGGCTGATGGCGGAGTCTAGAAATAACTTACTACTCTCTATCTATTGAAATTAATGGCGGAATCCAGAGGAACAGCTGTTGATGGACAGGTTTATAGTGACCGTGTTATAAGTAACACTAGGTTATTAGTGCAGATAATGTTATCGGCCATTTTGCTTTGTTTGTATACAGTGTCCTTTTTAATCCGCTAAATGCTCCTTCTGTACCAGATACAGGACCGGCCATTAAATCGCACTTGCTGTGTCTCGTAATCCCATTTTTATAAGTCCTCATACTAGAGGACAGAGTATCTCTCGGCTTTAATAAGATGATGTTTTGCCCGACTTGGAAGCCAGGATATGTTACTCGTATGGTCACAGCAGTTTAGTAGACCAGAATTAATGTCGGTGGGATCGCAAAACATTTTCCATTGCTAAGTGCAAATGTAAAGTCCATTAGTGCTTGCTGTGGGAGCTTAAAGCCACCAGTGGATTAAATGATTCACGTCTAATCCAAAGCAGAAGGGTCACCTGTCCAAAAAGAAAAGGGCTTCTCCGAATAATCCTCTGAATGCATCAAGTATTATTCATATGTTTCACGTTAGTTCCGCCTGGTTGGCTACATGTGATAAATATATGAAGGAGTAGTCTTCCCATTCACCTTGACTGTGGTGCATGACAGTCAGTACATCATTATTAATAGGTTCATGGAGGACGTCTGTGACGGGCAGTGGAGGCAGCCGAGTAGACAGCGTTCTTGGTACAGTGTTGTTTTATCAGATAAAAGTGCAATCTGCTTTCACTTACGATGTTTGGGCTGTCGATAATTGTGTCCCAAATCATGGATGTCTAAAAAAAAATAAAGTAACCCGATTGTAGTGCAGATGCATAAGCCTAAGACGGCGGATGCTGGGGCGTAAGACGGCGGATGCTGGGGCGTAAGACGGCGGATGCTGGGGCGTAAGACGGCGGATGCTGGGGCGTAAGACGGCGGATGCTGGGGCGTAAGACGGCGGATGCTGGGGCGTAAGACGGCGGATGCTGGGGCGTAAGACGGCGGACGCTGGGATGTAAGACAACAAACGGCCTGGTTTATTTTTGCATTTGTACCTGTTTTTGAACTCTATTTTCTACTCCCTCATCTTTTTTTTTTTTTTTTGAGGGGGATTCTTTTTCTCTGGTTGCATTGTGTGTGTGTGGGTTCGCAATCCAGATGTGTACTGCTGATTTACTGTTTTTCTGTGCTAATACTTCCCGAAGTATTTTTGTTTTTTCTCCCCCCCCCCCCCCGTATGCCAGAAATGTTTTTATATAAAGGCTAGAGCTGCCTGTACCATTTTAACAGCGCACGTGATATTTTTTTTTTCTCTAAAAAGGCACAAAAAGACAAAAATAAAGATTCTTGATAAAAGAGCCCTAGTGTACCATTTTGAAAAATTTGGTGCTAAAAAAAAATAACAGCTACGAATGCCACAAGTAAAAAAAGAAAAGTGTCTTAAAGAGGTTTTCTGGGAATAGAAAAAGTAATATCCAAAGGAAATATCATTATAAATAAATTCCTTAATACATTTAATTAGCACATCACAATTGCCTTGCCTTGCACATATGCAATTAAAATGGCCATCACCATGTTACTCTGACAGAAACGTCCCCTAGAATGTTGGGACAGAAGCCTCTGAGATGCTAAATATCGTTATTCAGAAAGACATGGTGGACAGCAGTGTGAGCAGCCTCTTCTTACCTCAGCATCCCTGGTATCTCCAGTATTAATTACACTGTGTGCAGAATTGTTAGGCAAGTTGTATTTTAGAGGATTACTTTTATTATTGATCAACAACTATGTTTTCAATCAACCAAAAGACTCATAAATATCAAAGCTTAATATTTTTGGAAGTTGGAGTGGTTTTTTTTTTTTAGATTTGGCTATCTTAGGAGGATATCTGTTTGTGCAGGTAACTATTACTGTGCAGAATTATTAGGCAACTTAATAAAAACCAAATATATTCCCATCTCACTTGTTTATTTTCACCAGGTAAACCAATATAACTGCACAAAATTTAGAAATAAACATTTCTGACATGCAAAAACAAAACCCAAAAAAATTAGTGGCCAATATATCCACCTTTCTTTATGATGACACTCAGCAGCCTCCATCCATAGATTCTGTCAGTTGCTTGATCTGTTTACGATGAACATTGCGTGCAGCAGCCACCACAGCCTCCCAGACACTGTTCCGAGAGGTGGACTGTTTTCCCTCCCTGTAGATCTCACATTTTATGAGGGACCACAGGTTCTCTATTAGGTTCAGATGATGTGAACAAGGGGGCCATGTCATTATTTTTTCTTCTTTGAGACCTTTACTGGCCAACCACGCTGTGGAGTAGTTGGAGGCATGTGATGGAGCATTGTCCTGCATGAAAATCATGTTTTTCTTGAACGATACCGACTTCTTCCTGTACCACTGCTTGAAGGAGTTGTATTCCAGAAACTGGCAGTAGGTCTGGGAGTTGAGCTTCACTCCATCCTCAACCCGAAAAGGTCCCACAAGTTCATCTTTGATGATCCCAGCCCATACCACTACCCCACCTCCACCTTGCTGGCGGAGTGAAGCTCTCTGCCCTTTACTGATCCAGCCTCTGGCCCATCCATCTGGCCCATCAAGAGTCACTCATTTCATCAGTCCATAAAACCTTTTAACAGTCAGTCTTAAGATATTTCTTGGCCCAGTCTTGACATTTTATCTTATGTTTCTTGTTCAAAGGTGGTCGTTTTTCAGCCTTCCTTCCCTTGGCTATGTCCCTGAGTATCGCACACCTTGTGCTTTTTGTTACTCCAGTAACGTTGCAGCTCTGAAATATGGCAAAAATGGTGGCAAATGGCATCTTGGCAGCTTCACACTTGATTTTCCTCAATTCATGGGCAGTTATTTTGCGCCTTTTTTGCCCAACACACTTCTTGCGACCCTGTTGGCCATTTGCCATGAAAAGCTTGATTGTTCGGTGATCACGCTTCTAAAGTTTGGCAATTTCAAGACTGCTGCATCCCTCTGCAAGACATCTCACAATTTTGGACTTTTCAGAGCCCATCAAATCTCTCTTCTGACCCATTTTGCCAAAGGAAAGGAAGTTGCCTAATAATTAAGCACACCTTATATAGGGTTTTGATGTCATTAGACAACACCCCTCCTCATTACAGAGATGCACATCACCTGATTTACTTAATTGGTAGTTGGCTCTCAAGCCTGAACAGCTGGGAGTAGGACAACATGTATAAAAAGGATCATGTGATCAAAATACAACTTGCCTAATAATTCTGCACACGGTGTATATAGACAGGGTGGACAGTAGTGTGAGCAGCCTCTTCTTACCTCAGCACCCCTGGTATCTTCAGTATTAGATTATATAGACAGTGTGGACAGCAGTGTGAGCAGCCTCTTCTTACCTCAGCACCCCTGGTATCTTCAGTATTAGATTATATAGACAGTGTGGACAGCAGTGTGAGCAGCCTCTTCTTACCTCAGCACCCCTGGTATCTTCAGTATTAGATTATATAGACAGGGTGGACAGCCGTGTGAGCAGCCTCTTCTTACCTCAGAAGCACCACTGAAGTTTTAGTGGAGCACAACTTCCTACATATGAAGAAGGCGGGGCTTCCTACTGCACATGCTCACAAACACCATTTCCTAACAATTTAGGACAGGTTTCTCAGTGAAACAAGGCGGCGACCATTTTAATTCTGTAGTTCTTACCTCCCTAGACAAAACGAATAAGATTTGCTAATTTTATGACATTTAATTAATTTATTTTTTTTTATTCCTGGGGAACCCTCTTAAAAATGCAACGTGTCTTACAAAGAGCGACACAAAATCACTCCAGGGGGTAGACTGGAATAAGGCTACATCACACTGTGCGACTTTTAAAAAGTCTTTTCTCATGAATCCGTTTAAAACATCTGGAAAATCTACATTGGCGCAAAAATTCACCAAAGACAACTTGACAAAAGGCGCAAGTCGAAATTGTTTGAGTTTATCGCAGTCACTAATTGGGAATTATTTACAAAAAAAAAATTAACTGGGCCCACGGTCTACGACAAATGCAGCGTTGAGGGTTTTTTAGGGCCCATAATGGTTTTAAATGCTCTGCTTCCCTGTACACTGCACTTGGATGTGGTCATGAATCAGCTTAGATGAGCTCAGAAAGACTGATAAGTTACAAGCTCTCCTGTTAGACTGTCAGAACGGGGCTCACTGATGGATTCTCAGTTAACCCGTTCTGCAGCCAGCAATAGACTGTGCACCTCGAAGGCTGCAGAAGGCAAAAGATGCAACATGAATGGCAAAAATATATAGCCCAAATTCCATGCATTTATGTAAGAAAATGAAAATTGTCCCCAAGGGTAGACAACCCATTTAAAGAAGACATTTTTTTGATGTTTGGTAATTTAACTGTGTCACATAATTTCTTACAATTTTTCTTATTTTTTTTTTTTTTTTTTTTACTTTTGCACAGAAGCGTACGTGCCAAGGGTTGGAAAGTTATACAAACGGGGTTTTGCTGAATGACTATGACATGGTGTGCTGGCAGGCGGAGGTAGCGCCCGTAAAAGAACCTGTTAATGGCTTTGTGCCGAATGGCGGCATTCAGCAGCACTGTATGGTACAGTAGTTATTTTTTGTTTTTATTTTGTGTTTTTTCGTTGTCTTTCATTCTGTTAAACTATAATCTAATATATTTATTTTTTCTTATATTTTAGCCCCTTCAAAAAGCACAAACTGAAACCCCCCAAATCTGCCTGAGATGTATGGCTGGAGAATCGGTGAGAATGTTTGTTTTTGTTTTTTTATTACCATTAATTATTTTATTAGTGATATACTGTGTATGTATTCACTGCCTTGAAAAAGTATTCATACCCTGTGAATTTTAGCACCTTTTTTCATGTTGCACCCACAAAGTTACCGTAAATGTATTTTATTGGGATTTGATGTGATGTACCAAGACAAAGTAGCAAGCATTTGTGAAGTACAAAGGAAATGAGAAATGGTTCTCTAAATATTTTAAAAATATATATCTGAAAAATTTGTCTTGTATTTGTATTCTGCCCCCCTGAGTTAATATATTGCAGGACCCCCTTTCTCTGTAATGACTGCTGCAAGTCTTTTTTGTCTCGCCAGCTTTGTACCACAAGAGGTTACATTTTTGCCCCTTCTTCTTTACATACTCGCTGTCACTCAGTGAGATTGGAAGGAGGTGTCTGTGAACAGCAATTTTCATGTCTTGTCACAGATTCTCAATGGGCTTTAGGTCCTGGACTGTGATTGGGCCATTCACAAACATGTGAATATGATTTAATCCAAACCATCCATTGTAGCTCTCGCATTATGTTTAGGGACGTTGTCTGGCTGGAAGGTGAACTTGGGCTCTAATCTCAAGTCTTCTTCTTCAGCCTCTGAAAGGTTTTCCTCCAGGATTGCCCTGTATTTTGCTTCATCCAGCTTCCCTGCCTCTGCTGAAGAAAAGCCTCACCACAGCATGTTGCCACCACCATGTGTGACGGAGGGGATGGTGTTTCATGGTGATGTGCAGTATTAGTTTATCGCCACATATAGTGTTTTGTGTGTGTGTATGTATGTATGTATGTATGTATATATATATATATCTATCACACACACACACACACACACACACACACACACACACACACACACACACACACACACACACACACACTATAAAAAAGAAAAAAAGAAAAAAGCACTTAGCAAAATTTAGATATAATCTTACTAAATTTTTTTTTTTTCTCGTGTGTATGTATATATATATTTCTAATATATTGTTACGTTTTTTTTATCTTGGCTTTTTAAAATGAAAGGAATAAAAAAAGATCAGTAATTTTTTAGTCTCTGCAGTATCCGATCTATATAATGTAGTTAATAAAAACGACAATTACGTCCTTGAGCAATAAGGTCTGTAAATGGTGAAGGAAGATTGATAGACTTTCCTTTGGGCAAGCGGCAGGCTTTACATATAATTACAAATGAAACGGCTTTCAATGCATTTTAAGAAGCCGACTACATTGAAATAACAAAATAGCGTTTTATGTTGATTTGACTAAATAAATATTGAGCATACAAATAATGTAGTGCGGGGAGCCGGGGCCGAGTGGATTCTTATCTCTGTACGAGTATTGATTGCATATCTTATAAATAAGATTGGAGAATACATTATTTAGCGAACAATACGGCTTCTCCATCTATTCCTTTCATCGCCCGTAGCCTCCACCATGATGAGCGTTTAGGAGAGGAAGGTGATAACTGATCTTGTCTGACAAGCCGGTCTGCTCTACCCCGGTCTGAGAGCGCTTGTTTGCTGAAATTAATTTAGGCATGTATGATGTGCGTCCACGCGATATAGAGTCACTGGCCTGAAACTATCTCTTCCCATATACTCACTCATTCATAAACTTCTGGAATCGTACGATGTGCAAAATTTTGATTCTATTTTTCTCTTATGCATCAGCCATATTGCATCGGTCAATAGAACTATGAATATAGATCCTGAAATTCTCCTTTAAAAAATACATTTACTGAGACTTTATTTTTATAATATGAAAAATTCCTATGATTCCTATTCCTATGATGGAATTGTAATTTTTTTTTTTTTTTTTTGTGATATTTATTTTTCTTATCAAAGCTAGAAATATTTTTACATTTGTCTTCAAATGTATCCCAGGTTTTGACAATGAAATATAAACTTTAAAACTTTTCCAAAATGTACTCTGCCCTTTTTCATATAGTTGAACGTTTTTGCAAATTGAACTTTAAATGTTTTTTTTTTTATTATTATTTATTTATATTTATTTAAGTCCTTTTTAGCACAAATATTTGTTATATTTCTAACTTCTTGGTTCTGCTTAGGCAAAAACAAGTTTGCTCCAGGGAAATCTCCCGCTCGGAGGACTATTCAGTTTTGCACAGGGGCCCACCGGGGGATTGTTCTGCTCCCCTGTGGGCGAGTACGAGCCTGCTCTGTGGAATTACATGGAATGTGAACGCGTGTCCATCTGAAGGGTGAACGGAATCTGAAGCTGGCCGTACGCTTTGTAGGGTTGGATGACTAAGGCTATGTGCACACACTGCGGACTGGTGTGCGGATTTTTCTGCACTGATTTTGATAAACACTGCGTTTTTCCTGCGGATTTTTACGTGGATTTTCTGCGGATTTTCCACGGTTTTTGTGCGGATTCTACTGCGGTTTTACACCTGCGTTTTTTTTAATATGGAGCAGATGTCAAACCGCTGCGGATTCCGCACAAACAATGGACATGCTGCGGAAAATAAACCGCTGCGTTTTTTTTCCGCAGCATGTGCACAGCGGTTTTTATTTTCCATAGGTTAACATGGTACTGTACACGCAGTGTCAAAAACGCTGCGGATCCGCAGTAAAAGCCGCAACGTGTGCACATGGCCTAAAACTAAAAATGTATCCCTTATCCATAGATTAGTGATACATGTGTGATTGCTGGGATTCCCCACCCCCATTCATCCTAAAAAACAAGGATCCCTTTGGAATGGAGTGGTGGTCACACATGCACACTACTGTTATATTAACTCTTTATAGAAGTACATTGCTTGGCTACAATGTCGGACTACAGTGACAAGGGTCCACCAGTAACCTTGACTCCAGGACTGACTGTTCAGCTACATGCAAATATTACGTTGCTTTCATTTGCAAATTTACCTTTTCTTCAATTTATTAATACACCGGGTAGTTTATTGAATGATTGAGATGGTGCTTTTGTCTGTAGATAGGGAATCAAATTTGTTGGAGCAAATACAGCTCATTTTGGGGGATAAGTGGTTTACTCCCGGGGAGGGGCCCACCTGGGGATTCTCCTTCTCCCCTGTGGGCCAGTCCGGGTGTGCTTGGCTATCTCTCTCAGTCTCAATGACATGTGCATCTAAGACCACAGCTTCTATTAAACAGTCGTCACAGGTCCACATTCTTGAGATTAGGGAGGATCTCAACAACGGGAACCTAAAAAATAATGCATTGATCCTCTCTCCTGTGGGATGAGTGTTTTTAATGGACCAACCAATTTGAGTTCAGCACAAAGTAGTTTATTTGATTTAAAAGCAAAGCCACATAAAGAGGAATTACAATTCCAGCAATAATTCAATAATTAACACAAAAAAGTGCATCAGTATATACCTGCCCAGGTCTCAAAACTAGCAAACTCTCTTAAACCCTTCACGACATGCGGCGTACACGTACGGCGTATATCGTGTCTCTCCCTTTGATGTGGGATCCGGCGTGAGCCTACATCTTTCCCGGCACATTCCAGGTGGAGAATTTTTTTTTTTCTCTACACGTCTGAGAAAACTGACGTCAATTTGATCAAATTCAGAACGGAATAATCGGACCATTTTTCTCGGGTGTGTAGAAAATGGTCGTATAACCCTATACTAGGCGCTAAAATGTTAGACTCGGGGCAGTAGATCCTTTATTGTTGTTTTTTTATTACTTGTATAAAATTGTATAAATGTAGGCAGGTTCTTGTCCCACGTCTCGCTTTCTCTTGGGGGACGTCGCTCTTGTGTCTGGATCATGTTGCATGCGCTGCTCTATCAAGATGGAGCTCCAGGAGCAGCGGGGAAGCCCGGGATAAAAGGTTTGATTCCGAGCGAGACATCTCGCTGGTAGACACCGTGAATTCATAAGACTACGGTGGAGGAGCGCGTCTTCTCAAAACGTTCCGCTCATCTGGGCCTCCTGCTGCCACCGCGACAATAACTTCACATTGTAGATTGACTGACTGCTCGAGTCGAGGAAGCGGTGAGACAACCTGTGACTGCAGTGAGGAGCTAGAACAACACCGACAGAAAGTTGGATAGAGACAAAAGTTCAAAATATGTAACAGAAGCCAAACTGTGAACATAAGAGCAAATTCATTTTATGAAAGGTGGCATAAAAATCATGCAAACATATGATGCAATCTTGGTTTGGTCTACAGCCGCATTTCTCAAAATGGAGGGGGGGTCTAATTCCGGAAAAAAAAATTAATGAGGTGGTGTCTAGGGTTGAGCGAAACGGGTCGTGCATTTTCATAAGTCGCCGACTTTTGGCAAAGTCGGCGTCTCATGAAACCCGACCCGATCCCTGTGCGGGGTCGGCCATGCGGTACGCGATCTTGGCGCCAAAGTCGCGTTTCATATGACGCGTTTAGCGCCATTTTTTCAGCCAATGAATGAGCGTGGGCAGAGTGATGACATGGGTCTTAGGGGAGTGAACGCCTATCGTCATGTTATCGCTTGTGCGCAGTAGGGATTTTGAATGTGCAATACAAAATTTTCTGTGCTGGGAGAGAGCGAGAGAGCGGAAAAAAAAAAAAAATGTTAATTTAAATTACTTCATTGGGTTTCGTGTTTCGGCCGAAACCCGACTTTTCACGGTGGTCGGCCGATTTCACTCGACTCGACTTTTAAGACAGTCGGGTTTCACAAAACCCGACTCGACCCTAAAAAACTAAAGGTCGCTCAACCCTAGTGGTGTCCTCTATCCGGTTCGTCATCTTTTGACCATAGTGGAAATTGGCTATTAAGAGTATCTCTTGATTTTTGCATTGCAGTACACACATCTCTCCTGTGGAGGAGCTGTGGGGAAATTGTATACTTAGGCTAGCTTCACACTAGCGTTCGGCAGGGCTGCGGACGAAATCCTTCTTCCTCTATGAAGCCCCACCCACTGCCATGCCTCTTCCTTAAGCTCCGCCTACGTCTGCATGTGTTCATTGGGTACGCAGGCCATGCGGATGTATGAGGATGTCTCCGCATGCGTCGTCTTGATGCTGGGCTATCCTGCGTCAAACGCAACATGTTGCGTTTTGTTGCGGTCGGCGCAGCTTCAAAACGACGCATGCGGAAGCAAACGCATACATCCGCATGGCCTGCGTACGCAATGTTAAAGATAGGATACACAGAACACATGCAGATGTAGGCGGAGCTTAAGAGGCGCGGCAGTGGGTGGGGCTTCACAGAGAAGAAGGATTTCGTCCGCAGCCCTGCCGAATGCTAGTGTGAAGCTAGCCTAACTGCCAGGATTCCTCTTAGATTAGAGCTGATCACTGGGGTTTCCTGTAGGCAATCACTTTGTGATCAGCTTATTAGAGTCCCTTCTAACAAGTAGGTGATTGTCCACTCCAGACCCTCTCCTAATTTAAATATTTTTTTCTGATACTTTTTTATTACAATGGAACAAATCTGTGTAGAGAAAAAAATATTTTACATTTACCAGACCTCAGAATCATTACATGAGTTTTCCAGGATTTTGTAAAACTGTGTAGGGGAAGTAAAAAAAATAAGTAACTATTATCAGTACAGGTGAGTGAAATAAATTTTCCCTAAATAGCAGATAATGTCACAGCTCACCTCCTCCTCCTGTACAATGACTGATAACACCTCTATATACAGTAGATAACACAGGATCCACCATTCACAATAGGTGATGTCACAGCTCACCTCCTCCTCCTGTATAATGACTGATAACACCTCTATATACAGTAGATAACACAGGATCCACCATTCACAATAGGTGATGTCACAGCTCACCTCCTCCTCCTGTATAATGACTGATAACACCTCTATATACAGTAGATAACACAGGATCCACCATTCACAATAGGTGATGTCACAGCTCACCTCCTCCTCCTGTACAATGACTGATAAGGCTATGTTTCCACGGTCAGGATTTGCTCAGGATTTGACGCAGGTAAAATCTGCACCAAATCTGCACCTGAGGTCACTGGCAGGTCACCTGCGTTTTTGATGCGTTTTTACATGCGTTTTTTATGCGGATTTGTGTGTGTTTTTGTAAGCTAAATAAAGTTATAAAAAAAAAAAGAATTATGATGTCATTTCTTGTCCAACCTCTTCATTTACATACTCCATTGAAGAATAATGTTTAGACACACAGATAGATATAGATAGATAGATAGATAATAGATGGATAGATGGATACAATAGATCTATTGTATCTATCTAGCTATCTATAGATATACAGTTAGGTCCATATATATTTGGACAGAGACAACATTTTTCTACTTTTGGTTATAGGCATTACCACAATGAATTTTAAACAAAACAATTCAGATGCAGTTGAAGTTCAGACTTTCAGCTTTCATTTGAGGGTATCCGCATTAAAATCGGATGAAGGGTTTAGGAGTTTCAGCTCCTTAACATGTGCGACCCTGTTTTTAAAGGGACCAAAAGTAATTGGACAATTGACTCCAAGGCTATTTCATGGACAGGTGTGGGCAATCCCTTCGTTATGTCATTCTTAATTAAGCAGATAAAAGGCCTGGAGTTGATTTGAGGTGTGGTGCTTGCATTTGGAAGGTTTTGCTGTGAAGTAAACATGTGGTCAAAGGAGCTCTCCATGCAGGTGAAGCAAACCATCCTTAAGCTGCGAAAACAGAGAAAAAACCCATCCGAGAAGTTGCTACAATATTAGCAGTGGCAAAATCTACAGTTTGGTACATCCTGAGAAGGAAAGAAAGCACTGGTGAACTCAACAATGCAAAAAGACCTGGGCGCCCAGGGAAGACAACAGTGGTGGATGATCGCAGAATAATCTCCATGGTGAAGAGAAACCCCTTCACAACGGCCAACCAAGTGACCAACACTCTCCAGGAGGTCGGCGTATCAATATCCAAATCTACCATAAAGAGAAGACTGCATGAAAGTAAATACAGAGGGTTCACTGCACGGTGCAGCCACTAATAAGCATCAAGAATAAAAAGGCTAGACTGGACTTTGCTAAAAAACATCTAAAAAAGCCAGCACAGTTCTGGAAGAACATTCTGTGGACAGATGAAACCAAGATCAACCTCTACCAGAATGATGGAAAGAGAAAAGTATGGCGAAGGCGTGGTACAGCTCATGATCCAAAGCATACCACATCATCTGTAAAACACGGTGGAGGCAGTGTGATGGCTTGGGCATGCATGGCTGCCAGTGGCACTGGGTCACTAGTGTTTATTGATGATGTGACACAGGACAGAAGCAGCCGAATGAATTCTGAGGTATTCAGAGCCGCCATACTGTGTGCTCAGATCCAGCCAAATGCAGCCAAACTGATTGGTCGTCGTTTCATACTTCAGATGGACAATGACCCAAAACATAAAGCCAAAGCAACCCAGGAGTTTATTAAAGCAAAGAAGTGGAATATTCTTGAATGGCCAAGTCAGTCACCTGATCTCAACCCAATTGAGCAGCATTTTACTTGTTAAAGACTAAACTTCAGACAGAAAGGCCCACAAACAAACAGCAACTGAAAACCACCGCAGTGAAGGCCTGGAGAGCATCAAAAAGGAGGAAACACAGCGTCTGGTGATGTCCATGAGTTCAAGACTTCAGGCAGTCATTGCCAACAAAGGGTTTTCAACCAAGTACTAAAAATGAACATTTTATTTAAAATTATTGAATCTGTCCAATTACTTTTGGTCCCTTTAAAAACAGGGTGGCACATGTTAAGGAGCTGAAACTCCTAAACCCTTCATCCGATTTTAATGTGGATACCCTCAAATAAAAGCTGAAAGTCTGAACTTCAACTGCATCTGAATTGTTTTGTTTAAAATTCATTGTGGTAATGTCTATAACCAAAATAAGAAAAATGTTGTCTCTGTCCAAATATATATGGACCTAACTGTATCTACCTATAGATAGATATATTGAGAGATAGATATATCGGTAGATAATAGATAGATAGATACAATAGATAGATAGATGATAGATAATACCAAGCCCGATGTTTAGTAATAAACATAATAAAATGTTTATAAAGAGTTAGGCCTGGATCACACATGCGAGAAACTCACACGAGTCTCTCGCCTCGATACCCGGCACTGCCGCCAGCACTCGGGACCAGAGTGTGCAGCTGCATGTATTTCTATGTAGCTGAACGCTCCGGTCCGAGTGCCGGCGGCAGTGCCGGGTATTGAGGCGAGAGACTCGTGTGAGTTTCTCGCAAGTGTGACCCCGGCCTTAAAAGCAATATCTGTTTAATTTTAAAAAATGTGAAAAAAAAAATGGCGTGGGCTCCTGCGCAATTTTCTGCGCCAGAGAGGGAAAGCCAACGACTGGGGGACTGATGTTTGTAGCCTGGGAAGGGGTTAATACCCATGGATCTTCCCAGGCTATGAATATCAGCCCGCAGCTGTATATTTAGCCTTTACTGGCTATAAAAATAGGGGGACCCCCCCAAAAAATAATTAAATGGGGTCCCCCTATAATTTATAGCCAGAAAGGCTACACAGACAGCTGCGGGCTGATATTCCTAGCCTAGAGAGGGGCCATGGATATTGCCCCCCCCCCCGGCTACAAATACCAGCTCCCAGCCACCCCAGAAATGGCGCATCTGTAAGATGCGCCAATTCCGGTGCTTAGCCTCTCTCTTACCACTCCCCTGTAGCGGTGGCATATGAGGTAATAAGTGGTTAATGTCACCTTTGTAAGGTGACATTAAGCCGGCTTAGTAATGGAGAGGCGTCAATAAGTTACAGTACCTATCCATTACTAATCCTATAGTTGTGAAAGGGTTAATAACACACACACACACACACACACACACACACACACACACACACACACACACATGCAGAATAAAGTATTTTAATGAAATAAAAAACCACGCAGTTTAGACCATATTTTTATTATATGCTCAATCCATGCGATGCCTTCGTCTCCTGGAAAAAAAGAAAAATAATAAACCAACAGTATACTCCCTGTGTCCGACATAGTCCTTAATAACGAGTGTCCCACAACGAGTCCAGCTCTGCTACATTGGGATGCCTGACATCCAGACATAGCAGAGCTTGTAGATGATCGCTGGCGATAACTCTCCAGCGATCACCTACACTGCAGCGTTCTCACAATCAGCTGCTCAGCGACCGTGAGAACCAGACTAGTGACCGGAGATAACCCCGGTCACGTGCACAGCAGTTCTCGCGATAAGATAAGTTATCTCGAGAACTTAGCTTACCGCGACAACTGCAGTGGACGCGGGACTTCTGGCGGCGGGACAGGTAAGAACTTATTTAAATTAGGAGACATACGTAGTAAGCTGCCGTTACGCACTTACTATGCATTTTACCGCATCTAATGATTATCTATGGGAAATTTACGGTGCAGCGACGGAGTGTCGCCGCATTGTAAACAGACATGCTGCGTTCTGAAAACACGCGCCGCATGTCCGTTACGTCGGTCTGCCGCATTCGTGTTTAAACGCATAGTGGAGACGGGATTTCATGAAATCCCCTCCACTATGCTGTAACATCTGGACGCTGCGGCTCTACGCAGCGTCAAACACGCTATTTCCTGACCGTGGAAACATACCCTAACACCTCTATATACAGTAGATATCAGTCATTGTACAGGAGGAGGAGGTGAGCTGTGACATCACCTATTGTGAATGGTGGACCCTGTGTTATCTACTGTATATAGAGGTGATATCAGTCATTGTACAGGAGGAGGAGCTGAGCTGTGATATCTCCTATTGTGAATGGTGGATCCTGTGTTATCTGCTGTATATAGAGGTGTTATCAGTCATTGTACATGAGGAGGAGGAGGTGAGCTGTGACATCACCTATTGTGAATGATGGATCCTGTGTTATCTACTGTATATAGAGGTGTTATCAGTCATTGTACAGGAGGAGGAGGTGAGCTGTGACATCACCTATTGTGAATGGTGGATCCTGTGTTATCTACTGTATATAGAGGTGATATCAGTCATTGTACAGGAGGAGGAGCTGAGCTGTGATATCTCCTATTGTGAATGGTGGATCCTGTGTTATCTGCTGTATATAGAGGTGTTATCAGTCATTGTACATGAGGAGGAGGAGGTGAGCTGTGACATCACCTATTGTGAATGGTGGATCCTGTGTTATCTACTGTATATAGAGGTGTTATCAGTCATTGTACAGGAGGAGGAGGTGAGCTGTGATATCACCTATTGTGAATGGTGGATCCTGTGTTATCTACTGTATATAGAGGTGTTATCAGTCATTGTACAGGAGGAGGAGGTGAGCTGTGACATCACCTATTGTGAATGGTGGATCCTGTGTTATCTACTGTATATAGAGGTGTTATCAGTCATTGTACAGGAGGAGGAGGTGAGCTGTAACATCACCTATTGTGAATGGTGGATCCTGTTATCTACTGTATATAGAGGTGTTATCAGTCATTGTACAGGAGGAGGTGAGCTGTGACATTATCTACTCTCTATAGATTATAGCGGTTTTATCTTCCATTGTAATCCTGTCTGGATGATAATGTAATTGCTGAAAAGTCATATGTGTAGAACAGGCAGTATTACTCTTATTAAGAGTCTGAAAACGCTGGGGGATTTCTGATTTTCAATATATATACATGGTGGTGTGAAAAAAAAATAAAATAAAACATTTTTAAAAAATAACCTGATTTGAACAAAAGGTAATTTTCTGAGTGCTCCTTCCCTTTAATATACTGAGCTTGAAATGCCTTCTTTAGTCTTTAAATTATGCTAGAAGATAATCCAGCCTGAACAAGTAATCGCCTATCCACCGTATCAGTGAAATCTCCAGACAGTATATAAGATCTCTGTTTGCTGTCACTGACTGGGAAAATGTTTGTTTAGATTGAGAGTCTGGAAACCTCTAACCGCTGCACCCGTATGAGCAGCGAGTGATCCTTTTACTGACCGCAAGCAGCTGAAATTACCCCAAAAATATAAGACTGGCACAAATGATATGTAAAGGAAATACTTGAAGGGATGTTCCTGTTTCTAGTTTTCTTTTGCACAATGAAGATTTGTACAAGTTTCCAATATACTTTGAGTCCATTCATTGCGGCTTTTCAAGATCTCTGCTTGCTGCCCCAAAGTCCGAATCTTCATTGTTTAATTCCAAGGGATACAACTGTGTCCAAGTCATATAATGAGACGACCGCCTCTAAGGGCTCATACTCGCTTGCGTGAAATACGGCCGAGTCTGGCATGGTAACACCTGGCTCTGCCGCTGGCACTTGGGAGCGGAGCGTGCAGCTCCATGTATTGCTGTGCGGCCGCATGCTCCGCTCTGGAGTGCCGGCGGCAGAGCCGGGTTTTAACCTGCAAGACTCGGCCGTATTTCACGCAAGCGAGTATGAGCCCTAAAAAAGACAGATTTTTATTTATTTTATTTTTTTTGCACCTTTTAAGTAAATTCTAGAATGACAGCAAGCAGAGATATAGAAAATGTTGATACAGAAAATCCATTGGGAGTATACCGGCACACTTTTTGGTCCTTTTTGGTCTCTTTTCATGTGTCAGTAAATAATTGTATAATAAACATCCGGTCTTTTAATTTCAGGGCCACATCAATCACATATTGCCACTCTAGAGCTGCAGGACAGAAGTGGACGGAGGACCTCACTGCGCTGTAAGACGCCCTCCGAGGAGAAGGATTTAGTTTTTTCTGTCTCACAAGCTATGCTACGTTTATTCATACAGTGCCTGAACTGTAGAAACTCCCTCCGACTCACCTGCTGACAAGGTCTCCATCCAAACGATCCTATGGTTTATTCCATGTGAAGTCTGGAAACCACTATCCTCTGGCAGCTAATCAGTGACTATCTAAGTATTGTAGTACTACAAGTCACAGCAGGCTGTGACAAGTAATTGGCTTTTACCAAGAACTCTGATGATCTTTGCTTTTACAATGGCAGAACATAACTAACCCATTGGCTTCCATCCAGTCATGTACATATGTACTCGGTCGTGATCAGACCCTGATCTGATCCAATTGATCTATTTTAAAGGTTTGTTTTTTTTCGGAGGGGCTATGTAAAAATAATAGGTCTGTGTTCATACCTATCAAATCCCCTTCCCCTGCTGTACCAGTGCTCTCTCTGGTCACTGTTTACTTAGGTGCATCGATGACGTGTTTTGGACCACGTGTGACCTCTGCAGCCAATCACTGGCCTCAGAGGTGTTCCACTGAGGTTTGTGATTGGCTGCAGTGGTCACATGTGGTAGCCAGCACATAATGAAGTAAACAGCGGGGAGAATCGGAACAACAGAGCGATTTGACCTATGAGTACATGGACTTTTATTATGTTATCCCATTTTAATACATTTTTCTGGATCCCGAAAAAAACATTGTGCGCTGCAAAATATTTCTATCTGCCTTTCAGGAGGCTGCCAGAGACTGCACTGATTACTAGTCTATAGCACATTTAGAATATAAATATAATATAATATATATATATATAATACACTCCCTATGGAAAGAACATGCCACTCTGTTCATCCTGAGCTCTCTGTTTCATGCATTTAATGCTAGTTATATAAAACTAACATGAAAAGAAAAAGGAAATCTAATTAGCAGGGCTCAGCGGAGCTCTAGTTATACAGTATACATTTCACAGTGTATAGGATGATGGGTGACAACCCATATGGACGCTGTAACGTTCTGTCACCGGTCGTCACATTCGACAGGACAACTCAGGGACTTCTATATCCAAGTAGTTCACTAGCAATTTTAAGGGAAAATTGTGTTTTAGTTTTTGTGGGTTTTTTTTTTGTTTGTTTGTTCTTTTAAAGAGGACGCAGCGGCTTTCCTGACATCCCTGTTTTAGTCAATTCTTGAATTAGTGTTTTTTTCTTTAATTATTCCTCTGTTACTCTTCCTGGAAGATGTTCCTTTATAAATGAGGCTCTCTGTGACATTGTCCAGACCGTGCAGGGACAGAACGTATTGAAAAATGGATCGAACTGCTATTTGTCAATAAATTTCCAGGAGGAACAATAGAGGGATATATATATAATACACACACTCACTGGCCACTTTATTAGGTACACCTGTCCAACTTCTTGTTAACACTTAATTTCTAATCAGCCAATCACATGGCGGCAACTCAGTGCATTTAGACATGTAGACATGGTCAAGACAATCTCCTGCAGTTCAAACCGAGCATCAGTATGGGGAAGAAAGGTGATTTGAGTGCCTTTGAACGTGGCATGGTTGTTGGTGCCAGAAGGGCTGGTCTGAGTATTTCAGAAACTGCTGATCTACTGGGATTTTCACGCGCAACCATCTCTAGGGTTTACAGAGAATGGTCCGAAAAAGAAAAAAAATCCAGTGAGCGGCAGTTCTGTGGGCGGAAATGCCTTGTTGATGCCAGAGGTCAGAGGAGAATGGGCAGACTGGTTCGAGCTGATAGAAAGGCAACAGTGACTCAAATCGCCACCCGTTACAACCAAGGTAGGCCTAAGAGCATCTCTGAACGCACAGTGCGTCGAACTTTGAGGCAGATGGGCTACAGCAGCAGAAGAGCACACCGGGTACCACTCCTTTCAGCTAAGAACAGGAAACTGAGGCTACAATTTGTACAAGCTCATCGAAATTGGACAGTAGAAGATTGGAAAAACGTTGCTTGGTCTGATGAGTCTCGATTTCTGCTGCGACATTCGGATGGTAGGGTCAGAATTTGGCGTAAACAACATGAAAGCATGGATCCATCCTGCCTTGTATGGAGCATCTTTGGGATGTGCAGCCGACAAATCTGCGGCAACTGTGTGATGCCATCATGTCAATATGGACCAAAATCTCTGAGGAATGCTTCCAGCACCTTGTTGAATCTATGCCACGAAGAATTGAGGCAGTTCTGAAGGCAAAAGGGGTCCAACCCGTTACTAGCATGGTGTACCTAATAAAGTGGCCGGTGAGTGTATATATATATATATATATATATATATATATATATTTATCAATATATTTTATAGAATATATATTTTGTTATATATATATATATATATATATATATATATATATATATATATATATATATATATATATATATATATATATATATATATATATATATATATATATATATATATATATATATATAGGTAGTAAAAAGAAGGCAGCACTCCAAGACTTTCCAGAAGAAAAAATGTGAAGTTTTAATCGACCCACATCACTGCGCGACGTTTCGGCTCCATGAGCCTTTTTCAAGGCTTGAAAAAGGCTCATGGAGCCAAAACGTCGCGCAGTGATGTGGGTCGATTAAAACTTCACATTTTTTCTACTGGAAAGTCTTGGAGTGCTGCCTTCTTTTTACTACCTTTGTATGCATCTTGGATAGATGAGTGGACCATTCTGTCTGGGGGGCCAGGCACCCACCATTGGTGAGCATTGTGCTGTTCCATTTTATATATATATACACATACAGTTAGGTCCATATATATTTGGACAGAGACAACATTTTTCTAATTTTGGTTATGGACATTACCACAATGAATTTTAAACAAAACAATTCAGATGCAGTTAAAGTTCAGACTTTCAGCTTTCATTTGAGGGTATCCACATTAAAATTGGATGAAGGGTTTAGGAGTTTCAGCTCCTTAACATGTGCCACCCTGTTTTTAAAGGGACCAAAAGTAATTGGACAATTGACGCCAAGGCTATTTCATGGACAGGTGTGGGCAATCCCTTCGTTATGTCATTCTCAAGTAAGCAGATAAAAGGCCTGGAGTTGATTTGAGTTGTGTTGCTTGCATTTGGAAGGTTTTGCTGTGAAGTAAACATGTGGTCAAAGGAGCTCTCCATGCAGGTGAAACAAGCCATCCTTAAGCTGCGAAAACAGAAAAAACCCATCCGAGAAATTGCTACAATATTAGGAGTGGCAAAATCTACAGTTTGGTATATCCTGAGAAGGAAAGAAAGCACTGGTGAACTCATCAATGCAAAAAGACCTGGGCGCCCATTGAAGACAACAGTGGTGGATGATCGCAGAATAATCTCCATGGTGAAGAGAAACCCCTTCACAACAGCCAACCAAGTGACCAACACTCTCCAGGAGGTCGGCGTATCAATATCCAAATCTACCATAAAGAGAAGACTGCATGAAAGTAAATACAGAGGGTTCACTGCACGGTGCAAGCCACTCATAAGCATCAAGAATAAAAAGGACAGACTGGACTTTGCTAAAAAACATCTAAAAAAGCCAGCACAGTTCTGGAAGAACATTCTTTGAACAGATCAATCCAAGATCAACCTCTACCAGAATGATGGAAAGAGAAAAGTATGGCGAAGGCGTGGTACAGCTCATGATCCAAAGCATATCACATCATCTGTAAAACATGGTGGAGGCAGTGTGATGGCTTGGGCATGCATGGCTGCCAGTGGCACTGGGTCACTAGTGTTTATTGATGATGTGACACAGGACAGAAGCAGCCGAATGAATTCTGAGGTCTTCAGAGCCGCCATACTGTGTGCTCAGATCCAGCCAAATGCAGCCAAACTGATTGGTCGTCGTTTCATACTACAGATAGACAATGACCCAAAACATGAAGCCAAAGCAACCCAGGAGTTAATTAAAGCAAAGAAGTGGAATATTCTTGAATGGCCAAGTCAGTCACCTGATCTCAACCCAATTGAGCAGCATTTCACTTGTTAAAGGCTAAACTTCAGACAGAAAGGCCCACAAACAAACCAACTGAAAACCACCGCAGTGAAGGCCTGGCAGAGCATCAAAAAGGAAGAAACACAGCGTCTGGTGATGTCCATGAGTTCAAGACTTCAGGCAGTCATTGCCAACAAAGGGTTTTCAACCAAGTACTAGTGCGGCGCGCCCCCACACCGCCGCAGGGCCGAGGGGTACCCGGAGCCGGGCCTCTAGGTCTCAGTCCTGGGGTTGTCACGGTGGCTAGACCCGGTCCGTGGCCCTGTCCGTCAGTGGGGGACGTCCGGTGAAATAAGTGGTGCTAATGGTGGTGTAGCGGTGCAGTTGTGGGGTGCAGGTCGCGGTAAATAACAAGGACACCAGGTTGCAGTCTCTTTACCTCTTTACTGGAGATCTCTGAGTCCTCAGTCCAGAACACGGTTCACCAGGCTACGCAAGTCCAGCCGGTCCAATGGCACCTCCAGAGTCCTCCTCTCAGGTGGAGATCTGTGCCTTCCTTCTAGCGCTATGTGTTGTAGTCCTTCCCTGCTGTGCTCACGGAAAGTGACCCCACAACGGTTGTGTCTGTTTCTTAAGTTCCCTCACAACTCGATTTGATGTTCCTCTGTAATCCACCCCTTCCCTGTATTCAGGTTGGAATGGCACCCGTTTGTCAGGTAGGCCTGGAGTTCTTCCGGGACCCTAGAGACGCCCCTCTCCCGCAATTGCCCCCCAAGACTTCATAGGTGATATGTGGTAGACAGCCCGCCTGAGACCGACTGTCCTGCCGCTGTTTGGAGTATGGCTTGAAGCTGTATTCTAATCCACTCCCTCGGCGTTCCGGCCACCGGTATTGCTCCTCAGCAGGGTGCTGCCTCTTTCAACAAAACCCCTGCTGGTATTCTCCTTCTGCTTGATCTCGTTTCTCACTCAGCACAATCTGCCTCGCTTCTAGTCCTTTCTTGGGCACCGCCGCTAAGCTGAGCAGGCACGGTCCCGTTACGTTCTCTCAATGCCAAGCCTCTGCCAGGATCCCACCCCTGGCAGAGACCCTACAGTCTCTCCCTTCACAACACCCTCTGCCACAGGGTGTTGCTCTGTTCAATCCCGTCAGCGTTCTCTTCTAACTTCCTGCCTGACCCCCAGTTTACCCACTATGGTGGGGAGTGGCCTAATGAATAGCACCCTTAGCTCCCCCCGGAGGCCCTGCTGTGAAACATATTGGTGTCTGTGATACCTGATTGGAGGAACTCCTTCAGTGCCATCGAACGTACCATGGCTCCCCTTAGTGGCAGAGCCACAGTACTGCAACGACCAGAACTCTGGGGCGCTGCACTCCCCCCTGGTTAAACACAGTACTCCGGGACTGGGAAGAAAAACAACAATACAGATTAGTAAACAGACATACAATTTTGTTGAGTGCAAAACAATAAGTATACTTGAACAGGCTTCCCTTTATGGGAGGTGAGGACACTTTTAACGTTACAAACATAGTCAACATTATAAATTACAGGCTATACATAACTCCTGTTACCCAACCGGGTATTCTACTTAGTGCAAATTCTGGAACAATAAATTAACATTGCCTTTAAGAAACATACACTCTTAGTTTACCAAAGGCCTTCCTATAATCACATTACAGGGTAGGGTAACTTCACATTCTCCTACTTTGAACCTGCAGGACCGCCTGTCCCTATGGCACCAGACCTACTGCCTCTCCTTTCTTTTACAGGACCGCCCCGTTCAGCCAGAGCCTACTGCCTTTCGCTACTATACATAGTATAGACATAACATTCCTTTCGTTTAAAGAACTCTGAGCCAGCTCTACTCGGCTCCTTTAAGGACTCACTCTCTAACCCCTACGGGTTCGCTTTCTGTCCTTAGTAACAAAGTAACTTTCTATGGGGATGCAGGGTTTACCTTCTATCCTCACCTTCATCATTACTTCTTTACTTTCAACTACGCAGATCTCTACTTCTACCCCTGCGGGCTCTCTGCATCTTTTCCTTTCACAAAACATTATTTTCAGATTTCAAAATTCAAACAATTTAAACACATATAACTTTTCATGTAAAACAGTTACATTCTTTTTCTCAAAGCATCATCATGTTACCGTTCTAAAACAGTATCGCTTTCAAGTTCAATTCCACGCATCCCCTTTAAGAGGGGACCAAGCCTTTCTGAGGTAGCTCGTCTTCTCAGCCTACCAGTCCACGCAAAGGCTCCGGAATGGCATCTTCGCAAAGTGTCTTTTAACTAAAACCAATAGGAAAGGTATCTTCGCAAAGTGTCTTTTAACTAAAACCAGTAGGAGGCACCCTTAAGAAGGTGCAAACTATTTACAAGGAAGTTTGAATCATGCACAGTCCATGATTTCACAGTTTGTGTAACTTTTGTGCAAAACTTCAAGGAAACAGCAATAGTGACCCCGGGTCAACAAAGGGGTCACCTTTTAAAGTTTACCCTGGACGGGTTTTAGCAGCAAACAATCAGGAGTAGTTAAAACAATAAAATAGCAACTATTTACATTTTCTGACAGCAATGTCTTACTGAGGTTCTGCGGAAGGTGATCTCTTTTCTGGCCTCACCAGACCAACAGATCGGCCCGGTGAGCCAGGACGCCGTTCTGGTCCCAGTAAGGATAAGATTCCCCTCCGGGGGGTCCTCCTTGTCGGCAGGTGCACACGTCCCTCTAGAGTGCGGCGAGGCTGGGCTCCTTGCGGTTCCGCGGGGCCGGGTTCTGCTGCCTTTCCTCCGGGACTATCCCCTTCTGGTGTCCCCGCAGCAGCCTGGAGGGCGATGCATCGCTGGACCCCTCGAGCGAACCAGCCCGTCTCACTGGCGTCCCTCTTCCACCTCGTATAGGTGACGGCATCTCCTGGCTCCAGGTCGCGATCAAACCCCCCGCGGCAAGGTTCCACCTCTTCTCGGTCTACCCGAACTTGTACTGGCTCTCCAATTTCTTGGATCACTCCTCTCCCATATCGGGGATTAAAGGCCACCACCACACCCCAGTGCGAGGTCGGAATCTCCGGCGCGCCAATCAAATCAATCTGCTCCGCCGGCTGGGGTCGGCTCCGCCAGGCGGCCATCAGACGCCGGAAGTGTTCGGCGTCCGAGATTATTTTCAGGTCCGGAGTCGGTAGCGTACCTTCAGACGCGGCCAGGTGGGACGGAGCGGGGGATACTGGGGACAAGCGGATCTCCGTTGGTTGACCCATCCGAGCAAGCACACGGGCATCCTCTTTCAGCCGGCGTGCTAACTGTCGGGCCTCGGCTGCAGCCGCGCACTCCGCGGACATCGGTACAGGGGGTCGTCCCATCCGTGGCCCTGCGAGGGTCAGACCCCGCAGTGTTGGTATCTCTGGGGCTACCCCAGGCTGCGCAGCCTCAGGCCGGGCCGGGTCAGCTCCGCATGGTGCTCCGGGTGTCGCCATCTTTTTCTCCTCTCCCGCGTCTTCTTCCCACGGTCTCTTCCGTGGGCGGCCCCGTCCCCATGGTCTCCACCCTCCGACCAAGATCAGGAGGCGTACCTCAGCTGTTGTCGGGCACGTCCTCAGGACACAGAAATACTTAGACTGGGCGGCCATTGTTGTTCGCGCTCTCCAGCTTGTCTACGCCCACTCCACGCCCCTCTTCTCTTCCTGCGCTCTCCTCAGCGCTGCAATGGCGGCGGATTTTGGCGGCAAATAGCACAACACCCAGTCCTCTCAATAAAGTACAGTTCAAGCACAGTAAATCACAGTCTCTAGGCACACATGACCTGATTCTTCAGGCTTAAGTAGATCCTGTTCGTGACGCCAAGTTGCGGCGCGCCCCCACACCGCCGCAGGGCCGAGGGGTACCCGGAGCCGGGCCTCTAGGTCTCAGTCCTGAGGTTGTCACGGTGGCTAGACCCGGTCCGTGGCCCTGTCCGTCAGTGGGGGACGTCCGGTGAAATAAGTGGTGCTAATGGTGGTGTAGCGGTGCAGTTGTGGGGTGCAGGTCGCGGTAAATAACAAGGACACCAGGTTGCAGTCTCTTTACCTCTTTACTGGAGATCTCTGAGTCCTCAGTCCAGAACACGGTTCACCAGGCTACGCAAGTCCAGCCGGTCCAATGGCACCTCCAGAGTCCTCCTCTCAGGTGGAGATCTGTGCCTTCCTTCTAGCGCTATGTGTTGTAGTCCTTCCCTGCTGTGCTCACGGAAAGTGACCCCACAACGGTTGTGTCTGTTTCTTAAGTTCCCTCACAACTCGATTTGATGTTCCTCTGTAATCCACCCCTTCCCTGTATTCAGGTTGGAATGGCACCCGTTTGTCAGGTAGGCCTGGAGTTCTTCCGGGACCCTAGAGACGCCCCTCTCCCGCAATTGCCCCCCAAGACTTCATAGGTGATATGTGGTAGACAGCCCGCCTGAGACCGACTGTCCTGCCGCTGTTTGGAGTATGGCTTGAAGCTGTATTCTAATCCACTCCCTCGGCGTTCCGGCCACCGGTATTGCTCCTCAGCAGGGTGCTGCCTCTTTCAACAAAACCCCTACTGGTATTCTCCTTCTGCTTGATCTCGTTTCTCACTCAGCACAATCTGCCTCGCTTCTAGTCCTTTCTTGGGCACCGCCGCTAAGCTGAGCAGGCACGGTCCCGTTACGTTCTCTCAATGCCAAGCCTCTGCCAGGATCCCACCCCTGGCAGAGACCCTACAGTCTCTCCCTTCACAACACCCTCTGCCACAGGGTGTTGCTCTGTTCAATCCCGTCAGCGTTCTCTTCTAACTTCCTGCCTGACCCCCAGTTTACCCACTATGGTGGGGAGTGGCCTAATGAATAGCACCCTTAGCTCCCCCCGGAGGCCCTGCTGTGAAACATATTGGTGTCTGTGATACCTGATTGGAGGAACTCCTTCAGTGCCATCGAACGTACCATGGCTCCCCTTAGTGGCAGAGCCACAGTACTGCAACGACCAGAACTCTGGGGCGCTGCACTAGAAATGAACATTTTATTTAAAATTATTGAATCTGTCCAATTACTTTTGGTCCCTTTAAAAACAGGGTGGCACATGTTAAGGAGCTGAAACTCCTAAACCCTTCATCCAATTTTAATGTGGATACCCTCAAATGAAAGCTGAAAGTCTGAACTTCAACTGCATCTGAATTGTTTTGTTTAAAATTCATTGTGGTAATGTCTATAACCAAAATGAGAAAAATGTTGTCTCTGTCCAAATATATATTGACCTAACTGTATATATATTGATTTTTTTTATATTATATATATAATTTTTTTTTTCTATCATTTTCTATAAATCAGTATTTTCTAAAACCAGAAATGTCATGGAGAGCCGCTCTATGTGGCATCATATTATTAGGTTAGCTTCATGGCTCCGGACCTCTTCCTGGAGCCACATAGTCCATCATTGTTCTCTCACAGTTTTCTAGAATTGTTTTTTTTTCTTCTTTTACCCACATCTATGCAAACCAGTAACCACTATTTGTTTTTAACTAATAATGTGCCAGTGCCTACCGTCATGGTTCTCCGTCCTTCTTTTTATATGTGATAACGATTAGATTGTTGTATATCTCTAAATGAGGCGAGGCGCAGAACCTCCCGTGTAATTTTTGGTCTGCGCTTACTATTGTATAAACCAGGGACCCCCAAACCTGGGCCTCTCCAGGAGTCTGGTTTTGCAAGGTTGGGGGCTACTAATATATCGCTGTAGTTGGCATGTGCTCATTTATTAGCAGAAATGTTAAAAATATGAAATTTGTACATTTTAAATTTTTAGATTCTCTGGTGAATGACACCAAATATTGCCCAAACCGATAGGGCTCAATAAAAAGGCCTTTATTTTCTACACTGTTCTCGATGTTGTTTTATGGACAGTCATAACGTCTGTCTGATGAGAGACGGAGGATTGGCTTCTTGGGGGTCAAACTTTAAAAACGAACTGTATTATCAACACACTTTGTATAAAAATAGTACAGGCGGATATAAGAAACTAGCTATTGAACCCGTTCTACGCCCGGGTGGCGAGCATTTATATTGGTATATGGTCTCCATCCTGGTATGTGCTGCTCCCATCTTGCTCTCCCATCCTGTCATGTGGTGCTCCATCCTGCGCCCCCATCCTGTCATGTGCTGCTCCACCGTGTCATGTGCTGCTCCATCCTGCATCCCCATCCTGTCATGTGCTGCTCCACCGTGTCATGTGCTGCTCCATCCTGCGCCCCATCCTGTCATGTGCTGCTCCACCGTGTCATGTGCTGCTCCATCCTGCATCCCCATCCTGTCATGTGCTCCCATCCTGCGCCCCCATCCTATCACGTGCTGCTCCATCCTGCGCCCCCATCATTGCGGGCGGCTGTGCTGAGTGCGGGCGGCTGTGCTGAGTGCGGGCGGCTGTGCTGAGTGCGGGCGGCTGTGCTGAGTGCGGGCGGCTGTGCTGAGTGCGGGCGGCTGTGCTGAGTGCGGGCGGCTGTGCTGAGTGCGGGCGGCTGTGCTGAGTGCGGGCGGCTGTGCTGAGTGCGGGCGGCTGTGCTGAGTGCGGGCGGCTGTGCGTGGCGCTGCTGGGTGCGGGCGGCTGTGGGTGGCTGTGCTGGGTGCGGTGGCTGTGCTGGGTGCAGCGGCTGTGTGTGGCTGTGGGCGGCGGCTGTGGGCGGCTGTGCTGGGTGCGGCGGCTGTGCTGGGTGCGGCGGCTGTGCGTGGCTGTGCTGGGTGCGGCGGCTGTGCGTGGCTGTGCTGGGTGCAGCGGCTGTGCGTGGCTCTAGGCGGCTGTGCGTGGCTGTGGGCGGCTGTGCTGGGTGCGGCGGCTGTGGACGGCTGTGCTGGGTGCGGTGGCTGTGCTGGGTGCGGCGGCTGTGCGTGGCTGTGCTGGGTGCGGCGGCTGTGCTGGGTGCGGCGGCTGTGCGTGGCTGTAGGCGACTGTGCGTGGCTGTGCTGGGTGCGGCGGCTGTGGGCGGCTGTGCGTGGCTGTGCTGGGTGCGGCGGCTGTGCTGGGTGCGGCGGCTGTGCGTGGCTGTAGGCGGCTGTGCGTGGCTGTGCTGAGTGCGGCGGCTGTGCTGAGTGCGGGCGGCTGTATGTGGCGCGGCTGTGCTGGGTGCGGGCGGCTGTGGGTGGCTGTGCTGGGTGCGGCGGCTGTGGACGGCTGTGCTGGGTGCGGCGGCTGTGCTGGGTGCGGCGGCTGTGTTTGGCTGTGGGCAGCTGTGCGTGGCTGTGGGCGGCTGTGTGTGGCTGTAGGCGGCTGTGCGTGGCTGTGCTGGGTGCGACGGCTGTGGACGGCTGTGCTGGGTGCGGTGGCTGTGCTGGGTGCGGCGGCTGTGTGTGGCTGTGGGCAGCTGTGCGTGGCTGTGGGCGGCTGTGCGTGGCTGTGCTGGGTGCGGCGGCTGTGCTCGGTGCGGCGGCTGTGCTGGGTGCGGCAGCTGTGCGTGGCTGTGCTGGGTGCGGTGGCTGTGGTGGGTGCGGCGGCAGTGGGTGGCTGTGCTGGGTGCGGCGGCTGTACTGGGTGCGGCGGCTGTGGGCGGCTGTGCTGAGTGCGGCGGCTGTGCTGGGTGCGGCGGCTGTGCGTGGCTGTGGGTGGCTGTGCGTGGCTGTGCTGGGTGCGGCGGCTGTGGACGGCTGTGTTGAGTGCGGCGGCTGTGCTGGGTGCGGCGGCTGTGGGCGGCTGTGCGTGGCTGTGCTGGGTGCGGCGGCTGTGCTGGGTGCGGCGGCTGTGCTGGGTGCAGCGGCTGTGCGTGGCTGTGGGCGGCTGTGCGTGGCTGTGCTGGGTGCGGCGGCTGTGGACGGCTGTGCGTGGCTGTGCTGGGTGCGGCGGCTGTGCTGGGTGCGGCGGCTGTGCTGGGTGCGGCGGCTGTGCGTGGCTGTAGGCGGCTGTGCGTGGCTGTGCTGGGTGCGGTGGCTGTGCTGGGTGCAGCGGCTGTGTGTGGCTGTGGGCAGCGGCTGTGGGCGGCTGTGCTGGGTGCGGCGGCTGTGCGTGGCTGTGCTGGGTGCGGCGGCTGTGCGTGGCTGTGCTGGGTGCAGCGGCTGTGCGTGGCTCTAGGCGGCTGTGCGTGGCTGTGGGCGGCTGTGCTGAGTGCGGGCGGCTGTATGTGGCGCGGCTGTGCGTGGCTGTGCTGGGTGCGGGCGGCTGTGGGTGGCTGTGCTGGGTGCGGCGGCTGTGGACGGCTGTGCTGGGTGCGGCGGCTGTGCTGGGTGCGGCGGCTGTGTGTGGCTGTGTGTGGCTGTAGGCAGCTGTGCGTGGCTGTGCTGGGTGCGACGGCTGTGGACGGCTGTGCTCGGTGCGGTGGCTGTGCTGGGTGCGGCGGCTGTGTGTCGCTGTGGGTGGCTGTGGGCGGCTGTGCATGGCTGTGCTGGGTGCGGCGGCTGTGCTCGGTGCGGCGGCTGTGCTGGGTGCGGCGGCTGCGTGGCTGTGCTGGGTGCGGTGGCTGTGGTGGGTGCGGCGGCAGTGGGTGGCTGTGCTGGGTGCGGCGGCTGTACTGGGTGCGGCTGTGCGTGGCTGTGGGCGGCTGTGCGTGGCTGTGCTGGGTGCGGCGGCTGTGGACGGCTGTGCTGAGTGCGGCGGCTGTGCTGGGTGCGGCGGCTGTGGGCGGCTGTGCGTGGCTGTGCTGGGTGCGGCGGCTGCGCTGGGTGCGGCGGCTGCGCTGGGTGCGGCGGCTGTGCTGGGTGCGGCGGCTGTGCGTGGCTGTGCGTGGCTGTGGGCGGCTGTGCGTGGCTGTGGGCGGCTGTGCGTGGCTGTAGGCGGCTGTGCTGGGTGCGGCGGCTGTGCGTGGCTGTGCTGGGTGCGGTGGCTGTGGACGTAAGTGGCGTAAGTAACAAATAGCTGTGGCATGAAGTGCCACAGCCTCATGGCACAGCAATTTGTTACTTGCGGAGGGTGAGTATACTTACCTGTCCCGTTCCACCGACGCCTATCCGGGCCATGAATATCCCCCTGCTCCCGGAATCGGCGCCTGCGCAGTCCGCGCTTTCCGGCGCCATTTTCTTGAAGACACATTGCAGTGTGTCTTTAAGAAAATGGCGCCGGAAAGCGCGGACTGCGCAGGCGCCTTTTCCGGCACCAGGAGGACAGATTTTCTGTGTCCTCCTGGTGCTGGAAAAGGCGCCTGCGCAGTCTGCGCTTTCCGGCGCCATTTTCTTGAAGACACACTGCAATGTGTCTTCAATAAAATGGCGCCGGAAAGCGCGGACTGCGCAGGCGCCGATTCCGGGAGCAGGTGGATATTCATGGCCCGGAATGGCGTCGGTGGAACGGGACAGGTAAGTATACTCACCCTCCGCCTCCTGGCTCGTCCCTGTTTCTCTGTTGGAGATCGCGGTGTGCGTTCAGCGCTTACGCATACCGCGATCTCCTGGGAGCGTCGCTCTGTGGGGTCCAGACTGCGCCGGCGCTTGCGCTTGCGCAGTCTATAAAGGCTTCAGACAGAGTGACGCTCCCAGCGTTATATTATAGATATCGTAATATATCTTTATCACAGAAATCTGCTTCTTTCTCCACTTATGAGCCACTTCTCCTGTCTCCTGAACTTGTTAAGCACTCTGGGGGGGAAAAAAAGAAAATTGGAATAACAGCTTGACATAAGCAGTGTAATGTGGGTGGAGGATTTAAAGCGATTGTTCTGTTTTAATGTAGAAGTCTGCAGTCATGCGTCATGAATTCTGACTTGTGAATCCTCACATCACTTGCACTGGGAGGCAGTGAGAGTGGGCAGCAAGTATGTGATTTGCATACTTCCAGACACATTCCGACTAGACTGCGTCAGGCCTTGCTCTATACACTTGAGCGAGGCTGCGCACGTCTAGTCGGCATGTGACCGCATGTAAGGAAATCACATACTTGCAGTCACGCACCGGCACTGAAGAATCCACACACCGTGTACTGCATGTAATATGAGGATTCACATCACATAGAGTGACTTCAGACTTGTAGCTTAAGACTGGACAACCCCTTTAAATAAAGTGGAAATCCCTGCTGTGATCGGTTATTAGTAAGAGAAAAGATTGATAAGCCCACCACCCTTGGCTAAGAAGGTGTGACTTCAGTTAGCAACCAGCTGTAAATGAAATGGACCGTTTTTTCACAACAGTCTTATGGGATGGTGCAGAAAATGCTGCAGACTTGCTAATGGAGAGGAAGACTGTATTTCTTAATTGTTTTAACCATTCTTTTGTAGTGCTCCTTTAAGGTCACATATTGGAAGTTTTCAGGTCTGTTCCATCCTCGGTGAAATAAAAACTTTCTAATAGGTTTTCTGATTTTGAAAAATTCTTATTGAAAAAAAAAAAAAAAAATAGCAAAAAAAGTGATTTTTCCCAACCTCCCCAGGTCCAGTACTGAATCTCCGCTGCTGCTCTGATGTCACATCAATGAACCCAGTGACTCTGCTTAAGCTGACGGTACGAGCCGCTGAGCTCAGTGATTGGCTGCAGACGTGATGTCATCACTGCAGACAGTAAGGCTGCGTGTCCACGCTCAGGATGGCCGGCGGTATCGCCGCAGCGGCGAAGCCCCGCCCCCTTTCTGGGACGCGATCATGCCGGATGTGTACTGTACACATCCGGGATCATCACACCCCTTGCCATAGGGCCCTGTGATATTACCTGCGGCGACGCAGCGTCACCGCAGGTAGCACGGACATGCTGCGATCTGAAAAGACGGGCAGCATGTCCGGAGTCGCAGGGCCGCCGCGTGCGGGTTTCCACGCGTAGTGGACACGGGATTTCACAAAATCCCCTCCACTATGCTGGAACATCTGGACGCTGCGTGTTTGACGCTGCAGCGTCAATCACGCAGCGTTTACTTACCGTGGACACTCACCCTAAGAGACACTAGGAGCAGCGGCGTGGACCTGGGGAGAGTGAATAAAGCACGTTTTTGGATTTTTAAACAAACCGGCTGGGGAAGAGGAATTCACTAAAACCTTAGACCCCTTTAACCAAGTGTATAGAAAAGAGAAATGAAGTGCGTCCTGGACGGAGCCATTTGACAAGTGATCATCATGATATTAGGGGGGTGCGATCGGTAACAATACGATCGGCGTCTTCAGTGCTCGGTGTCAATGCTGAGTTATGCATAAATGGCAGCTCCTCAGATGTAAAGGAAATATACCCTGCTTTAAATCAGGATGGACGTCTTCCCCGGGGACGCCTCTTGCTTTTGATCTATTTTTGATTAAAATGTAAAAATTAAAAATTAAATCAAATGGTAGTAACGCTCCTATGGGAGAACGTACTCCAGTTATGAAGCATTCCCAGTAGTAACCTGGGGAGGCTTCCAGCTGCATTGTCTCATCTGTAGGTGGTCTTCTTCTGTCAAACATAAGTAAAATAAATTGCTATTAGAAAGCCCGTACCCCAACATGGAGATTTATGAGCGGGCTGCCACCTGTATTCACGTGCTCTGGAAAGCAGACAGGAGAGCCGACATTTCCTGCCATCTTGTATCCGCCATGTATTGAGGCTGAACACTTCACCCTGAGCACGATGTCCCTTCCTGACCTTTCAACTTGGGGACCTGGATTTGTCATTATTTATCTGTTGGATACACTTTTAGCAGATTCCTAAAGTGATGTCAAGGAGAAACTGTCGTTTTAATTTTCATTCCATAAATTAAAAGTACACGTGAAAATAGGAAACTCTGTAATCTATCTTCTCAGGGAAATCTGCTTGTTTCTCCGCCTGGACTGATCATTCATTCTCAATATTCATTCAATACAGATTCTCCCAGTCCTGAGATAAGAGATGACAGTTGGTGCTCATAAAGTTCTATGAAGGACTGTGGACATTTCAGAAATTGGATTATTTTCCTTTAAGTTTATTTAATAAAAAATTTTCAAAAGTTCAATGGCGAGATCTGAGAGCAACATGTTTCAATCACTCTCTGGCGGTCTTTCTTTGAGAGCGAATGCCAGAAAGTGTTTGAAACTCGTTGCTACACCCCACAAGCCGTCCAGGTGAGCTGCTTTTTCTCTTTCTACTACTATGGAGAACTAAAAATGTCATTTCATCTTAACTTATTTATTATTATTCTCATATAGCGCCATTAATTCCGCAGCACTTTACAGACATTGTCATCACTGTCCCCATTGGGGCTCACAATCTACAGTCCCTATCAGTATGTCTTTGTGGGAGGAAACCGGAGAACCCCGAAGAAACCCACGTAAATGCGGGGAGATCATACAAACTCCTTGCAGATGTTGTCCTTGGTGGGATTTGAAGCCAGGACTCCAGTGCTGCAAGGAAATAAGTTGGTGCAGTAAAAGTTCTATGGAGAGGACGGAGCTAGAGGAACACACAGAAATTCTAGGGAGGAGCTAGAGGAACACACAGACATTCTAGGGAGGAGCTAGAGGAACACACAGACATTCTAGGGAGGAGCTAGAGGAACACACAGACATTCTAGGGAGGAGCTAGAGGAACACACAGACATTCTAGGGAGGAGCTAGAAGGACACAGACATTCTAGGGAGGAGCTAGAGGAACACACAGAAATTCTAGGGAGGAGCTAGAGGAACATACAGACATTCTAGGGAGGAGCTAGAGGAACATACAGACATTCTAGGGAGGAGCTAGAGGAACATACAGACATTCTAGGGAGGAGCTAGAGGAACACACAGATATTCTAGGGAGGAGCTAGAGGAACACACAGACATTCTAGGGAGGAGCTAGAGGAACACACAGACATTCTAGGGAGGAGCTAGAAGGACACAGACATTCTAGGGAGGAGCTAGAGGAACACATAAATTCTAGGGAGGAGCTAGAGGAACATACAGACATTCTAGGGAGGAGCTAGAGGAACATACAGACATTCTAGGGAGGAGCTAGAGGAACACACAGATATTCTAGGGAGGAGCTAGAGGAACACACAGAAATTCTAGGGAGGAGCTAGAGGAACACACAGACATTCTAGGGAGGAGCTAGAGGAACACAGACATTCTAGGGAGGAGCTAGAAGAACATACAGACATTCTAGGGAGGAGCTAGAGGAACACACAGAAATTCTAGGGAGGAGCTAGAGGAACACACAGAAATTCTAGGGAGGAGCTAGAGGAACACACAGAAATTCTAGGGAGGAGCTAGAGGAACACAGACATTCTAGGGAGGAGCTAGAGGAACATACAGACATTCTAGGGAGGAGCTAGAGGAACACAGACATTCTAGGGAGGAGCTAGAGGAACATACAGACATTCTAGGGAGGAGCTAGAGGAACACAGACATTCTAGGGAGGAGCTAGAGGAACACACAGACATTCTAGGGAGGAGCTAGAGGAACACACAGACATTCTAGGGAGGAGCTAGAGGAACACACAAATTCTAGGGAGGAGCTAGAGGAACACACAGAAATTCTAGGGAGGAGCTAGAGGAACACACAGACATTCTAGGGAGGAGCTAGAGGAACACAGACATTCTAGGGAGGAGCTAGAGGAACATACAGACATTCTAGGGAGGAGCTAGAGGAACACAGACATTCTAGGGAGGAGCTAGAGGAACATACAGACATTCTAGGGAGGAGCTAGAGGAACACAGACATTCTAGGGAGGAGCTAGAGGAACACACAGAAATTCTAGGGAGGAGCTAGAGGAACACAGACATTCTAGGGAGGAGCTAGAGGAACACACAGAAATTCTAGGGAGGAGCTAGAGGAACACAGACATTCTAGGGAGGAGCTAGAGGAACATACAGACATTCTAGGGAGGAGCTAGAGGAACACAGACATTCTAGGGAGGAGCTAGAAGAACACACATTCGAGGGAGGAGCTAGAGGAACACACAGACATTCTAGGGAGGAGCTAGAGGAACACAGACATTCTAGGGAGGAGCTCGAGGAACACAGACATTCTAGGGAGGAGCCAGAGGAACACACAGACATTTTGCTGCAAGTTCATGTGAAAAGACAGTTACAGTTCTCCATAGAATCTTATGAGCACCAACTGTGATCTCCTATCTCAGTAATGGGAAAGTCTGTAATCACTGAAGACATATTTTACCCATGAAGCGAGAATTAATAATCAATCCAAGAGGAGAATGATTCAGAATTCTCTCATAAGAAATATTGCCAAGTTTGTTTGTTTTTTCCATGTGAACTATTGATTCTTGAAATAAAAATTAAAATGGCGGTTACACTTTAAACACTGAGTCACGTTCCCAAAATATTTTATATCTATCATGGAGACTATTCCATATTATCCAATAAGAGGAGAAGATACAACAGTGTCCCTCGCCCCGGAGGACCTTGCATATAACCGAATGGTGCATTGACTTCCATGACAAGGGTGTAATTTTTATTTCTCCTGTGGTGGTGCTACAAAAAAAAAAGGAAGTTGAGTATTTACAGATTAGAGCTAATCACTTGGATGTCCTGTGATCATCGTTGTATTGTTGGAGACCCATCTGAGCAAAAAGTTCATGTTAAAGGGGTCATCCAGGATTTTAAAACAATTGGGCTAACAACAGAAAAGTTTCTAAAGTAAAGGAAAAGAAAATAAATAAAAATTTACTGTGAACGTCCCTGCACTGATGACATCATGTCAGTGATGCTGGCGGAATATTCACAGGGCTCTGCTGCGACCATGGATTATTGCCAAGAAGTCCTTTTGTGTTAAATTATAAAATACATTACGGTCACCTCCCACCGCGCCGCCTGGCGTTCACGTGCCACTGACTGTACCGCTCACAAGGCATATAAATCAGTGGCCATTGATGGGCTGCTTCACTCACACTTTTATTGGCAGTCTGAGTTCTGTCCACAGGAAGTGCGAGCACTGCAGCCCATCGGCGGCTGCTGATTGTCTGCAGCGCTCACGAGACATAATGACACAATACTGTACAAGAGTATAAGTTTTTTTTCTTATTTAGTTACTTTTTTTTTTTGCACAGGGGACTATACCATTTCTGATCCCTTGTGCCAGTCACAAACAAAAAATCGAGTGTACACGTCATATGCAAAGTAGGCTGGAAGAGCACTGGGGGGGTGTCACTGATTCTTCTAAGTGCACTTCCAGCCTAATTTACATATTGGCTTCTACACTAGATTTTTTTTTGTTGTGACTGTCCTATCGGATTTTGACAAGAAATAGAAAAAAGTATAGTTTTTATTGGGTTCCAGCTCTTTTACCGCCGTATCACTACTCCCGTATTTAAAAAACAAGCCTAGAGGTTACCTTTTATTGGTTTTTATAAATTGACAATAGTGGGTAATAAAGGTCCAAAGAAAAATGTAACAAAACTTTTAAGATAAAAATAAATAAGATCTACGTAAGTTGCCTCTAAAATCCGAGGGAGCAATCATTTCCCCTAAGATAAAAGAAACAATTGTGATTATGATCCCCTCCAAATCTACAAATGAACATTAAAGCCCCGACGCGTCAGCGTTCCGGAACACCTTCCGATATTAAAAAAGGGAGGAATTTGCAAACGACTTTACATTTTTAAAACTGAGTAAATTTGAACAAGGGGTAAAGTTCCCTTTATGGCTCATCAGCTGCGACGACAGATTCGAGAGCGAGAATTGAACCATTTTATAACCCCAGGGCTGTTCATTAGAATATACTGCTCCCTATCTGACTGGTGCGGAGGTTTTCGGAAGCTATTCCCTCCAATAATAATTAGAGCCGCGTCTGTAGATTATTTTGGTAATTACCGTTCATGAAAAGACTATTGAGAATGATCACAAATGTGACTTTGTCTTTTATGGGTTTTGCTTTCATAGTTAATAACAGATGTTTGAGATTCTTTACTTCTACAATTTATATCGTATTCGCCGCAGCTTCAAACACCTTAAAATAATGACTCCAGGGTAATAATCCCTAATACTCTACAAATTGCCAGGGAAAGTGTTCAAAGTTTCCGCAATGAACAGGAGCGCGGTTCTGTTGAATTATGAATCGAATCCTCGGGAGGGTAAAACATATACCTCACATATTAATTACAGTAATGCAAAGTAGCTTTGTGCCATGCAAAATACTAATGTGAGCCAGTACGGTCCTTGATAAAGGGACATTGTTTCCATTCCGTAGACCCTAACTTGCGCAAAATAGGACCGTTGCGAGAGCAGGATTTATATTATTTAACTATTGTGGATATTCTGCATATATGTCTTCCAAGATGGAGTTTCAGCCAGTATGTGTGTGTGTGAGATAACAGAGGTCCCTCAGGAATGTCTTTGTCTAACGGACTTGGAGAAAACAGGAAAGTTGGAGAAACGAAACCTAAGGGGGGTAAACACCCCTAACTATTCAGCTGGGTGTAGCCTGAATCACCTTTAGCCAATGAAATGTATGTAAGCTAATGCCAGCACATATCTAGAGATAACATAAGCCAATTATATGGTTACAATGCATGAATACTAATAAACTATATAAAATGATGCTATGGGGTAATAAAGAGAGACCCGATTTGATGCTCAGTGTATCAGCGTGGCTCTTCCGTGCACGTATTCGAATTTTACAATTTAATTTGGAACACACAAAACGTCTCAGAACATCCCACATTATGTGGCGACTATGACGTCATTGTAAATATGCGTCAGAGATGTAATGGGATCAGTGTATAAAAATAATTTACATATGTTTCTTACTGATTTGTTAACATGAAAATTGGGTAATTACCCATATACCTGCATTTATAGCTTCGACCTGAATCACATATCTGTCCGTATTTCTCAATTCTACATCCCGTCGCTGTGGGGAAAAACATACTGGTTGTATCGAGCTTTCCAATACACATCGATAACATTTTACTTACAATCTTTATGTCTGTCACCAGATTCCAAAATACCTGGTGAATATATTGCTAAATAGATCTTAAACCCAAAGAGGCTGGTACACTTACTTTGAAAATACATTGAAAAATGACTGTGTAATACTTTTGAAAATTTTCCCATTGATTAAAAAAATAAGCATTTTAGGAGTCTGGAACTCTTAAAATATTCATCTTTAATATCAGCCATTCTGACGTTACAATGGATTTTGCAAGTGAATACACTAGCCTCATCAGATATAAGACATTAAAATAATCTAAGCAGTTTGTTTTGTAAAATCTGGAAACATATCTACAAAAACAAACCGCTTAAGGGGAAACAAAATTTTGGAACAGTTTTTGATTTGGGGTTAGTAATAGGGCATCTTATAAGCACCTCTCCATTACTAATCTGTGGGCTTGATGTCAGCGGTCATAAAACACATCAACGTCGAGTCGACATTAGTAAAATTAGTACCGCACTTGCACCGCACCAGGGCAAGTGGGAAGAGCCAGGCAAAGCGCTAGAATTGGCGCATCTAACAAATGCGCCTTTTCTGGAGCAGCTTTGGGCTGCTATTTTTTAGGCTACGGGGCAATATCCATGGCCCCTTACTAGTCTGAGAATATTAGCCCCAGCTGTTCACTTTAGCTTGGCTGGTTGGCAAAATAATAATTTAAAAAAATGGCATGGTACCCTTCTATTCTTGATAACCAGCCATGATAAAGCTGACAGTTGAGGGTTGCAGCCCGCAGCTATCATTTTTGCCTGCACTGGTTATCAAAAATAGAAGACACACCACATCATTTTTTATTATTATTTACTTATTTATAGCACAGGTGTCGGCTGATAAATACTCCTATCAGTGGCTCTTGCTCTCAGGGTTATCAGGGACAGCAGGCGTAGGCTGATGAGATTAGTACTCTCTCATCAGCTGACGCCTGTGACCAGCGGTAACCTGTTTACTGCTGGTCCCAGCTGCAGGCTCACACGCTGTCATCTGATAGCGTGGGACCTGAAGCACTCTGACCGGCGGTAATGATCTTACTGCTGATAAGAGCCCGTGTTTGCCGTACTGTCATGCAGAAGCCAACATGGCAAACAACGGAAGTTCAGGCTCCCCATTCATGGGAATGGGGCCCACATTTCTGACCAGCTGCTTCCAGCATGCATTTTCGGCAAGTTGTCAACCAGTGGTGGGGGGGGTGACGCATTAGCTGGAAAGCCTGAAACTTGAGAACTAATCCAGTGATCATTTCCTGCTGATAAATCACTCATTGTATTAAAATTACAGCACAATGCGTAATAAGTGACACACTGCTGAAATCACACTTTGTCCCTAAATATTAACGTACATTATATATAAATTTTATTGAAAAAAAATAAAAACGCAACAATTAGATATTAATAAATTATCCAAATATTAAAAACAGAATGCAGAAAAGCTGCAACCCTATAAAACAATCTAGAATGATAGTCAGAGCCTTAAATTAGAAATCTAGAGTATAAGTATAATCACTGTAATATCTTATATACAATATAATTGTTTAGTCTATCCAAGCACAAATAAGCATACCAAAAAAATGCAGATTAATAATTATAAGATGTATATACCATGATAATACTGTTTATCACTTCAATTGTATCTAGGTATGTATACGTACAAATCCTATTATTCTAAGAACCTCAGACATTAGGAAGGTAAGCCCAGTAAATATAATCTCTAATGTGAAAATAATATGATAAAAAACAAAATGTAAATGCTGATATATATATCTGTGATTAAAACATAGCAATAAGTAAATATGAGTACGGCTGCAAGATGGTGGTCTCCAATGCCACAATGGTGCCATACAAAGTCACATGGTGGAGGTCACATCGCAGGTGTATGTAAAGTGTAGGTGTGACTAAAAAGTATACCAAAAATATATTACTTGTACAAATAAGTGCTCAAATATGACTGCCAACATACCAGTGTAATTGTGTCAGGCAGTAGATATAAGACACGTAATGGCTCCCAAAACAGAAGCTTTAACAGTATAAATACAGTGGGGGAAGGAAAAGGAAGGAAATAGGGGAAGGACAGGAAGGGGGAAAGCGAAGTGTTCATCCTGTCAAAATGACACTATATATCAAAATAGGAACTAGTAATTACTAACATAATAGTATATGCAATGACAAATATATGAATCCAGTATACATCCTTTCTTAGGCTTTATCCATAGTATATAACTAACTCTAAAAAATCATGTGTAGATGGACTAAAGAAGCAAATCATTCTCGATACTCCCTTATGGATAAGTTGCCTATATAGTAGCAAGCACGTGGACACATCAACTGTGTCCATAATTGGTAGATATTCCTTAGAAGTCTTCCACTCAAGAGATGTTCACAAGTGTGGTCCTCGACAACCCATCAGGAATTGACAATACTCGATATGATCATTGGTTAGCCCTTCAGGTTCTGGCATAAGCTAGATCACTGCAAAATAAACCAATGGTAAATATAAAGGTAAATGAACATAGGGGAGAAAATTATTTAAAAAACGTATAAACACCATGAAACCAATAAACAATAACTGTAAAAGTAGACTAGAAGCTGTGGTCTAAATAAAAGGTTTGAAGCTCAATGTTTCATCAAGGCCTTTTCGTGACATTGTATTGAGAGAGAAAATCCATTTCAAAAGTTCTTTTTTATAGTTCCATCCTCTGATTCCTAGATGGACTTGCAGCGCCCCAGAGTCCTGGTCGTTGCAGTACTGTTGCTCCGCCGCTATGGGGGGCCATGGTGCGTCTGATGGCACTGAAGGAGTTCACCTGACCAGGTATCACAGACACCAATACATTTCACAGTCTGGCCTCCAGGGGGAGCTAAGGGTTCTATGTATTAGGCCACTCCTCACACACTGGTAAAACTGGGGATCAGGCAGGAAGTGAGTTCAGACAGCTGACTGGGTTGGAACCAGGCAACACCTAGTGGCAGAGGGTGTTGCAGGGGAAGACTGCAACCTGGTGTCCTCGTTATTTAATGCGACCTGCACAGCACCGCAACCTCACCACCACACTTTCACCTTTAATTGTATGCGCCCCCTTCCAAGCAGGGTCACGGACCGGGTCTAGCCACCGTGACAACCCCAGGACAGAGACTCAGAGGCCCGGTACCGGGTACCCCTCGGCCCTGCGGTAGTGGGGTGCTGCAAACTTGGCGTCACGAACAGGATCTACTTAAGCCTGAAGAATCAGGTCATGTGTGCCTTGGAACTGTGATTCATTGTGCTTGGACTGTGCTTTATTGCAAGGACTGTGTACTGCCATTTACCACCAAAATCCGCCATTACAGCGCTGAGGAGAGCGCAGGAGAAGAAGAGGGGCGTGAAGTGGGCGTAGACAAGCTGGAGAGCGCGAACGACAATGGCCGCCCAGTCTAAATATTTCTGCACCGTGAGGACGTGTCCGTCAGCAGCTGAGATCCGCCTCCTAATCCTCGATGGTGGGCGGAGACAGAGAAAACGAAACCGCCCACGAAGGAGAGAGCGGGAAAAGGACCAGGAAGAAGAAGTCAGCAACATGGAGGATGCCATGACGAGCCGCCAGAAGCCGGAGCGTGGGGTAGGAGCAGAGGACTCCCCCAGCTACCCGGAGGGGCACCGCAACCAGGCCTCCATCGCTGATATTGACTTCCTGCAGGCCAGAGCGGATGAGCTCGGCGACCAACTCCGGCGGACGCAGCTGAGCACTGAGGCCGAGTGGAAGAAGACCTTCATCGGGAGCCTCACCAGACGTCTGTCGGCAGTCTCGTCTGGTCCGGAACAAGAAAGAAGTTCCAACGCTCCGAAGCCAGAAGGCAAGGCCCTGCCGGAAAGCGAGATGCTGCAAATGGAGATGACAAAACCGCAGCGCAAGGCCCTACAACCAGCATTCCAGATCCCAGCGGAGACGGAGCAGATCGGCACCAGAGGGACCGCATCTGAAGCAGGTATGAAGGACGACCCTGCCCTGACGACCGACACCACTCCAATGACTGCTAGTGCCACAGCTGCTGACTCCGTTCCAGTGACTGATCTTGCAGCAGCGGCTACCTCTGCTGCAGCAAATGCCCACACTCAAGCTGCGCAGACCTCCATCGCTGCGCATGATTTAACCGTACATGAAAAACGGATTAACGGCGTTTGTCCAGCACTGGGTGTAACCCTGGACCTCACTTTTCCCAGGCCAAGAGGGGTTAAGTGCCAGGTGCAGCCCTGGAAGCCGTCCAACTAAACCTCGGAAACCTGAACATGTAAATAGTTAACTGTTTCTACTGTTTTGCTGCTAAACCCGTCCAGGGTTAACTCTTAAAGGGATCCCTTTGTTGACCCGGGATCCCTATTGCTTTTTGTTTGTTTTTTTCACTTTTTGCACAAGTTCTCAAAAACTGCTGAATCATGAACAATGCATGATACAAACTTCTTGTACATAGTTTGCACCTTCTTAAAGGTGCTCTCTACTGGTTTTACATACAAAAAGGACTCTTTGCGAAGATACCAATACTGGAGTCCTTACTGCAAACAGACTTGCAGCTTGAGAAGTTGCACTACCTCATGGAGACTTGGTACCCTCTTAAAGGGAATGTTCACATGTGCACTTAAGAACCGTGTTGCCTTGAGATGGTTAAATGGCAATAAAGTCTTGAGAAAAGAAGTAATGATGCTGATATGAAGAAGTTATATGTATCTAACTAGTTGACTGTGAGAAATGTTTAATAATGTTGATAAGAAGTATGAGGACAGAAAGAGAACCCGTATGGGGTTAGTTAGTGAGTCCTCCCAGGAGCCATATAGAGATGGCTCGGTAACCTCAAACTGAAAGAAAAATAGGTTCTATACTGTGTATAGTTGTGGAAGGACAGAAGGCTCGGGCGGAAAGGGGCGGTCCTGTATAGAAAGGAGAGGCAGCAGGCCTGGAGCAGTTAGGACAGGCGGTCCTGCAGACTTAAAGGAGGAGAATGATAAAAAGTTAACTAGCCTTATAATGTGATTATAAGATGGTCTTTAGTGGATGCAGAGTGTACGTCCTTAAAGGCAATGTTAAATTATTGTTCAAGAATTTGCACTAAGTAGAATACCCGGTTGGGTAAGACAAGTTATTTATAGTAAGTTATTCAAAGTATTTAACCATGTTTGTAACGTTCAAGTGTCCTCACCTCCCATAAAGGGAAGCTCTGTTCAAGTATGCTTATTGTTATTGCACTCAACAAAATTGTATGTCTTTTTGCTGACATGTATTGTTGTTTTCTTCCCAGTCCCGGAGTACTGGATTTAACCGGGGGGGAGTGCAGCGCCCCAGAGTCCTGGTCGTTGCAGTACTGTTGCTCCGCCGCTATGGGGGGCCATGGTGCGTCTGATGGCACTGAAGGAGTTCACTTGACCAGGTATCACAGACACCAATACATTTCACAGTCTGGCCTCCAGGGAGAGCTAAGGGTTCTATGCATTAGGCCACTCCTCACACACTGGTAAAACTGGGGATCAAGCAGGAAGTGAGTTCAGACAGCTGACTGGGTTGAAACCAGGCAACACCTAGTGGCAGAGGGTGTTGCAGGGGAAGATTCGGTAGGGTCCCTGTCAGGGGTGGGATCCTGACAGAGGCCTGGCAACCAGAGAGAACGTCACGGGGCCGTGCCTGCTCTGTATAGCGGCGGTGCCCTAAGGAAGGATAAGAAGCGAGATATATTGTGCTGAGTGAGAAACGAGATCAACGCAACAAGGAGAACACCAGTAGGAGTCGTGCTGTGAGAGAGGCAACATCCTACTGAGGCACAAAACCGGTGGCCGGAACGCCGAGGAAGTACTAGGTTCCAAGCCAGACTTCAAACCTACGGCAGGACAGTCAGCTAGAGGCGGGCTGTCTCACTGAATAGACCCAGGAAGACTCAGGGAGGTAACAACAGGAGTAAGGTGACGCTAGGGTCCCGGAAGACCCTCCGAGCCTCCCCGTCATACGGGTGGATCCTTACTACAACATCTGGGGGACATAGAAGAACATCAGATTCGAGTTGTGAGGGAACACGAGAAACAGACACAACGGTTGTGGGGACTTTCCGTAAGCACAGCAGGGGAGGACCACAACACACAAGTGCTAGAAGGTAGGCACAGATTTCCACCTGTGAAGGGAACTCTGGAGGTGCTATTGGACCGGCCGGACTTGCGCAGCCTGGTTAACCGTATGCCGGACTGAGGACTCAGAATCCTTCAGTAAAGAGGTAAAGAGACTGCAACCTGGTGTCCTCGTTATTTAATGCGACCTGCACAGCACCGCAACCTCACCACCACACTTTCACCTTTAATTGTATGCGCCCCCTTCCAAGCAGGGTCACGGACCGGGTCTAGCCACCGTGACAACCCCAGGACACAGACTCAGAGGCCCGGAACCGGGTACCCCTCGGCCCTGCGGTAGTGGGGTGCTGCAGACTTGTTCTATCCCTCTTAGGGCTCATGCTCACATGCGAGAAACTCGTACGAGTCTCGCACGTCAATACCCGGCACTGCCACCGGTACTTGGATCAGAGCCTTCAGCTGCATAGAAATACATGCAGGTGAGCGCTTCGATCGGAGTGCCGGCGGCAGTGCCAGGTATTGACGTGCGAGACTCGTCCGAGTTTCTCACATGTGAGCATGAGCCCTTACTTTGAGAAACTTTGGGTTGCTATTTTGTTGAATTCTGAAAAGCCTTGGAATAGCTTTTAGGGTTTCCAGATTAGTAGCAATTAATGCATTTCTAATTTCTGTCACGTGTTGCAATGTTCTAACTCGAAGTTGGCGAGTCATCATGTACAATGCGCATAGTACGCAACCATCTCAGATTTGCATGTTATATTATGTTATGTGATGTGTAATTACAAAGGTTTTGCTATCATCAGTGTTGGTAAAGGTATTCGCTCTATCGATACATTTGAAAGCTGAACACTCTCCTGTTATGAACTATACTTTTGGGCTCCCTCTTGTGGTCACTCGCGGTATGGCTCTTGGATACTCTTTCCCCAGGTTGGTAGTCACCTGGTTCGTTAAGACTCTGGGTGTTTCTATTTAAACTTCCTGGAGTCTTAGTCCATTGCCTGGCATCCATGTAATCAGTCCTTGTCTGGTTGCTCTTGTCTACTGGTCCTGATTTTTGCAACATAAGCTAAGTCCTGCTTTCTTGTTTTTTGTTTATTTGTATTATTCTGTTTTTTGTCCAGCTTGTTCATAATGTGATTCCTGATTTTGCTGGAAGCTCTTAGGGGGCTGATATTCTCCCCCCATACCGTTAGTCGGTACGGGGGTTCTTGGATATTCAGCGTGGATATTTTTGTAGGGTTTTTCGCTGACCACATAAGTCCGCTTTCTATATTTCTGCTATTATTTAGTGGGCCTCTCTTTGCTGAATCTAGTTCATACTTACGTTTGTCCTTTCCTCTTACCTCACCGTTATTATTTGTTGGGGGCCTGTATCTACTTTGGGGTACCTTTCTCTGGAGGCAAGTGAGGTCTGTATTTTCTCTGAAAGGGTTAGTTAGATCTCCGGCTGGCGCGAGACGTCTAGAACCAACGTAGGTACGTTCCCCGGCTGCTATTAGTTGTGGGCTAGGATCAGGTATGTGGTCAGCTCAGTTACCACCTCCCTAAGAGCTAGTTTTTATGTTTGCAGACTTTGCTGAAGACCCTGAGATCCTCTGCCATTAGGATCACAACAGTATGCCAGGCCACTGAATAGTTAATGCATTGCAGAAGTGGGATTAAAAGAAAAAGAAGTTCTGAGTTTTTTTTTTTTTCTTCTTCCTTCCCCTTTATCTCTGAATGGCTTGAAACTCTGTTGCATCCATGAAGTGGCGTCATTGGCTCGAGGGAGCTAAGCATCGTGTGGTTTGTCTTGACTGATCACAAAAATCTGATGTATCTCGAGTCTGCTAAACGCCTGAATCCTAGACAGGCTCGTTGGTCATTGTTTTTCTCCCGTTTTGACTTTGTGGTCTCATACCTGCCTGGTTCGAAAAATGTGAAGGCTGATGCTCTCTCTAGGAGCTTTGTGCCTGACTCTCCTGGAGTCTCAGAGCCGGCTGGTATTCTTAAAGAGGGAGTGATTTTGTCGGCCATTTCTCCTGATTTGCGACGTGTGTTGCAGAGATTTCAGGCTGGTAGACCTGACTCTTGTCCACCTGATAGACTGTTTGTTCCTGATAAATGGACCAGCAGAGTTATTTCCGAGGTTCATTCCTCGGTGTTGGCAGGGCATCCTGGGATTTTTGGTACCAGAGATTTGGTGGCTAGGTCCTTTTGGTGGCCTTCCTTGTCACGGGATGTGCGTGCTTTTGTGCAGTCCTGTGGGACTTGTGCTCGGGCTAAGCCTTGCTGTTCTCGTGCCAGCGGGTTGCTTTTGCCCTTGCCCATCCCGAAGAGGCCTTGGACACACATTTCCATGGATTTCATTTCAGATCTTCCGGTGTCTCAGGGAATGTCTATCATCTGGGTGGTGTGTGATCGTTTTTCCAAGATGGTCCATTTGGTGCCCTTGCCTAAGTTGCCTTCCTCTTCCGATCTGGTTCCTTTGTTTTTTCAGAATGTGGTTCGTTTGCACAGCATTCCTGAGAATATCGTGTCTGACAGAGGATCCCAGTTTGTGTCCAGATTCTGGCGATCTTTTTGTGCTAAGATGGGCATTGATCTGTCGTTCTCGTCTGCCTTTCATCCTCAGACTAATGGCCAAACGGAGCGAACTAATCAGACGCTGGAGGCTTATTTGAGATGTTTTGTTTCTGCAGATCAGGATGATTGGGTGACCTTCTTGCCATTGGCTGAGTTTGCCCTCAATAATCGGGCTAGTTCCGCTACTTTGGTTTCGCCATTTTTCTGCAACTCTGGTTTTCATCCTCGTTTCTCCTCGGGTCATGTTGAGCCTTCTGACTGTCCTGGGGTGGATTCTGTGGTTGATAGGTTGCAGCGGACTTGGAATCATGTGGTGGACAACTTGAAGTTGTCACAGGAGAAGGCTCAGCGTTTTGCCAACCGCCGCCGCGGTGTGGGTCCCCGACTTCGTGTTGGGGATTTGGTTTGGTTGTCTTCTCGGTTTGTCCCTCTGAAGGTTTCCTCTCCTAAGTTTAAGCCTCGCTTTATTGGTCCTTATAGAATTTTGGAGGTCCTTAATCCGGTGTCTTTTCGTTTGGATCTTCCTGTGTCGTTTGCCATTCACAATGTGTTCCATAGGTCTTTGTTGCGGCGGTACATTGTGCCTGTGGTTCCTGCTGTTGACCCTCCTGCTCCGGTCTTGGTTGAGGGCGAGTTGGAGTATGTGGTGGAGAAGATCTTAGATTCTCGTCTCTCTAGACGGAGGCTTCAGTATCTGGTCAAATGGAAGGGCTATGGTCAGGAGGATAATTCCTGGGTGGTCGCCTCTGATGTTCATGCGGCCGATTTGGTTCGTGCCTTTCACGCTGCCCATCCTGATCGCCCTGGTGGTCGTAGTGAGGGTTCGGTGACCCCTCCTTAAAGGGGGGGTACTGTTATGAACTATACTTTTGGGCTCCCTCTTGTGGTCACTCACGGTATGGCTCTTGGATACTCTTTCCCCAGGTTGGTAGTCACCTGGTTCGTTAAGACTCTGGGTGTTTCTATTTAAACTTCCTGGAGTCTTAGTCCATTGCCTGGCATCCATGTAATCAGTCCTTGTCTGGTTGCTCTTGTCTACTGGTCCTTATTTTTGCAACATAAGCTAAGTCCTGCTTTCTTGTTTTTTGTTTATTTGTATTATTCTGTTTTTTGTCCAGCTTGTTCATAATGTGATTCCTGATTTTGCTGGAAGCTCTTAGGGGGCTGATATTCCCCCCCCCCATACCATTAGTCGGTACGGGGGTTCTTGGCTATTCAGCGTGGATATTTTTGTAGGGTTTTTCGCTGACCACATAAGTCCGCTTTCTATATTTCTGCTATTATTTAGTGGGCCTCTCTTTGCTGAATCTAGTTCTTACCTCACCGTTATTATTTGTTGGGGGCCTGTATCTACTTTGGGGTACCTTTCTCTGGAGGCAAGTGAGGTCTGTATTTTCTCTGAAAGGGTTAGTTAGATCTCCGGCTGGCGCGAGACGTCTAGAACCAACGTAGGTACGTTCCCCGGCTGCTATTAGTTGTGGGCTAGGATCAGGTATGTGGTCAGCTCAGTTACCACCTCCCTAAGAGCTAGTTTTTATGTTTGCAGACTTTGCTGAAGACCCTGAGATCCTCTGCCATTAGGATCACAACACTCTCCGCATTCAAAAGATCCCCACCATGGCCCCATAGGGGCAACATAGCGACTGCTAGTAATTAGATCTCTCAAATTTTTAGATCTCCACCAGGTCACTGATGGATGATTTTAAAAGTGTTTACTTAGATCGTCATCTGTCAGAAGTACCGGTCAATACTTTTTAAGTGCTGCTAGCACATCAGTCCATCTAGAATTGAAGGAGGTGATAAATCTAAACATAGGATCACTATTGGTAGCATGCTTTTTAGCAGACGTCAAAAGATGATTCCTGGAGGAATATTTTGTCCTCCTGTAACCTGCCCTTATCACTTTGCAGTTATACCCACGTTGTTTTAATGTATGAGTAAGAATATCTGCTTTTTGCTCCAACTTGGAATCATCTGAACAAATCCTCCTCATACACAAAAAATTGGCCCACGGGTATTGCTCTTTTTATTCTGGGTGATGTGATGAGGTTGCATGAAGTGGTGTATAAGTAGAGGTTGACTTACGATATACGTTAGTTGTGATGAAGCCCTCTCCATTCCTTTCAACAAGGATATCCAGAAACTCAACTGTCCTTTTACTATATTTCCATCTTTAATCAGAAATTCCATTGATTATCACTGAGCCTAGCAAGAAAAGATTTCAAAGATGTTTCAAATACATGCCAGATAAACAGTATATCTTCTATATATCAAGACCATGAGATCACAGCACCAAAGTCCTTCTCTCTCCCATGGCCCCAGGAAGAGATTGGCGTATGAAGTCGCATAAGTCGTCCCCATCGCTGTTCCCCACAGCTGTAGGAAAAAACAGTACTTAAAAATGAAAAAAGTATGAGTTAATGAGAAATGTAGTAAATCCAAAATAAAAGCAATTAAATCAGAATCAAAATGGACATCGATGCCGTGATCCCATGGTTGTGCCATATCGACCATACAGTATATAGTGATTTAACGTAACACGTAACTAGGGACATGTCATGTTCCAGTTGTACTTCATCAAGACTTTTGAGAATATCTGTGCTGTGTCTGATGAAGGAAGGACCTCTAACCATTGCTGGAGGTAGTAATCTATAAACTGACAAACGCTCTCACAAAAACCCCTAATACCCACCACTGCAAATGGTCCCAACGTTTTATTGGCATTTTTATGTATTTTGGGTGTTAAATAGAATGTTGGGATGACTGGATATTCTGCAGTCAGTCCTTTCAATGTTTTAGCCGTAATTATGCACTTTTGAAATCCTGTATGGAGAATGGAGTCCAATTTAAGTTTAAAGCAATGAAGAGGATTATTGTCAAGTCATTTATAGCAGTTCGTCACTTTCAATTGTCGAAATGCTTTCTGCTCGTATATATCTACCTGCCACAACACAACATTTCCCGCTTATCAGCATGTTAAAGACCAGATGTTTCATATTTTTTAGTTCACTAATGGCTCTATTTTCATTAGATGCTAGATTGAAATTAGCTTTGTCCTCTGGAATATTGGATAATTCCTGCTTTACAAGTTTGACAAAAATGTCAACATTAGGACACAGGCCTGGAGGGCGACCGTGCAGACATATAGGAAAATGGGTGTCAGCTGATGCATGTTGCTCAGCCAACAAAAATTACAAATCATCCAGGGCCTGTTGTTCAAGATGTGTCGGAAAAATGTAAAATAGTTCAACATGGCTGATGGTGAAAATGTAGCGTAAGTCCCGTTTCTAGAACTTTCAATTGTGCAGAAGTTACCTGTCTCTTGTTTCTCTTGACGAAATTACAGGTACGTTTTGGAGGAGATGGTGTTATGGATTTGTGGGTGGGGTGTTCTAAATTGCAAAATATATAAAGTGCCATAGATAGTGCTATCATAAAGTGCTTACCCATGTGGGATGAGCCCACCGAGGTAGCCCACCACGCAAAACGCACGTCGGGGCCACGGCAACAACGCTCAACATCCCACATGGGTAAGCACTTTATGATAGCACTATCTATGGCACTTTATGTATAGCAATAGTCCTGTTTTTTTTTACCCAGGCATACTTAGTAGGAGGGTTATAGTCTGGTGTACTTTTCCCCTACACTTTGTAGGAAGACATCATGCCACGACATATTGATATATCACATATATTTCCTCATAACCCTGACCAGGTTTAATATTTGATATTTGCTATCTATGATGTAGTGTTTGATTGCCTTGTCTTCACCATTTCAACCCATCTTTTTATTTCTTGTTGTATTTCATTTTGCTATATTGGTATATCTTTCCTGTATTTAATATTTGGGTAATTTATTTCTATCTACTTATTGTATTTTGATTTTTTTTTTCAGGAAAATCTATGTATACCTCAATATATTGGATCACATGTTCCTTCATATCCTCTATAGGTGTACATCTACTTGTTTGAAGGGATCCCTGCTCTTATTCTTTGAGGACCTAAATAGTATCTCCCCCCCTACATTATGCTGCACTCAGATTAAGTAGCAAAAGCCTGCTGACAGATTCCCTTTAAGAAAAGTTCTCATCCCTTTATGTGAGAAAGCAGCAAAGTATTGGTTAGCTCTGTATAAACTTGTTTTCCTTCACAGCCAGTTCTCTGTGTCCTCTCTGACTTGTAAACTTATTAAATTATCATAATAAACTTATCAGGCTCAAGTCTGAGGACCGCGGCGCTTTAGAAATTCGACTTTTGATGATGGCACCGAATGTCATTGAGGAATTAAATACAAACTCCGGGAAGCTATTGAGAACTGTCGAAGTTTCTAGTCAGGCAAATAAATTGGATTTAAGTATATTACAGTCATAATCTTTTTTTTTTTTTTTCACCTCTCTCCAGACAGACTTTGTACATTGAGAAATAAGAATGTATTCTTAGACAAATCTTGACCTGAGGGAAAAGGCAGAGGGAATCTGGGTTTTCAATAACATAAGACAATAAAGCTTATACCTCTAACCCACCGCAATATGGTAAAAGTATCAAGAGCTTAGCAACTAATAAAAGAAACAGGTTTCCCAACTCAGTATGTGAAAATTGCTACTGTACAAGGACACTTCATAAAAATGATAATGAGTTACTTACCGGTACAGTGATACTACTTTTCTGCACTCCTTCAAACCATTTTCGTCTTGTTCTTCAGTCTTTAAGCCCCATTTAAACCATTGACTCCTTATCTTAAAAGCGGAGGACACTGTCGTTTCTTTGAGTTGTCTTTAAAGGGAGCCATTCAGGATGATATTATTTCTAGTGGTACGGCAGTGAAGATTCGAGAACAACAATAAAAATTAGACCTGTTTTGTAAGAATCAGATATGCCAAGCTTTGAAACCACATGCAAATTAGTCTGGAAGTGCATTGGGGGCATGTCAATGCACTTGGAGCGCCCCCAGACGTTAGACCTCAGTGAAACTGAGGACTAAGAGCACTATACGTGTTCGAAACGCGTCCAGTTATTCAAGACATTCCTTCCTCCAGTATGCACTGGTTTGTCAAGCAGCTTACTTTTTTAATTCGTCCAAATAAAGACTTTTGATTTTATTTCCTGAGCTGGATACCTTCATTTTCATGTTTAGACAAACCATTAGATCAAATACACAGGGTGGACAATAGTGTGAGTAGCCTCTTACATCGTCACCTAGTATCTCCAGTGGTAGATCAGATAGACAGAGTGGACAGCGGTGTGAGCAGTCTCTTCTTACCTTAGCAACCTGTTATGATCCAGTGACCTTGGAGCCGCATGAGACTTTCTCAGGAGTAGGTGGAACCCGTACTGACCACAAACCCTAAACTGTCACCGCAACTAGAAGTAGCTGTGGGGTGTACCTAACACATCCTAGACACCTCGACACAGCCGGAGGACTAAATACCCCTATAGATGGAAATGGGAATTCTATCTTGCCTCAGAGCAGAACCCCAAAGGATAGGCAGCCCCCCACAAATATTGACTGTGAGTATTAGAGGAAAGACACACGCAGGCAGAAATCAGGATTTAGCAAAAGAGGCCATGCTATCTAGATAGGAAAGGATAGGACAGAATACTAAGCGGTCAGTATTAAAACCCTAAAAATATCCACAGCAGATAATACAAAAATTCCACCATCTAACTAAAGACATGGAATGTATATCTGCATCTCCTGAGAATCCAACTTGACTGAAATATCCAAACACAGTCTAAGCTGGACAAGAAAAAACATTGAATAGTACTGAATTGTAAAGCACACAGCATGTGTGCTGCAGAAACAAAACCAGACACTTATCTTAACTGATTTGGCAGCAGGGCAGGAGGAACCAGACAGAGATGCAAAACCTCCAAGAACAATGGACAACTGGCAAGGGCTAATGAATCCTGCACACCTAAATATCCCAGTTAGAGCTGAAATCAGCAGGGACACCTGCCCAGGATTGCAACCCAGGGACAACTGCATTACTACCAACAACCACCAGAGGGAACCCAAGAGCAGAATTCACAACAGTACCCCCCCCCCTTGAGGAGGGGTCACCGAACCCTCACCAGAGCCCCCAGGCCGATCAGGACAAGCCAGATGAAAGGCACGGACCAAATCAGCAGCATGGACATCAGAGGCAAAAACCCAAGAATTATCCTCCTGGCCATAACCCTTCCCTTTGACAAGGTACTGAAGCCTCCGCCTCGAAAAGTGAGAATCCAAAATCTTCTCAACCACATACTCCAACTCCCCATCAACCAACACAGGGGCCGGAGGATCAACAGAGGGAACAACGGGCACCACATATTTCCACAATAAAGATCTATGGAAGACATTATGGATAGCAAAAGAAGACGGAAGGGCCAATCGAAAAGACACCGGGTTAATAATCTCAGAAATCCTATAAGGACCAATAAAGCGAGGCTTAAACTTAGGGGAAGAAACCTTCATAGGAACATGACGGGAAGACAACCAGACCAGATCCCCAACCCGAAGCCGGGAACCAACTCACCGACGACGGTTAGCAAAACGTTGAGCCTCCTCCTGAGACAATACCAAATTGTCCACCACATGAGCCCAAATCTGCTGCAACCTGTCAACCACAGAATCCACACCAGGACAGTCAGAAGGCTCAACCTGCCCCGAAGAAAAACGAGGATGAAAACCAAAATTACAAAAGAAGGGCGAAACCAAAGTAGCCGAACTAGCCCGATTATTAAGGGCAAACTCGGCCAATGGCAAGAAAGCCACCCAATCATCCTGATCAGCAGACACAAAGCATCTCAGATAAGTTTCTAAAGTCTGATTAGTTCGCTCGGTCTGGCCATTTGTCTGAGGATGAAATGCGGAAGATAAAGACAAATCAATGCCCAGCTTAGCACAAAAGGCCCGCCAAAACCGAGAAACAAACTGGGAACCTCTGTCGGACACAATATTCTCCGGAATACCATGCAAACGAACCACATGCTGAAAAAACAACGGAACCAAATCAGATGAGGAAGGCAATTTAGGCAAAGGCACCAAATGGACCATCTTAGAGAACCGGTCACAAACAACCCAGATGACAGACATCTTCTGGGAAACAGGAAGATCAGAAATAAAATCCATAGAAATATGCGTCCAGGGCCTCTCAGGGACCGGCAAAGGCAAAAGCAACCCACTAGCACGGGAACAACAAGACGTGGCCCGCGCACAAGTCCCACAGGACTGCACAAAAGAACGCACATCACGTGACAAAGAATGCCACCAAAAGGACCTACCAACCAAATCTCTGGTACCAAAAATACCAGGATGGCCAGCCAACACAGAACAATGAACCTCAGAAATCACTCTACTAGTCCATCTATCAGGAGCAAACAGTTTCCCCACTGGACAGCGGTCAGGTTTGTCAGCCTGAAATTCCTGAAGAACCCGTCGTAAATCAGGGGAGATGGCAGAAAGGAACACCCCTTCTTTCAGAATGCCGACCGGTTCAAGGACCTCAGGAGAATCAGGCAAAAAACTCCTAGAGAGGGCATCAGCCTTAATATTCTTAGAACCCGGAAGATACGAGACCACAAAATCAAAACGGGAAAAAAACAAGGACCATCGAGCCTGTCTAGGATTCAGCCGCCTGGCAGACTCGAGGTAAATCAGATTTTTATGATCGGTCAAGACCACAATACGGTGCTTAGCTCCCTCGAGCCAATGTCGCCACTCCTCAAACGCCCACTTCATAGCCAACAACTCCCGATTGCCGACATCATAATTGCGTTCAGCGGGCGAAAACTTACGGGAAAAAAAGGCACACGGTTTCATCAAGGAACCAACAGGATCCCTCTGAGACAAAACAGCCCCTGCCCCAATCTCAGAAGCGTCAACCTCAACCTGAAACGGAAGAGAAACATCCGGTTGACGCAACACTGGGGCAGAAGTAAATCGGCGTTTAAGCTCCTGAAAGGCAGAGACAGCCGCAGAGGACCAATTCGTCACATCAGCGCCTTTCTTCGTCAAATCGGTCATGGGTTTAACCACACTGGAGAAGTTAGCAATGAAACGGCGATAAAAATTAGCAAAGCCCAAAAATTTCTGAAGGCTCTTCACAGATGTGGGTTGAATGCAATCATGAATGGCCTGAACCTTAACCGGATCCATCTCTATAGATGAGGGAGAAAAAATGAAGCCCAAAAAAGAAACCTTCTGCACTCCAAAGAGACACTTAGACCCCTTCACAAACAAAGCATTATCACGAAGGATCTGAAATACCATCCTGACCTGTTTCACAAGAGACTCCCAATCATCGGAAAAAATTTAAATGTCATCCAAATATACAATCATGAATTTATCAAGATAAGTCAGGAAGATATCGTGCATGAAGGACTGAAAAACAGATGGAGCATTAGAGAGCCCGAATGGCATCACAAGGTATTCAAAATGGCCTTCGGGCGTATTAAACGCAGTTTTTCATTCATCACCCTGCTTAATACGAACAAGATTATATGCCCCCGAAGGTCAATCTTCGTAAACCAACTAGCCCCCTTAATCCTAGCAAACAAATCGGAAAGCAGAGGTAAAGGGTATTGAAACTTGACCGTGATCTTATTCAAGAGGCGATAATCAATACAGGGTCTCAAGGAGCCATCCTTCTTAGCAACAACAAAAAAATCCCGCTCCAAACGGTGAAGAAGATGGCCGAATATGTCCTTTCTCCAAAGACTCCTTAACATAACTCTGCATGGCGGTATGTTCAGGCACAGACAGGTTGAAAAGTCGGCCCTTAGGAAACTTACAGCCTGGAATCAAGTCAATCGCACAATCACAGTCCCTGTGCGGTGGAAGAGAACTGGACTTGGGCTCATCGAATACATCCTGAAAATCAGACAAAAACTCTGGAATTTCAGAAGTGGAGGAAGAGGAGATTGACATCAAAGGAACGTCATTATGAACCCCCTGACATCCCCAACTAGTCACAGACATAGACTTCCAATCCAACACAGGATTATGTGCCTGCAACCACGGAAAACCCAGCACAATAGCATCATGTAAATTATGCAACACCAGAAATCGACAATCTTCCTGATGGGCTGGCGCCATGCACATGGTCACCTGTGTCCAGAACTGGGGCTTATTTTTAGCCAAAGGTGTAGCATCAATGCCCCTTAAAGGAATAGGGTTCTGCAAAGACTGCAAGGGAAAACCACAATGCCTGGCAAACTCAAAGTCCATTAAGTTCAAGGCGGCGCCTGAATCCACAAACGCCATGACAGAAAATGATGACAATGAGCAGATCAAGGATACAGATAATAAAAATTTAGGTTGTACAGTACTGATGGTAAATGAACTAGCGATCCTCTTTGTACGCTTAGGGCAGACTGAAATGACATGAGAAGCATCGCCACAATAAAAACACAACCTATTCTGATGTCTGAATCCCTGTTGTTCCGTTCTAGACAGAATCCTATCACACTGCATTGACTCAGGCATCTGCTCTGAGGACAACGCCACAGCGCGCACAGTTCTGTGCTCCCGCAAACGCCGATCAATCTGAATGGCCAGAGACATAGAATCACTCAGACCGAAAGGCGTGGGAAACCCCACCATAACATCTTTAACGGATTCAGAAAGACCCTTTCTGAAAATTGCCGCCAAAGCATCATCATTCCATTTAGTCAACACAGACCATTTTCTAAATTTCTGACAATACAATTCTGCCGCTTCTTGACCCTGAGACAGTACCAACAAGGTCTTCTCCGCTTGATCCACAGAATTTGGTTCATCATATAATAATCCTAAAGCCTGAAAAAAGGCGTCTACATTAAACAAGGCCGGATTCCCAGATTCCAGGGAAAATGCCCAATCCTGAGGATCACCACGCAGCAGGGAGATGACAATTTTAACCTGCTGAATGGAATCACCAGAGGATTGAGGTCTCAGAGCAAAAAACAGTTTACAGTTGTTTTTAAAACTCAAAAATTTGGACCTGTCCCCAAAAAACAAATCAGGAGTAGGAATCTTAGGCTCTAAAACTGGAGTCTGAACAATATAATCAGAAATACCCTGTACCCTAGCAGCAAGCTGGTCTACACGAGAAGCTAATCCCTGAACATCTATGCTAGCACAAGACTCCTCAGCCACCCAGAGAAAAAGAGGGAAGGTAAGACAAAGCAGGCTACAGAAAAAAAAATGGCTCTTTCTTCCCTTCTTCTGAGATGCATTTAACTCATTGTTGGCCAGTTGTACTGTTATGATCCGGTGACCTTGGAGCTGCATGAGACTTTCTCAGGAGTAGGTGGAACCTTGTACTGACCGCAAACCCTAAACTGTCACCGCAACTAGAAGTAGCTGTGGGGTGTACCTAACACATCCTAGACACCTCGACACAGCCGGAGGACTAAATACCCCTATAGATGGAAATGGGAATTCTATCTTGCCTCAGAGCAGAACCCCAAAGGATAGGCAGCCCCCCACAAATATTGACTGTGAGTATTAGAGGAAAGACACACGCAGGCAGAAATCAGGATTTAGCAAAAGAGGCCACGCTATCTAGATAGGAAAGGATAGGACAGAATACTAAGTGGTCAGTATTAAAACCCTAAAAATATCCACAGCAGATAATACAAAAATTCCACCATCTAACTAAAGACATGGAATGTATATCTGCATCTCCTGAGAATCCAACTTGACTGAAATATCCAAACACAGTCTAAGCTGGACAAGAAAAAACATTGAATAGTACTGAATTGTAAAGCACACAGCATGTGTGCTGCAGAAACAAAACCAGACACTTATCTTAGCTGATTTGGCAGCAGGGCAGGAGGAACCAGACAGAGATGCAAAACCTCCAAGAACAATGGACAACTGGCAAGGGCTAATGAATCCTGCACACCTAAATATCCCAGTCAGAGACACCTGCCCAGGATTGCAACCCAGGGACAACTGCATTACTACCAACAATCACCGGAGGGAACCCAAGAGCAGAATTCACAACAGCAACCCTGGTATCCACAGTGTTAGATCAGATAGACAGTGAAGAGAGCAGTTTTAGAAGCCTCTTCTTACCTCAGCACCTCTGAATGGTATATCCAGTATTACATCAGATAAACTCTGTGGACAGCAGTGTGAGTGGCCTCTTCTTACCTCAGCACCCCCTGGTATCTCCAGTATCAAATCAGATAGACAGGGTGGACAGCAGTGTGAGCAGCCTCTTCTTACCTCAGATACCTGATATCTCCAGTATTAGATCAGATAGACAGGGTGAACAGCAGTGTGAGCAGCCTCTTCTTACCTCAGATACCTGATATCTCCAGTATTAGATCAGATAGACAGGGTGAACAGCAGTGTGAGCAGCCTCTTCTTACCTCAGCACCCCCTGGTATCTCCAGTATCAAATCAGATAGACAGGGTGGACAGCAGTGTGAGCAGCCTCTTCTTACCTCAGATACCTGATATCTCCAGTATTAGATCAGATAGACAGGGTGAACAGCAGTGTGAGCAGCCTCTTCTTATCTCAGATACCTGATATCTCCAGTATTAGATCAGATAGACAGGGTGAACAGCAGTGTGAGCAGCCTCTACTTACCTCAGATACCTGATATCTCCAGTATTAGATCAGATAGACAGGGTGGACAGCAGTGTGAGCAGCCTCTTCTTACCTCAGCACCCCCTGGTATCTCCAGTATCAGATCAGATAGACAGGGTGGACAGCAGTGTGAGCAGCCTCTTCTTACCTCAGATACCTGATATCTCCAGTATTAGATCAGATAGACTGGGTGAACAGCACTCCTAGTATCTTTACTATTATACCTGAATATCTACCTCAACCACTTCTTACTACACATGAAGGGAGGGAGAGGACTTTCCTTTGGCGAATGCTTACATGCACCTGTCCTATACCAATTTTATTACCCTTTTTTCCAGTTTATCAGTGCAGTGGGCCATTTTAATTCTATAGTGATTACCGCCTTGGACAAAACAATTTACTAGTTACTATATTTTTTTCTGACTGCTAAAAGGGGGAGATCACTATACATAAAACTGTAATTATCAGATCAGTTCAAAAAATGTACATACATACCGTTCATCGTCTTTTGTATGTTCTTTAGTGAACAGCAGCGAAATAAAATCGGCTCCGTTTTGACTCCAGTAATACACCGGCCTGCTCTGGACAAGTATTGAATAACAGTTTAATGTTATCTTGCCATGTGGTAATTTTCCAGATAAATGGACAGTTGCTCCAATAGATACATTGCTGAAAGTCAATGATCCATATAATGCAGACAATTACGGGAGTATTTCCGTGCCTGGCTGGACTTGAAGGGAAGGTGTAAGCCATGTAACAATAGCATTATATGAGATACAGACGTACTTCTGTAGCACGCCGCGACATAATCTACTGCTATTCAGATTATCAACAAAGGGCCTTTGTCAGGTACATTCACTATTATTATAATTCTTGTCTTAAATATTTTAGCCATCATAAATGTATATTCTCAATTAGAATCTTATGGTAAAAAGCAAAAAAAAATAAAAATTTCCTTTTCCTTTTGCAAAATTTAGAGCAAACATTTAAATAAAAATTGCTAAACAAGGTGGTTATTCATTTTCATGAATTGGTTTTCTAACTTTAATTCACGAACAAGGTAATTAAAAGAGATATAAGATGAAATAGTAAAAATTATATTAAAAAAATCATGTAACTTTGATATTTTTTCATGGCATGCTCCAGCTAATGACTTATTAAGTATCAAGACCCCTACACATGCAAGGTCAAAGTTGGCCGAAGTTCCAACCAGCTAATGTTTATGGTGGTCTAATAACCGTCAGCTAATTTTTTGTTCTGCCGCTAAAATAGCCGAGTATTCATATTTATGGGGGAGGGTTCAGGAGCATTAGTCATCAGCCAAACAAGTGTTCGGCGAACAATACTCTACAGTATGGGGTTGACAATTTTCATAACTGAGGCTTCATTGGCTACATAAAGTACCAACTGCCAAAAAAAGCTAAAGTGAAAAATTATTTTGGAATGGGAAGACAAGTTGTTCAGAAGGGGTACTGGAACTGTCACAAGTAAAGTTATTGCTGGCCCATATCGGTTTGAAATAGGGTTGATGGACATTTTTAGTTTTTTTTAATTTTATTTTAAGACCTCTCACTTTTGAAAGAGATTTTTCTTGAATATACTATTAGAAAATTAGATTGCTTGCCACATTATTACAGGAATGCCGATTTTAGTTTAATTTTTCAGGATTTGGCTTGTGTCGCCATTTTGTTGATTCACTGCTCTATAGAATACGATGATAATTTGCCTATTTTTGTCATAAATTCACAAAAAAACAAACTACAAATGTGGTAAATTAATTCACTAATGACTCCTAATGTGATATGAAAAGTCTGAATTCTCATCAGTTCCACCATCAGGAGCCCAAGCCTTGCTTTCCTACAGAATATTATTATATTGCTATACATATAGACATGTAATATGAAGTCTTTTTCTATTTAACAGCCAATAAAAAGGGGGAAGAGGCAGTTGCCTCTTAAAGTGTTAGAAGATATTGCTGCTTCTAAAAGGTTAATTTAATAGAAGAGGACATAGGAGCATCTAAAAGGTGAATCTGAGTGTTTCTCTGCACACACAAAGCCCACAACAGATACACTAAGGAGAAGCTGTATAAGCTGTGCTTCATGCTAAACCTAAAAGCTTTGATTGCGTCAGAACGTCTACACGCAGTAACCTAAGTGAAATATCGTTGGATTTTCTTTGTCTACATCAGGCTTCTCTCAAATGAGGTAGCAAAAACCTGCTGACACATTCCCTTTAAGGTGCTTATGCATGTTAGAGTAAAGCTGGCCAAATCCAGTGATTATGCAGGGACCATCCAACTGTCACAGCACTTGCAGGGGTTAATCTGTTCAGTTGAGAGCTTCTGGAGCTTTCCTGCTTTAATGGTATCAGCTGTGCAGTGTTGACCACTCCCCTCTGCTGTATATACTCACCTCTGGCAATCAGGAATTGACAGTGTTAGTCATACTGATTGGTTCTAGAGTTGGAGGTGTTGATTGTTTGAGGAGGTATTTGGATTAATGTTCAGAAGACTGTTACTTGTTGATTTGTATGTGTGCATTTCCTCATCCTCTCCTATTTGTTTTTTCCTTTCTTTACTTCTCGGTGTTCCAATCTGTTGTTTGTGACTAAATATTTCTGTGATTGGTATTTTCATTTATCTCCTTTATCCCAGTATGTCTTCCATTGTTAATCTGGTTTGTGTTTTCTACACTTCAACTTATGAGATATATAGAAAAAGGATCCACATGGCCATACGAAAAAAATGTGCAGCACTAATGATGCATTCTGGGAAGGTGGCTCTTCTTTTTGTGGTCCTTTCCAACGCTGCAATATTACTTTTTATAATTTGCCCACCATACCTTTAGTCTTGTCCGGGGGGCACGTCTTTTCCCCTGGACACAACCGCCTCCCAGCCATCACTCAGCCCCTCCATGCGCCGGTCGCCACCTCCTCTGCCTTCAGTAACGTATCTGGCGCCTGTGCTGTGCTTTCCTTTTTTGGGCATGCGCCTTGAGGAAGCGAGTGTTTATATGCACGAAACACGCATCGGGTTTGCGGTCACATCGTGGACAAGAGGAGACACAATATGGTTAATTAACCCTTGATTTATTGATGCATACCTTATGCTACTTATGTCTGATACATTGTAATGGTTTTTAGCAATGCATGCTAGCACTAAACATGGTGATAGTTATAGGTGGAACTGATTAGTCTTGGTACAAACAAGGGACTAACTGATTGTCCTACCTGTTTAAGTTACGCTGCTTATGTGCATTGCTTTCTACATGTATATGTAAATTTTTTGGCATAATATGTTGTCCTGATCCACCCTGTGACTTACTCCTTTTTTTGGGGATCACACTATTTTATCATATCCTATTATATGTTTTTGTATTTAGTCTATGTGGTAAATATCTACACTTAATAAAATATTTATATTTTGAGATACATTATGACTCAAGTTCTCCTCATATTTAACTCATATAGTGAAAAAGTCTTATATAAATTGTAAGATTTTTTTTTACAATTTCATTTATTTTTTTGTATTGCTTGTTTTATATATTTTTACCTGGCTTCTTAGAGCCGGACAGCAATTCTTCAGTTCATATAAATATACATTAAATCTCAAATTTGGCTACAGAATGCGACCATTACAAATAAAAAGTTAATATAAGTTTACGTTGTGTGAGCTGCCATATTTCCATAAATAAATTGGCTAAATTATAGACCCTAGTGGTGCAAATAAATTCTTTTTTTTTGCATGCAGGTAGATTCGTCAGCTGAAATATGCAGGGACTTACTTTGTATTTTTTTTTCTTTCTGGGAGTGGTGGAGCAGAACTGCTCGTACATTTCAGGGCAGGACTTCTGTTCCTCTTACAGAGGGATCCCCAGTGTGTATCTCTAATATTAGTATCTCTCCTTTGCTGAAGATTCCCCTTCATTTTCGGTAACTTGTCTGTAATGCGATTGCTAAAAGCAGAAGTCTAATGAAACCTAAACAGAGGGATAATACACACGGGAAGGGCCTACACTAGGTATAAAAGACTTCACCTAAAGTCACACAAGACTGATGTGCGCTATCAAAGCCGTATCTCATGTCTTGGATGAAGGCTCCGGTGTAGTTTACAGTTTTCCCCAGTCTGGAGATAAAATACCATTTTGGTGTTCAGCACAAATTAGACGTCCCTATTTAATTCATTTTGTTATAGTAATAATATACACTCAACATGGGAATAGCGCAAAAGTGAAACTCGGCATTTCAATGCAATATATAAATGGGGAATATTTGGGTTTTTAGGTCAGGCAGTGGCCTGGCCAATCCATTGAGCAGAATTTGCAGAAGTGAACCAGTTATGATTTAAGTTTTGGGTTTTAAATGTATCATTAATGGCAATTACAGATAGTCGTACAATCGAAAATTAGCTTTGTCGATATTGTTGAGGAGAGCCATAAGATCAAATACTTAATTAACCTCAAGACGTAAGAGATTGAGAGAAGCAACCCATAAAGTGTACTGTTTAACCTTACATAAGCTTTCTCAGATCAGTGAGACCCTAAAGATGGCTGCCCTTTCCTGTATCAGCACACCATGTGCTGATATCCAAGATGATCAGTGAGACCCTAAAGATGGCTGCCCTTTCCTGTATCAGCACACCATGTGCTGATATCCAAGATGATCAGTGAGACCCTAAAGATGGCTGCCATTTCCTGTATCATCACACCATGTGCTGATATCCAACATGATCAGTGAGACCCTAAAGATGGCTGCCATTTCCTGTTTCAGCACACCATGTGCTGGTATCCAAGATGACGCCCACCCTGATGACCTCGTGGATCCACCCACAGTGATGCCCACCTTGATGACCTCATGGACCAACCCACCCTGATGACCTCATGGATCCGCCCACAGACTTGCTCATTGCCCAATCCACTAACCAATGGAATACATACGATCACTCCCATCTCAGAGCTAACCGAGCCCCCCTTACAGGGGTTATATAAACCTGTGTTCTGACTAAATAAAGCCCTTGGAGCTGAGCCATAGTGTTGTGAATTAGACTTTTTTGGCTCCCTCTTGTGGTTACTAGTGATATGACTCTGGGATTTCCTTCCCTCAGTTTGCACCCAGCTGGGTCGTTACTTCAGGGGTGTTGCTATATAAACCTCCTGGAACCTTAGTCCAGTGCCTGGCATCGGTGTTATCAGACACATTCTGTTTGCTCCTGTTTGCTGGTCCTGGTTCGTGCAAAATTAAGCTAAGTCTTGTTTCTTTGTTTTTTGGGTTATTTGTTTGCTATCATTTTTGTCCAGCTTGTACTAAATGTGATTCCTGTCCTTGCTGGAAGCTCTAGGGGGCTGGTGTTCTCCCCCCGGGCCGTTAGACGGTTCGGGGGTTCTTGAATTTCCAGTGTGGATATTTTTGATAGGATTTTTTGCTGACCATATAAGTTATCTTTCTATATTCTGCTATTAGCTAGTGGGCCTCTCTTTGCTAAATACCTAGCTCATTCTAATGTTTGTCTTTTCCTCTTACCTCACCGTTATTATTTGTGGGGGGCTTCTATCCAACTTTTGGGGTATTTCCTCTGGAGGCAAGAAAGGTCTTTCTTTTCCCTTCTAGGGGTAGTTAGCTCTCCGGCTGGCGCGAGACGTCTAGGATCAACGTAGGAACGTTCCCCGGCTGCTGGTATTTGTGGTGCTAGGATTAGTTATATGGTCAGCCCAGTTACCACTGCCCTATGAGCTGGTTTTCTGTATTTACAGACTTAGCATTATTCCTGAGACCCTCTGCCATTGGGGTCATAACACCATAGATTGATCAAGGAGAGATTTCATCTGACTGTGTGTTGTTTGATGTTATTTCTTTAGTGCGCACCTGATCAATATCCATTAGGCCAGGTGTAGGCAACTGGAGTGAACATTTCTTAATTCTTCAACCTAACCATATTATGCCATGTATTGAGCTAAGTTTCAAACTTGTCTTTAAGCTTTTTAGTCACCATTGACTTTTATGAGGAAATCACTAGTGATGAGCGAATAGTGAAATATCGGATTAGGGAAAATCGGCACGAGTCATTTCTAATATTCATGTATTCGTACTGAATAACGAATCCAATGGGAAAGCCGAATATTTTTCTGCTGGACCCAACAAACAGGTCTGGGCGCGTGAGAAAAAAGCTGAAATGGATAGGAAAGAGCTAAAACTTAATGGGAACAGCATGGAGAAGATGCCTGCATGAATTTCTGACTCACATATGGTATCTGGGAATAATGTTGTCAGACTATTGCGCCGGTTTACTGATTTTTAACCCCTTTATCCCCAAGGGTGGTTTGCACGTTAATGACTGGGCCAATTTTTACAATTCTGACCACTGTCCCTTTATGAGGTTATAACTCTGGAACACTTCAACGGATCCCAGTGATTCCGACATAGTTTTCGCATGACATATTGTACTTCACGTTAGTAGTTGCGCTTATTTATGAAAAAAACGGAGGGCGAAAATTGTTACAATTTTGCAATTTTCAATCTTTTAATTTTTATGCCTTTAAATTACAGAGATATGTCGCACAAAATACTTAATAAATGACATTTCCCACATGTCAACTTTACATCAGCACAATTTTAGAACCAAAATGTTTTTTGTTACGGAGTTATAAGGGTTAAAAGTTGACCAGCGATTTCTGATTTTTACAACACCATTTATTTTTAAGGACCTAAAAGGTCTGTATATAAAAAATACCCAAGTGTGACACCATTCTAAAAACTGCACCCCTCAAGGTGCGCTAAACCACATTCAAGGAGTTTATTAACCCTTCTGGTGCTTCACAGGAATTTTTGGAATGTTTTAAAAAAAAATGAGCATTTAACTTTTTTCACAAAAAAATTAATTCAGATCCAAATTTTTTATTTTCTCAAGGGTAGCAGGAGAAATTCGACTTCAAAAGTAATTGAGCAATTTGTCCTGAGTACGCCGATACCCGATATGTGGGGGTAAACCACTGTTTGGGCGCATGGCAGAGCTCGGAAGGGAAGGAGCACCATTTGACTTTTTCAACGCAAAATTGGCTGGAATTGAGATTCAACGCCATGTCGCGTTTGGAGAGCCCCTGATGTGCCTAAACTGTGGAAACCCCCCACAAGTGACACCATTTTGGAAACTAGACCCCCCAAGGAACCTAACTAGATGTGTGATGAGAACTTTTGAACCCCCAAGGGCTTCACAGAAGTTTATAACGTAGAGCCGTAAAATTAAAAAAATCATATTTTTTCCACAAAAATGAATTTTCACCACCAATTTTAATGTTCCCAAGGGTAACAGGACCCCAAACGTTATTGTGCAATTTGTCCTAAGTACGCTGATACCCCATATGTTGGGGGAACCACTGTTTGGGTGCACGGGAGAGCTCAGAAGGGAAGGAGCGCCATTTGACTTTTTCAGCGCAAAATTGGCTGGAATTGAGATCGGACACCATGTCGCGTTTGGAGAGCCCCTGATGTACCTAAACAGTGGAAACTCCCCACAAGTGACCCCATTTTGGAAACTAGACCCCCCCCAAGGAACTTATATAGATGAGTGGTGAGAACTTTGAACCCCCAGGTGTTTCACTAAAGTTTATAGCTCCCAGGCGTGATAATAAAAAAATCATATTTTTTCCACAAACATGATCTTTTAGTCCCCAATTTTTTATTTTCTCTAGGGTAACAGGAGAACTTGGACCCCAAAGGTTGTTGTGCAATTTGTCCTGAGTACGCTGGTACCCCATATGTGGGAGAAAACTACTGTATGGGCACACGTCAGGGCTCGGAAGGGAAGTAGTGACATTTTGTAATGCACACTTTGATGGAATGGTCTGCGGGTGTCATGTCGCATGTGGAGAACCCCTGGTGTACCTAAACAGTGGAAACACCCCCAATTCTAACTCCAACCCTCACCCCAACACACCCCTAACCCCAACCGTAACCCTAACCACAAACCTAACCCTAACACACCCCTAACCCTAATCCTAACTTTAGCCCTAACCCTAACCCTAATGGTAAAATGGAAATAAATACATTTTTTTATTTTATTATTTTTCCCTAACTAAGGAGGTGATGAAGGGGGGTTTGATTTACTTTTATAGCGGGTTTTTATGTTTGGTTGCTGTCACACACTAAAAGACGCTTTTTATTGCAAAAAATAGTTTTTGCATCACCATATTTTGAGAGCTATAATTTTTCCATATTTTAGCCCACAGAGTCATGTGAGGTCTGTTTTTTTACAGGACGAATTGACGTTTTTATTGGTGCCATTTTTGGGCACGTGACATTTTTTGATCGCTTTTTATTCCGATTTTTGGGAGGCAGAATGAACAAAAACCAGCAATTCATGAATTTCTTTTTGTGGGGGCGTTTGTACCATTCCACGTTTGGTAAAATTGAAAAGGTAGTTTTATTCTTCGGGTCAGCACGATTACAGCAATACCACATTTATATCATTTTTTATGTTTTGGCGCTTTTATACAATAAAAACTATTTAGAGAAAAAATAATTATTTTTGCATTGCTTTATTTCGAGAGCTATAACTTTTTAATTTTTTGCTGATGACGTTGTATGGGGGCTTGTTTTTTGCGGGACAAGATGACATTTTCAGTGGTACCACGTTTATTTATATCCGTCTTTTTGACAGTCTATGCTGTGAAGGTATGAGATGTGCAGCATCTGAAACAACGGATACTGGAAGCCTGTGCTAGCATTTCTTCTGGGGTGTTGCTATCAGTGTGTCAAGAGTGGGAGAAGAGGGTTGCATTGACAATCCAACACAATGGGTAGCACTTTGAACACATTTTACAAGTGGTCATAAACTTGTAAATAACTCATGAAATAATAAAACGTTAAAATCAAGCACACCATTGTTTTTCTTGTGAAATTCTCAATAAGTTTGATGTGTCACATGACCCTCTTCCCATTGTAAAAAATAAAGCTAGATCCAAAATGGCCGACTTCAAAATGGCTGCCATGGTCATCACCCATCTTGAAAAGTTTTCCCCCTCCCATATACAAATGTGCCACAAACAGGAAGTTTATATCACCAACCATTCCCATTTTATTTAAGTGTATCCATATAAATGGCCCACCCTGTATATATATTTATAGGCATCCCCCCAAAAATATTTAACACATTAACATACAAAATGTTGAAACGTTAAGAGATGATCCATTTAGAAATGATACATTCATCGCCAGAAGCCATCTCCCTCATACATGGGAAATGCACTAAAAACACATGGACGGTAATCTGCACATAAATGTATCAATAAAGTGCTATCAAAGACATCATATAATAACAGCAATAAAGTAGCTTTATGTAAAATATTATAGAACCAAAAAGAGGCAAAAAAAGCAAAAAATGCAAGTAACCTAATTTACCTAATTGATAAAGAAATGGTACAAAAAATCTGCAACATCAAAAACTCAACAAATACTCATCGTAGGAACATAGCCTTAGGTGTCGGGCAGCTTCTGCAGGAAGTCACTCCCTATATAAGGTATGTTCCCACGGTCGGTAAATGCTGCGGGTTGGTCGCTGCATACATCCGTAGCGTCCAACCGCAGCAGCCACATATTACAGCATAGTGGATGGGATTTCCAGAAATCCCAACTCCACAATGCATGCACCGGCAGCCGCCATTCACCTGCGGAGACAGACATACGGCGCATCTCTCCAGACCGCAGCATGTCTATATATCTTGCAGATGCGTGAGCCTATGCAAGATAAATTTCACCCATCCAATGTATTGGACGCGATGATTCCGCACATCTCAATGAACATATGTGGATTCACCTGGCTTCAATAACCGGCAGCTCTTTGGACGGAGTGGACATGTGCTGCGTCCAAAGCACTGCCCAACACTCAAAGTGTGGACATACCCTTATACAAGGAAGTAAATATTAATAATCTTCATTTATATAGCGCCAACATATTCCGCAGCGCTTCAGTAAAAAAAGAAGTCGCTGCAAAAAAAAACAGAAAAGGCATAAAAAAGGACATTTCAAGAAAAATAGGCATCTAAAAGACATTTTGTGCACATACTGTTGCTGTTTGAAAAAATCTCACTTATTATACCTAAATAGTTTGCTCCTCTGTGTTCTCCTGAATTCTTTCTATAAAGCTTTAGGCTACCTTTACACTATTTTTTTTACTTTTTTGCTGTGCTTTTAGACACATTTTTTTCTGCCATTCTGCTTGCTGATTTGTCTGTATGCAGATATCCATCCTCTCATATTTGGTTTTTCCTTCCTTTACTTCCCGGTGTTCCACTCTGTGATTTTTGTATGATTGGTATTTTCATTTATCCCTGTACGTCTTCCCTTGTTAGTCAGGTTTGTGTATTCTAATTTACAAACAGCTTTTAAATGTATAGTTTCTCTGCAATGCTGCAGCGTTTCATAGTAAAGTAGTAAGTGCCTGATTCATGCTGCCCATAGTCATTCCACTCTTAAGTTCACTTTAAGCTCCTGAGTCTCCATAATTACATGTTAGGCCAGATTCACACCAGTTTTTCCCTCATCCAAGAGAAACAGGCCAATTATACTAATCACACTCTGATCAGAGTGTCAGCATAGTGTGTTCATAGTGTGATCCGATTTTCTCCATCTCCTCCATTCTGTCAGTCCATGAAAATCGGACTGCACTCAGATGTCATCCGAGTTTGGTCCGATGGGTTCACGTTCTCATTGCCTTGCATGGCCGAGTGTGAACTGACATGTGCACTGCACCATAGAATAACATTGGTCCGACTACAATCCAATGTTTCGTCTGATCAGACTGAGGCCAAAAATACGACCATGTGCCCAAGCCCTTAGCTCTTGAGGAAGAGGAGAGTTCTACTAAGAATCTGTCAATAAAATCTATATATATCAAATGCAATGCAGAAAAAATTGAGTTTGCATTCACCTTGGTGAAAATTCCATGGCTTTTTATTTTGCACAAGATTAAGTACGGCTTGCATCTCATCCCATGATGCGACAAGTATCGTTTTTATTATACTTTCTCTTTAATTTGCTGTTAGAGTCTATTATGCTCCTGATACTTTTATTTCAACTTTAAATGAATTCTAAAAAATGTTGATGAGCGTCTCAGTCACTTTTTTGATACTGCTCCATTTTTTTTTTCCTTGGAACAGAATGCTAAAAAGTATAAAATGCAGCCCAGGGACTTGGTATATTAAACTTATTTTAATAATACTTAGAGGAAATTAACATCTGTTAAATAGCATCATTATAAAAGAAAAAAATGTCTTTCTTTATCGCACAGGGAAACATTAATCAGGCTCGTGCTTTGAACCCCTCCTATCAGCGCTGCCTGTGATTATGATGCGCTAATATACATGGTAAGGAATATGATTATGGAATTCTGCAGCAGAAATGCCTCATTATTGGCGCCTCTCCTATGCTGGCTCACCGAGCGTGGATGACTTCTCTACTACCTTGTAATCGTCCTCCGTACATGGGGCAGTAGGATCTTTAATATAAATTATATAAAATAATACTTCTTCTCTATAACTGAGACTTTGAGATTTTGGAGCATTGGTATCAGTGTGTGGCTTCCTGTTGGCAGCCCCCTAGCCCTTATACGACCATTCTACAGCACCAAAAATAGGATCCCCATTGAATTCTGTAGGGTACAGGTTCAAGTTCGGGTGCTGTTCTGATACCCGAACCGAACTTTGTACTAATGTTCGGTCAAACCCGAATAACACGAGCATGTCACGTGTCTGCTCATCCCTACTACCCACACAACAAGCTAAAGGGAATCTGTCACCATGTTTTTGCTATGTAATCTGAGAGTAGTAAGATGTAGGGGCAGAGATCCTGACTCCAGCGATGTATCACTTACTTTACAAAGTGCAGCAGTTGTGATAGAATCACATTTTTTTCTGGCTGCAGATCTAGCAGAGCTCTGAATGCCGAGCTGTGTATTACCCCTCCCACAGCACTGATTGGCAGCTTACTGTGAAAATTCTACATTGACAGAAAGCTGCTAATCAGTGGTGGAGCGTGATCGGACTAGGAGGCACAAGATGCCTAGTCCGGTAGTGATAATCTCCTGCTGATAAAACACTGATTTTATTGAAATATCAGCACACAGCTTAATAACTGACACATCGCTGGAATCAAGGTCTCTGCCCCTACATCATGCTGCTATTAGATTATATAGCAAAAAACTGTTGACCGATTCCCTTTAAATGTTGTGGGTAATGAGGGCATCCAAACAAATATGTAAAGGAACTATCCTGATTGTCTTACTCTGTAATCTGCCTTCCGTTCTTTTTGACTGGACAGTTTTTCTTTCTGGAAATTCTTACATCATTATAGGTATTGAGATTTCCTTTTCATCACTTCCCAACATGCATTGTACCTGTCATTATCCAGTGGATTGCCTGCTTTTGGTCTCATAACTATCATCGTAAAAAAAAAAAAAAAAAAACAGTCCAATATCGGTCCGGAAAACTGGGACGAGTGTCATGCGATTTTCTTGAAATGCGGTCCATTTTTTTACAGGCGTAATACGCAGAAATGTTCCCTAAACAGTGATCCATATGTCATCTGTAGGCAGGATGTGGCTGCGTATTTTGCGCATGTAAACCTCCATATGGCATCCAGACAGGTAAGCACCTTAGCCTGTTTTTTGGTGTTTTTTCTAGAATAGTGAAGGTTTTTTCCTCTTTTTTCTCCTTTTTGGGTTTTTGCTGTTAGAGTAGGACTGGCAAGTGTGAGGACTCTCGATGTGTGTTGCCAGCTTACGTGAACTCGTTACCTGTATAAAAAACACCTGTCCACCCACTCAATCAATTCATGGCCCGCCTGATATAATATCATGGGCTCATTAATAGGCTGTAAGCCAGACATTGTGCATCACATGTACCTGTGTGACTGGCATTCTACTCAATCCTCCCCCTTCATGAATTTGTAGGTTTGTGAGTGGCTGTTTTCATCAGTATTTTGCACCTGTGCTTCCCCCGCCTTTATAATTGGGGTCTGCTGCATCCTGCTTGGGCATTTTTGGTCTGACTTGGTGCTGGTAAAGCTGTTTGTTCTAACAACTGTTGGCACAATTATTACAAAATGGAAGAAACACAAGATGACTGTCAATCTCCCTCAGTCTGAGGCTCCATGCAAGATCTCGCCTCATAGGGTAAGGATGATTCTAAGAAAGGTCAGGAATCAGCCCAGAACTACACGGGAGGACCTGGTCAATGACCTGAAGAGAGCTGGGACCACAGTCTCAAACATTACCGGTGGTAACACACTAGGCCATCATGGATTAAAATCCTGCAGGGCAAGCAAGGTCCCCATGCTCATGCCAGCACATGACGAGGTCCATGTTAAGCTCACCAATGATCATCTGGATGATCCAGAGGAGGCATTGTAGAAGGTCATGTGGTCAGATGAGACCAAAATAGAACTTTTTGGTATCAACTCCACTCGCCTTGTTTGGAGGATGAAGGATGAGTGCAATCCCACAGAACACCGTCCCAACCATGAAAGATGGTCTAGGAAACATCATACTTTGGGGGTGCTTTTTTGCAAAGAGGCCAGGACGATTGCACCATATTGAAGGGAGGATGGATGGGGTCATGTATCATGAGATTTTGGCCAGCAAGCTCCTTCCCTCAGTAAGAGGATCTTCCAGCATGACAATGACCCAAAACACACAGCCCTGGCTACGGAGTGACTCCGTAAGAAGCATTTCAATGTCGTGGAGTGGCCTAGCCAGAAATAGAAACCTGAAAGATCTGGAGAAGATCTGTGTGGAGGAGTTGGCCAAAATCCCTGCTGCAGTGTTTGCAAATTTGTTCAAGAACTACAGGAAACGTCTGACCTCTGTAATTGCAAACAAAGATTTCTGCACCAAATATGAATTCATGTGTGTATGTATCTATCTCTTTATATAAGATTGCTTTATTAGTTTTTTAAACTAGTCTAATGCGCTGCTATGAGCGAAGCCTAAGACACACACACATTGAGGGCAATTTCAATGGACATCAATTACTAATCGATATGTTTTTGGAGGGTGGGAGGAAACATACAGAGCTAGAAACAAATGCAAATAAAAAAAAGAAAAGAAAACACACAAACGAACTCCATGAAGACATTACCAACAATAGAACAGATCATAGACTACTCTGCTAAATAGAAACTTTGATCTAGTTGTTAGAATACAGAATGCAGTGTATTTCCATTAATGGGTTAAAATGCTGTACCTTTACCCCTCAGGGGTAATTTACTGGCATTGTGTTCTATGGGGCTGAGTGCAACTTGCCTCACTTGCGCTAATATTACATGGTTTTGTATCATGTTTCTTCCCTTCCGCAGTCTATGGGAAAACAAGTGACCATTAAAAGGTTATACCGTCATGTTTATTGTACAATTATTGTATTCTTTTCTACCTACTTAAGGCAGCCCCAGTAATAACCGGCATATGTAGGACTGAGACTTAAAAGTCCCTCGGCTAATTTTACCAACTACAAAACAACATTATTGACTCCGCTATTATGTGACAGTCACTTTTATATATATTGATTTTTTTCAATAGTGTTGAATAAGCTTACTTTTAAGTTAAAATGACCAACAAGAAGAAAATGAATGCGAGGTTTAGTAATCCGCTCGTCAGTTCATTTAAAGACAGCAAGAAAAAATATTGCATTAAGTGACTGCACAGGTTCATAGATTAGTCTCTGTAAAAGACGATTTATGCTGTTTGAATGCAATACGATAATAAGTTGTATTTTTTTTGCCTCATTATAGCAAATAAAGATAACTGTGCCTATGTTAAACTTTTTTTTAGACTCCATTTCTCTTACAGAGATTGGTCTTGTCGTTGTGGGACATTTTTGTCTTCCAATTATTTAAAGAGAACATTTCATGTAAAAAAAAAACCTCTATGAACCTGAGAGCCCCGCTGCCAGGAGGAAATGAGCTCTATTCCTTCCGGCAGCCTCGGGCTTTCAGTCATAGGGGTGACAGTTACTGCTCAGTGGATAGTGAGCGGTGGCTGTAACTGTGCCCTGGCACTAACTGACAGCCGGCTCTAATGCTGAGCTCTAATGATGAGCTGGCTGTCAGTCAGTGCAGAGGGCATAGATACAGCCACTGCTCACTACATACTCGGTGGTGATTGCAGCTGCACCGCCTCACCACCATGACTGAAAGCCCGAGGTTGCCGGGAGGAATAAAGCTCATTTCCTCCTGGCAGTGGGGCTCTCACTGCAGATTCAGAATACTATTAACCTGCAGATAGACCCTATATCTGCAATTTAGTAGCTTTATTTTATATGACCGGTTCCCTTTAAGTGGTTGACCCATCTGTATTGGGGTAGGGATCCATGTTGTTCAGATTACACTATTTGCATGTACCTGACCATGTTTTATATGTGGTTTTAAGTGTTTTTTAATTCTTGTTGGAGAGTCTTATGTCATTTTGGATTTTTTGCGAATGAGTAAGGATATAACCATTTTATTCGATAGGCGTGCACACTATTGTTTGCATTTTCTTTTCAAAGCTAAGCATAAGCCTTGACCCAAGTACATATGGGAGATTGACAGTAAAGATAATCCTAGTAAAGGATCAGAAATGTTTTGCCTTGTAGTAAGAATGTCCAGAAACCACCGGTGTTTACAAGTAAATCACGTCTTCGAGATCCAAAATGTATGCGCATAAAAAACAATTAGACAATTAAAAGTTACAGCTCTTGTTCATAGCGATGGCTCAACCTGAATACTGCAAACTTCCAAAGAAGTCTAAAAAATGTAGAAAACAGGATTAAGTCAAAGTATTTATTCCATGACCTAAACGAGAAGGCCATTTGCAGCAATTACAGATACAAATGTACTCGGATCTGTCATCCGAAACCAGATGAGGAAATCGGCAATTCAACGGATTTTGGCCAGTGCGAAGAGTGAAAAATGAATATGTAAATCACAGGATAATGGATGATTGGGTGTACCTTACTTAGCTGAGTTACTAAAGAAATGAGTCAATGTATTATTTTTGGACTATGCTATCTAAGAAAATAAGAAACACACTAAAAAACATTTACTCGCCCTTATGTTTTCACCTTTCAAACATTTTAATTCCGCCAGTAGAGCAAATTAGTCAATTGAATTATCAGGTGTAGATCTGGGACATTATATGTAGCAGTCACTGTCAAAATATATTTCTGCCAAGTGAATGAGTGTTTAGCAAAGAACAAGTCTCCAGTCAATTGTTTGTAGGCTTGAGTTCTTCAGCAAGGAGCCCTTAAAGGAAGCATGTCATGTTATATATGATGTCTGATCTGCAGGTTGCATGATACAGAGCCGTAGGAGCTGAATAGGATGATATATAATTTTTTGGAAAAAGATTCTGTATAGCTTGGAATTGTGGCAATGTAAATTTGACCTTGCGTTTAGTTCAGGAGTCCAGTGGGAGGATCTACCCAATGACTGACAGGTATCTGCTTTTGCAAGAGGTCTATAATGTTAGTCAGCTCACCCATTCAATAAAAGTCGAAATTGAATCCAACTTTGAGGAATTTACCGAACTCAGGAATTTGAACAGTAAATTGAGTGAAGCAGGGCAGACTTCCCCATAAAGCCTTGCAACTATCACATCACGTATAGCGCAGCCAATCACAAAGGTATTATGCATCTAAAAAATCCACTTGCAAATCTAGGCATCCAGGCAAAACCCACTTGCTTTCTAGTGTCCTGTCTACCTGGGGCCTCCTGTGCTTCTACTACCCACTCCATTCCTGCTTTCCAGTGTCCTGTCTGCCAGCAGCCTCCAGTGCTTCTACCCCTTGTTTCCAGTGTTCCTTACCTGCCTTCTGCATCAACACCCATTATCCTGTGTGCCCACCGGACCTGGGGTTAAAGGATCCACCTCACAATGTGAGCCCTTAACAACTGGATTATTCAAAGCCTGTATAAAAGTTGAGGCAAGGAATGCAGCAGCTATTTAAAGGTGAATCTGAATAGAGGACATCATACCTCACAGCTTCGCCATAGAGAAAGAGAGTGAAAGCCATAAAGCACTGAACAACTGTACAGATAGTGTGCGACAGCAGTGAACAAGATTAGTGTGTAAGGAAAAACATTAACATAGATTTAATTGATAATAAGAGAAAGATAGGAAAATCATTTTGTCTATAAGGCAAGGCCAGGGAGGAACACATAGCCGGCAGCTGCTACTTACTTCCATCATTATAGTTATACACTCACCGGCCACTTTATTAGGTACACCATGCTAGTAATGGGTTGGACCCCTTTTGCCTTCAGAACTGCCTCAATTCTTCGTGGCATAGATTCAACAAGGTGCTGGAAGCATTCCTCAGAGATTTTGGTCCATATTGACATGATGGCATCACACAGTTGCCGCAGATTTGTCGGCTGCACATCCCAAAGATGCTCCATACAAGGCAGGATGGATCCATGCTTTCATGTTGTTTACGCCAAATTCTGACCCTACCATCCGAATGTCGCAGCAGAAATCGAGACTCATCAGACCAAGCAACGTTTTTCCAATCTTCTACTGTCCAATTTCGATGAGCTTGTGCAAATTGTAGCCTCAGTTTCCTGTTCTTAGCTGAAAGGAGTGGTACCCGGTGTGGTCTTCTGCTGCTGTAGCCCATCTGCCTCAAAGTTCGACGCACTGTGCGTTCAGAGATGCTCTTAGGCCTACCTTGGTTGTAACGGGTGGCGATTTGAGTCACTGTTGCCTTTCTATCAGCTCGAACCAGTCTGCCCATTCTCCTCTGACCTCTGGCATCAACAAGGCATTTCCGCCCACAGAACTGCCGCTCACTGGATTTTTTTTCTTTTTCGGACCATTCTCTGTAAACCCTAGAGATGGTTGTGCGTGAAAATCCCAGTAGATCAGCAGTTTCTGAAATACTCAGACCAGCCCTTCTGGCACCAACAACCATGCCACGTTCAAAGGCACTCAAATCACCTTTCTTCCCCATACTGATGCTCGGTTTGAACTGCAGGAGATTGTCTTGACCATGTCTACATGCCTAAATGCACTGAGTTGCCGCCATGTGATTGGCTGATTAGAAATTAAGTGTTAACAAGAAGTTGGACAGGTGTACCTAATAAAGTGGCCGGTGAGTGTAGTATAGCTGTAATTAATTCACACATATACATCTTTTAAGAGGAATTGAAGGCTTTGAGGAATCAATTCACTGTAAATTAAATTTTGCCACAAAATTTGGGGAAATCAATTTTCAAAAGATTAGCTCATGTCTACTATAATGTACGTTTGTTCTCATTCTATTGTTAGAGGACCTGTAGGCAACTCTACCCAGTAACTGACAGCTATCCGCTTATGCAGGAAGATTGTTGTTCACTGTGTAGGACCACCCACTGGACTCCCAAACCCAGAATGATCACAAAAGTATAGGTTCTACTGAATCTTTTTCCACAAACATACAGTGGATATAGAAACTCTGCACACCCCTGTTAAAATGTCATTTTTTGTCAGGTAATCGATGTTTGGAGTGACCGCTCTTTACCTTCAAAATAGCATAAATTATCTTACAGTGGTGTTCAAAAGTCCTGCATAGGCATAGGATAAATTGATTTTTCAAGTTTTAAACGTTTTCTGTCGAATATCTTCGATGCTAATATGACATATTATATATGGTTTTGTTCAGAATACAATTTTGCATTCTCTCCCTGTAATATTTTTTAGCTTTTGAAGCAGTTTCGCCTGATATTATTGCAACAATATGGGAATTGAAAGCGCAACTAAATATTGTACAGCTTCAAATCCAAAATTAGCCAATCACAGATGAGGTTCTTGTGACCAATCATAACCTGGATATGGCAGCCAATCACATTACATCACATCTGCTGCTTTGTTTGTTTGTTTTATCTGTTGGTCTATCTAGTGAATCATACTGTAGAGTTTTATGATGGGAGCCTTCAGATTTTTGTCAGCGGAGGATCGTGTGCGAGTTGTGGTGCTACATGAAGAGGGTTATACTGGCCCCCAGATCGCAAGGAAGGTCGGCTGTAATCAGAGTACAGTCGTAAGAATTTTGCAGAAACATAAGCAGCTTGGAATTACCCAGGACAGGCCCAGATCTGGTCGGCCCAGAAAGTCAACTAAAAGGGAGGATAGAGTACTGATAAGAACATCCCTTGCCAATCGAAAGCTCACCTCTCCTCAGCTTCTGCAAGAATGGCAAGAAAAGTGCAATATTGAGGTAGCAACATCAACTGTTAGGAAGAGATGTTTGGAAGCAAGATTGAGAGGGTGCAAGGCCCGAAAGAAGCCATTGATGACAGCCATACAGAGACAAAGGCGAAAACTGGGGGCATTGAAATATTTAAAATGGAGGAAGGAGGAGTGGGAAAAAGTGCTATTTAGTGATGAAAGCACTTTGTGCATTTTAGGAAATGATGGCAAGTCTTCTGTGAGAATATTCCCACATGAAGAGTACAAGCCAGAGTGTTTGAGCTGTTTGAGTGAGTTGATTGAGGCTCTGATACAGGCCTGGAACCACATCATCACTCATGAACATCTGCAGAAGCTTGTTTACTCAATGCCACAGAGATGCAAGCTGGTGCTCAAGAGCAAAGGCTGGCCAATAAAGTATTAGAAGCTAAAGATGCACTCAAAAGGCCATTTTCAGGACTCTGAATTAAATAAAAAAATAATAAATCTTAAGTAAAATTTAAGTATGTGTTTTGACTTGTATAGGAAGTTAATGAACTTAGAAACCTGTTCACCATTCTACACACTGTACTGGTGTAGGTATGGTTATGCTGTAAAAAAAATTATCAAAAATGCGCATACCATAACAATTTATACACTTAGGACATTCAAAAATGAGTATGGCATACAATGAGGGATTACAAAAACATATATGTTCCATATGTTCCACCAGTTTCACTGTAGAGATGCAGAAGTATGAAACATATAGTTTTCTTCACGCCTATGCAGGACTTTTGAACACCACTGTATATACAATTAAACAAAATCAGTGATTTTGTAGGATTATAGTCAGGTAAATGTATAACTAATTATAATAAGCAGATGATAATGATCATCATATTCAAATGTAGGTTGAAACACAGTTATTAAAGGGGATATCTGGGACTTTGTAAAAAAAAATGTGCCTAAACACTAACAGACAGGTAGTTGCTTGTTCGGCTGCCTCTACTGAGATCACATCGATAGAGCGGTGGCTTCTTTTCCACCCTGCTCTGTCGATGGTGTGTGGCTGCCGGTGATTTGTTGATTGACAGCCGACTCCCTCAGTTACGCAGGGTGGAAAAGAAGACACCACTCTGTCAACATGATGTCAGCAGAGCCACCGGGCCTAACAAACAGGTATGTAGTAGGTAGCTATCTGCCTGTTAGTATTTAGGCACATTTTTTATTTTTACAAAATCCCAGATATCCCCTTTAACTGAAACAGATACAGCTGTGTAGAAGGCTTAAAACTGGGCAAGAAACAGCCAGACTTTACTGTAAAGGCAAGGTTCAGCACAGCAGCAAGATACAAGGTAGTTACACTGCATCAGTAAGGTCATCCCCCTTAAGAGATGTCAAAGCAGGCTGGGGTGTCAAGATGTGTTGTACAAGCTCTTTTGAAGAAGCACCAAGAAATGGGCAATGTTGAGGATCGTGTATGTCAGTAAAGGAAACAATCCAGCAGATGAAAGAAACATCATGCTTACTGCCTTTCGAAATCGGAAGATGTCCAGCAGTGTGTTGTGAATTTGGTTTTTGGGCTCCCCCGGTGGTCACTGGTGGTACTGGACTTGTGTGCTTCACTTTCTCTGTTCACCTGTTTCCATCAGGATATGGGAGTATCCTATTTAGCCTTGCTGCTCAGTTATTCTAGTGCCGGCCATCAATGTAACCAGAGCCTTTCTGTTGCATGTTCCTGCTTCTAGACTACTATCAGCTAAGTTGGACTCTTAGTCCTAAGTTTGTTTTGCATTTTTGTTCCAGTTCATAGTTATGTTATTTTTCTGTAGCTGGAAGCTCTTGTGGGCCGAAATTGCCACTCCGGTGTCATGAGTTGACACATGAGTCTTAAAGTAATTTCGGGATGGTATTTTAATAGGGTTTTCAGCTGACCGTGAAGTTCCCTATTGTATCTTCTTGCTATCTAGTAAGCGGACCTCGCTTTGCTGAACCTACCTTCATACTGCGTATGTCTTTTCCTCTGAACTCACCGTCAATATATGTGGGGGGCTTCTGTCTCCTTTTTGGGGGAATTTCCCTAGAGGTAAGCCAGGTCTGTCTTTTCCTCTATTAGGGTTAGTTAGTCCTCCGGCTGGCGCTAGGCGTCTAGGGATAAAACGTAGGTACGCCACCCGGCCACTGTTAGTTGTGGGGTAGGTTTAGTTCACGGTCAGCTCGAGATTCCATCACCCAAGAGCTAGTCTGTTATTTATGTTCTCTGACGTTCCCTTGCCATTGGGAACCATGACAGTATGGCCGGCCCAGTGTTAAAACCGTTGGCAGAAGAAAGGAGAGAAAAAGAAGTCTGCAGATTTTTTTTCTTTTTTTTCCTCTGAGCTTGCTCTATAGTTGACTTAGTTGCATTTCTGCTCTAATTGCAGCCTTTGTCTCTCTCTCTCCTTCTAATCCTTGAATGGCTCTGATCTCACCTGATTAAAATGGATCCTCAGAGTTTGGCTACAGGTTTGAATAATCTTGCTACGAAGGTTCAAAATTTACAGGATTTTGTTATTCATGCTCCTATATCTGAACCTAGAATTCCTATACCAGAATTTTTCTCCGGGGATAGATCTCGTTTCCTGAATTTCAAAAATAATTGTAAATTATTTCTTTCCCTGAGATCTCGCTCCGCTGGAGATCCCGCACAGCAGGTTAGGATAGTAATTTCCTTGCTGCGGGGTGACCCTCAAGACTGGGCATTTGCATTGGCACCCGGGGATCCTGCGTTGCTCAATGTGGATGCGTTTTTTCTGGCTTTGGGGTTGCTTTATGAGGAACCTAACTTAGAGATTCAGGCTGAAAAAGCCTTGATGGCCCTATCTCAAGGGCAAGATGAAGCTGAAATATACTGCCAAAAATTTCGTAAATGGTCTGTGCTTACTCAGTGGAATGAGTGCGCCCTGGCGGCGAATTTCAGAGAGGGTCTCTCTGATGCCATTAAAGATGTTATGGTGGGGTTCCCTGCACCTACAGGTCTGAATGAGTCCATGACAATGGCTATTCAGATTGATCGGCGTTTGCGGGAGCGCAAACCTGTGCACCATTTGGCGGTGTCTTCTGAGAAGGCTCCAGAAAATATGCAATGTGATAGAATTCTGTCCAGAAGCGAACGGCAGAATTTTAGGCGAAAAAATGGGTTGTGCTTCTATTGTGGTGATTCAACTCATGTTATATCAGCATGCTCTAAACGCACAAAAAAGGTTGATAAGTCTATTTCAATTGGCACTTTACAGTCTAAGTTTATTCTGTCTGTGACCTTGATTTGTTCATTATCGTCAATTACCGCGGATGCCTATGTCGACTCTGGCGCCGCTTTGAGTCTAATGGATTGGTCCTTTGCCAGGCGCTGTGGGTTTGATCTAGAGCCTCTGGAAGTTCCTATACCTCTGAAGGGTATTGACTCTACACCATTGGCTAGTAATAAACCACAATACTGGACACAAGTGACTATGCGTATGAATCCAGACCATCAGGAGATGATTCGCTTCCTTGTGTTGTACAATCTACATGACGTTTTGGTGCTCGGATTACCATGGTTACAATCTCATAACCCAGTCCTTGACTGGAAAGCAATGTCTGTGTTAAGCTGGGGATGTCAGGGGGCTCATGGGGACGTACCTTTGGTTTCCATTTCGTCATCTATTCCCTCTGAGATTCCGGAATTTTTATCTGATTATCGTGATGTTTTTGAGGAGCCTAAGCTTGGTTCACTACCTCCTCACAGAGATTGCGATTGTACCATAGATCTGATTCCGGGCAGTAAATTTCCAAAGGGTCGTTTATTTAATCTGTCTGTACCTGAACATGCTGCTATGCGAGAATATATTAAGGAGTCCCTGGAAAAGGGACATATTCGTCCTTCTTCATCTCCCTTAGGAGCCGGTTTTTTCTTTGTATCTAAAAAAGATGGCTCTTTGAGGCCGTGTATTGATTATCGACTCTTGAATAAAATTACAGTCAAATATCAGTATCCTCTGCCACTGCTGACTGATTTGTTTGCTCGAATAAAAGGGGCTAAGTGGTTCTCTAAGATTGATCTCCGTGGGGCGTATAATTTGGTGCGAATTAAGCAGGGGGATGAGTGGAAAACCGCATTTAATACGCCCGAGGGCCATTTTGAGTATTTAGTAATGCCTTTTGGTCTTTCAAATGCCCCTTCAGTCTTTCAGTCCTTTATGCATGACATTTTCCGTGAATATTTGGATAAATTTATGATCGTGTATCTGGATGATATTTTGATTTTTTCGGATGACTGGGATTCTCATGTCCAACAGGTCAGGAGGGTTTTTCAGGTTTTGCGGGCTAATTCCTTGTGTGTGAAGGGTTCTAAGTGTATTTTTGGGGTTCAAAAGATTTCTTTTTTGGGGTACATTTTTCCCCCTCTTCCATTGAGATGGATCCTGTCAAGGTTCGGGCTATTTGTGATTGGACGCAACCTTCTTCTCTTAAGAGCCTTCAGAAATTTTTGGGCTTTGCTAATTTTTATCGTCGATTTATAACTGGTTTTTCTGATGTTGCTAAACCTTTGACTGATTTGACCAAAAAGGGTGCTGATGTTGCTGATTGGTCCCCTGCTGCTGTGGAGGCCTTTCGGGAGCTTAAGCGCCGCTTTTCTTCCGCCCCTGTGTTGCGTCAGCCTGATGTTACTCTTCCTTTTCAGGTTGAGGTCGATGCTTCCGAGATCGGAGCTGGGGCGGTCTTGTCGCAGAAAAGTTCCGACTGCTCCGTGATGAGACCTTGTGCGTTCTTTTCTCGAAAATTTTCGCCCGCCGAGCGAAATTATGATATTGGTAATCGGGAGCTTTTGGCTATGAAGTGGGCTTTTGAGGAGTGGCGTCATTGGCTTGAGGGGGCTAGACATCAGGTGGTGGTATTGACCGATCACAAGAATTTGATTTATCTTGAGTCTGCCAGGCGCCTGAATCCTAGACAGGCGCGCTGGTCGTTGTTTTTCTCTCGGTTTAATTTTGTGGTCTCATACTTACCAGGTTCTAAAAATGTGAAGGCGGATGCCCTTTCTAGGAGTTTTGAGCCTGATTCCCCTGGTGATTCTGAACCTACAGGTATCCTTAAGGATGGGGTGATATTATCTGCTGTTTCCCCAGACCTGCGACGGGCTTTGCAGGAGTTTCAGGCGGATAGACCTGATCGTTGCCCGCCTGGTAGACTGTTTGTTCCTGATGATTGGACCAGTAGAGTCATCTCGGAGGTTCATTCTTCTGTGTTGGCAGGTCATCCCGGGATCTTTGGTACCAGGGATTTGGTGGCTAGGTCCTTCTGGTGGCCTTCCCTGTCTCGAGATGTACGAGTTTTTGTGCAGTCTTGTGATGTTTGTGCTCGGGCCAAACCTTGTTGTTCTCGGGCTAGCGGATTGTTGTTATCTTTGCCTATTCCGAAGAGGCCTTGGACTCACATCTCTATGGATTTTATTTCTGATCTCCCTGTTTCTCAGAAAATGTCTGTCATCTGGGTGGTGTGTGACCGTTTTTCTAAGATGGTTCATTTGGTGCCCTTGCCTAAGTTGCCTTCCTCATCCGAGTTGGTTCCTCTGTTTTTTCAAAATGTGGTTCGCTTGCATGGTATTCCGGAGAATATCGTTTCTGACAGGGGGACCCAGTTCGTGTCTAGATTTTGGCGGGCGTTCTGTGCTAGGATGGGCATTGATTTGTCTTTTTCGTCTGCGTTCCATCCTCAGACTAATGGCCAGACTGAGCGAACTAATCAGACCTTGGAGACTTATTTGAGGTGTTTTGTGTCTGCGGATCAGGATGACTGGGTTGCCTTTTTGCCGTTGGCGGAGTTTGCCCTCAATAATCGGGCTAGTTCTGCCACTTTGGTTTCTCCTTTCTTTTGCAATTCGGGGTTTCATCCTCGTTTTTCTTCCGGTCAGGTGGAGTCTTCGGACTGTCCTGGAGTGGATACTGTGGTGGATAGGTTGCATCGGATTTGGGGACAGGTGGTGGACAATTTGGAGTTGTCCCAGGAAAAGACTCGGCATTTTGCTAACCGCCGTCGTCGTGTTGGTCCTCGTCTTCGTGTTGGGGACTTGGTGTGGTTGTCTTCTCGTTTTGTCCCTATGAGGGTTTCTTCTCCTAAGTTTAAGCCTCGGTTCATCGGCCCGTATAAGATTTTGGAGATTCTTAACCCCGTGTCCTTTCGATTGGACCTCCCAGCATCTTTTTCTATCCATAATGTCTTCCATCGGTCATTATTGCGCAGGTATGAGGTACCGGTTGTGCCTTCCGTTGAGCCTCCCGCTCCGGTGTTGGTTGAGGGTGAATTGGAGTACGTGGTGGAGAAGATCTTGGACTCCCGTGTTTCCAGACGGAAACTTCAGTATCTGGTCAAGTGGAAGGGCTACGGTCAGGAGGATAATTCTTGGGTGACAGCCTCTGATGTTCATGCCTCTGATTTGGTCCGTGCCTTTCATAGGGCTCATCCTGATCGCCCTGGTGGTTCTTGTGAGGGTTCGGTGCCCCCTCCTTGAGGGGGGGGTACTGTTGTGAATTTGGTTTTTGGGCTCCCCCGGTGGTCACTGGTGGTACTGGACTTGTGTGCTTCACTTTCTCTGTTCACCTGTTTCCATCAGGATATGGGAGTATCCTATTTAGCCTTGCTGCTCAGTTATTCTAGTGCCGGCCATCAATGTAACCAGAGCCTTTCTGTTGCATGTTCCTGCTTCTAGACTACTATCAGCTAAGTTGGACTCTTAGTCCTAAGTTTGTTTTGCATTTTTGTTCCAGTTCACAGTTATGTTATTTTTCTGTAGCTGGAAGCTCTTGTGGGCCGAAATTGCCACTCCGGTGTCATGAGTTGACACATGAGTCTTAAAGTAATTTCGGGATGGTATTTTAATAGGGTTTTCAGCTGACCGTGAAGTTCCCTATTGTATCTTCTTGCTATCTAGTAAGCGGACCTCGCTTTGCTGAACCTACCTTCATACTGCGTATGTCTTTTCCTCTGAACTCACCGTCAATATATGTGGGGGGCTTCTGTCTCCTTTTTGGGGGAATTTCCCTAGAGGTAAGCCAGGTCTGTCTTTTCCTCTATTAGGGTTAGTTAGTCCTCCGGCTGGCGCTAGGCGTCTAGGGATAAAACGTAGGTACGCCACCCGGCCACTGTTAGTTGTGGGGTAGGTTTAGCTCACGGTCAGCTCGAGATTCCATCACCCAAGAGCTGTTCTGTTATTTATGTTCTCTGACGTTCCCTTGCCATTGGGAACCATGACAGCAGTGCCATCAGCTCAGAACTGTCAGATATCAGTAGACCTCCGCTAACCCTACATATTGCTCATAAACGTCTGTCCAAATGCGGTCTTCATGGATGAATTGCATTAAAAAATCCATACTGTCGACATGGAAACAAGGCCAAGCTAGTCAGCTATGCACAAAAACATAGCAACTGGGATGCAGACAAATGCCAACAGGAGCTCTGGACTGATGAGTCAAAATTTGAAATAAACTTCTGCACAATCAAATTCCAACACCAAAAAGGATTTGTCATGGAATTATGGAAATCACAAGATGGTTAGACATGATAATGATAGGTAAATTCTGAAAAAAAAAAATTAAATAAAACAATATTTTCAAAACATCTTAATTTATTCAGCATTGAGTATGAGCACCACACAAAGAAATCCCCGAACTTTCAGCCTGGATGCTATCATTGAAGTCATTAATGGTTGTCTGGGGAATGTTCTGCCCCACTGAACGCACTTGTGCAAATCATCCAGATACGCTGTTGGTAGCTCCCTAATCTAATTACTGACCGATGATATCCCAGATGTACTTGATGGGAGACAAGTCTGGAGATGATGATGACCAGGGTAGCGCATTTAGGTCATACAGTAGCACAAGCAACTTGCAACCTGGCTTCATCATTTTGAAAAACTGCTCCAGGGACACATTGAAGAAATTCACGTACTATTGTTTCCATGACCAAACCAAAGTAACGACGAGCTGTTAGTGCACCTGGAATGAAGACTAGAGGGGTCCGGCTACCAGACATTATGTCATCCCACACCATAATCCTCGGAGTAGGACTAGTGTGATGTTCCCTCTTCATGGTGTTGGTCACAGGGTCTCCAGACCAATCTCTGGCTATAATTGCATCCAAGACAAATGTAGGACTACACACTGAAGAGGATAGACCTCCATTCCAGCCTACAGTCTCCATCTGAAGACCATGTGGGGAACATAGGGGATTACAAAATGTGCCACCAGAATGAGATCACTGCCTTTAAGGGAATTTGTCAGCAGGTTTTTGCTATGTAATCTGAAGACAGCATGAGGTAGAGGTTAAAACACAGATATGCCTCTCTTATCAAGCTCTAGGGTTTTGTTTGCTTAAAATGATTGTTTTAGAACCAGGAGCTCATCATTGCTGCGCATAGCTGGTCGTATGAGCCTAGGTCAAACACGCCCCTTCCTGTGATAAGCAGCTCACAGTCTATGGATGTGTACCCACAGGGATTGGTGGTTAGCTCTCTGCTTCATAGCTAAATCTAAATACTCTGATTGTGTGAGAACGGCCGCACCCAGTAAACTAAGTGATACATCATTGGATTCAGCTTCTCTTTACCTACATTACGCTGCTCACAGATGAGGCTGCAAAAATCTGCTGACAGATATCCTTTAAGGACACACTGAAAACTCTCTGCAGTCTGTTACATAGAGGCTGTAGAAATCTAAAATGAATAATGAAAAGCTCATTGCATAAATGATATATAGTCAAAAATATAAATGAATTTAAGTAAAATAATATTACTCAAAGGTGTCCAAATCCTGTAAAATAGATTTCCTGCTTAAGGGTATGTGCACACGTAAGAATTTCTTGCAGAAAATTCCTGAAGAAAACTGGACATTTTCTGCAAGAAACCCACATGCGTTCTTTTCGCGTTTTTACCCCGTTTTTACCGCTTTTTTTCGTGTTGTTTTCCAGAGCTTTCCCAATGCATTTTATAGCGGGAAAAACACAAAAAAAACCCCGCAAAATTAATGAACATGCTGCATTTTTACCGCGAAAAAAACGCATCATGTGCACAAAAATTGCAGAATACATTCTAAATGATAGGATGCATATGTATGGGTTTTTTATGCATTTTTATTGCGAAAAAATGTGGAAAAAAATGTGTGCACACAGCCTAAGTAATGGTAACAATAGTATAAATTGTGACTGAAATAGCTTTTTAAAACTGGAGAGAGAAATAAATTTCAAGCGACTTTACAAAGTTGCAAAAACTCCGGTGTGGTCCAACTTTTTCTGAAAGTTGCAAAATAAAGTCGGAATTTTTTTCCTCCAAAGCAAAACAATAAACTAATAATTGTAGTAGAGGGCAATGAGATGTCGCCGCGGAACCACGCCCTAAGGAAAACTATCAACTGGGGTCATACTATGCATTGACCTGAATACTGGATGCATAAGGCTGAGAGGTGGGTTGTCATCATACTTGATAATGTTCCGGAATCTACATTTTATTTTTAATATTTATATGTAAGTATATACTGTATATATATACACACGTTTATTGTATGTCGAATTTTTGGGAGGCGATATTTATTTTTTTGCATTCGTCTGCTTTAAGCCCATGATAAACCTGATGAATATTTATACCGAATGGTTTACTCTCTGTAGGAAATGAAGTAGAAAACAATATTTTCTTTATTTTCTTTATTTCTCCCTTTCTAGCTGACAGAGTGAGACTGGTGGTGACGTCTTGGTAGTTCTGGTAGCCGGGGTCCCTGGTGAGTATTCTTGGTGCATTTTAACTTGAACTTTTGGTCACCTGATACATGACCCCTAACCTCTCTGGTTCCTTTCCGAAAAGGTTCGCCATCGAGGGATTTCAGGATTGTGGCATGAAGACAGCTACTTTTAGAAGTGGATCACAGCAATACTTTATGTCCATATATTTTTCCTGACACTTTCACTAAAATATTTAACCTTCAACAGCAGAGGTGAGGAATAGATGATATTACATTTTTGTATGAAATCAGAGACGATGGTTGGTAAGAAGAACATATTGGAAGCTCAAATCATAAAAAGAGGAGTAAGAAAAGAGGCATATTACACCTCCGTTGTAATTATGGGATGGATACGATATGATTGATTTATACATCATTTTTTATTTGAAATAAATAAAAAACAAATACTAATACCGATTATTAAAGGGATTCTTCACCACTCCTGGCATGCCTGTTTTATTACATATTTGCATTCTCCCTATAATACAATTGCAGGAGCATCTTTTCTTAGGACTCTACATTCTGCCTTTCTTCTATTATTCCTCCTTGAAATTTAGGAATAAATTGACAGGTAAATGTTTCTATCCCCTTCTCTAAGGGGCGTGGTTCAGCACAGTCTCACATGGTCAGCACTGATTGGACAGTGTCTCAGTGTACAGGGACACGCCCCCAAGTGGTTACACACATTTCTTTCATTTATTCATGAAGTTCCAGAAGGAGTAACAGGGGAATTCCACAACATAGAGCTATGAGAAAAAATGATCCAGAACTATTATATCATCGAGATTGCAAGTATTTACTAAAACAAATATATTTGGAGACTTGAAAAGTCTTCCTTAAAGGAGTATTTCAGAAAATAAAATGTATCACATACCCAGCATAAAAGTGAAAATATTAGAATATTAGGGAACCCCTAATATTCTAATATTTTCACTTTTACACTGGATATATGATACATTTTATTTTCTGAAATACCCCTAATAGGGATCCATCCACAGATAGCTAGAGTAGCCGACTCAATTACCAAGACCAGCTGCTCCCCAACATGTCCATTGGGCTCTGCACAATATCTAGAACAGGAGACTCGCTTAGACTGCTCAGATGCATACATGGAGTTAAATGCAGTGGTGATGCACAAGCAGTTTCTTTTCTCCAGGGGTGGGCATTTAATTTTCCTGAGGGTCAACATTAGAGTCTGTGACTGTTGTGGAGGAACGAACCAATAGACTGGAATTAATTTTGCTCAATATTAATATATTAATTTTAATAATTTTACATTAATTGTATCACTTAATATTGAGCAGAATTAAGTATGCTGACACTCCCCCATATACCACACAAGCCCACACCCATGCTTTCCAGTGATATTAATGGAAGATGGTGAATGGTTGGGATATTCCTTCTTGGGGCTAAACTGTAGATGAGAATGATTATATACAAGATTTTATATTATCTATAGACAACTCTTCCAACTGTATGATATATTTATTCACCTAATCACTTATTCCTCATCAGTGTAGCAATGGCGAAATCCAATTGGATGCTTGTAGAATTGAAAAAAAATGGTTAGACTCACCAGGTGAGATAGATCCTCCAAGACCGAGGTTTTGGTGGGCAGACGGATCAGCGCAGCAGATAGGAGGGGCACATGGAATACGGACAGCCAAGTAACAGCAGACCGTAGGCAGGTAGGCGGAGTTCAGGAGACCGCAGGCAGGAGGAGGATGTCAGGAAACCGCAGGCAGGCAGGTGGAGTGCCGGAAACTGCAGGCAGGGTGTGTGCAGGAAACCGCAGGCAAGAGGACATAAGGAAACTGCAGGCAGGCAGGGGGAGTGCAGGACAAACTGAGTAGCAAGCCAAAGTCCAGCAACACAGAAGTCTTAGTGCAATGCCAAAATACAAGGGGGTGTCTCAGTGAGCCTTAAATAGGCTAATGCTCACATGGGATCCCGCCAAGTCATCTGCAAAGCCCGACGTGAAGCACAGCAGAGTCCAACGAGCCAGGGAGAAGGAATCAAGGCAAGGATCTGGAACATAACACAAATCCTATTATTTGTAGAGCTACCTACAGGAAACGGCCTCTTCTATAAACATATCTCAATTATATACTGCATTTATGGCATCGCTTGATGGTGAGCAACATGTAATAGTACAGCTGACATTTGCATTATCACCCATCTTACCCAGGCTCCAGAAAAACAAATATTCCTAGTTCTGCAGTGGTGCCCCCTTTTATGACCATATTGTAAATAACTTGCCAGACTTTTTAATCATGATTCTGAAAAGGCTGTGCTACAAACCATGTGTTAGCTGGGAAAGTCAATACTCAGCTCTTCCAAAATCACATATAACTACTTCTCCCCTTCCGGACAAAATTGGTACTGCACCCACTTAACTGTAAAGAAGCACTCCTCCCATCGAAATTTTTAGACTAATAATATATTGCAATAATCATATTGTATAGCTGTCACAACCCAACACGGGTCGGTCCAGCGGATAGCACAACACACACACAATGGGATGGTAAAGGGGAGAGGAAGGCCCCGACAATAGGGAACAAGGGATGGGACACCTCCTGAGCTCCAACCTGAGCTTGTCCCTGCACTCCTTTAATGCCCTAAGTGGGTCCTTCCCCCCTACTGCCATCATGTACCTTGTCTCTGTCATCTCACACTGCCCTTGCTAGTGCACTGGCCAGCAATGGCACTAGCATCACCACTGCAGATAGTACAAACAAAGACGATAGTGACAAGCATGAGACAGACAAGGTAAATACACAAAACTTAGCTCCAGACTCTGCTGCCAAACTCCACACAGCAGTGGATATGGAAACAGGACCCCCAAATCCACAGAAGAAGCAGATTCAGCGCTGACACCAGAGAGCTGCAACTGCAATGCTAGTCTCCATAGAAAACTCTATCACCAACAGTCAGCTGATGCATCAGGTGGCTGTTTAAAGCCAGCAACACAGCAGCTGCCAGCCAAGAAAATTACATTAACCTTTGCTGGCACAAAATCAAAAACAACGTTTAAATTAAGGCAGAGCCAGAGCTTTCACAAATCCAAAAATGAATTGTGACAATAGCACTGTGTACATACAATTGCTCATTTTACCCTTCTACCCAGTTAATTTTCCTCTTTTCCATTAGGTCTATGACATCGTGTGATTAAAAACAGACCAGCTGAATCCTTCTAAGCTCTATGTAGAAACAGGAGGTCTCTTTTCCCTGTATGAGCCATAAGTCTCTGCAAAAGTCAATGGCAGGGGGGAGGAGGGAGCATCTGGGTCAGGAGTTGAAGAGGGGAATGATAAATGCGGGGACAAGAGACTTCCTATTCCTACAGAGAGCAGGGAAGAGAGAATAATTCATTGGGTGTAGAAAGAGAAAATGAGCAGTTGTAAGTACACAGTGCTACATAATATGATTTGTTACCTTTATGTTTGTTGTAACATCTGTAATTAACTTTACACTCTCCCGCCATTACAAAATTAAAAAATTAGTCCAAAAGAAGAATAACGTTTAAAATAGGATTTTGGAGCAGCTGCTAGCAACGCTCTGTCCACACTACTGTCAGGGCTTCTGCATGAACATGATAAGTGTGATGGATATGTATTAAACTGGTTATTAACAAAGGTTGATAATTTAAAAAAAAAATTGCAAAGAAAGTGTCAAGGCACAAACACTGTAATAATTATAGCATCAAACTACACTCAAAAATGGCAACATTCAAAAACATCTGCAATCAGAAAGAAAAACAATAAAGGACAATCTACAACAAAGTGAAGCCTCTTCAGACACCAAAGCCATACATAAATGGCGGTACTGATCCTGTCCATGCGGTTCCTATGCATGTCTCCGTTTTCGCCCCAAGTGATTGTTAATGCTATGGGCCTATCGATCTGGGTAGCAAGCATGGTAGCTGCTATTGGGAATTCCAACTGAAGGTACAGATTTCACACAGCAGTAAGGTGCAGTACTACAAGACCAGTTTGTCCTTTCCTTGTGATGTGACATCACTGTGTGCAATATTGTTGTCCATGCAATACTGTGTGTAATATTCCTGTACTGTGACATCACTGTGTGCATTACAGCTATAATATGACATCTGTGTGAACTTTATCTCCATGCTGTATGTTATATCTATACTGGGACATCATTGTCTTTATCTCTGAACTGTGACATCACTGTTTTTATTATTACTGTATTATAACAATATTGAGTTTATTTTCTCTCTACTGTGACACTAATGTGTTTAAGACTGCACTTTGACATCATTGTGTGCATTATCTAGTACTGTGATAGCTATGTGCTTGTCACTGTACTGTGACATCACTGTGTGTATTATCCTTGTACTGTGACATCACTGTGTATATTATCCCTGTACTGTGACATCACTGTGTGTATTATCCCTGTACTGTGACATCACTGTGTGTATTATCCCTGTACTGTGACATCACTGTCTGTATTATCCCTGTACTGTGACATCACTGTGTGTATTTTCCCTGTACTGTGACATCACTGTGTGTATTATCCCTGTACTGTGACATCACTGTGTGTATTACACCTGTACTGTGACATCACTGTGTATATTATCCCTGTACTGTGACATCACTGTGTGTATTATCCCTGTACTGTGACATCACTGTGTTTATTATCCCTGTACTGTGACATCACTGTGTGTATTATTCTTGTGCTGTGACATCACTGTGTGTATTATCCCTGTACTGTGACATTACTGTGTGTATTATCTCTGTACTGTGACATCACTGTGTGTGTATTCTCTCTGTACTGTGACATCACTGTGTGTATTATTCCTGTACTGTGACATCACTGTGTGTATTATCCCTGTACTGTGACATCACTGTGTGTATTATCCCTGTACTGTGAAATCACTGTGTGTATTATCCCTGTACTGTGACATCACTGTGTGTATTATCCCTGTACTGTGACATCACTGTGTATTATCCCTGTACTGTGACATCACTGTGTGTATTATCCCTGTACTGTGACATCACTGTGTTTATTATCCCTGTACTCTGATATCACTGTGTATATTATCCCTGTACTGTGACATCACTGTGTTTATTATCCCTGTACTGTGACATCACTGTGTGTATTATCCCTGTACTGTGACATCATTGTGTGTATTATCCCTGTACTGTGACATCACTGTGTGTATTATCCCTGTACTCTGATATCACTGTGTATATTATCCCTGTACAGTGACATCACTGTGTATATTATCCCTGTACTGTGACATCACTGTGTTTATTATCCCTGTACTGTGACATCACTGTGTGTATTATCCCTGTACTGTGACATCACTGTGTGTATTATCACTGTACTGTGACATCATTGTGTGTATTATCCCTGTACTGTGACATCACTGTGTATTATCTCTGTAATGTGACATCACTGTGTGTATTATCCCTGTACTGTGACATCTCTGTGTTTATTATCTCTGTATTGTGACGTCACTGTGTGTATTATCCCTGTACTGTGACATCACTGTGTATATTATCCCTGTACTGTGACATCACTGTGTGTATTATCCCTGTACTGTGACATCACTGTGTATATTATCCCTGTACTGTGACATCACTGTGTTTATTATCCCTGTACTGTGACATCGCTGTGTATATTATCCCTGTACTGTGACATCACTGTGTGTATTATCTCTGTACTGTGACATCACTGTGTTTATTATCCCTGTACTGTGACATCATTGTGTGTATTATCCCTGTACTGTGACATCACTGTGTTTATTATCCCTGTACTGTGATATCACTGTGTGTATTATCCCTGTACTGTGACATCACTGTGTTTATTATCCCTGTACTGTGACATCACTGTGTGTATTATCCCTGTACTGTGACATCACTGTGTGTATTATCCCTGTACTGTGACATCACTGTGTGTATTATCCCTGTACTATGACATCACTGTGTGTATTATCTCTGTACTGTGACATCACTGTGTGTATTATCCCTGTACTGTGACATCACTGTGTGTATTATCCCTGTACTGTGACATCACTGTGTGTATTATCCCTGTACTGTGACATCACTGTGTATATTATCCCTGTACAGTGACATCACTGTGTATATTATCCCTGTACTGTGACATCACTGTGTGTATTATCCCTGTACTGTGACATCACTGTGTATTATCCCTGTACTGTGACATCACTGTGTGTATTATCCCTGTACTGTGACATCATTGTGTGTATTATCCCTGTACTGTGACATCACTGTGTATTATCTCTGTACTGTGACATCACTGTGTTTATTATCTCCGTAATGTGACATCACTGTGTGTATTATCCCTGTACTGTGACATCACTGTGTGTATTATCCCTGTACTGTGACATCACTGTGTATTTTATCCATGTACTGTGACATCACTGTGTGTATTATCCCTGTACTGTGACATCACTGTGTTTATTATCCCTGTACTGTGACATTGCTGTGTGCAGGCAGGGCCGGCTCCAGGTTTTTGAGGGACCCGGGCGAAAGAGTCTCAATGGGCCCCCCCTTTAACACATACCACGATTCATGATCACATACAACACAGCCATGTAGTATATAACACAGCCCACATAGTATATAGCTCAGCCACGTAGCATATAACACAGCCATGTAGTATATAGCACAGCCCACGTAGCATATAACACAGCCACGTAGTATATAGCACTGCCCACGTAGTATATAGCACAGCCACGTAGTATATAACACAGCCCATGTAGCATATAACAGCCCATATAGTATATAGCACAGCCACATATTATATAACACAGCCCACGTAGTATATTGAACAGCCATGTAGTATATAGCACAGCCCACGTAGCATATAACAGCCCATATAGTATATAGCACAGCCACATATTATATAACACAGCCCACGTAGTATATAGAACATATAGAACAGCCATGTAGCACAGCCCACGTAGCATATAACAGCCCACGTAGAATATAACATGGCCCATGTAGTATATAGCACAGCCATGTAGTATATAGAACAGCCATGTAGTATATAACACAGCCATTGAGTATATAGCACTGACATGTAGTATACAGCACAGCCCCCCTCCCCAAGAATGGCCCCATAGTCCAGTACTCACTGTCACTGTTATAGTTACAATAAAAAAAACACTCCTCACCTCTCAACGTTCCCGCGCCGTGCTGCTCCCTCCCTGCTCTGGTCTTGGCGGCTGCCGCTGCACTGCCTGACACAGCGAGTGCTCAATGATGTCATCGCACACCTGCAGTGGCAGTGTCAGAGGCAGAGTGGGGAATGATGGGAGAGGGAGCGTCAGGTGACGCTCTCTCCTCCATCATTTGCTTTGAACTTTACCAGCAGATGCCGGTACAGTTCAAAACGGCGGCGGGGGAGTTGGCGCTTGCGACAGGCGGGCCCCCCTGCTTCACAGGGGCCCCATAGCAGCTGCGTGATGTGCCGCTAGCTGAGGGCCCCTGGGAGAGTGGGGGCCCTAGGCACTGGCAGCTGCCTGCCCCTAACGCCAGCCCTGAATGGGCCCCCCTGTCTAACCAGGGCCCCGGCAATTGCCCGGGTACGCCGAGTGCTGACGCCGGCCCTGGCTGTGTGTATTATCCCTGTACTGTGACATCACTGTGTGTATTATCCCTGTACTGTGACATCGCTGTGTTTATTATCCCTGTACTGTGACATCACTCTGTGTATTACCCCTGTACTGTGACATCACTGTGTGTATTACCCCTGTACTGTGACATCACTGTTTATTATCCCTGTACTGTGACATCACTGTGTGCATTATCCCTGTACTGTGACATCACTGTGTTTATTATCCCTGTACTGTGACATCACTGTGTATATTATCCCTGTACTGTGACATCACTGTGTTTATTATCCCTGTACTGTGACATCGCTGTGTATATTATCCCTGTACTGTGACATCACTGTGTGTATTATCTCTGTACTGTGACATCACTGTGTTTATTATCCCTGTACTGTGACATCATTGTGTGTATTATCCCTGTACTGTGACATCACTGTGTTTATTATCCCTGTACTGTGATATCACTGTGTGTATTATCCCTGTACTGTGACATCACTGTGTTTATTATCCCTGTACTGTGACATCACTGTGTGTATTATCCCTGTACTGTGACATCACTGTGTGTATTATCTCTGTACTGTGACATCACTGTGTGTATTATCCCTGTACTGTGACATCACTGTGTGTATTATCCCTGTACTGTGACATCACTGTGTGTATTATCCCTGTACTGTGACATAACTGTGTATATTATCCCTGTACAGTGACATCACTGTGTATATTATCCCTGTACTGTGACATCACTGTGTGTATTATCCCTGTACTGTGACATCACTGTGTATTATCCCTGTACTGTGACATCACTGTGTGTATTATCCCTGTACTGTGACATCATTGTGTGTATTATCCCTGTACTGTGACATCACTGTGTATTATCTCTGTACTGTGACATCACTGTGTTTATTATCTCCGTAATGTGACATCACTGTGTGTATTATCCCTGTACTGTGACATCACTGTGTGTATTATCCCTGTACTGTGACATCACTGTGTATTTTATCCATGTACTGTGACATCACTGTGTGTATTATCCCTGTACTGTGACATCACTGTGTTTATTATCCCTGTACTGTGACATTGCTGTGTGCAGGCAGGGCCGGCTCCAGGTTTTTGAGGGACCCGGGCGAAAGAGTCTCAATGGGCCCCCCCTTTAACACATACCACGATTCATGATCACATACAACACAGCCATGTAGTATATAACACAGCCCACATAGTATATAGCTCAGCCACGTAGCATATAACACAGCCATGTAGTATATAGCACAGCCCACGTAGCATATAACACAGCCACGTAGTATATAGCACTGCCCACGTAGTATATAGCACAGCCACGTAGTATATAACACAGCCCATGTAGCATATAACAGCCCATATAGTATATAGCACAGCCACATATTATATAACACAGCCCACGTAGTATATTGAACAGCCATGTAGTATATAGCACAGCCCACGTAGCATATAACAGCCCATATAGTATATAGCACAGCCACATATTATATAACACAGCCCACGTAGTATATAGAACATATAGAACAGCCATGTAGCACAGCCCACGTAGCATATAACAGCCCACGTAGAATATAACATGGCCCATGTAGTATATAGCACAGCCATGTAGTATATAGAACAGCCATGTAGTATATAACACAGCCATTGAGTATATAGCACTGACATGTAGTATACAGCACAGCCCCCCTCCCCAAGAATGGCCCCATAGTCCAGTACTCACTGTCACTGTTATAGTTACAATAAAAAAAACACTCCTCACCTCTCAACGTTCCCGCGCCGTGCTGCTCCCTCCCTGCTCTGGTCTTGGCGGCTGCCGCTGCACTGCCTGACACAGCGAGTGCTCAATGATGTCATCGCACACCTGCAGTGGCAGTGTCAGAGGCAGAGTGGGGAATGATGGGAGAGGGAGCGTCAGGTGACGCTCTCTCCTCCATCATTTGCTTTGAACTTTACCAGCAGATGCCGGTACAGTTCAAAACGGCGGCGGGGGAGTTGGCGCTTGCGACAGGCGGGCCCCCCTGCCTCACAGGGGCCCCATAGCAGCTGCGTGATGTGCCGCTAGCTGAGGGCCCCTGGGAGAGTGGGGGCCCTAGGCACTGGCAGCTGCCTGCCCCTAACGCCAGCCCTGAATGGGCCCCCCTGTCTAACCAGGGCCCCGGCAATTGCCCGGGTACGCCGAGTGCTGACGCCGGCCCTGGCTGTGTGTATTATCCCTGTACTGTGACATCACTGTGTGTATTATCCCTGTACTGTGACATCGCTGTGTTTATTATCCCTGTACTGTGACATCACTCTGTGTATTACCCCTGTACTGTGACATCACTGTGTGTATTACCCCTGTACTGTGACATCACTGTTTATTATCCCTGTACTGTGACATCACTGTGTGCATTATCCCTGTACTGTGACATCACTGTGTTTATTATCCCTGTACTGTGACATCACTGTGTATATTATCCCTGTACTGTGACATCACTGTGTTTATTATCCCTGTACTGTGACATCACTCTGTGTATTATCCCTGTACTGTGACATCACTGTGTGTATTATCTCTGTACTGTGACATCACTGTGTATATTATCCCTGTACTGTGACATCGCTGTGTTTATTATCCCTGTACTGTGACATTACTGTGTGTATTATCCCTGTACTGTGACATCACTGTGTTTATTATCCCTGTACTGTGACATCACTGTGTGCATTATCCCTGTACTGTGACATCACTGTGTTTATTATCCCTGTACTGTGACATCACTGTGTTTATTATCCCTGTACTGTGACATCACTGTGTGTATTATCCCTGTACTGTGACATCACTGTGTGCATTATCCCTGTACTGTGACATCACTGTGTTTATTATCCCTGTACTGTGCTATTGGGCAGCACGGTGGCGCAGTGGTTAGCACAGCAGCGCTGGAGTCCTGGGTTCAAACCCCACCAAGGACAACATCTGCATAGAGTTTGTATGTTCTCTCCGTGTTTGTGTGGGTTTCCTCCGGGTTCTCCGCCTTCCTCCCACAATCCAAAGACATACTGATAGGGAATTTAGATTGTGAGCCCCAATGGGGGCAGCGATGATAATGTGTGCAAACTGTAAAGCGCTGCGGAATATGTTAGCACTATATAAAAATAAACATTATTATTAGATTATTATTACTGTGACATCACTGTGTGCATTATCCCTGTACTGTGACATCACTGTGTTTATCTGCGTACCATACAAATTGTCTCTTCAGAGAGGAAGAAGACTAGAACTCTAGTGCCGCCTATTGGTTTGGCTTTCCCAGATGAGCATTGCAAGGCTTAAAAGTCTCTTCATCTTGACATGGTAGGATTGACATGTCACTCTCCGCTAGAAAAACGTTACCCCTTGGATCCTGGTAAGACACCTCTCACCCCGCCAAACCAGATCTCATACTTTGCACTGACGAGGGGCAGCACCTCCAAACACAGTGTCTGCAAAATGAGCTTATGGTTTGGCTATTATCCTAAGTCATGTGACAAGGCTCTTTAAAGGGTGAATATTGACTTTTAGGATTGCTACTTCCAATAGGTGGCGCTAGAGTTCTAGTCTTCTACACAGTGTCAGACTGGTGTGTCAAGGGCCCCCCAGTAACTTTGACTTTGGGGGGGGCCCACTTTTCACCTGCATACAAATATTACACTACCCTCGTTCACAAATTTACTTATATCTCTACATAATAATAAACTAGGTAGTTTGGTGAATGATGAGATGCTGCTTTTTTTCTGTACACAGTAAATCATGGGAATTATGCCAAGTACTTCCCATATAGTGGGATTGGGGGCCCATGTTTGCACGGGGGCCAACCGGGGGATTCCCCTGTTCCCCTATGGGCCTGTCCGAGTCCGCTTTTACCTCTCTGAAGACATAATTTGCCAGAGGAGAATTGCAAGGCTTAAAAGTCTCCTCATCTTGCCATGGCAAGCTTGACATGTCACTCTCCATTTATTATCTCTGTACTGTGACATCACTGGTTAGAAAATAAGTATTTGATACACTGCTGGTTTTGCCAGTTTTCCATCTGTCATTTGTATCATAGGTACACTTCACCTGTGAAAGACAGAAAATATTTGCATTTTTTTTGCATTAAATAAGTATTTGATACATTAGAAAAAGCAGAACTTAATATTTGGTACAGAAACTTTTGTTTGCAATTATAGAGGTCAGATGTTTCCTGTAGTTCTTGACCCAGGTTGCACACACTGCAGCAGGGATTTTGGCCCCCTCCTCCATACAGATCTTCTCCAGATATTTCAGGTTTCGGGGCTGTCACTAGGCAACATTGAGGTTTAGATCCCCCAAAAGATTTTCTATAGTGGCTAGGCCACTCAGGACCTTGCAGGACTTAAGTTGCCCTGGTTGGGTGTTTTGGGTCATTGTCATGCTGGAAAATGAAGCCATGACCCATCTTCAATGCTTTTACTGAGGGAAGGAGATTATTGGCCAAAATCTTGCGATACATGTCCCCATCAATTCTCCCTTCAATACGGTGCAGTCATCATGTCCATTTTTCCGAAAAGCACCCCCAAAGTATGATGTTTCCTCCATCATGCTTCACAGTCGGGATGGTGTTCTTGCTGTTGTACTCATCATTCTTCCTCCAAAAATGCCAAATGAAGTTGATACCAAAAAGTTCTGTTTTGGTCTCATCTGACCACATGACCTTCTCCCATGCCTCCTCTAGATCATCCAGATGGTCATTGGGGAATTTCAAATGGGCCTGGACATGTGCTGGCGTGAGCAGGGGGACCTTGTGTGCACTGCAGGATTTTAATCTATGACGGTGTAGTGTGTTACTAACATTAATGTTTGAGAATCTGGTCAACGCTCTCTTCAGGTCTATCTCAGAATCATTCTTACCCCACGAAGCGAGATCTAGCATGGAGCCCCAGACAAAGGAAGATTGACAGTCATCTTGTGTTTCTTCCATTTTATAATAATTGCGCCAACAGTTGTTGCCTTCTTACCAAACTCCTTGCCTATTGTCCTGTAGCCCATCCCAGTCTCGTGCAGTTCTACAATTTTCCCCCCTCTGGTGTCCTTAGACGGCTCTTTGGTCTTGGCCATGGTGGAGAGGTTGGAGTGTGATTAATTGATTGATTGATTGTGTGGACAGGTGTCTTTTATACAGATATCGAGTTCAAGCAGGTGTAATTAATACAGGTAATGAGTGCAGGGCTTCTTTTTTCTTTTTTAAATTGTCATTTCTATTGAATTTTTTCAAATTTTACAGGAAAGGAAAAAATAAATAGGCATTTTAGATTTTTCAATATCATTTATAGGTTAACAACCAATCATAGACTATATTAATAGTTAAACATTTTCAAGTATTTAAAAAGTAAAATCTTACAAACAGAGAAACACACTGACTCGAACAATAGGAAAGGGGGGGAAACGATGTGGAATGTTATGACCTAAACTAACAGGTCGGTGAGATCCGGAATTCTTGCTGGTTGGTCGGTGATCAAATACTTATTTCCTGCAATAAAATGCTAATTAATTATGTAAAACTCCTACAATGTGATTTTCTGTTTATTATGTTTAGATTCTGTCTCTCACAGTTGAAGTGTACCTACGATATAAATTACAGACCTCTCCATTCTTTGTAGGCGGGAAAACGTGCAAAATCTGCAGTGTATCAAATACTTATTTCCCCCACTGTATGTTATTTTGTGAAGATGAAGGCAATCACACGCCCTACTGACTCCTTAAGAGGGCAAAACTTATGGGTAACTTGTGAGAACAACGTAAAGTTATTATTACACTCGTTGTCAAAACTTGTTCCCATGTTTTAGTCATTTCTTGATTTCACCGCTACGCGCGTAGAACCAAATCTCATAAACCCCCTGGTGTAAAACAGCCAAAATCCATGCCGCAGTTTTCAGAACTTGGCACCATTTTTAGTGACTAGAACTGGAAAAATAACATTATTTAAATGTGTCTCATGGATTATCCCTCTGGAATGATTCCATAATTATCAGCTATACCAAGAAAACTATGGAAACAGCATTTCTGCCAGAAGAGACCCTGATTCTACACGTTTTTGCTTCTCCGGTGTCAGCGGCGGGTTCATTAACCCCTTCACACCCCATTCTGATCCCTACCCTGAGGGGTGAAAACATTGCGGTCACATTTGAACTCAAGCGCCGTGTAATGATGGTTAATATTTACATTCAGCTTTTGCCAGTATTCCCCATAGCTCCGGGTTCTGGCTCATGCCTGAGTGTAAGGACGCCTGTTTCCTCCTTCACTTCTTTTCTTCCATTTGCTGCCAGCATTAATTATGTCTTATGCCTGGGAAGGTCTAACACGAACCAAAACAAGAGGACCTGAACCTGATCCTTTCCCCATGGAGGGTACTGGGTTACAGCAACGCTCCCTCCGTCAGCCCAGTCCTGTCCGCGCTGCTTTATACTCTGCAAACTAACAAATGGTTCCAATATTAGAGAAAGCAATTAAGTCTTAGAATTGTGACGTCTTCCAGAAATGACCATTGCTGCATTGCCGGTGCGAACCGTAATCTGTCAGGGACATAAGGGGTTAATGCGAACAGAAAGCCCCCTGGAATAAACATTGTGGCTTCACTGACATTCTCTATCTCTACCGATGTCATCGCTCCGACTGATGTCAGATACAACAGATAGGAAGCGTGAGATGATAAGTCAGAGCAGGGAGGAAGCGAAGCAGTGATTCCATATCATAAACCGAAGGCTTCAAAGTAAATGAAAGAATTACGATAAATTAAATCTGGTCCCTGCTGCTTGACATGACCCAACAATCCCTCTGCTGCATAAGACAATAGATAAGTCTAGAAAGATGTGATGTAATATAATACGGGATATGATGGAGGCCTATGATGCTCTCACCTATTATTCTAGAGCTCCGGAACTGTCAGATAAGGCACTGCGACATCATCCTAGTTTATCTATCTATCATCTATCTATCTATCTATCTATTATCTATTATCTATCTATCATCTATCTATCATCTATCTATCTATTATCTATTTATCTATTATCTATCTATTATCTATCTATCTATTATCTATCTATCTATCTATTATCTATCTATCTATTATCTATCTATTATCCATCTATCTATCTATCTATCTATCTACCTATCTATTATCTATTATCTATCTATCATCTATCTATCATCTATCTATCATCTATCTATCTATCTATCTATCTATCTATCTATTATCTATTTATCTATTATCTATCTATTATCTATCTATCTATTATCTATCTATCTATCTATCTATTATCTATCTATTATCCATCTATCTATCTATCTATCTACCTATCTATTATCAATCTATCTATCTACCTATCTATCTATTATCTATCTATCTATTATCTATCTATCTATCTATCTATCTATCTATCTACCTATCTATTATCTATTAAATATCTATCTATATATCTATCAATCATCTATCTATCTATTATATATCTATCTATTATCTATCTATCTATCCATCATCTATCTATTATATATCTATTATCTGTCTATCTATCTATCTATCTATCTATCTATCTATCTATCATCTATCTATTATCTATCTATCTATCTATCAATCTATTATCTATCTATCTATTATCTATCAGTCTATTATCTATCAATTATCTATCTATCATCTATCTATCATCTATCTATCTATCATCTATCTATTATCTATCTATCTATCTCGTATCTATCTATCTATCTATCTATCTATCTATCATCTATCTATCTATTATCTATCTATCTATCATCTCTTTATCTATCTATCTAAAAAATATTTTAAAAAAATTCATATTTTACATTTTAAAAATTACAAAAAGGAAAATGTGATGATGCAAAAATTTAGGCACCCTGCATGGTTAGTACCTAGTAGCACCCCTTTTGAAAGTATCACAGCTTGTAAATGCTTTTTGTAGCCAGACAAGAGTATTTCACTTCTTGATTGAGGGAATTTCATCCATTCTTCCTTGAAGAATTCTTCAAGTTCTGTGAGATTCCTGGGTCATCTTGCATCCTCTGCTATTTTGAGATCTAGCCACAGATTTTCAATGATGTTCAGATCAGGGGACTGTGAGGGCCATTGTAAAACCTTCAGCTTGCGCCTTTTGAGGTCGTCTATTGGGGATTTTGACATGTGTTTAGGATCATTATCCATTTGTAGAAGCCATCCTCTTTTCATCTTCAGCTTTTTTTTTTACAGATGGTGTTATGTTTGCATTAAAAGTTTGTTGAAATGTCATTGAATCCATTCTTCCTTCTACCTGTGAAATGTTCCCCGTGCCATTGGCTGCAACACAACCCCAAAGCATGAGTGATCCACCTCCATGTTTAATGGTTGGCGAGATGTTCTTTTCCTGAAATTCTGTGCCCTTTTTCTACAAGCATATCTTTGATCATTGCGGCCAATGAGTTCTATTTTAACCTCATTGGTCCACAGGACTTGTTTCCAAAATGCATCAGGCTTGTTTAGATGCTCTTTCTCATACTTCTGAAGCTGAATTTTATGGAGAGAGCCAAAAAATCATCATGATGACTGTTATTTATGGTAAACACAGGTACAGGCACATCTTCACAATGAGGGACAGGCCTTCTTGCAGATTCCATGTTACTCCCATTTTCGTTTCTTATGCTTATTGAATCCTTGCACTTGCACTGCACAGAAATAACAGTCATCATGATGATTTTTTGGCTCTCTCCACACCATTGGAACACCAAATTTGAAGCTTTTTCTTTGTCCTTTGCTCCATTTTCGTAATAATTCGATACATGCTTTGCACACTATGTGTGGTGCCCAAAACTTGTCTTGGTCCCCAAGCATAACCCCAAAATAGGCAAAATACACTTTTTTTACGAAGTCTGTTATGTTTCTTCTATGTTTTGGCAGTGTGTATTCACCACAAATGTAACAGAATGAGTCTGGATCGTTAAGACAACTTCTTCTTGATGAGTTCATGCTTTTCACTGGAAAACAGGCAACAACATAAAGTTAGTGCAAAAATCAAGCTATGAACAAACTTTTAGAACACTAATTAACACAAAACTATATTGAGAACTGCTCAGTTCAAGTACTAATCCAAAGAAATTAATGAGATGATGCGTCGCATTTACCAACAAGTGCTATAAATAAGATACCAAAAATCTCAAAAACTTGAGCCAATCTGGCAAAACTGATAGCATATTCAGAATCAGCACCCCCAAAAATACCCCAAATTCATTAAAATATTTTGGACACCAGAAAAAAAAAATTTTTTTGTTGACCTGTGTTATCTATCTATCTATTATGTATCTGTTATCTATCTATCTATTATCTATTATCTATCTATCTATTATCATCTATCTACCTATTTATCTATTATCTATCTATCTGTTATCTATCTATCTATCTGTTATCTATCTAATAATAATAATAATAATAATTTTATTTATATAGCGCCAACATATTCCGCAGCGCTTTACAACTTATAGAGGGGACTTATACAGACAATAGACATTACAGCATAACAGAAATCACAGTTCAAAACAGATACCAGTAGGAATGAGGGCCCTGCTCGCAAGCTTACAATCTATGAGGAAAAGGGGAGACACGAGAGGTGGATGGTAACAATTGCTTTAGTTATTTGGACCAGCCATAGTGTAAGGCTCGGGTGTTCATGTAAAGCTGCATGAACCAGTTAACTACCTAAGTATGTAACAGTACAGACACAGAGGCTATTAACTGCATAAAGTGTATGAGAACATGATGGAGGAACGTGATTATGTTGTTGTTTTTTTATTAATAGGCCACACAGAGATAATTAGGTTAATGCGTTGAGGCGGTAGGCCAATCTGAACAAATGAGTTTTTAGGGCACGCTTAAAACTGTGGGGATTGGGGATTAATTGTATTAACCTAGGTAGTGCATTCTATCTACTTTCTTTCCATGTATTACATACTGATTTATCCATTTATCTATCTTTTACTTATCTATACCTATCTATGTACCTGCCTATTTATGAATATTTCACAATTACACTAACTAATTGCAAAGTGAAAAAAGATCAATCAATCATCATCTCACTGTCACCAAAGACGCCAAAGACGTGTAACTAGTAACTAACCCCTAAATGACCAGAATTAATTGTCATACGGTTAGATATCCAGTCCTGCCTTGCTGCTTGGTACTTGTAGTGCCACAAGCCACATATTCCACAGTTGCAGCAATACAAGTTCTATTAAATATGTTTGATACTGAAATACTTCCAGTCTTATTACTAACAGGTAAAATATGCCAAGAAGCCGGAGTGATGTGTGATAACGGCACTAGTTATCCTTCTCATGAGTCCCAAGATCCCAAGATTAGGAACTCTACCCAGATCTTAGAACCTGGAGGGCAATTAAAGCTTTTCCTACCGGATTAAGAATCCGACATTGATCCATGTGTCAGGAATGCCTTGAATTTATGAAAGGTGCTTATTTCATGGCTATGGAGAATTTTATGTTCTGTAGGTGAAATCAAGTTCAGCCCACAGCTCTACAGCAGATTGATGTTTTAATAAAAAATAAAATTGAGAAATAAAGCAAATCAGTAGGGACTGTCCTATTACATGTTTACACATCAAATCCTAATGATATCGACCATATCTACATATCACTGTAGCTTATTGTACCCCCGTACTAAAAGAAATCATTCGGATAGTTCACTTTTAAGAAAAGGTTATCGGTCCTATACTAGATTACTTTACAGATGCAATAAGTGATCTTCAATTACATAATTATTGGGATTGGAATTAAATCACAAATGCAAAAAAGCAAGGAGTTAAAAACAGTCATTCTTGATACGGCCAGAAGATGGCGGTCTGTCCCCATTCTAAAAAACAAATCTACTAATGTGTGGAAATACTGGAGGGTGAGGAAATCTGAGATCAGCACTTAACACTTGTTGTTTAGAAAAGGGGAAAACAAAATATTCTTACTGACTACAACAATAAATATATCATTAATGTAAAAAAAGGCAATTACAAGGAGACTTGCAGAGGAGGCATTAGGAAGTAAGCAGGGGCTGTGTGTCCATTCCTACATGTACCCATGATGGGATATTGCTGCATTACTATCACCAGCCCTGTATGCTGTATTACTATCACCAGCCCTATATGCTGCATTACTATCACCAGCCCTATATGCTGTATTACTATCACCAGCCCTATATGCTGCATTACTATCACCAGCCCTATATGCTGTATTACTATCACCAGCCCTATATGCTGCATTACTATCACCAGCCCTATATGCTGTATTACTATCACCAGCCCTATATGCTGTATTACTATCACCAGCCCTATATGCTGCATTACTATCACAGCCCTATATGCTGTATTACTATCACCAGCCCTATATGCTGTATTACTATCACCAGCCCTATATGCTGCATTACTATCACCAGCTCTAGATGCTGCATTACTATCACCAGCCCTATATGCTGCATTACTATCACCAGCCCTATATGCTGTATTACTATCACCAGCTCTATATGCTGTAATACTATCACCAGCCCTATATGCTGCATTACTATCACCAGCCCTATATGCTGCATTACTATCACCAGCCCTATATGCTGTATTACTATCACCAGCCCTATATGCTGCATTACTATCACCAGCCCTATATGCTGCATTACTATCACCAGCCCTATATGCTATATTACTATCACCAGCCCTATATGCTGCATTACTATCACCAGCCCTATATGCTGTAATACTATCACCAGCCCTATATGCTGTATTACTATCACCAGCCCTATATGCTGCATTACTATCACCAGCCCTATATGCTGTATTACTATCACCAGCCCTATATGCTGTATTACTATCACCAGCCCTATATGCTGCATTACTATCACCAGCCCTATATGCTGTATTACTATCACCAGCCCAATATGCTGTATTACTATCACCAGCCCTATATGCTGTATTACTATCACCAGCCCTATATGCTGCATTACTATCACCAGCTCTATATGCTGCATTACTATCACCAGCCCTATATGCTGCATTACTATCACAGCCCTATATGCTGTATTACTATCACCAGCCCTATATGCTGCATTACTATCACCAGCTCTATATGCTGCATTACTATCATCAGCCCTATATGATGCATTACTATCACCAGCCCTATATGCTATATTACTATCACCAGCCCTATATGCTGCATTACTATCACCAGCCCTATATGCTGCATTACTATCACCAGCCCTATATGCTGCATTACTATCACCAGCCCTATATGCTATATTACTATCACAGCCCTATATGCTGCATTACTATCACCAGCCCTATATGCTATATTACTATCACAGCCCTATATGCTGCATTACTATCACCAGCCCTATATGCTATATTACTATCACCAGCCCTATATGCTGCATTACTATCACCAGCTCTATATGCTGCATTACTATCACCAGCCCTATATGCTGTATTACTATCACCAGCCCTATATGCTGCATTACTATCACCAGCTCTATATGCTGCATTACTATCACCAGCCCTATATGCTGTATAACTATCACCAGCTCTATATGCTGCATTACTATCACCAGCCCTATATGCTGCATTACTATCACAGCCCTATATGCTGTATTACTATCACCAGCCCTATATGCTGTATTACTATCACCAGCCCTATATGCTGTATTACTATCACCAGCCCTATATGCTGTATTACTATCACCAGCCCTATATGTTGTATTACTATCACCAGCCCTATATGCTGTATTACTATCACCAGCCCTATATGCTGCATTACTATCACCAGCCCTATATGCTGCATTACTATCACCAGCCCTATATACTGCATTACTATCACCAGCCCTATATGCTGCATTACTATCACCAGCCCTATATGCTGTATTACTATCACCAGCCCTATATGCTGCATTACTATCACCAGCTCTATATGCTGTATTACTATCACCAGCCCTATATGCTGTATTACTATCACCAGCCCTATATGCTGCATTACTATCACCAGCCCTATATGCTGTATTACTATCACCAGCCCTATATGCTGTATTACTATCACCAGCCCTATATGCTGTATTACTATCACCAGCCCTATATGCTGTATTACTATCACCAGCCCTATATGCTGCATTACTATCACCAGATCTATATGCTGCATTACTATCACCAGCTCTATATGCTGTATTACTATCACCAGCCCTATATGCTGTATTACTATCACCAGCCCTATATGCTGTATTACTATCACCAGCCCTATATGCTGTATTACTATCACCAGCCCTATATGCTGTATTACTATCACCAGCCCTATATGCTGCATTACTATCACCAGATCTATATGCTGCATTACTATCACCAGCCCTATATGCTGTATTACTATCACCAGCCCTATATGCTGTATTACTATCACCAGCCCTATATGCTGCATTACTATCACCAGCCCTATATACTGCATTACTATCACCAGCCCTATATGCTGCATTACTATCACCAGATCTATATGCTGCATTACTATCACCAGCCCTATATGCTGTATTACTATCACCAGCTCTATATGCTGTATTACTATCACCAGCCCTATATGCTGCATTACTATCACCAGATCTATATGCTGCATTACTATCACCAGCCCTATATGCTGTATTACTATCACCAGCCCTATATGCTGCATTACTATCACCAGCCCTATATACTGCATTACTATCACCAGCCCTATATGCTGTATTACTATCACCAGCCCTATATGCTGCATTACTATCACCAGCCTTATATGCTGTATTACTATCACCAGCTCTATATGCTGCATTACTATCACCAGCCCTATATGCTGTATTACTATCACCAGCCCTATATGCTGTATTACTATCACCAGCCCTATATGCTGTATTACTATCACCAGCTCTATATGCTGTATTACTATCACCAGCCCTATATGCTGCATTACTATCACCAGCCCTATATGCTGTATTACTATCACCAGCCCTATATGCTGCATTACTATCACCAGCCCTATATGCTGTATTACTATCACCAGCCCTATATGCTGTATTACTATCACCAGCCGTATATGCTGTATTACTATCACCAGCCCTATATGCTGTATTACTATCACCAGCCCTATATGCTGCATTACTATCATCAGCCATATATGCTGTATTACTATCACCAGCCCTATATGCAGCATTACTATCACCAGCCCTATATACTGCATTACTATCATCAGCCATATATGCTGTATTACTATCACCAGCTCTATATGCTGCATTACTATCACCAGCCCTATATACTGCATTACTATCACCAGCCCTATATGCTGTATTACTATCACCAGCCCTATATGCTGCATTACTATCACCAGCCCTATATGCTGTATTACTATCACCAGCCCTATATGCTGTATTACTATCACCAGCCCTACACTATGTTCCAAATTATTATGCAAATGACTTTTTTCTCTGATTTTCCTAAATGGTCGGTGCAAATGACAGTCAGTCTAATAAAAGTCATCACCCGTTGGAGTATACATCGAATTTTATTGAAGAAACCTCCCAATGATAACAATATAATCTCCAAAATGAATAAAATCTTAAAATGCACTGCTCCAAATTATTAGGCACAGTAGAATTTCTAAACATTTGATATTTTTTAAAGAACTGACAATGCTCATTTGTGGAATTTGCAGCATTAGGAGGTCACATTCACTGAACAAAAAAGCTATTTACTCCAAAACATCCTAACAGGCCAAGTTACATGTTAACATAGGAGCCTTCTTTGATGTCACCTTCACAATTCTTGCATCCATTGAACTTGTGAGTTTTTGGAGAGTTTCTGCTTGTATTTCTTCACTTCCCAGAGCTGCTGTTTTGATGTGAACTGCCTCCCACCCTCATAGACGTTTTGCTTGATGATACTCCAAAGGTTCTCTATAGGGTTGAGGTCAGGGGAAGATGGTGGCGACACCATGAGTTTATCTCCTTTTATGCCCATAGCAGCCAATGACTCAGAGGTATTCTTTGCAGCATGAGATGGGGCATTGTCAGCATGAAGATGATTTTGCTCCTGAAGGCACGTTTCTGCTTTTTATACCATGGTGGAAAGTTGTCAGTCAGAAACTCTATATACTTTGCAGAGGTCATTTTCACACCTTCAGGAACCTTAAAGGGCCCTACCAGCTGGTTCCCCATGATTCCAGCCCAAAACATGACTCCTCCATCTCCTTGCTGACGTTGCAGCCTTGTTGGGACATGGTGGCCATCCACCAACCATCCACTACTACATCCATCTGGACCACCCAGGGTTGCTCAACACTTATCAGTAAACAAGACTGTTTGGAAATTAGTCTTCATGTATGTGTGGGCCCAATACAACCATTTCTGCTTGTGAACACTGTGTAAGGGTGGCCGAATAGTAGGTTTATGCACCACAGCAAGCCTTTGAAAGAGCCTACACCTTGAGGTTCGAGGGACTCCAGAGGCACCAGCAGCTTCAAATATGTTTGCTGCTTTGTAATGGCTTTTTAGCAGCTGCTCTCTTAATCTGCCTGGCAGAAATCTTCCTCATTATGCCTTTATCAGCACAAACACATCTGTGCTCAGATACAGCCACAAATCTCTTAACAGTACGATGATCACGCTTAAGTTTTTGGGAAATTTCAAATGTTTTCATCCCTTCACCAAGGCATTGCACTATTTGATGCTTTTCAGCAGCAGAGAGATCCTTTTTCTTTCCAATGTTACTTGAAAACTGTGACCTGCTTAATAATGTGGAACATCATTTTTAAGTAGTTTCCCTTTAATTAGAATCACCTGGAAAACTAATTATCACATGTGTTTAAGATTGATTTCAGTGATCCATTGAGCCCTAAGACACAATACCATCCACGAGTTTATTTGAAAAACAAAACAATTAAATCTTTATGACACTTAAATCCAATTTGCATAATAATTTGGAACACAGTGTATATGCTGTATTACTATCACCAGCCCTATATGCTGTATTACTATCACCAGCCCTATATGCTGTATTACTATCACCAGCCCTATATGCTGTATTACTATCACCAGCCCTATATGCTGCATTACTATCACCAGCCCTATATGCTGTATTACTATCACCAGCCCTATATGCTGCATTACTATCACCATCCCTATATGCTGCATTACTATCACCAGCCCTATATGCTGCAATACTATCACCATCCCTATATGCTGCATTACTATCATCAGCCCTATATGCTGCATTACTATCACCAGCCCTATATGCTGCATTACTATCACCAGCCCTATATGCTGCATTACTATCACCAGCCCTATATGCTGCATTACTATCACCAGCCCTATATGCTGTATTACTATCACCAGCCCTATATGCTGCATTACTATCACCATCCCTATATGCTGCATTACTATCACCAGCCCTATATGCTGCAATACTATCACCATCCCTATATGCTGCATTACTATCATCAGCCCTATATGCTGCATTACTATCACCAGCCCTATATGCTGCATTACTATCACCAGCCCTATATGCTGCATTACTATCACCAGCCCTATATGCTGCATTACTATCACCAGCCCTATATGCTGTATTACTATCACCAGCCCTATATGCTGTATTACTATCACCAGCCCTATATGCTGCATTACTATCACCATCCCTATATGCTGCATTACTATCACCAGCCCTATATGCTGCAATACTATCACCATCCCTATATGCTTTATTACTATCACCAGCCCTATATGCTGCATTACTATCACCATCCCTATATGCTTTATTACTATCACCAGCCCTATATGCTGTATTACTATCACCAGCCCTATATGCTGCATTACTATCACCAGCCCTATATGCTGCATTACTATCACCAGCCCTATATGCTGCATTACTATCACCAGCCCTCTATGCTGCATCCATGCCCTGGTCCCAGTCCTGGAAGGATGCACAGTAGAGCTGCCATAGTGGTGGTCGCAGGCATTATAGCCTCACATGTCTCTCTGACAATGTGAATTTCAGTGGGACAAATGGCTTATTAATAGTCTGTGCTGGAAGCTCCTTCTTGCCTTCATCCTGAGTCTTTGCAGTTTATGTGTATATGCCCCAGCAATGCTCTGGGCACAGTCACCACAGATCCAGTCAATTTCATACCCTAAAGAAAATGGAAATCACTGGAGGGTCCTCATAAGGAGGGAAAGGACGAGCAAATGCTGAGCGCTACACTAGGCATGTAAAAGACTGGAGGAAATGCAGATATAATCATCTATCTAGATACTGTATCTGTCCCATCTATTATCTATCTATCTATATATCTATCTATATAACTATCTTTGCATCTTTTTCTGCTCTATCCACCTGCCATTTATCTTATTTCCATCTCCAATCTATATATACTATATCTAGTTCTTATCTCTTTCTTGAACTACTGTATATATCTACACCTGTGTGTATACACCTCTCCATATTCTGCTTTCCACTTTCCAGTTATTTTTTATCTATTTATCTATCATCTATCTATCCATCTTTGTGAGCCATATCTTTCTTTTTTCTATATTTTTTCATTTATCAACCTATATATTTATCTTATCCATCCATGCTATATCTCTTATTTCTCTCTGTTCATCCACCAACGTTATTTATGTATTTAATTATATATACTATTTCTCTATTATCTATCTATCTATCTATCTATCTATCTATCTATCTATCTATCTATCTATCTAAATTAGTAACTGGGGCCAGCACACCAAATAGTATAAAAAAGTGATGTTTTATTGGCCCATTGTGACACTATTTGGTGTGCTGGCCCCAGTTACTAATTTATCTGGATGGTTTGGTTTTTGCCAGGGAGGCTTTGCACCCTCATTGTTGTGATGCTGCTCTTTTTTTATTTTCTCTCTTTCTTTCCATACACTATTCATACCTTGTCTTTATTTTCTTTTTCTATCTGTTCACCCTTGTAACTATATCTGTGTGTATCTCTGTGTATATACTAATTAGGCATGACACTACTATATCTATCTATCTATCTATCTATCTATCTATCTATCTATCTATCTATCATCTATTATCTATCTATTATCTATCTATCATCTATTTATCTATCTATCTATCTATTATCTATCATCTATTTATCTATCTATCTATCTATTATCTATCTATTATCTATCTATTATCCATCTATTATCTATCTATCATCTATGTGTTATCTATCTATCTATCTATCTATTTATCATCTATCTATTATCTATCTATCTTATCTATCTATCTATATATCTATCTATCTGTCTATCTATCTATCTATCTGTCTCTCTAAATTCCATCTTATATCCAACCATCACATCATCCATTCCATTATTTTCTCCCTATATGTTTTTTCTATCCAGGTATTTATGCATATCTAATTATGTATATATCTGTGTATTTATCTTTTTATCCTTGAGCCCCAAAACACCTTTTTAGACTTTTCTACTTGCTTATAACAGGTTGAGCAATGTTAACCAACATTGATGCTTTTAAGGTTTGAATTATTAAAGGGACAGAGGCTTCCTCCAGCCTGAGCCCATAAAGCCAGTGGTGCAGAGCATTGCCTCCTATGAGGCTGCCTAGTCCCGGGCTCTGCTCTCAGACCTCACATCATCCCAGCACTTTATTTCCCTGATAAGACGCAGGACGTTTCCTGAATAGGACGCAGGATTGTGCGGTGACCGGATTCCTTCCAACGATCCTGACTCTGGAATCTGAGAATCATCCATATCTCATTCCGTTTTTACATTATTTTATTATTGGTGTAGAGGGCGATTGTGACATTTTATAGATGTAATAATTTTTTCTGCGGTATAAAATAAGAGTTAAATATAGATTTGAGTTGATGTAATAGTTTTATCTGCAGTATAAATAAGAGTTAAATTCCAGATTTCTTGTACTGATCCTGCTCTAAATTAGAAAAAAAAAAGATTCTGTATTTTCCAACTCCAAAAGCCATAAAAAAAGTAAGAACTTTGCAGACACCTTTCTTGATTGGACCTTGGGTGATACTTGAAATTTTACATTTAATTTGCATTTCGTTCTTGGTGAATATTGAAGCCTTGATTTGAGGATTGAATTTTATTAGGACATCTGGACTGACAATATCAAATCAGACACTGGGCTCCCAGAGCAGGCGAAAAATTCAGACTTAATTAGAACGAAGTGCATTTAATTAGAGCCAATTAGAATATCTGAAATGATCTGATCGATTCTTATTTGTACAGGTTGGGAGTGTTTGTACTTTTTTTGGTCACACTGTCATGAGTTCTTGTATGGAGAAATGTAATGAGGATTATGGAAACATCCTTCTGATTTCCTCTCCTACACTCGCCCTCTTTTCTCATGACCCTGCTGTTATTTCGTAAGCAATCTTTAATACCTGGGATGCTCCCCGTTTATGTCACTTTCCCATCTAATATTATCAGTGGGATAATAAAGCCCATAATTGTATCAGTGATCAAAGGCAGGATGTTTAGAAATAACACAAGATTTCATCCGGCAATAAAATGATGTATCATTTGCACGAAAAGAACTTTGCATTCTAGAACTCTAATGACAACCAACTAGATGTATCCAGAAGGAAAGAAAAAGCCGAGACAATAGGACACGAGCAAATGTCTGAACAGATGAAAGAATAAACACGGAGGGTTTTTTCCTGGAAAGGGTTATATATAGTGATTTTATCCCGGGGTCTCTTAGCCGAATCTTTTAGTTGTAATGACCTTGTTTCGCCCGAGGGGGCGCTGCTTATCACACTTTCACCTTATTTTATTCCATCTTCCAGATATTGTTCTACAGAGGAGTCTCGTTGTCCTGCCAATCTCCGGTCCATTAATGTCTTTACTTCTTCACGTTACGCTGAATAATACTGGAAATATCTATCATCTGTCTATCTCCTATCTATTATCTATCTATCTATCTCCTATATCTATCTATCATCTATCTATCATCTATCTATCATCTATCTATCATCTATCTATTTATCTATTAATCTATTAATCTATCTATTATCTAACTATCTATTAACTATCTATCTACTGATTTTATCTATCAAGCAATCTATTTATTATCATTATCATTATCATTATATATATATATATATATATATATATATATATATATATATACAGTATATATATTTCGATTTATCTTTTTGTTTCCCAGCTTTTCACCCTTACCCCTGCTATGCTTCTGCCCTTTGCAACATATTAAAAATGCATATAAATCCATTTGAAAAGGATAGATTTATCAATGAAAGGGACTTAATCTTCCTAGTTTTGTCCCCAGTTTTAGGTAAAGATACATTTTCCTACCTGTTCCTCTAGTTACAGTCACTGCACCCATATAATAGTAAAATAATGATGATTATAATAGCAATATCATCAGATCTAGAAGTTATAAAGTGAAGTTATATAGTAGATCCAGGATTAATCCCTGACTCAGAAATTACATTTCCCATGTAAATAGTAAAGTCCATCCAGATCGTGACTATATCTACAGTGTGTGTATATGTGTATATATATATATATATATATATATATATATATATATATATATATATATATATATATATATATATATATATATATATATATAGTAAAGTCCATACATATATATGCATATATATGTAACAATTATACCATATATATATATATATATATATATATATATATATATATATATCTTGTGCAGTTGTTACATACATATGCATATATAACTGTAACATATGTAGTAATAACTGTGCAAGAAAATCGAATATATATATGGACTTTACTATATATGTGTATGTATCTATATATGTATATAGTACATGAAGGGGTAACAAGGGCCATTGCGGTTTTCGCACCGTTCTTGGCGCACTGCACCTTGTGAATGAGCCCCTAGTGCGGGGCAGCCACACAATGGAGCAGATGGGCAGTGTCGCAGACGACCCCCGGCCTCCTGACCAAGTGGTCAAACACTACAATTCGCAGCGAATACCGCAGGAGACTGAGAGGTGGAGCGAGTTTTTAATTTCCCAAATTGTCGCTCATCTATTCATATTAGGCGACAATATTCATTTACCGGGGAATCGAGCTGCTTCCAGACAGAATATATTTTTTGTTAAGAACTGTGGAGCTTTTCTCCAGTTTTCCGGCAGATGATTCCTATTTGCTCTTCTGTCCAATCACAATGACACCTCCCCTGGTGGATAATGAATATACTATATACCTATATGTATACCCCCATTCTATACATTACAGGCAGGAGCAGGAGCGATATAATAAGGCCAAGGATAACACTCTGATGACCCCCAAGTATTTTTGCATTATATACTCTATTAACCTTTTCATCACCGGTGGGGGCTTCTTGTCTGCAATTGAGATCATTTCCCCCGGTGTCTTTAGACAAGAAAATCCAGCTTTTTTCCCTCCTCTAATAACATAATAGACGATTAATGAAAGATCCAGAGTGAAACTTCTGATCCTATTAGTGGGAGGTAGGATAAGAATGGGGCTCCTGTCCCTTTAAGGTCACTGCATGCTCCGGTCTGGACAGCTGGCCAATGGCCATGTGAGTGACTGCAGCCTGACATCTGGGAGCCGCCGGTGGGCGCCACGCGAGTCGCTTCATGTCGCTATTTAGATGCAAATTTGTGGGGGATCATTGAAGCCTCAGCCCTGGAACTGCGCACAATGGGGGCAGCGAGCAGCGCCAGAGCCTGAGCCCCGCACAGCAGCCCCTGCCCCCCGCACAGCAGCCTCTGCTCCCCGCACAGCAGCCTCAGCTCCCCGCACAGCAGCCTCTGCTCCCCGCACAGCAGTCTCTGCGCCCCGCACAGCAGCCTCAGCTCCCCACACAGCAGCCTCTGCCCCCCGCACAGCAGCCTCTGCGCCCCGCACAGCAGCCCCTGCCCCCCGCACAGCAGCCTCAGCTCCTCGCACAGCAGCCTCTGCCCCCCGCACAGCAGTCTCTGCCCCCCGCACAGCAGCCTCAGCTCCCCGCACAGCAGCCCCTGCCCCCCGCACAGCAGCCTCAGCTCCTCGCACAGCAGCCTCTGCCCCCCGCACAGCAGCCCCTGCCCCCCGCACAGCAGCCTCTGCCCCCCGCACAGCCCCCGCACAGCAGCCCCTGCCCCCCGCACAGCAGCCTCTGCCCCCCGCACAGCAGCCTCTGCTCCCCGCACAGCAACCTCTGCCCCCCGCACAGCAGCCTCTGCCCCCCGCACAGCAGCCTCTGCTCCCCGCACAGCAGTCTCTGCGCCCCGCACAGCAGCCTCAGCTCCCCGCACAGCAGCCTCTGCCCCCCGCAGAGCAGCCTCTGCCCCCCGCACAGCAGCCTCAGCTCCCCACACAGCAGCCTCTGCCCCCCGCACAGCAGCCTCTGCGCCCCGCACAGCAGCCTCTGCTCCCCGCACAGCAGCCTCTGCGCCCCGCACAGCAGCCTCTGCCCCCCGCACAGCAGCCTCTGCGCCCCGCACAGCAGACTCTGCTCCCCGCACAGCAGCCTCTGCCCCCCCGCACAGCAGCCTCTGCCCCCCCACAGCAGCCTCTGCTCCCCGCACAGCAGCCTCTGCCCTCCGCACAGCAGCCTCTGCCCTCCGCACAGCAGCCTCTGCGTCCCGCACAGCAGCCTCTGCCCTCCGCACAGCAGCCTCTGCCCCCCGCACAGCAGCCTCTGCCCTCCGCACAGCAGCCTCTGCCCTCCGCACAGCAGCCTCTGCCCCCGCACAGCAGCCTCTGCCCCCCGCACAGCAGCCTCTGCGCCCCACACAGCAGCCTCTGCTCCCCGCACAGCAGCCTCTGCCCCCGCACAGCAGCCTCTGCCCCCCGCACAGCAGCCTCTGCCCCCCGCACAGCAGCCTCTGCTCCCCCGCACAGCAGCCTCTGCCCCCAGCACAGCAGCCTCAGCTCCCCGCACAGCAGCCTCTGCCCTCCGCACAGCAGCCTCTGCTCCCAGCACAGCAGCCTCTGCCCCCCGCACAGCAGCCTCTGCTCCCCACACAGCAGCCTCTGCTCCCCTCACAGCAGCCTCTGCCCCCCGCACAGCAGCCTCTGCCCTCTGCACAGCAGCCTCTGCTCCCTGCACAGCAGCCTCTGCCCTCTGCACAGCAGCCTCTGCGCCCCGCACAGCAGCCTCTGCTCCCCGCACAGCAGCCTCTGCCCCCCGCACAGCAGCCTCTGCCCTCTGCACAGCAGCCTCTGCTCCCCGCACAGCAGCCTCTGCCCCCCGCACAGCAGCCTCTGCCCTCCGCACAGCAGCCTCTGCGCCCCGCACAGCAGCTTTTGCTCCCCACACAGCAGCCTCTGCCCCCCGCACAGCAGCCTCTGCCCTCCGCACAGCAGCCTCTGCGCCCCGCACAGCAGCCTCTGCTCCACGCACAGCAGCCTCTGCTCCCCGCACAGCAGCCTCTGCCCCCCGCACAGCAGCCTCTGCCCCCCACACAGCAGCCTCTGCTCCCTGCACAGCAGCCCCTGCCCCCCGCACAGCAGCCCCTGCTCCCCGCACAGCAGCCTCTGCCCCCGCACAGCAGCCTCTGCACCCCGCCACAGCAGTCTCTGCTCCCCGTGTCAGAGTTAGTATATATATATATATATATATATATATATATATATATATATACACCCAGTGTCGGACTAGGGTGCCAAGGGCCCTCCAGTAACACTGACTTTGGGGGCCCACTTGCATACAAATATTACACTACCTTCGGTCACAAATTTACCTATATCTCTATGTAATAATACATTTGGTAGTTTGATTAATGAATGATGACATGTTGCTTTTTTCTATACAGAATCAATTGAATTACTGCCCATACAGTGGGGTTGAAGGCCCAGATCTGCACAGGGGCCCACCGTGGGATTCCCATGTTACCCTATGGGCCAGTCCAAGCCTGTACACACCTGTATATTCACGGAGGACACACTATGTACATCTTGTACAGTCTGATGTCATCATGGTTACAGTCGCCTGAGCCTCCTATAGCCCCAGTCTATATGGTCCTCTGAGGTCTCTGTAGTTCCAGTGCACACTGTGTATATGTAGACTGTTCCTCTGGTTTCCCTAATTATCTGGGATCACTGTGTCACTGATGTATGTATCATAAAAGCTCACTACAACTCAAGCAAATATATATAATATATAGTCCTCTGAAGGCATTGGAAGTTTAGTACATATATATATTTATGTGAGGTCACTGTATAGCTCCAGTACATGCGTACAGTCCTATGTCGTCACTATAGCTTCACGATATATACCGTTCTCTGTGGTCACTATATCCCCAATACACTGTTCCGAGAGTTGTACTGTTTTCCCTCCCTGTAGATCTCACATTTTATGAGGGACCACAGGTTCTCTATGGGGTTCAGATCAGGTGAACAAGGGGCCAAGTCATTATTTTTCCTTTTTTGAGACGTTTACTGGCCAGCCACGCTGTGGAGTAGTTGGAGGCATGTGATGGAGCATTGTCCTGCACGAAAATCATGTTTTTTTTCAACGATACTGACTTCTTCCTTTACCACTGCTTGAAGAAGTTGTCTTCCAGAAACTGGCAGTAGGTCTGGGAGTTGAGCTTCACTCCATCCTCAACCCGAAATGGTCCCACAAGTTCATCTTTGATGATACCAGCCCATACCAGTACCCCGCCTCCATCTTGCTGGCGCCTGAGTCGGAGTGGAGCTCTCTGCCCTTTACTGATCCAGCCTCTGGCCCATCCTTCTGGCCCACCAAGAGTCACTCTCATTTCATCAGTCCATAAAACCTTTGAAAAGTCAGTCTTAAGATATTTCTTGGCCCAGTCTTGACGTTTTATCTTATGTTTCTTGTTCAAAGGTGGTCGTTTTTCAGCCTTCCTTGCCTTGGCTATGTCCCTGAGTAACGTTGCAGCTCTGATATATGGCAAAACTGGTGGCAAATGGCATCTTGGCAGCTTCACGCTTGATTTTCCTCAACTCATGGGCAGTTATTTTGTGCCTTTTTTGCCCAACACGCTTCTTGCGACCCTGTTGGCTATTTGCCATGAAACGCTTGATTGTTCGGTGATCACGCTTCTAAAGTTTGGCAATTTCAAGACTGCTGCATCCCTCTGCAAGACATCTCACAATTTTTGACTTTTCAGAGTCCGTCAAATCTCTCTTCTGACCCATTTTGCCAAAGGAAAGGAAGTTTCCTAATAATTAAGCACACCTTATATAGGGTTTTGATGTCATTAGACAACACCCCTCCTCATTACAGAGATGCGCATCACCTGATTTACTTAATTGGTAGTTGGCTCTCAGGCCTGAACAGCTTGGAGTAGGACAACATGTATAAAAAGTATCATGTGATCAAAATACAACTTGCCTAATAATTCTGCACACAGTGTATAGCACCAGCACATATATACAGTCCTATGTGGCCACTATAGCTCCAATACATGTACACAGTCCTTTGTGGCCACAATAGCGCCAGTACACATATACAATCCTATGTGATCACTATATCCGCAGTACATGGATACAGTTCTACGTGGCCACTATAGCCCCAATACATGTATATAGTCCTATGTGCTCGCAATAGCCCCAGTACATATACACAGTCCTATGTGGCCACTATAGCACTAGTACATACACTCACCGGCCACTTTATTAGGTACACCATGCTAGTAACGGGTTGGACCCCCTTTTGCCTTCAGAACTGCCTCAATTCTTCGTGGCATAAATTCAACAAGGTGCTGGAATCATTCCTCAGAGATTTTGGTCCATATTGACATGATGGCATCACACAGTTGCCGCAGATTTGTCGGCTGCACATCCCAAAGATGCTCCATACAAGGCAGGATGGATCCATGCTTTCATGTTGTTTACGCCAAATTCTGACCCTACCATCCGAATGTCGCAGCAGAAATCGAGACTCATCAGACCAAGCAACGTTTTTCCAATCTTCTACTGTCCAATTTCGATGAGCTTGTACAAATTGTAGCCTCAGTTTCCTGTTCTTAGCTGAAAGGAGTGGTACCCGGTGTGGTCTTCTGCTGCTGTAGCCCATCTGCCTCAAAGTTCGACGCACTGTGCGTTCAGAGATGCTCTTAGGCCTACCTTGGTTGTAACGGGTGGCGATTTGAGTCACTGTTGCCTTTCTATCAGCTCGAACCAGTCTGCCCATTCTCCTCTGACCTCTGGCATCAACAAGGCATTTCCGCCCACAGAACTGCCGCTCACTGGATTTTTTTTCTTTTTCGGACCATTCTCTGTAAACCCTAGAGATGGTTGTGCGTGAAAATCCCAGTAGATCAGCAGTTTCTGAAATACTCAGACCAGCCCTTCTGGCACCAACAACCATGCCACGTTCAAAGGCACTCAAATCACCTTTCTTCCCCATACTGATGCTCGGTTTGAACTGCAGGAGATTGTCTTGACCATGTCTACATGCCTAAATGCACTGAGTTGCCGCCATGTGATTGGCTGATTAGAAATTAAGTGTTAACAAGAAGTTGGACAGGTGTACCTAATAAAGTGGCCAGTGAGTGTATATACAGTCCTTTGTGTCCACTATAGCCCCAGTACGTATATATATCCCTATGTGGCCACTATAGTTCCATTACATGCATACAGTCCTATTTTGTCCCTGTAGCTCCAGTACATATATACAATCCTATGTGGCCACTATAGCCCCTGTACATATATACAGTCCTATGTGGTCCCTATAGCTCCAGTACATATATATACAGTCCTTTGTGGCCACTATAGCTTCAGTGCATATATACAGTCCTATGTGGCCACTGAAGCCCCAGTACATATATACTGTCCTATGTGGCCACTATAGCTCCAATACATGTATATAGTCCTAAGAGTCCACTATAGTTCCAGAACATGTATACAGTCCTCTGTTGTCACTATAGCCCCGGTATATATATATATATATATATATATATATATATATATATATATATATATATATATATATATATATATATATATACACTCACTGGCCACTTTATTAGGTACACCTGTCCAACTTCTTGTTAACACTTAATTTCTAATCAGCCAATCACATGGCGGCAACTCAGTGCATTTAGGCATGTAGACATGGTCAAGACAATCTCCTGCAGTTCAAACCGAGCATCAGTATGGGGAAGAAAGGTGATTTGAGTGCCTTTGAACGTGGCATGGTTGTTGGTGCCAGAAGGGCTGGTCTGAGTATTTCAGAAACTGCTGATCTACTGGGATTTTCACGCACAACCATCTCTAGGGTTTACAGAGAATGGCCCGAAAAAGAAAAAAAATCCAGTGAGCGGCAGTTCTGTGGGCGGAAATGCCTTGTTGATGCCAGAGGTCAGAGGAGAATGGGCAGACTGGTTCGAGCTGATAGAAAGGCAACAGTGACTCAAATCGCCACCCGTTACAACCAAGGTAGGCCTAAGAGCATCTCTGAACGCACAGTGCGTCGAACTTTGAGGCAGATGGGCTACAGCAGCAGAAGACCACACCGGGTACCACTCCTTTCAGCTAAGAAAAGGAAACTGAGGCTACAATTTGCACAAGCTCATCGAAATTGGACAGTAGAAGATTGGAAAAACGTTGCTTGGTCTGATGAGTCTCGATTTCTGCTGCGACATTCGGATGGTAGGGTCAGAATTTGGCGTAAACAACATGAAAGCATGGATACATCCTGCCTTGTATGGAGCATCTTTGGGATGTGCAGCCGACAAATCTGCGGCAACTGTGTGATGCCATCATGTCAATATGGACCAAAATCTCTGAGGAATGCTTCCAGCACCTTGTTGAATCTATGCCACGAAGAATTGAGGCAGTTCTGAAGGCAAAAGGGGGTCCAACCCGTTACTAGCATGGTGTACCTAATAAAGTGGCCGGTGAGTGTATATATATATATATATATATATATATATATATATATATATATATATATATATACAGTCCCAAGTGGCCAATATAGCTCCAGTACATATATACAATCTGATGTGGCCACTATAGCCCCAGTCCATGCATACAGTCCTATTATTATTATTATTATTTATTATTATAGTTCCATTTATTCCATGGCGCTTTACATGTGAGGAGGGGTATACATAATAAAAACAAGTACAATAATCTTGAAAAATACAAGTCATAACTGGTACAGGAGGAGAGAGGACCCTGCCCGCGAGGGCTCACAATCCACAAGGGATGGGTGAGAATACAGTAGGTGAGGATAGAGCTGGTCATGCAGCGGTTTGGTTGATCGGTGGTTACTGCAGGTTGTAGGCTTGTCGGAAGAGGTGGGTCTTCAGGCTCTTTTTGAAGGTTTCGATGGTAGGTGAGAGTCTGATGTGTTGTGGTAGAGGGTTCCAGAGTAGGGGTGATACGCGAGAGAAATCTTGTATACGATTGTGGGAAGAGGAGATAAGAGGGGAGTAGAGAAGGAGATCTTGTGAGGATCGGAGGTTGCGTGTAGGAAAGTACCGGGAGACGAGGTCACAGATGTATGGAGGAGACAGGTTGTGGATCGCTTTGTATGTCATGGTTAGGGTTTTGTACTGGAGTCTCTGGGTAATGGGGAACCAGTGAAGGGATTGACAGAGGGGAAAGGCCGGGGAATAGTGGGGGGACAGGTGGATTAGTCGGGCAGCTGAGATTAGAATAGATTGGAGGGGTGCAAGAGTGTTAGAGGGGAGGCCACAGAGCAGGAGGTTACAGTAGTTGAGGTGGGAGATGATGAGGGCATGGACTAGGGTTTTTGCAGATTCTTGGTTTAAGAATGTACGGATCCGTGAAATATTTTTGAGTTGAAGGTGGCAGGAAGTGGAAAGGGCTTGGATATGTGGTTTGAAGGAGAGATCAGTGTCAAGGATTACCTCGAGACAGCGAGCTTGTGGGACTGGGGAGAGTGGGCAGCCATTTACTGTAATGAATAGGTTCGTTGGGGGGGTTACGTGAGATGAGGAAAAGACAATGAATTCTGTTTTGTCCATGTTAAGTTTTAGAAATCTAGCGGAGAAGAAGGATGAAATAGTGGATAGACATTGAGAGATTCTGGTTAGTAGGGAGGTGATATCTGGTCCAGAGATGTAGATCTGTGTGTCATCAGCTTAGAGGTGATACTGAAAGCCATGAGATTCTATGAGCTGTCCCAGGCCAAAAGTGTAAATGGAGAAGAGCAGGGGCCCAAGGACTGAACCTTGTGGGACTCCGACAGATAGGGGGCGAGGTGAGGAGGTGGTGTGTGAGTGGGAGACGCTGAATGTCCGGTCTGTTAGGTATGACGAGATCCAGGATAGGGCCAAGTCTGTGATGCCAAGGGATGAAAGGGTCTGTAGTAATAGGGAATGGTCCACTGTGTCAAAGGCAGCCGACAGGTCCAGGAGAAGGAGGACAGAGTAGTGTCGCTTGCTGTTGGCGGTTAATAGGTCATTGGTGACCTTAGTTAGGGCAGTTTCAGTGGAATGGTGTGACCGGAAGCCTTATTGTAAGCGGTCGAAGAGGGAGCAGGAAGATAGATGGGAGGACAGTTCAAGATGGATGTGTTGTTCCAGTAGTTTTGAGGCATAAGGGAGAAGTGATATAGGGCGATAGCTAGATACAGAGGATGGGCCAAGAGAAGGCTTTTTGAGGATAGGTGCGATTGAGGCATGTTTAAAGCTTGAGGGGAAAACACCAGTTGTTAATGATAGGTTGAAGAGATGGGTTAGAGTTGGGATGAAGACCGTGGCAAGGTTTGGGAAGAAGTGGGAAGGGATCGGGTCAAGTGCACAGGTAGTGAGATGCGATGTTAAGAGTAGAGTGGAGAGTCGATCTTCTGTAATGGTGGAGAAATTGGTTTTCGAGGTGGAAGGCTGGGTAGTTGAGAGGAAGGGCTCTGGGGTTGTCGACTAAAACTGTCTCAGATGTTCTCAATCTTCTGCTTGAAAAATGAGGCAAAGTCTTCAGCTGAGATGAGTGGGGAGGGTGGAGGTGCTGGGGGACAGAGGAGAGAGTTGAAGGTGTTGAATAACTGTTTAGTGTTGTGAGACAGGGAGGATATTTGGGGCAGCACGGTGGCTCAGTGGATAGCACTGCAGCCTTGCAGCGCTGGGGTCCTTTGTTCTAATCCCACTTTGGACAACATCTGCAAGGAGTTTGTATGTTCTCTCCGTGTTTGCGTGGGTTTCCTCCGGGTTCTCCGGTTTCCTCCCACATTCCAATGACATACTGATAGGGAATTTAGATTGTGAGCCCCATCGGGGACAGTGATGATAATGTGTGCAAACTGTAAAGCGCTGCGGAATATGTTAGCGCTATATAAAAATAAAAGATTATGAGAAGTAGGTTTGTTTTGCTGTGGTCTACGTGGTCACTATAGTCCCAGTACATACAGTATATACAGTTCTATGTGACCACTATAGCCCCAGTTCGCATATACAGTTCTATGCGGTCACTATAGTCCAAGTACATATATACAGTCCTATGTCTCCACTATAGCCTCAGTTCATATATACAGTCCTATGTGGTCAGTATAGCCCCAGTACATGTATACAGTCCTATGTCTCCACTATAGCTTCAGTACATATATAGTCCTATGTGACCACTATAGCCCCAGTACATATATACAGTTCTATGTGGCCACTACTGTATATCCCCAGTACATATATACAGTCCTATGTGGCCACTATAGCCCCAGTCCATGCATACAGTCCTATGTGGTCACTATAGCCCCAGTACATACAGTATATACAGTTCTATGTGACCACTATAGCCCCAGTATGTATATACAGTTCTATGCAGTCACTATAGCCCCTGTACATATATACAGTTCTATGTGGCCACTACTGTATATCCCCAGTACATATATACAGTCCTATGTGGCCACTATAGCCCCAGTACATATATAGTCCTATGTCTCCACTATAGCCCCAGAACATATATACAGTCCTACTGTAAGTCTCCACTATAGCCCCAGTACATATATACAGTTCTATGTGGCCACTATACCCCAGTCCATATGTACAGCCCTATGTGGCCACTATACCCCAGTACATATATACAGTCCTATGTGGCCACTATATCCCCAGTCCATATGTACAGCCCTATGTGGCCACTATACCCCAGTACATATATACTTTCCTATGTGGCCACTATACCCCAGTACATATATACAGCCCTATGTGGGCACCATAGCCCCAGTATATATATACTAGCCTATGTGGCCACTAGACCCCCAGTCCATGTATACGGCCATCTGAGGCCGCTAGCCCCCAGTATACAGCCCTATGTGGCCACTATAGCCCCAGTATATATATATATATATATATATATATATATATATACAGTCCTATGTGGCCACTATAGCCCCAGTATATATATACTATCCTATGTGGCCACTATACCCCCAGTCCATATAAACAGTCCTATGTGGCCACTATACCCCAGTACATATATACTATCCTATGTGGCCACTAGACCCCCAGACCATGTATACAGCCATCTGAGGCCGCTAGCCCCCAGTATATATACAGTATACAGTCCTATGTGGCCACTAGACCCCCAGTCCATGTATACAGCCATCTGAGGCCGCTAGCCCCCAGTATATACTGTATATACTATCCTATGTGGCCACTATACCCCCAGCACATATATACTTTCCTATGTGGCCACTATACCCCAGTACATATACACAGCCCTATGTGGCCACTATACCCCAGTACATATATACTTTCCTATGTGGCCACTATAGCCCCAGTATATACAGTGGGGCAAAAAAGTATTTAGTCATTCAGCAATAGTGCAAGTTCCACCACTTAAAAAGATGAGAGGCGTCTGTAATTTACATCATAGGTAGACCTCAACTATGGGAGACAAACTGAGAAAAAAAAATCCAGAAAATCACATTGTCTGTTTTTTTATCATTTTATTTGCATTTTATGGTGGAAAATAAGTATTTGGTCAGAAACAAAATTTCATCTCAATACTTTGTAATCTATCATTTGTTGGCAATGACAGAGGTCAAACGTTTTCTGTAAGTCTTCACAAGGTTGCCACACACTGTTGTTGGTATGTTGGCCCATTCCTCCATGCAGATCTCCTCTAGAGCAGTGATGTTTTTGGCTTTTCGCTTGGCAACACGGACTTTCAACTCCCTCCAAAGGTTTTCTATACGGTTGAGATCTGGAGACTGGCTAGGCCACTCCAGGACCTTGAAATGCTTCTTACGAAGCCACTCCTTCGTTGCCCTGGCGGTGTGCTTTGGATCATTGTCATGTTGAAAGACCCAGCCACGTTTCATCTTCAATGCCCTTGCTGATGGAAGGAGGTTTGCACTCAAAATCTCACGATACACGGCCCCATTCATTCTTTCATGTACCCGGATCAGTCGTCCTGGCCCCTTTGCAGAGAAACAGCCCCAAAGCATGATGTTTCCACCACCATGCTTTACAGTAGGTATGGTGTTTGATGGATGCAACTCAGTATTCTTTTTCTTTTTCTAGCCCCCAGTATACAGCCCTATGTGGCCACTATACCCCAGTATATATATACTATCCTATGTGGCCACCAGACCCCCAGTCCATGTATACAGCCATCTGAGGCCGCTAGCCCCCAGTATACAGCGTTATGTGGCTCCTATACCCCCAGTCCATGTATACAGCCATCTGAGGCCGCTAGCCCCCAGTATATATATATATACTATCCTATGTGGCTACTATATCCCCAGTCCATATATACAGCCCTATGTGGCTACTATAGCCCCAGTATATATATATACTATCCTATGTGGCCACCAGACCCCCAGTCCATGTATACAGCCATCTGAGTCCGCTAGCCCCCAGTATACAGCCCTATGTGGCCACTATACCCCAGTCCATGTATACAGCCATCTGAGGCCGCTAGCCCCCAGTATATATATATACTATCCTATGTGGCCACTATACCCCAGTCCATGTATACAGCCATCTGAGGCCGCTAGCCCCCAGTATATATATACTATCCTATGTGGCCACTATACCCCCAGTCCATGTATACAGCCATCTGAGGCCGCTAGCCCACAGTATATATATACTATCCTATGTGGCCACTATACCCCCAGTCCATGTATACAGCCATCTGAGGCCGCTAGCCCCCAGTATATATATACTATCCTATGTGGCCACTATAGCCCCAGTATATATATATATATATATATATACTATCCTATGTGGCCACTATAGCCCCAGTCCATGTATACAGCCATCTGAGGCCGCTAGCCCCCAGTATATATATACTATCCTATGTGGCCACTATACCCCAGTCCATATATACAGCCCTATGTGGCCACTATAGCCCCAGTATATATATATACTATCCTATGTGGCCACTATACCCCCAGTCCATGTATACAGCCATCTGAGGCCGCTAGCCCCCAGTATATATATACTATCCTATGTGGCCACTATAGCCCCAGTATATATATATATACTATCCTATGTGGCCACTATAGCCCCAGTCCATGTATACAGCCATCTGAGGCCGCTAGCCCCCAGTATATATATACTATCCTATGTGGCCACTATACCCCAGTCCATATATACAGCCCTATGTGGCCACTATAGCCCCAGTATATATATATATACTATCCTATGTGGCCACCAGACCCCCAGTCCATGTATACAGCCATCTGAGGCCGCTAGCCCCCAGTATATATATACTATCCTATGTGGCCACTATAGCCCCAGTATATATATATACTATCCTATGTGGCCACTATAGCCCCAGTCCATGTATACAGCCATCTGAGGCCGCTAGCCCCCAGTATATATATACTATCCTATGTGGCCACTATAGCCCCAGTATATATATATATACTATCCTATGTGGCCACTATAGCCCCAGTCCATGTATACAGCCATCTGAGGCCGCTAGCCCCCAGTATACAGCCCTGTGACTTTGGTGCTCGCTGCACTGAGCCTGCAGAGTGACAATAAGATAAACTTGGTGGATGATAAAGAGCCCATTCTCCACGCTTTGGGTGCAGGAGCAGATGATGTAGAAAATGAGGTAGAAGACATTGAGGCTCAGAGCCTGTTGTGCGCGGCAGCTGATTCCCCTCTTGGTGGCCAGATGGCTTCTGAGCGCAGATTTGCATTCATTTCGCCTTAATATGGCCCCGAATAGCGGGGCAGCTGCCGGCCTTGTCAGGGAGGTTTAGGGCTCCTTTTCTATTGTGGGGGGCTGCCTCGGCCCCTCTGTCATTGGCTTTCTGCGACTTCTTCTCTCTTTAGTCAACACCATCAGATTTAAAGGGATTTGCTGCTAAATCTCCTAATTTGGGAATCAGATTTAAATCGCCCTGGCGCGTGTAATCTGCATTAAAGATACTGTTAGGAGGCAGGATTAGGATCGTCGGCTCCTTCTTTCACACTTTCACATGAACGCGATCGAATCGCTTTCTTCCAGTTCGTGCAATCGCTTTAACCCTCTGCCTGCCGTGCAGACATCGCGGCAACCTTGGGCAGGTTTTCCTATCACTATACAATTTACCCAAAAAAACATATTTATATTAAACCATCATTTGTCTAGTATCAGGATTTTTTTTCCAGATTTGCCTATAATTTTTTTTTTTTTTTTGTGAACTGCATTGATTTTTTTTTCTGATTAGTTATTATTTTTGTCTCTTCTGCCTTTGCTTTCGATGATGACAATTATTCTCAATTGATTTCACTTTGTTTTCTTTTATTTATTTATTTTTATATTTCGGAAAAGGAAACCTCCAAGTCTTTCCCCCCTTTCTGCATAGTTTTTTTTTCCCATAGACTTTGATTTAAGGTTATTAACATTCTATAGACAGTGGCATCTTTAATATGGGGCGATTTCTTCTAAGGACTAATCTCATTACTCTCAAATAGTCATAAAATATGATTTTATTATACTTAGGTATTTAATTAGACGGCAGCTATGTAATGGATTTCTGCGATCGGTCTGCAGCAATAGCTTTGATAATTCACTTATCTTTGGCAATAGTCATTAACCCCCCAACACCAGCAAAATAGATTGTGTCTGAATACATCCCCCTGGTCCTGGCAAAGGGGGCTCCCTCGACACTGCACTGGGGGCTTCAATCCTCACCCATTCATTATTAAAAGATTACAGCACCTTCCTTCCCACTCTGACAATTGTCCACCAGTGCTACCTGCTACCTTCTATAGCTTCTCAGATCATCATTAATATTAGTTATTTATTATTACATAGTGATCATTATAATATAAACTAATATAATCATTATAATAATACAAGTCTATCCCACATTTGATGGACAATTTCTCTTCCCCGGCCATCCCAGCCTGCACATCCCTGACATCCTATGTGCCCTGGATTCCTAGAAATGTAGCAGTGGGTCCCTGTAGAAAGTAATGGGGTCCCTTCCTCCCTATAAATGACAGGGACTGCACGCAGCACCATCCGCTTCTCTCTTCTATCTTCTCCCCCATCTTTATTGGTATTAATTACACTTAGGTGTTAGAAAACATTCCCCACATGTTGTCACCAGTGCACCAGGCAGCAACTAGGACTCCGATCTGCCCTGATGAGAACTTCTGCTGCACAGAGAACCAGGCGCTGAGAAAACTCCATTTAACATCATTTCCCCTTCATTTTTATCCTTATTCTATGGAGCAAAGGAATATGGAAAGGGGGATAGGGGGGGATCAGTGGTGAACAATAAATCATTCCAAGTGGAAACAGGATCTGACAAGAGCCAGGGTGGGAGTTTATGCACTTAACATATTGCAGCCCATGGTGATAATTATTACAGCGCTGCACTAGTGCTTGGATCGATTGCTCTAATATATAAGTGTGTGCAATATATATATATATATATATATATATATATATATATATATATATATATATATATATATATATATATGTGTGTGTGTGTAATACATGTAATATATGTATATATGTTATATGTGTGTATCATATATATGTAATATATGTATGTATATTATATATATGTGCAATATATGTAAGTGTGTATTATAAATGTAATACATGTGATATATATTTGTAACATGTGTGTATATGTAAATTACCTTAATACTGATAGAAATATGAGATCTGTGCAGTCTCTTGTGAGTGATGTTAATATGTATATATATATGTATATATATATATATATATATATATATATGATATATATATATCAACTTGCAGCTGTGTCTGTGCAAATTATGTGTTATCAGACTGATAATATCTGTGAAAATCCTGATGGTGAATATTTACACTCCCTTCTCATTTTCTCCCTCTCCTGTTACATATATATATCTACATATATATATATATATATATATATATATATATATATATATGTATATATATATACATATAACAGGAGAGGGAGAAAATAAGAATATATATGTAACAAGCAGTTGAATGTAGATATGTGTAATTTTTGCACTGGTGCAATTATAATTATAAAGGAAATTTACTTTTTGTCAATTAAGATAATGTTCTACATTAAATAGTTTCTGTGTCTGTGGTAATGAACACGTAGAGGTGTATATAGAGATAGGTTTAGAAATATATACATCAGTGTATTAAATGGACTATATATATATATATATATATATATATATGTATGAATATGAATATATAATATATATATATATATATATATATATATATATATATATATATATATATATATATATATATATATATATATATATATATATATATATATATATATATATATATATAGTAGTGTATTAAAGGGACTGTGTCTGGCATCATTTGTTTCCTTCCAGATGTATTTGGCTGAATGATAACTTCTATATATAAAATAGATCAGCCCGTGCAGTGTGAGCAGATTGATCTGGTGATCGGTGCAGGCAGCAGCAGAGTGATCTGGTGATCGGGTGAGCGGTGCAGGCAGCAGCAGAGTGATCGGGTGATCGGGTGAGCGGTGCAGGCAGCAGCAGGGTGATCGGGTGATCGGGGGAGCGGTGCAGGCAGCAGGCACTCAGCACTGGAGAAGCAGAGCTGCTCTGTGTGCACAGTCCAGGCGGCAGGAGGAGGAGGAGGAGGAGGAGGAGGATTTGGAGGAGGAGGCGGCTTTCAGCCATATTTGGCCATAGTCCTGCCCCGCTCACGTCAGCCGCTGACAGTGCTGCTCCCGGGGGTTTAGAGTTTTGGCTCCCGGGAAAGGTTCCAGTCCTGGGGGAGAGAGGGCTGAGTTTTGTTGCTTCCATCCATCGTGCAGGACGCCGAGGCCCCTCATCCAGCTCTCTCCTGTGAGCAGCAGCCTCATGTCTCAGTTTATTTGTCTTTTGGAGCAGGAGATCGCTGCCAGAAGTGGTCGATTCAGCAGTGTCCTGAAGCTTTTTTGATGCTGTTTTGTTGCTGGAGATGATGACACCACATTGAGAAGCTTCAACCAACAAGCCACAAAAAACGATATTTATCCTCGCTCTCTCTGCCTCGCCAGTGCAAGCTCCTAGTGGTCCTTTATTATTATTATCCCGTATCCATCACACAGCTGAACTCCAGCACAACTCCAACTCCTGGAAGCAGCTCCAAGTGCTCTGCAAATTGTGACTATTGTGCCAGAAACAGCAAAAAAAGAAGCAAAAAAAGGACTTCAACTTGGGTCTACCCTACTGATCCTGGGGAGTAAAGTCATCATCATCAAGGAGAACATCAGCCGCGGAAAAGCAAGGAGAAGACGAGAAGGAAGGAGAAGAAGACCTGGGACATTTCCTTCTTTTTTTTTTTTTCTTAATTTTCATTTTTTTATTATTATTTTGTATTTTTTGAACCTTCATTTTGATAGGAGCTAATTGTTGCCCAAAAATTCAGTTTTAATGTTTGGGATTCAGGAAAATATACCAAGAGGTGGGACCACCATGAAAGAGGAACCGCTGGGAGGTGGGATGAATCCAGTCCGATCATGGATGCATACAGCAGGGGTAGTGGATGCTAATACAGCCGCCCAAAGGTATGTGTCTGCCAAATGATGGTGGGTTTTATTTGTCATCCCCCCTCAATGGTCTGTATCAGTGACAATCTCCCTGTGTCTGGTTACACGAGCCTCCAGTGTGGTGGTGGTGGTGGTGGTGGCACATGTCCTCCTGCCTGGCTGCTCCTCGCATCATGCCCCTCTCCATGTGCCAGGCTGGGCTCAGCTGCCCTCCTCTCACCCGGCCCTTCTCTCCTTTCCTCCCGCAGTGGTGTGGGGCTTGCTCGGGCACATTTCGAGAAGCAGCCGCCTTCCAACCTCAGGAAGTCCAATTTTTTCCACTTCGTGCTGGCTCTCTACGACAGGCAGGGACAGCCGGTGGAAATTGAGAGGACAGCCTTTGTGGACTTTGTGGAGAAGGATAAAGTAAGTTTCTGCATAGAACACATTTATCACACATTACTGCATAGCATGGAATTCATACATAATCATCACCCCAATATAATTAATCGCAATTAATAGAATATATTGAATATCACCATGCAGTAAATTAACATATATTAAACTTCAACCCCTTATATAGAATATTGTATATTAAATATCTACCCTCTAAATTTAATACATCATTTTGATTATATCTCCCGTATTCTTAGACTATTGGTAACATAATATATGGCATTGATCATCACTCATATGTGTAATGTAATATATTGATTATATTACCCCATGCATATAGCATAATACATAGATCATCACCACTGTATATAATAATATATTGATCATTACCCCTATAAATATCATAACACAATGTTCATTACCCCTGTATATAATAATATATTGATCATTACCCCTATTAAATATCATAGTACATTGATCACTACCCCTGTATATAATAATATATTGATCATTACACCTATATATAATAATATCTTGATCATTGCCCCTATAAATATCATAATACATTGATCACTACCCCTGTATATAATAATATATTGATCAGTACACCTATATATAATAATATCTTGATCATTATCCCTGCATATAATAGTATATTGATCATTGCCCCTATATATAATAATATATTGAACATTACCCCTATATATAATAATACATTGATAATTACCCCTATAGATCACAATACATTGATCATTATCCATGTGTATAATAATATATTGATCATTATCCCTATAAATAATAATATATAGATCATTACAGCCTATATATTATAATATATTTATCATTATCCCCTATATATATAATATATTGATCATTACCTCCCATATATAATAACATAATGATAATTACCTATATATATCATTACCACCTATATATAATACATTGATCATTACTCCTATATATAATATATTGATTATTACCTCCCATATCTGTTACAAAATATTGATAATTACCCCTATATATTTTATAACATATCGATCATTACCCCCTATATGTATTAAAATATATTCATCATCACTCTGTATATGTAAAATAACAATGAACCCCCTTTGAATAACTTATGTATACTGATCATGATTAAAAGATTAAAAATATTTTCTTTTAAGTGTCCAATAAAACTTGTATTACCCCATAACATGTGCATGAAATTTATTTAAAATACATTTATTTACCAACTCCCCTATACAAACAATGTAATGAAAGTGTATGCCATTAATATCCTTAGATTAAAAATGATATAATAATAATCTGTCCAGAAATATCAACGTTATCCCCCTATCTCTATTTAAAAGTTATACTTTGTATCACTTCTTTGCGTATTTATAAACATAAGTTAATAACATTCTGATAAAATATCCTCAAACTGGAAAAAAAAAGATATAAACTGCTGATAAAAAAATTATTTTGACCCCCCCCCCCCCAAGTATTACTGTACTTAGTATATATTCCATATATGTCACACATTACTTCCCTTACAATAAATGCATGGAAATAATACTATTCCGGGTGATAAATGGAAATGTTATCTTTCAATTTTGGAGTAAAACTTATCACCCTGAATGGACATTAATATAATCGGCCTATTGTGTTGCCTAGGCTTAGGATAGATTTAATCACCCCATTCACTGTGCACAAAAAATAATCTATACCCAAAATTTTATTTTAATTATTTTTTTTGTAATATTTTCAAAATTAACTCTAAGTGTCTTGCAGACACAAAAGCATCACCACGTGTATATCTGCCCCCTTTGCTAATCAATTAGAAACTTATAATGACATATGGATGGATTTAGGAGCTCTGAGGATCCCATTATATTTTGCCCCTGACACCTGAGCACCAGGAGCAGGGAGTGTAAACTCTGGGAACCCAAGACCCCAGACACTGAGAATTATGTCACCAGGAAAGGGAAAAAATGTGATTATGTGATTATTGTTGCACAAAGTAACACTCTGCTATTATTTCCAGGAGCCTAACAGTGAAAAAACTAACAATGGGATTCACTACAAACTGCAGTTGTTATATAGTAATGGTAAGTGCTTATTAGTGCATCTATAGTCACCATTTTAACAGAGAAAAATATTCAATATTTCGAAACTTTCACAGTAGCAAATGAAGACCTTTTCCATTTGTAACTGTCATTAAATATAATTGTTATATCTAACATTTCTAGAATGTAATGAAGCCAACAAGTTCTTAATCACACCTATCCATAGTCAATCTGCCGCACAGGGCATGAACTTTCTATAATATTTGTGTTAAGATAAATGCAAAGGAATACGATAAAAAAAAGAATAACAAAAATGGTAAAACAGAATAAATAAACCATTAATATGAAAGGTAAAATAATCAAATAGATTAAAATAATATAAGAAATACAATATATATTCCCAGTATGTATGGGTTTTTTTTTCTGGACAAATCATAATACTAATAATATTGGCTATGATTACTGATGATGAACTTCATGTCATAATTATATATCATAATAATTATAATAATAGACAACTTATATATATTTTTTTTTCCCTACACAGGAGTTAGAACTGAACAAGATTTATACGTTCGGCTAATAGATTCAATGACCAAACAGGTGAGGAGATTTAGTTTCATTGCAAGGAGTGAAAAGTTTGTATCTGATATATACTTAATTTTTAATATAGTGATTTATGAAGAATCTGCAGCCTCTATCTATCTATCTATCTATCTATCTATCTATCTATCTATCTATCTATCTATCTATCTATCTATCTATCTATAATAATTCATTTTGCATTGTATAGATCCCCATGTTATTATTATATATGTAGTAGGGTGAGAAGGCAGCTTGTTCCTATCTGCTCTCTCTTCACCTCTTAGTCCCCCATCTCCATAATTCAAGCTCCAAGCTCCAGGGGTCACCAGAACCCGTCCATTCCCTGCCTCCATCACCCAGACCCTGTCACAGCTTGTAAATAACATAATTACACCTAGGTGCTTATTAAATAATTTAACCTGTCGTGTACAACTTCCCTGATAAGAACTAGAGGTTATCAATAAAATCCACAGCAATTATAAGGAGGGACAACACAGTGGAATTAATTCAATAGTCCAATGCCCTATCTCTATCCATCTTTCTATCTATCTATCTATCTATCTATCTATCTATCTATCTATCTATCATCTATCTATTATCTATCTATCTATCTATCTATCTATCTATCTATCTATCTATCTATTATCTATCTATCTATCTATCTATCTATCATCTTTTTATCTATCTATCTATCTATTATCTATCATCTATCATCTATCTATCTATCTATCCATCTATCTATCTATCTATCTATCTATCTATCTATCATCTACCTATTTATCTCTAAATATATTTACAAATAACTTTTATATATATCTTTTATAATAATATATATATATATATATATATATATATATATATATATATATATATATATATATATATATATATATATATATATATATATATATTGCAAAAATATTAACGCGCAGGCAAAAGAACAAACTTGTTGTTTGTGTTGTCTTCTTAGCCCAGTTAATTTCGGATTTGTCACTGATGCCACTTGAGTCCCCTCCTAAGGAGGAGATGAAGTGACAGGCAGCAGGCAGGGGGACAGTGGACCCTTGAGCACTGCTATCAATGCTCTACACAGGACTCCATTCATTCTGGAGCCCTCTCCACTTGACAATGTCCCTTTTATTTCCTTTTGTATATAAACAGCTAAATGTTTTCGGAAATCGCTGCTGACTAATTAAGAGGACGATGAAGCTGATGAATAAGTTTTAGTGCAAAAAAAAAACAAAAAAACAAAACAAAAATAAAAGAAACAGCCAAACAGGGTCAGTGATGTAAGTCCCTATTTATTGTGCATTTAGCTGGTGGCATGTGAGCAGAGCCTGGAATCCAGGGCATTTCATCTCCTCATAGCCCAGTAACTGATCAAAGAGTCAATGGTGCTGAACCGACAGTTTATGGATTCCTGTTTGTGCTACATAACCAAAAATAAATCATTTCTAAATACTAGGAGAGGGAGACAATCAGCACCAGTCCTATAGCAATGCCTGGATCCACAGCCATGTGCAGGGAGCCATCAGTGTTGTGTCTGGTTTGCAAACACTGGCTGTTATTAAAGCTGTTCTGTCCTGTTATTACTATTATTCCTGCACATATGTATCTTCTGCGCCTCCAACAGTGCAGGGAACAGGCGAGGATACAATCCTATGGTGCCATCTAATACTATGGGGGCAGTTATAATGGGGTTAGATCACTACTACCCCTCCTATTATTAATGCATATTTCTATAGGATAGGGATTTGCAGAGTTTACAACTCCAGTAGGTACAAATGAACGATCTAATATCTAAAAAAACACTAAACAAATGCCCTGGAGTCTTCCCATAACTAATCCTACTGTAAATGTGATAATTGGACATTATACAGATATAGAAATGGCCGAATAATAGTTTTGCGCACAAGAGTCAAGAAAGTTAAAATCCAATTATTATCTCAATAAGGTACTGAGATAAAGGGACTTCTAAATCTTCTTAAGCAGCAGGTCCCTTTTGCATTTTTTTTTTATTATTGTACTTTTTAGGAAAAAAAAAGTCAAAATGGAGAGACAGGGTGTGCAGATGTGTTTGGGTCATAGGTTTGGATGGGTGAGAGGCTCCTGCTCAGGAGTGGATGGGGGGCTCCATGTGTTCAGGATTAGGTCTGTGATTCCCCCTAGTCTGGGACACCATTGATCCAGATGATTTTGGTTAGTGGGACCAGGGCGCAGGAGTGATGAGACCCAGATGGGTGAGGAGAGGATCCTGGAGGAGATGCTGTGTGGGGCCCCTGGAGGAGATGCTGTGTGGGGCCCCTGGAGGAGATGCTGTGTGGGGCCCCTGGAGGAGATGTTGTGTGGGGCCCCTGGAGCCTCCGGATTACAGGAGCTGGCTCTGTGTCCATGGTGTGTGACCAGCTATGGAGACACGGCCCCGGGGTAGCGCAGGGTGGCGCACTGGTCTTTTTGGATAACGCTTCTCCTATGGCACCAAGCCCGGCTTAGGAGTTGGCTCATCCATGGCTGGCAGTGAAGTAGCGTCTCCGAGCCGGGCTGTGTGACACCGAGCCCCGGAGGAAGCGGCTCCGCGGCCCCTCCACCCTCCAGCGCTCCCCGGTCCCTCTCCGTCCGCACCTCCAGCCCCGCCATCTGTCACAGCCTCTGCTCACAGCCCGCTCAGCCGTGCGCCGCACTCTGCCTTTTTACCAAAGAAAAATCATTGTTAGCACAGTACTTTCCAAACAAACAGCAGATTGTCCATTAGCGCCGGCTCCTAATATCATCCGGCGATCCGCAGCAGATTGTGCGCAGCCAGACGCGGACTGCAGGCGGAGGAGCCGCACCGTCCCGAGCGGGGACCCGGGGGCTACGAGGGGCTACTCTAGTTTAGTTTTGGAAGGAGATCCAGTTATCTATGATTTCTTTTCTAGCTGCAATAAAAATATTTAATTTAGTATTCAGTCATGTAAAACCGCAGAACACAAAGCAA